>NC_051862.1:27690895-28407562 GCF_015732765.1 Culex quinquefasciatus | reverse complement strand
AAACTAAAAAGGTTATTTAAAAAATAACAAAATTTGGAAACATTGAAATTAAATAAACACGAAAAAAACTCAAGAAAATGCAAAATTTGGTTTATCCTGAACAGAATTTAATCAGTAAAATATCAAATTCCAAAAAAAAAAACAAATTTCCCCCATTTGACAGCTCCCCCTTTTCCAATCTCACACCATTTCGTTTGACACTCTCACGTGCGTGCGAGTTCCCCCCAAAAAGGGTGCGCAATTTATTCGATTATAAATCTATTAGCCAGACCAGACCAGACTAGCCTTTCCTTTCATCTTTTCCCCCTTTTCTCCCCGTGATTTTTCTTTCTCTCTCTCTATTGTTGGTTGTCATTCTCCGCTCGTGTGTCTCGTTAATCGCCCGATGATGTGAGGATGGGACGATTAAAATTGAGTTATTGAATGAGTTCTCTCTCGCGCGGGCCTCTTTTCTCTTTTTCTTGCACGGTAAAGGGAAATTAACCAGAATTCAAATTAAATAGTTTTTTGGAATTAAATTTATTTTTAAAGTTTCCCAATTTTTAAATATAGCTTTGAACCTTCTAATAAAAAAAACAAATTGTTTTTTTTACAGTGCAAAACCCACCATAAAAAGGCAAAAAAGAAGTGTGGTTTATTGGAAATATGACAACCGAATAAAAAAATAAGTTCTTCGCCGTCCGGCGTGGGAACCGAACCGTTGACGAGAGCGTTTGACCAGCAAAGTAACAACAAAAAAAGAAAGAGACTTGTCGATAATCACCCTCTCGATTGGCTGACCACAGAAACCAACGGACATGATTTGAAAAGAGAGAGAGAAAAAAAAATGTTTGGAAAAAGTGCGCTCAAATTACCTTTCATTGCACACACACACACCAAACTCTTCTTTTTAATTTACCTCTTTTTTGACTATAATTTATTAACCGTGTGCGCGCGCGTACATATTTGAGCGATTAGTTTTGAAAGTACCGACAAACAACTCAAACCGTGGTTACGGCTTTTGTCTGAAATTCATGTAACGAGCCTTCTATTGACGCAAACGCGATTCATTCATAGTTTTTTCTCTCATTTCTGGTTTAAACTGGGCTTTTGGCGCGAATTTTACGGCAATTTTTTCATTGACATCCGGAAACGATCATCGTTATTTTTAGAGTGTTTGAATGTATTTGAATTTGTTCGAAAAGTTTGAAATGGTCAAAATTGTCAAAATTGTCAAAATTGTCAAAATTGTCAAAATTGTCAAAATTGTCAAAATTGTCAAAATTGTCAAAATTGTCAAAATTGTCAAAATTGTCAAAATTGTCAAAATTGTCAAAATTGTCAAAATTGTCAAAATTGTCAAAATTGTCAAAATTGTCAAAATTGTCAAAATTGTCAAAATTGTCAAAATTGTCAAAATTGTCAAAATTGTCAAAATTGTCAAAATTGTCAAAATTGTCAAAATTGTCAAAATTGTCAAAATTGTCAAAATTGTCAAAATTGTCAAAATTGTCAAAATTGTCAAAATTGTCAAAATTGTCAAAATTGTCAAAATTGTCAAAATTGTCAAAATTGTCAAAATTGTCAAAATTGTCAAAATTGTCAAAATTGTCAAAATTGTCAAAATTGTCAAAATTGTCAAAATTGTCAAAATTGTCAAAATTGTCAAAATTGTCAAAATTGTCAAAATTGTCAAAATTGTCAAAATTGTCAAAATTGTCAAAATTGTCAAAATTGTCAAAATTGTCAAAATTGTCAAAATTGTCAAAATTGTCAAAATTGTCAAAATTGTCAAAATTGTCAAAATTGTCAAAATTGTCAAAATTGTCAAAATTGTCAAAATTGTCAAAATTGTCAAAATTGTCAAAATTGTCAAAATTGTCAAAATTGTCAAAATTGTCAAAATTGTCAAAATTGTCAAAATTGTCAAAATTGTCAAAATTGTCAAAATTGTCAAAATTGTCAAAATTGTCAAAATTGTCAAAATTGTCAAAATTGTCAAAATTGTCAAAATTGTCAAAATTGTCAAAATTGTCAAAATTGTCAAAATTGTCAAAATTGTCAAAATTGTCAAAATTGTCAAAATTGTCAAAATTGTCAAAATTGTCAAAATTGTCAAAATTGTCAAAATTGTCAAAATTGTCAAAATTGTCAAAATTGTCAAAATTGTCAAAACTGTCAAAATTGTCAAAATTGTCAAAATTGTCAAAATTGTCAAAATTGTCAAAATTGTCAAAATTGTCAAAATTGTCAAAATTGTCAAAATTGTCAAAATTGTCAAAATTGTCAAAATTGTCAAAATTGTCAAAATTGGAAAAATTGGCAAAATTGGCAAAATTGGCAAAATTGGCAAAATTGTCAAAATTCTTTAAAATTCTTTAAAATTCTTCAAAGCTTTTGATTTTTTTATTTTTTCATGAATATTCAAAATTATTCAAAGTTCTTCAAAATTCTTCATTTTTCTCAAAATTCTTCAAAAACATTCTTTTTTTTATTTCTTCAAAATTCTTCAAAATGATGTAAAATTCTTCAAAATTCTTTAACAAATCTTATGTAGTTAAAGTTCTTTAAATTTCTTCAAAATCTTTTTAAATAGTTTAAAAATATTTTCTTTTTATTCTGATTTTTTTATAAATTCTTAAAAATTCTTAAAAATTCTTAAAAATTCTTAAAAATTCTTAAAAATTCTTAAAAATTCTTAAAAATTCTTAAAAATTCTTAAAAATTCTTAAAAATTCTTAAAAATTCTTAAAAATTCTTAAAAATTCTTAAAAATTCTTTAAAATTCTATAAAATTCTTATTTTTTTTAAATTCTTATGAAGTCTCAAAAAATCATCAAAATTCTTTAGAATTCTTTAAAATTCTTAATTTTTTTTTTAATTTTTCCAAATTCTTTAAATACTTCAAAATTCTTCAAAATTCTTAAAATTTCTTAAAAATAAATTAAAAATTCTTTAAAAAATCAATAATCAAGCCTTCGGACACCTTATTTCGAGTAGGAATCTCGCTATCGAGAACGACAAGGCAATGCTGTAGAGCGAATAATTCAGATTTTTTTATATAAAAATTCTTTAACGTTCATAAAAATTCTTATAAATTTTAAAAAGTTCTTCAAAATTTTAAAATTCATAAAAATTTATGAAAAAATTATAAAAATTCTTATAAATTCTTCCAAATTCTAATAAATTCTTTAAAATTCTTAAAAAATTAAAAAAATTGCAAAAATTCTTAAAATTTTTAAAAATTTGTAAAAATTCTTAAAAGTTCTTAAAAAATCTTATTTTTTTTTATTCTTGAAAATTCTGAAAAATTCTTAAAAATTCTGAAAAAGTCTCAAAAATTCTTAAAAGTTCTTTATTTTTTTTTAATCTTAAAAATCTAAAAATATCTTTAAAAATTCTTAAAAAATTGCTAAAATTCTTCAAAATTCTTAGAAATTTTTTTCTTCTAATAAATTCAAAATTGAACAGTTTTATTGTGTTTCATTAAATTAAAAGCTAAATTGAAATTGAACTACAATAAATTTTATTTTTGTTGAAAAAAATTAAACGCCATAAGATTAATTAAAGAATAACTGGGAAATAAATTTGAAAAATTAATTGTTTGCTATTTGGATTCAAAATTCTTCGAAATACGCAATCGTCAAAATAACAATTAAAAAATATATCAAATTTCCGACTTCAATAAAAAATATAAACACTTGTTCTATCGATCATAAAAAAATACATACAAGCTCGTTTCATAGCAGCATTTTATCGTCGTGGTTGACAATAATCCAACATCGTGCTCTATTCAAAACAGTTCCTTCATTCTTATTTTTATTTTCATTCTTCTCTCAAGATCAATCGTTAGACCGACACTTCATTTCATTTTTCTTCTTCTCTAAAGTGCGTAACACATGACAAGAAACTCGGAACTGTTTTTTGTTCTTCACAACTTGTTTTTTTTTAGCGTAGTACTTTTTAATCGACGAAAAAGACAACGACCGGCGGTGGTGACAATCATAATGGCGTGAAAAACAAATAAATTTTACGCAACTCTTGAAATGAATAAAACAACAACGAGCACATAAATAGATGAAGAAGTCTTGCCAGAGCGCACGATTTCATTCATTCAGCTATTTGGAGGAGGTTTGAAAATATGATTCGTTTTTGCTTTGTCATCGTGCTTGGACGTGATTTGCATGAAATGTTTTTTTGTTAGAAATAATTTTAGGATTATTATTCAAAGCAATAATCATTTCAAGAATTTATTATTCGAAAAAGTAAGCAATTCTCCTCAAAACCGGAAATAGATTTCATTTGTAATCTTTGATTTTGTTCAAATATGTGAGGTCCTTCCCTATGACCAAAGAAGCCATTTTGTGCCATTGGTTCACCTGTACAAGTCTCCATATAATTTTGGCAGCTGTCCATACAAAAAAGGTACGAAAAAGAAAAAAAAATCTGATCGATTTTGTGTCTTCGGCAAAATTGTAGGTATTGATGAGGACTACTCAGAGAATGTGAAACGGAAAAAATTTACGATTTTTAATTAACTTTTTTAAAAATACAAAAATATTATTATTTTAAATTATTATTTTATTTTTATTTATTTTTTAATTTTTATTATTCTTTTTTCATATTTTTTAGGGGACAGAAAAATCAAGCAGTACAAAACCTCGAGCAACATTTGGAATAACTTAAAATATGTTTATTTTAAATTACTTTAAATTCAGGCATTCAACCGAACTTAATTTTGATGGCGCTAAACTTCAGTCAACCAAATCCAGCAAACTAACGCTCAAACAGCCTCATGGCCTATCTACAATCACTTAGCTTAGAACATCTAAGTAAAGTAGTTACTTAGGAAAGTCTGCAACTTACGTTCGTCATCCACAATCAACTTAGAAAACTTGCTGGTCTGATATACGTTGCTATGCAGTTGTTTGTTTACCTTTGATATGGAAACGTCAACATACCGTAGATTTTGAAATTTTCCAAACCAAACGTCAGTTTCTAATTTGATTACTTTTCCATTGTAGAAACTCAGATTCATTTCCATTGATTCAAATTCCTAAGCTAAGTGAAATTTTCTAAGCTAAGTGATTGTAGATAGGCCATCATGTGATGAATGTTAAGTTTGGAATTCGAAATATGTCCATTATCGGGGCCAGTCAATCTGTTTTTTTGTGTGTGCGTGTTTGTGGCCAGAGCCCGAAGAATTCCAACGTTCGTTATCTAGGTCTCATTTATCTGGGTTCGGATTGTTGTCTTCTTTGGGGGGTGATTTTTTTTTTTTGTAAGGGTTCAAATGGTCTAAATTTGCGGCTAATTTAAGTCTTATTTGTGCGTCAGTGCTCTTCACTTTGCTTTATCGTGATCGCGTAATTTGATCTAGACGAGATTGTCTTCATTTTTGAACACAACAATTAAACACTGATGCGCAACCATTTGGGTGGGCAATTAAAAATAAGTTCAACCGAAAAGACCACCGAAAAATAAAAATTCAAAAGTTATCACGTAGCAAAATTCTGTGAATGAAACCCTCGCCAGGCCATAAAATTGTCCAAATTTGTATTCAACCCCCAAGATGGCCACCAACTCACATTCAAAAGTTGTTTTCCTACTCCAAAAAAATAGCAGTAAGAAAAAGAAAACCAACCAATTTTGAATACCAGAGTCCAGAGCTGCTCAGCATGAACACACAAAACAACACGGTATCAACAAAAATGTAAACAAAGTTGTTTTTTTTCGAGTAGCCCCTTGTTTGCACTGAACTTAATCGGCTTGAATTGACAGCTTGAATGAAGAAAAAGAAGAAGAAGAAAATCTCACACCACCAACAAGTCTCGCAGACGCGCGGTTCATTCACAAAATCTTACGCAAACATAAAACAAGAAGACGGCAAGAAAAAACTTTTCAAAAACGGCTCGAGTGCGCGCCTTGCCGGTGCAACCAACGCCATTGTGCTGATAAAAATGCACAAATCAAAGTGTGCGGCGGCGATCGAGAATGTATGCATTTTGTTGATTGATTTGGGGGAGAGCCGAGCGCAGAGGAAGTTGAAATTGTTTTGAATTTTGTTTAGAAAATTTTTCTTCTTGCAATTCCGTCTTGAAACTATTTACTTTTCCTGTCATTCTTGAACGACGAAATAGCCTACTTTTCTGTACCAAAAATAACAGAATCGAATAGCAACACTTTTCAAAAAAATGCTGAAAAGTTCTACTTTTCAGCACTCAAATGGGTGCTGAAAAGTTGAACTTTTCAGCACTTGTTTCGAAAAGTAACACTTTTCAACATTTTTTTGATTTAAACGATTTATTGACAAAATACATGAAAATTTGACATAAAATTTCACTCGGTGAACCTCGATGGATAAATGTACGACTCGTGCTGAAAAAATCCTGTTTTTGCAACTTGTTGCATAAACTACTATTTTCAAGTAGGTAACTGTTGCTAAAAATTAAAAAAAATATGTCTTCAACATTAAAAGACACACACCTTGCATATTTGCAAATGTTTACTCAAAATTTATGTTTTACAATATCAAATGTTCGGGATTTTTTTATACATTTCGAAAGTAATAATATGTTTTTGTGAAATACTCAAAATTTTCACAAAACTACGTATTTTTGAAAAAAAAATACTTAAAATTCAAGTGTTTAATCAAGATTTTCATAAAACTACGGATTTTCGATAAAATACTAAAAATTTCTGTTTTTTACAACATGAATATCAAATGGTCGGAATTTTTTCATACGTTTTTATCGTAATATTTTTTTGTGAAATACTCAAAATTTTCGAAAAACTACGTATTTTCGAAAAAAAAAAATACTAAAACTTTAGGTTTATAACAATATGGGTGCTAAATGATCAGGATTTTTTAAAACATTTCGAAAGTTGTAACAGATTTTTTTGAAAAATAGTATTTTTCACAAAACTACGTAAATTTGAAAAAAAAACTGTATATTCAAGTTTTATTTTACAATACGGGTATTAAATGATCGGGATTTTTTTAAACACTTCAAAAAAAATAACATAAATTTTCTGAAAACACTCAAATTTTTTACAAAATTACGCAATTAAATAAAAAAAAACTTCAGTTTTTAACAAAAAAAAATCAGATTATATGATACCCATAAAAACATTTTTTTTTCAAAAAATTCGTAGTTTTGTGAAAATTTAATGTATGAAAAATTCCCAATCATGTTAGGCTGATAAAAATTTTATTTTAAGTTTTTATCTTCCTCCTTCAGGGGACAAAACAAATATTTTTTCAAAAAACTTCAAAATTATAATGGAAATTTAAGTGCAGTCAGCTGAAATTGATTTAAAATGCATTCCCCTGCGTTTCCCCTGTTTGGGTTGATTTGAACATCTCTTGAATTTTTGAAAAATTTCAGTGTTTAGTATCGTAGAAAGATATCTTGCAAATATTTGCATCGGCCTTATACCACTTTTGAAAATAAAATTTTAATTTTAGTATTTTTCCAAAAGACGTAGTTTTGTGAAAATTTTTAGTTTTTCACAAAAACTATTATTACAATCGAAATGTATGAAAATCTCCCAATCATTTAATACCCACATTTAAGAAAAAGTGATCTTTTTGTATTTTTTTCGAAAATACGTAGCTTTGTAATTTGTTTAAGTATTTTCAAAAAAAAAAATTACGTTCGAATCTATGAAACAATCCCGATCATTTGATACCCATATTGTAAAAAAAAACGGATTATTTTTGTACTTTTTCGAAAATACGTAGTTTTGTGAAAAAATTAAGTATTTTCAAAAATGTGTGTGACAAATTACTTTCGAGATGCATGAAAAAAAATCCCAAGCATCTGATACCCATGTAGCAAAAACAATTATTTTGAGTATTTTTTCGAGAAAAAAATGCGTTTTCAAAATACATGAAAAATCCGTATTTTTCATCAAATTGGACACCTTTGACAAAATATAAATCATGGAACCCCAGAAAATTTTAGATTTTTCTATTCTTTTTTTGGTGCCTTTTGTAGGCCCAAGGAAGCCATTTTACTTCATTACTTTTATAATCATTTTCCTTGCAAATTTGGCAGTTGTCCATACAAAAATTGTATATGAAAATTCAAAAATCTGTAACTCTTGCAAAAATTTTGAGATCAATGAGGTTCAATCGGGAAAATTGGTGTGGATGAGGACTTCACTAGGACTGCACCGAAACAATTTTTTAAAGAAAAGTGTTTCTTTTTTTTCTAAACTTCAAATTGTGTAACAACCTTTTATGCGACATAAAAGGCAACTAGAGTATCCAATTTCCCGAGGTAACAAAAATCCCCGGAAATGGGAAATTTTCAACACATTTCCCGGGGAATCCCGTGAATTCGGCTCTTTAAAGAAAATCATAATGTTATAATCGCTTTACAAAAGTCAGTTCTTAGACATTTTTTAATTTTGCGAATATGTGCTCTTCTTGATTTTTTTTTAATTGGAAGAATGTTTGTGATGACTTTTGCTGCAATAATACTATGAAAAAAAATTAAGTTAAAAAAGTTGAAGTTTGAAGGGTTGAAAATTTGTTGGTTGAATACATAGTGTAAAAATTGTAAATTTCACAAAAGGAACTGGTAAAAAAAATATCAGGTTCTGTTAAAAATCACCTTTTTGCCTTTCTTACAAAAAAAAAGGTGTAAGGTTTACTTTTGGAAGTACGCTTTTCTCAGAAATCTTAAAAAATTCGTGCACGGCGAGAAATCCTATTACAAAATTGAAGGTTTCGATTGAATTTTGGCCCGAAACCCGGACCTCAAAGTCTGTTTATTGAGAGCTCTTTTTCTGAAATACTTGAGCGATGTCTGTATCCGCTCTTAAAAATATGTGTCTTCCATAATTGGAAAACTGCTCGTGAAACCCACAATTTTTATATTTCAGATTTGTAGCCATGGGGTCGGAGACGAACATTTTATTTTTCGATTCACAATTTTCGACCAGTAAATGTGGTCAAAGCCATTTTTAGAGGAATTTTTTGGACTATTTTACAGATAACACTATCAAATTATAAGAATTCAGTTTCAAACAAAAAGCCATTCGAAAACATGCGCCATAAACTGCTTGGGCCCAAATTTTGAAGCTTTTCCAAAATTTATTTCCAGAGACATAGCCAAATTAGTGTTTTTCGTCTTATTTTTACCCTATTTTTTCCCATTAAATTTTTGGTTTTATACAGAATCATATACTGAACATCAAATTTGAAGTCCCAGCACGTTCTCGCTCGAAAGATCGACAAGTCGAAGCATAAACGCCAGCACGCGTGAAAGTGTTCTTTTTGGCTACTCATGATAGATCGACAAAGTGCAATAGCGATACATATTTTTTTAAGTTAATCATAGACTAACATTTAAGACTGAGCACCCTTTATAATTTTCTAATAATGTCAATCCAATATGTTTTTCTTTATTAAATTTTAATACCTTGCGACCCATAATGTACCTCCGAAATTTAAAAAAAAATGTATTCGAGGTTTAGCCTAAACATATTCGAAGCTTTAGGTCAAATTCTCACTGGATGGTATCATTTTGTTTCTGAAAAATTAATTGCACCAATATATTTGAAAGAGAAAGGCTCTATTTCAAAACAAGTAAAAAATTGAAAAAGTGACTGTAGAACAAAAGTTGCTCAAAATGACCTCCTGAACAGGGTAAAAATAAAATAAAAATCAAAAAAAAATTGGGCTGTAGAGGGTTAAAGATCATTGAGGAGACTATATTTAATTATGTTTATTTTTCAAAGGATTGTTTCGCCAGTTTTGTTATACTTATCACTAGTTTTCTTTTCGTTTTGTTGGGATTATTACTTGATCCAATTACCTGAAATTAAAGAGAGAGAAAGGAATTATTACAAAATTTATTGAACAATTTGCGTTGAAGAAATCAATTTAAAAAATCAAAGAAATATTTTCACTACCTATAATTTCGTTTATCAAAACTGTTCCAAACAAACACTTCGTCACCATTCACGCGCTCCTGCACGCATATGAATCGTGTTGATAATCGCCAAAAAACCGGAAGTGGCCCGATTGACAACTCTACTTTGAGCTGTTATTGGTTTGGGGTGGTTTCATTTTAGGTTAATTTTTAAGTTTGAACTTGAATGTTATATAACATTTTGAATCGTAAAAAATATATTTAACCATTGAACTACATTAATAATAAATATCGAAAAGAGCTTAAAAATCCCGAAAAAAAAGAGTCAGCTGCCGATTGGAATTTGATTCGGAAGTATAAACACTAGGGTGGGTACGTTTTTCAAAAAGTTCTCGGATCAAATTTTAGTATGGTTCCTCTTGTAGGGCATGCCCATAGGGACTTTCATGCCAAATATCAGCTTATTTGGTTGTAAACTGGCTGCATCAGGTTACATGGAATTACTATGGGAAATTGAACTTTTGTTCAAACGCTCCTACAGGCCTGGGAAAATCACGCGCCAACTTCTGGTATGGTCAGGCCTATGGGAATGGTCTGAGAACACTTTTCCCGGATTCAGACCTGGCGCATCGGCAAACAATCCGATGTCTGCGGAAGCAACGGTTTTCTCTCAAAAAGCATCAAATTTTCCTTAGCATGCTATGAAAGCTTGATGAACATCACGACGCCATACGTCAGGCAGCTACCACGTGGTTGATATATTTGCAAAAAAAAAAAAAATACAAATTCGCTATGCAAAGATTCCGAATTCGACTAAATAATATCAGGATTACTCGAAATGATGATTTTCTAGTTAAAAAAGGTTTGCAATTAAATATTCCAGCCGTTTCTCACCCACGTGGTAGCTGTCTGACATATGGCGTCGCGGTGTTCATCAAGTTTTCATAGCATGCTAAGGAAAATTTGATGCTTTTTGAGGGAAAACCGTTGTTTCCGGAGACATCGGATTGTTTGCCGATGCGCCAGGTCTAGGGATAACGAATCCATATGCTCTCTTCGGGAAAAGTGTTCTCCAGACCATTCCCCATAGGCCTGACCATACCAGAAGTTGGCGCGTGATATTCCCAGACCTGTAGGAGCGTTTGAACAAAAAGTTCCAATTTCCCATAGTAATTCCCATGTAAACTTTAACCCTGATGCGCGCAGCCAGTTTACAACCAAATGAGCTGATATTTGGCATGAAAGTCCCTATGGGCATGCCCTACAAGGGGAACCATACTAAAACTTGATCCGGGAACTTTTTGAAAAACGTACCCACCCTAATAAATACAAACAAACAACAAATAAATAAGAAAACAAAGCAAACCCCTAAGAAGCAGTCAAAGGTCGCGCCGACAGAGGCAAACATAAGACAAGTTATGCGTGTAACAATAAAATGACAAATATGCGTGTGCGTGTGAAATCGTGCGTCGTTTGATCGTGCGCGTGCGATAGAGATGGACAGATAGAAACACACACACACACGCAGAGTAAATGTCTTGTTTGAATCCATACGATGGCGTTTGTTTTATTGGTTCGTTTTCTCGGAAACAGAGTTATAATTATTGGAATAATTTGAATAATTGCTTCACTGGCGGCTGGGTGGGTTTCACACAACGGACATACGAAAGCGAAACAATTCGTGGAAAATAGAGCAACAACATAAAGTTAACTTTGTAAAGAGGAATGAGTTAAGTTATTTGAAGAATGCACTTTATGTCAATAATTTGTTTTATAGCTTCAGTCCCTTCAACCAGAAACAACAAAAAATCGAGGACATTTTTGGCCTAGTTCGGCAACCCTGAACCAGATATGGTCACACTGGGAACCGCTTTGAAGTAGGTATAGTGTGTGTCGCTCACTGCTGCCAGCGTCTATTATGCACGAAGAATCTATGAATGAGTAATCAACAATGAATGATGAATGAGAACACTGCTCTTCTTTTGCCCCACTTGTCCCTTTGCGTCTATCCTGCGGTTTAGGTTGGTGTCACTTTTGTAAATTTAAATAAACATTTTTTTAGGGTAGTTACAGCTTATTTCGTAATTTCAAAAAATTAAAGAAATTTTGATTATTGACAAATTTTAGCCCATTGACTCTGCATTTCTTGGTTATAATTTGTCCCGGTTGTTGAAATTACCGATGGATTTCGATTCTCGGAACAAGGAGCACCACCAGGGTTTTTTTTTTTTTTGAAATTCAAATTTCAAAACTTGTCTCCTGTGTCTAGTAGGCTGGGCAGGATTCTTTCTTGTTTCTGTGTTGCCGGGGAGGGACAAAGTCCGGAAGCCATATGATTGAAATTCTACGACCAGCTGGATTTCAAGGTTATGAAGCATTGACTTTTTTTTAGAATTTGCATTCAATATTCACTGAATTAAATAGCAAATTAACTGACGCGTGAACGGAACGTGTGACATTTGAAAGTTAATTGGAAATTTCAAAAGAAAAATGTTTGAAGTAATTTTGACACTAAAATGACTCACTCAAGCCGTGTTTAGAATGCCATTCCACTGTGTTTGCTCTTTTACGACATACTCTCCCTCTCTCTCTCTCTCTCTCTCTCTCTGCTCGATTGTCTATGAGGGGGATCAACTGAAGATTACAGCAAAAATGTGACACCGCCGTGTCATCGTGACGGGCTAAGGTTTGTCAGTCACAGTCTCAGTCAGGCCGACCAGGTTGGCCAAGAAGAAGCAAAAAGCCAAAACAAACCGCGACATTGCCGCGCGCGCGTCCAACAATCGTTCAACTTTTGACTTTTTTTTTTTTTTGTTTTCGAAGAAGGAACCAAACCGAAATAGATAGAGCAATTGACTAACGTTGGTGGGATCACATTTGAAAAGGGCTTTTTGAAAAAAATAATAAATTTTCAAAACAATCTTATAGCTTAAAATTACAGTAACACAAAAAAAAACTATTCTCAAATAAGCCGCTTCCAAATGTTACCCCCCACACAAAGCTAAAACGAAAAATGTCTTGGCGCACGACGCTCGACGGATTGCCTCGTCCGCAAGGGGCGAGAAAACGACCAGAAGAGCTCTCACATGACACGAATGTGTCACAATTAAATAATTTGAATTTTAGACCACGCCGTCATTCCGATGCTTCCTCCTCCTTCCCCACCCGAGTGGCACCCATCACTTTGAGTAAAAGTGTAACACGTTGACAACATCGACCAGCGACGCCAGCGATTGAGGTGTCAAATTTGGCTACCGAACAAATTGAAATGTGATGTTTCGATATTTTAATTTAATTGAATTTTGAATTAACCATTAATTTATGAAAAAAACAAATATTTGCTTCTCACTTTAAATTAGATTTCAAATCTATTTCTTAGTTGTTGGAAAAACGAAGAGAATAGAAAAGTAAAACATTCTGCCACATTTGAAGAAATGTTTATTTTATGTACTTGAAATAATTGTACAATCTAAACGTCTGGATTCACCCAAAACTAAAAGAGATTATTAAAAAAAATAAAAATTCCACAACACTATAACTCTTTACATTTTGATGATTAAAATTGAAGTCCTCCAAACATAATTGCACAAACCAGACTCGAGTATTCGAAGTCCTCAGAGAAATTTAACTTCGAATCATTTAATCTCTTGACAATCGAATCACATTTTTCTAAAGTTTTTGTCTTGTTTTGGATTGTTGAGCTTAAAAATTACCACACAAATGCTAACAGTGATAAGGATATTTCAAATATTCAATTGCGGTATAACTAAATTTTAGAAATGAACTCGACAATTTAGCCAGTTCTGACTAAATAAAGTCACGGAGCTCAAATGACATTTTATTATTATTTAAATTTCATGAAATTGAAGCACAAATAATGCTAAATAATATTTTTAATTTTTAAAGTACACAGGAAAAAAAATCATGGTCATATTACATCTGGGAAGGAGTACATCTTTTATGTCAGAAAAAAGGTGTAATTTTACTTCTGGAAATGTGTAATTTTACCACTTTTCTGGTGTAATGTCACTTTTTCAGTCTAAATTAAGGTAAAATTACATCATAAAAGAGGTAATATTCAACCTTCCAAAATTAAAGCTTCCAAATTTACATTATTTTTTTCTGTGTAGGATAGCATGCAAACGGAGCGAAATTTAAGACAAATTGCTACAACATTAAAGGAAGTCTAAAATATTCAAACTTTTACAAAAGAGCAGTTCTCTCAGATTTCGGTCATTTGATTTTTTTTTGTATTTTTTAATCCGACTGAACCTTTTATGGTGCCTTCGGTATGCTCAAAGAAGCCATTTTGCATCATTAGTTTGTCCATATAATTTTCCATACAAATTTGCTTTCCATACAAAAATGATATGTGGAAATTCAAAAATCTGTATCTTTTGAAGGAATTTTTTGATCTATTTGGTGTCTTCGGCAAAGTAGTAGGTATGGATACGGACTACACTGGAAAAAACATTATTTTTATTTTTTTCACTTTCTTCTTGACTTAAAAAAATTGAAAATATTGTTTTCGAAAAGATCCGAAAATTTCACGAATGTTGAAAAGAAAAGTATATGGACAAACAAATGATGCAAAATGGCTTCTTTGGGCACCAAAAAAGTTTCAGCCGGATTAAAAAATACAAAAAAAAAATCGAATGACCGAAATCTCGGAGAATTTCTCAATAGCAACCGGTAAAATTTTCATCAATTTCTGTTGAAATTCAGATTTTGAAACATTTTTAGATGAAATCAACCAGCCAAATTTTCAACCTTCAAAATTGTGCTTTTATCTGTGTTTAGAAATCAAATCACGAAGATATTTAGGGTCACATATAAAGAGCAAAATCTGGAACCTGAGTTGAAAAATTCACTTTTTTTATTTTTGGAAAATCGAAACTGTCAAAAATATGGGCATACATTTTTTTTGAATCGATAATGACTCAACACCTATTTAGACAAAAAGGTACTTTAAATTTAAAAAAAAAATGCAATTTAAAAAAATCATAAAGGAAGAGTACTCCTGAAATAAAATTAACTAAACTGAGGAAAATTCATACAATTTTCTAAAAGACTCATAGTTTTCAATAATAAAATTTTACGAAGCATTATAGTTTAAAATTGCACGAAGATTTCTAAGCTTTTCAAAATAATTTCTTTCAGGGGTGCTTGTCCTATAAAAACTAGTTTTAAAATGTATAAATTTCACAATGTTTCGAAAATTAAAACGGCTCATTTTATCTGAAAGTGTGAAAGTTTTCGTTTGCAATTTGATTTTCCATCAAAATCAAATTTAAAAATTTTGTGTTTTCATATTTTATACATTCTCAAAAAATAAACACCATTTTATCAAAAAGCTATAAGGCCATTAAAATTGTCATTTCAAGTTTTTGTCCAAAACCCCTTAGTTCTTCAAAAATTTCCCAAAAAAAATCAGTGGGCAAAAATTGATTATAGATAAAATTTTAATTATCACTGCATAAACATGTAGAATTGGTTTAAACTGTTCAGAATGCATTTAAAAATGCTTATTTTTGTTTTTTGATACATATTTTGAATTTTGGAACCACAGACAAAAAAGGTTTAGAACGAAACATGTTTTCATAAATTTATTGATATTTTGCAAATAATTGATATTTTTTTAAACTTTATGTCCCTCGATTCTGACCAAAGTACAAAAATTGATATTACGAGCCATGGTTTTACATATGAATGAAAAATGGTTTTAAAATGCAATCATTAGTTTTGAAAATATATTAGAAAAAAATATTTAGAAATTTTTTTTTTTCAAGCAAAAAACACTTTTTACAGTGTTTTCAGAAGATTTTTTTTTCTTCTGATTTTTAGACCAATTTTGAAGTATTTTACAGTCATGCCTCGGTTTTGCACGCCTCAGTTTTGCACTGCCCCGGTTTTGCACCGTTCAACTGCCTCGGTTAAGCACGGCCCAGTGCTTAACTGAAGCATAGCGCTTATGGGTTTTTGGCTATATGGGAGACATTGGCTTTAATCGTGCGAAAAATCATGCAAACATCAAAAAAATATAGTGTTTTGGAATCGGGATGATGTCAGTTATCCATTAAAACTATTATTTCATGAAAATTTTCACAAAAATACGTATTTTTCCTGCATTTTGAAAATGCATCTTATTTTCTCTAAGGAACTCAAAAATATATTTGTTATTGTAATATGGGTATCGAATGATCAGGTTTTTTCAAACATTTCGGATGTAATAACAACATTTTTAGAAAATACTCAAAAATTTTACTAAACCACGTTTTTTTCGAAAAAAACTCAAAAATTCAATTTTTACAATATAGGTATCAAACGATCGGGATTTTTTCATACATTTCGAATATAATAACAACATTTTTTTGAAAATACTCAAAATTTTCACAAAACCACGTATTTTAGAAAAAAATACTCAAAATTTCCGTTTTTACAATTTGGATATCAAACGATCGGGATTTTTTCATACATTTCAAATGTAAAAACAATATTCTTTGAAAATACTCAAAGTTTTCACAAAACTACGTATTATCGAAAAAAATACTCAAAATTTCCGTTTTTACAATGTGGGTATCAAACGATCGGGATTTTTTCAAACATTTCGAATGTAATAACAACATTCTTTAAAAATACTGAAAATTTTCACAAAACTGCGATTTTTTTAAAAAAATACTCAAATTTCCGTTTTTTAATGTGGGTATCAAACGATCAAGATTTTTCATACATTTCGAATGTTATAAAAATTTTTTTTAATATACTGAAAATTTTCACAAAACTACGTATTTTTGACAAACTTTTCAAAATTTAAGTTTTTACAATATGGGTATCAAATAATCGGGATACCTCTTGTAAAAAACGGAAATTAGGAGTATTTTTTCAAAAATACGTAGTTTTGTGAAAATTTTGAGTATTTTTTTAATAACTTTTGAAATGTATGAAAAAATCCCGATAGTTTGATACCTACATTTTAAAAACGGAAATTTTGAGTATTTTTTTTTTTTTGAAAATACGTAGTTTTGTGAAAATTTTGAGTATTTTCAAAAAATATTGTTATTACATTCAATTGTAGGAAAAAATCCCGATCATTTGATACCCACATTGTAAAAACGGAAATTTTGAAAAGTTTTTCAAAAATACGTGGTTTTGTGATAATTTTGAGTATTTTCTAAAAATGTAGTTATTACAATTGAAATGTATGGAAAAATTCCGATCGTTTGATACCCATATAGTAAAAATTGAGATTTTGAGTATTTTTTCGAACGTAGTTTTGGGAAAATTTGGAATATTTTCTAAAAATGTTGTTATTACATCAAAAATGTATGAAAAAACTGATCATTTGAAACCCATATTGCAATAACAATATATTTTTGGATTCTTTACAGAAAAAAATGCATTTTCGAAATACAGGAAAAAAACGTATTCTTGTTGAAAATTTCATGAAATAATAATTTTAATGGATAATTGACATCATCCCGATTCCAAAACAGTATAATTTTTTGATGTTTGCATGATTTTTCGTACGATTAAAGCCAATGTCTCCCATATAGCCCAAATCCTATAAGCTCTGTGCCTCGGTTATGCACGCCTCAGTTTTGCATCCCCCATATGCGGTGCTAAACCGAGGCACGACTGTACTTTTGAAGCAAATAATCGGATCATTAAGAATTTTTTTGTTTTTTTTTTTCTAACTATTATCATCAAATTAGAGCTCTGCAACTCAATTTTATTCAAATTTGTGTGGTTGAATGCCTATTAAATAAAAAAAAACATTTTTTTAATTGTTTCATTATCACCATTTTGAACGCCATCTTAGTTTAAAAAATCTAAATCACTAAAGTATTTGATGAGTGCTTCCTATCGACCGGATCACAAATAATAGGTTAGGTTTTCGGCTTTTCGGTCTTGGCGGGAAAATTCGAAACAACGCTTATTTTCTCGTATCCAACGTTTCAACCCTCTATGGGGTCTTCTTCAGGGAATCTAAAATTTATTTTTGTTAGCCCATGACTAAATAATAGCTGTTAAAATACGTACTAAGAAGGATTGTTTCTCGTCCAGTGAAGTTTTAGTCAAAGTGTAAACTGTCGTTAGTGTCGTTTGTCTGTGAATAATTTAGATTAAGTTACTTGTTTATGTACTCAATCATGTGTTACTCACTGTTTCTGATTGGTATTCATCCGGGTAATCTGGATAAAACCAACGGTCAATTTGGACAGTGGAACCCGAGCTTGTTTACGCGGTACTTTTCGTGTTTTACTTTCCCTTTTCGTATAAAGCTCGTATTGGTAACCACCACTTTCTTGGTAGCGACAATTATTGACAGTACCCCCCTACCTATGTGTGAGTGTGTTACAGAGATGTTGTAGTATTGGTGTGTTTTCCGTGTTTGTACGTATACACCTTCACATTCTTTGCACGATATTTTGTAAATAACATATGACTGTTGTTCTTTCGGTGTGATCGCTTTAACCATGGGGTACAACTTTTTGATTGTTTTTGTGTGTTTTACAGCTAAAGAAATGTGTGTGTAGTCTTTTTATAGTATTTTCTGAATGTTTTGAGTGAGATTGTTTACATTCGTCAGCGAGAAGTATGTTTTCACCTGCGTTTGGTTCTGGGATTCACTTGTGTCGTTTTGCCTGCTAAGCTGCTTTTCATCGTATCTGTTGATCATTCTTCCGATCAGCTGCTTTGGATAATCGTTCCTCGCCAGCTCTTTGTGAATGATGGTCATAGCTTGTCTTCTGGAGATGTTTGTGGAGAAATCCAGAACGCGTTTGACGAAGTTTGCAGCGACGTTCACTTTGTGGTGTAGTGGGTGATGAGAATGGTAATTCAGGAACCTACCCGATGAAATCGGTTTCCTGTACCATTCAGTTCTGATGTGTTGATGCTCATCTCTGACCAGAACCATGTCTAGGAATGGCAACCGTCCTCCTACCTCGACTTCCACCGTGAACTGGATGTGTGGGTTCTGTTTGTTGAAGATCGCCACGACCTCGTCTACCTTATCCTTTGGCACAGCAAGTACAAGATCATCTACGTACTTTTTGAGGACCGGGAAATCAATCTCGCTGGTGACTTGATCTAGGATGATCTCGGTGACATAATCCGCTATCACCGGTGAAAACGGATTGCCCATAGCTGTTCCTTCGATCTGGGAGTAGAAATTTCCTTGGAATTGGAAATAGCTACAGTTAATGACAAACGTAACGATTTCGTCAAACAGTGACAGATTAATGTCAGTGTTGATGGTGTCCCAGCGTTTGTAGATTGCTTCCTTCATCAGGCTTTGGGGATGCTCGTAAAGAGAGAGACTACATCTAGAGATACTAGTATGTAATCGTTCGGCAATATGACGGAGTTTATGTAAGCACAGAATTCGAAGGAGCTTTTATGTTGTACTTACTCGTCAGGGATTGCTGTAGTGTGCGACACAGAAGCTTTGAAAGCTCGTACGTCGGAGCCGTCATGCATGGCACCACGGGGCGTAGTGGGAGTCCTTGTTTGTGTGTTTTGGGCTGTCCATAGATTTTTGGACAGACAGAGTTACTCCTCTTCAGCTTCCCCATTGTCCTTTCATCGATGAGCTTTAGGTCGAACAGTCTCTTCGCGAACAGATTGTTCTTTTTCTGGAATTCCATTGTCGGGTCTTTTCCAATTTTCTCGTACGTTGACGCATCATCGATCAGAGCTTTCATTCTACTTTCGTAGTCAGCTTTCTTCATCAGGACTGTTTGGTTTCCTTTGTCGGCCTTCAGTACCAGCACTTCTGGGTTCGTTTTGAGGAACTTCCTAGTTGACCGTACCGCTTCGTCCAGAAACCGACTTCGTGGGTCCCGTCTTGAGTTCGCGCTGCGATTTCGATGTATGTAGTTCTGAATGCAGTTTGTTATGCTGCACCTTGTTTGGTTTTGTATGTTTACATCTTTATTGGAGGGTATGATCTCCTCTACATCCGCTAGAAGTTTGTAGAAAGGAACTTCCGGCAGGCTCGTGTACGGCAGCGCGAAGTTTGGACCCAAGCTTAAGAGAGCTTCTGCTTCCACCGGAATAGTCAAACCGCTTTCATTGTGTATTGTGTAAGCTTGGTGCTGCTACTTGGGGTTCGTTAATTTGGTTTCGTACTTCTTTGTGCAGCTTCTTACGCACAGTTTGGGAGCCTTTTTCCGTGTTGTTTCGGTAGAACTCCGCTTGCATGGAAAGAAAACGGTCGGCTTCCTCTCCCCTTAACATCTCCCGAATTCTCCGTTTGAGGGTTTCCATTGTATTCCATTGCTGTTTGAGTTTGTAAAATGTGTGCTTGATTTCCAGATTAAGTACCATTCTCTGGAAATTCGCCAAACAGTTCTGCAGCTTTTGTGTGTAGGGGCTGCGATCCTCCAGAAGGGCGTATACACATCTGAAGGAGTGTTGTATGTGGGATGGGAATACACCTTGTTTTCTACATTGTATGAGAAAATCTTTCCTTACAGTCATGTTGCTGTTTTTCTTTGTCACGTCTGCGTAGTATTTCAGCATATTCTTAGTTTGGGTTCCATATTCACTGTCTATTCTATTGAAGAAATTAGCCATAGTATTTGATGAGTGCTTCCTATCGACCGGATCACAAATTATAGGTTAGGTTTTCGGCTTTTCGGTCTTGGCGGGAAAATTCGAAACAACGCTTATTTTCTCGTATCCAACGTTTCAACCCTCTATGGGGTCTTCTTCAGGGAATCTAAAATTTATTTTTGTTAGCCCATGACTAAATAATAGCTGTTAAAATACGTACTAAGAAGGATTGTTTCTCGTCCAGTGTAGTTTTAGTCAAAGTGTAAACTGTCGTTAGTGTCGTTTGTCTGTGAATAATTTAGATTAAGTTACTTGTTTATGTACTCAATCATGTGTTACTCACTGTTTCTGATTGGTATTCATCCGGGTAATCTGGATAAAACCAACGGTCAATTTGGACAGTGGAACCCGAGCTTGTTTACGCGGTACTTTTCGTGTTTTACTTTCCCTTTTCGTATAAAGCTCGTATTGGTAACCACCACTTTCTTGGTAGCGACAATTATTGACAGTACCCCCCTACCTATGTGTGAGTGTGTTACAGAGATGTTGTAGTATTGGTGTGTTTTCCGTGTTTGTTTTGGCTATTGGTTCTGAACCAATGGATTGTACAAAGCGTTTTGTGATTCTTTCAAAAAATCATTTTTTATTTTCCACTTTTACTCAAATTTCTAATTTGAAAAAAAAAAATCTCTCACCCATCACTCAAAGGGTCCTGCCACTCTCCCAGCTCATGCATTCTTCCGAGCACTTTTTACGATGACGCCGATTCACAAACCAAGCTCAATGTATTACTACACGGATGATTGATTTCAAACATCGGCGACATCGTCGCCGTCGCCCGGTCACGAGCCATTCGTGGTCAGATTAGAAGAAAGAAAATCAAAACAACAGCAGCGTGGGTGCAAGCGGGATTTCTGACCTGGCCCAGGGTGGGGAACGGGAGGGTCAAATAGGTGCCCTTTTCCTCTGTGGGATCATGACCGGATACTTTTTCTTCCGCGTTGGAACACCCCCTGCGGGGGTGGTTCTTTGGTTTTTTTTTTATCTCGATCTCAATTTTAAAATTATGTCAAATTAAAAAAAAAGAAAAAATATATTGCAAAAAAAATAAAAGTACCACCCTAACATTCAAAATTTTACAAATAACGCCGTTGTCGCCACCCTCCCCTTTAAAACGATGGCCAAGTCAGTTGACCAAAGCCGTTTTCGCCGTAGTCGTCGTGTCGCGTGACTTCGCTACGCTGCGCGATTCGCCAAATCGTCTGATTGATTGAACGAGAAGCGCCCATTTGGCGATTCGATCTCAGCTCGGTGCCAATTTCGTAACACTTATCATGCGCGGATTGCCCCTGCGTCACACAGCTTCAATCGTCAATTGAGTGGAAAAGAATGCTTTTGGAACTCATAATGCTTGAGGTAAGCGCGCCCCCTTTCAATCAAAGGGCGTGCGCTCGAGCCCCGGCGGCGTCGATTAGAAAACTTTTTCTTGTTGCTTTTTTGAACGCGCACCACTTTCACCGCCGTCGTGTCAGCTGTTTTTGTTTGTTTACGAAAATGCGACTCAAAATTGACGAAACAGACTCTCAGTTTTGTTGTTTTTAACGTGTTTTTGCTGACTCGGCTTTCTGGCACAGACGACGTTGCTTCTGTTAAAAATAGCTCATTTTCATCAAGTGGATCCACTAAAACGATTTAGATGTGCGTTATTTTTAAAGGATTTCACTCAACTCAAATGTGTGTGTGTGTGTGTGTTTGAGTGAGTGTGTTTGTCTTTCTGTGGTCTTTAGTCGCTTAATCTGAATAATTAGATTATAATATTATAATATATTTCACTCTTCTCTTCTTCGCTCACTCTTTACGTTTATTCGAGCAGACATTTTCTCACACAGACGCCCAAACCTCTTTTAAGTGTGACATATTTTGTCTCACACTCACTAGCAGCTAAATGAGGATGGGCTTGGGATTTATCTGAGTCGTAATCAAATTTAACAATCGACGATTAAGGCTCAAATCTATTAGTTTTTCTCGCGCGTAACGGAAACCCAACTCGCGCGATAAATTAAACAACTCTTTTTCTCACTTCTTCTGTGACGACGATTAGTAAGTGTGTGTAATTTAGAGCAGATGGGACGACCATAAATTGTGCACGCTAGTTGGAATTGTTTTCGGAATTTCTTCACGTTTTTCGACGCAATAAAACTTCTGGAAGGCACTAGAAAAAGAGGTTTGAGTTAGTTCTCAGCAAATTACCATATAATCCAAAAATACTTTATTTCGTCACGGGTTTGGGTTATAAATAGACGACAACGAGCCAAAAACAAATAAGAGTTAATCCGTCTTAAGTTTCGACTTTTTTTTATGACCCAAGCCCCCTCACCGATCGCAACATTTAAAATAAGTTCGACCTAATGGTCATCAGGTGCCAAAATAGCACCTGACCAAAATAACAAAAAAAACACCACGACGACGCGACGCGATTCTGGTGCGTGGGGACTGCACGCAAAATATGACTGGTTGAGGGAAAAATAGATTGACGATTGACAAGAGTGGTTTCTTTATGATTTTTTTTTTGTTAAAAACTAGCCATAGGATTGAAGAAAATTGAAAATTAAGGTTAAAGGTTTGCTTTTAAAAGTAAGTTAAGAAATCTTCCGAGGAAAAAATCCTATTACTAAATTGAAGGTTTAAATGCGCTCTTTAGATTGAATTTTGGCCCGAAACCCGGAACTCAAAGTCTGATTTTTGAGAGCTCTTTTTCCGAAATACCTGAGCGATGTCTGTATCCGCTCTTAAAAATTTGTGTCTTCCATCATTGGAAAACCGCTCGTAAAACCCACAATTTTTAAATTTCAGATTTGTAGCCATGGGGTCGGAGACGAACATTTTATTTTTCGATTCACAATTTTCGACCCGTAAATGTGGTCAAAGCCATTTTTAGAGGTATTTTTTGGACTATTTTACAGATGAGCATTTCTCTACGAAATCGGTCTTTTTTCTTAAATTTTAATTTTTGTATTTTTTAATCCGACTGAAACTTTTTTGGTGCCTTCAGTAAGCCATTTTGCATCATTAGTTTGTCCATATAATTTTCCATGCAAATTTGGCAGCTGGTCATACAAAAATGATGTATGAAAATTCAAAAATCTGTAGCTTTTGAAGGAATTTTTTGATCGATTTGTTGTCTTCGGCAAAGTTGTAGGTATGGATACGAACTACACTGGAAAAAAAAATGATACGAGATAAAAAAATTTTGGTGATTTTTGCCTTTCTTACTAAAGAAAGGTATAGGTTTTACTTTAAGCCAGGACGTCATTTCCAGCTTCGTAAATATGTCGATTCAGCATGAATTTTAAACCGAAAAATCGCTAAAAAATCACACTGCATCGATTTTCGACGCTTCGTCGCCAAGTCGACAAGTTGTCAAGTTGAGCTTCGAATACTGGCGCGAGAATGCTGGCGCATATGTTTTGGCTCGGCTTATACTCGTTCGTAGTACACAGCAAAAAATTCGCTGGTAAAATCGCATGCAAAAGCATGCACATCACCTTCGTCAAAAAAGACACTTAATATCACACGCTGCATGTACATTTTTTGTAAACACAAAAAAAAGTTGCAACCGACGGGACTCAAACCCAGCACCTACAGTAAGGACTGGCGCCTTAGCCCGCTCAGCCATCAGACCGGTGAAAAATGGGAAGGATAAACGTATATATGAGCTTGATATTTCGGTCAAGTAGGTTTCCCATACTGATGAGCTACATATTTCAGGGTGTAATATTACACAGTATTTCATAAAATATTGCAAAATTTATATTACACCCAGGCCTTTTACACGCAGCTGGATTACTACTTTATTTGCTGTGTAGCTTGTCTACCGATGTTTCCTTCAACATGTCAGATATCGTAGCTTTTCGGTTTCTTTTGCTCTGTCCTTTTTTGCATAACTGTCCAATGTTTATGCAAAAACTTTTTTGACATAGGACATTCATCCGGGTACAATCAATTTGTTTCCCGTATGCTCCTAAAATCGCCTTTAAGTAGGCTTCATTTGTCGTGTCGTTTTATTTAACAGAGTTCATTGGATTCCAATAGGAGCTTTCGAAGCTTCTAAGCTTTATATCGTTTTCAAAGTTTTCAATGCTCGCGACGCCATCTACCTAAGGTATTGCGATTGAGTGTGTAGTGGTGAGGTTGTAAAAATATCTATCTCTGACTCTCTCACTTTCGTAGACGCTGAATGGCAAGCTTCCCACTGTGCGGTTAACTCGGTTTTGCTTTACGCCTGCTTTGTTCGGTTTTTGGGCTCGTACCAAAACTAGAAAACCAAAACCGCGATGTGTGTCGTCACTTGCGCATTGGAAGCTAAGAATTTGTACGATTAAAAATATTCGATAGGTGAAAATTGCATTTTCAATTTCTTTTAGAAAACACATCATTAATAATACCTTGCTTTCATCATAAGATTTTTTGTATCAAGTCGATGTTGTGAATTGAGAGATGTTATATTCTTTAGTAAGAAAGGCTCTATCTCACCCCTGGTGGGATTAAATCGGGTTTTTATTTAACTTTTTGTCACTAAAACTTAATTTGCAAAAAAAAACACTATTTTTATTTTTTTATTTTTTGATATGTTTTAGAGGACATCAAATGCCATCTTTTCAGAAATTTCCAGGTTGTGCAAAAAATCTTTCACCGAGTTAAACATTTTCTAATCAATACTGATTTAAAAAAATCGAAATGTTGGTCGCAAAAATTTTTCAACTTCATTTTTAGATGTAAAACCAAATTTGCAGTCAAAAAGTACTTTAGTGAAATTTTGATAAAGTGCACCGTTTTCAAGTTAAACCCATTTTTAGGTGACTTTTTTGAAAAAAGTCGCAGTTTTTCATTTTTTTTAAATTGGTGCACATGTTTGCCCACTTTTGGAAAAAAAGGGCGTAATA
This sequence comes from Culex quinquefasciatus, assembly GCF_015732765.1. Taxonomy (NCBI): domain Eukaryota; kingdom Metazoa; phylum Arthropoda; class Insecta; order Diptera; family Culicidae; genus Culex; species Culex quinquefasciatus. Next base: position 28,382,196 of record NC_051862.1, on the reverse strand, counting down.
TTAAATGTTTGACCCTTTTGAAATGCTAGTCTTGGTTTAAAATTTTTGAGAATATTTTTTTCGAAAAGATCGGAAAATTTCACAAATGTTTCATATTTAAACATTGAAAATCGGACAATAAGTTGCTGAGATATCGACATTAGAAAATGGTGTGTTGTTTGGGTGAGACTTAGAAAACATCAATTTTCCTGTTTATAAACCTTTGCATGGCAATATCTCAGCAACTAAGGGTCGTATCATCAAAGTTCAAAAATGCAAAATATAGAGAATTTCTCAGCTTTTCAAAAATTTGTACAAATTTGTATGGAAAATTATATGGACAAACTAATGATGCAAAATGGTTTCTTTGGGCATACCGAAGGCACCAAAAAAGTTTCAGTCGGATTAAAAAATACAAAAATTAAAATTTAAGAAAAAAGACCGATTTCGTAGAGAATTGCTTCAAACAACAACTTTATTGCAAAAATGCATAAAATAATCAATTTTGCTACTTTTACAATAATAGAAGATTAAATTTGAAAAAAGGTACACTTCAATAAATAAAAATCATATGATATTGATGCAGAGAAAAATCTTAACATTTTTTCTTGAAAAAATAATGAAATCTTCACAAAATATTGTATTTCAACGATCATTTAAATTTTCATTTTAATATTTTTTTCCGGCTATGCCTGGTAAATGGGAAACAAAGTTAAATTAAAATATTAATAAGGCTTGAAATTTGATTTCAGACATTATGATGCATCAACAGATCTTAAATCATCTAAGAATTTTGTCTAAAGATATGGTGGACCAAAATTGTTAAATATGCAAAAATCTAAAAACTTCATATTTCATAATTTAAAAAAAAAAACATGTTGTCAATACTCAACAATAATAAAATGTCGTTTTCAATAAAAATCAGTCACATAAGAATTCGAATTTCAACCATCAATTAGAAAAAAAAAAATCAAAAACAAAAGTTTTTTTTCGATTTCAAAAAACCAAATGTGCGTGCATAAAAATTTTTTGACGATTTTTTGAATCAACTTTTTCATGTTCCATTAACTTAAAATAGTTAAAGGAACATAAAATTTGAAGTTAAGCGCTCAAGAAGAATTGTGTATATTTGATTTAAAATCTGTAAATAGAATTGATAAATTCTTGAATAACTAAAAAATATATTTTGGGTTTGTTTGGGAATCAAGATATTTCTTAAAATTATGTAAAAAATTATAAAATCACGACTTTTTCCCGACATTCTCGATTTCCCAACCTGAGTGAATACCTTGACCTTTTATTCCAAATTTGATATAAAGAATCTTTTGGTTCTTCCAAGTACAGCAGGGGTGACCAAAGTATGGCCCGCGGACCCATTTTGAATGATCATGTAAAATGGCCCGTTGACCGCTTGTTAAGTGATTTTATACTTTTTAAAAATTAAGGTTTTTTCAAACTGTTATGTGCTAATCTTTTTTATTTTTTGTTAGTAAAAAAACTTATCAATTTATCAATATTTTGATGCCTAATTCATTCAAAAAATCTTATAATTAAAACAATTTTACACGTTTCAATGTGAGTGAAACTAGTAAATATCGTCAAAACTTTCTTCAAATATTTTTGGTAATATGAAAAATTGTTCAAATTTGACTTAGGTAGAATTCTGTAATAGTTGCAAAAATATAAGTTTTTGCAATTCCGTCGTGAAACTATTTACTTTTCCTGTCATTCTTGAACGACGAAATAGCCTATTTTTCTGTACCAAAAATAACAGAATCGAATAGCAACACTTTTCAAAATAAATGCTGAAAAGTTTTACTTTTCAGCACTCAAATGGGTGCTGAAAAGTTTAACTTTTCAGCACTTGTTTCGAAAAGTAACACTTTTCAAAAAAAATTTGATTTAAACGATTTATTGACAAAATTCATGAAAATTTGTCATAAAATTTCACTCAGTGTGTGTTTTTTGGAATTGCAAAAAATGTTGTATGGAACTCGTTGCAAAACTTGATTTTTTCAGCACTCTTCGTATTTATCCAACTCGGTGAACCTCGTTGGATAAATGTACGACTCGTGCTGAAAAAATCCTCTTTTTGCTACTTGTTGCATAAACTACTATTTCTTTATTAATTTGCAAGTCATAACGACCCTTTTATGAACTGACCCACAAACTTACATTGCACTTCCTTTGGGATTCGAACTCATTACAGTTAGATAACGAATCTGATTGACTACCAACTGATACAGGCAGACAAAATGTGGAAATCAGAGGATCAAGTTTGTTGCAAATATTTTACAAAGCTTTCATCGATCAACCCACCCCTCCCCCATTATTAAAAAAATGGCTCGAAAAACCAGAAGCAAAATAATATTTTCAAAAAACTTCAAAACCTAAAAAAATGAAATTTAAGTGGAATCAGCATTCCTTTGCATTTAGAATCATTTGAGCATGTTTGTGATTATTAAAAATTATTTGAATTTTAGTGAATTTTCGATGAAATAAATAAATGTTTGTTTCGCTAAATATTTTTTTTTTTTTCAAATCTTATTTTTTTAAATATTGATTACAGTTTAACTATACGGAAGCTTAAAAAATTTTCTTAAATTTTTTTTTTCATTGAAATGTTAAGATGAATTGTTTAACATGTAATGTCACTATTTTCGAAATATTAAAACTAAACTTTATTTTTTTTTTTAAACACAAGTACATTCAGCTAATTTTTTTTTCTTCAAATACCTGAAACAATAAAATCAACAATACCGATAGAAAACCGTTATTTTGTGGTTTCTATTATTTTGAATCGTAATTTTTTTATGACAACAGAAATTAAAACATTTAAATTAAAATAACCATATTGATTTTTTTAATATTTAAATTTTTCTGTAAATTTGGCCCGCAAGCTCATTTGAGTTTCAAATTTGGCCCGGCCTCCAAAAACTTTGAGCACCCCTGAAATACAGTATTATTATGTATTAAATATCAAACATAAATAAAAACTAAACTTATTTTCTGTTTAAAAATGCCGATGTCCTCTTTTGTAAAAAGCTCGCCTAGACTTTAAAATATAAAAACATAAATAGATTTATTTCAGCAACACACTCTTTGGGTCTTTTCTCTTAAAAACGTTTGTATCCAAGTTTGAATCTTATTTGTCGAAAAGACAAAACAGTGTCGAAAAGTATTACTTTTCAATACCAGAGCTGAAAAGTTGAACTTTTTAGCACTCAAATAGTTACTGAGCTAGTAGTTAATCCAACAAGTGGCAAAAAGAAGGTTTTTTCAGCACGAGTCGTACATTTATCTAATGAGGTCTACCGAGTTGAGAGGAAATGAGAGGAAAAGTAAGCAGTCCCACAAGGGATTTTCAGGGAAACTCAAAAAACAATTAATTTCAAAAACAAGAGTTTACTAACAATCCCAATTTCCCCCGCTCGAATGCGGTCATCGCACTATGGGGTATTTCCATATAAGCGAGCGGCCAAAAATATTTTTTTGCTTTTTTGTGTTGTTTGTACTTAGTATAATGAAAACAAATGAAATTTGATATTTTTCCAAAAAAAAAGTTTAATTTTCGATTTTTTCATATATTTGAGGCCACATGCATTAAAGTGGTGAATTTTAATATTCTTGCTCTGTCTATTTGATGTACGGAATGGTGTTTATGTTAAAGTTTCTGATTTACGTTCAATCTCCCTCCCCCTTTTCTTGAGTTAAAATCCACCTCTCTTTGAAGAAACCCCCCCCCCCCTCCCCATCCAATTAAAATTTGATTTTTGCGGTGTTTTAGAATTTTAGACGGTTTATTTTATGGAACATTGTATGGATTCTCGTCCACGTTTTTGGTTGATCCACTTGCAAAATTTACGTTTTCCACGATAAATTCTTCTAAATCAAAATCACTATGTAACCGATTGTCGTTAGATTACTTAAATATGAACTTCTTCTATGGGCTTTTGTATACCTCGTTTTGAAGCTACAGAACAACGTGCGTAGTTTTTCCTCTGTGGTTTTTCCCGAGTTGATCATGTGATGGTTCTGCAATGTTGTAATTTTACAAATATACTCGAACGCAGTTCTCACGTTTTCAGAATAGTGCTTCGTTATATCGTACAGGGACACTACGGTATTATTATCCATACTTTCAAAAGAACACAACAACGAACTGATATGAATATTCGACGAATCGTTTCTGTAAAATACTTAGAATAGGAATTTCTAATTTTATTAAACGTACTTAGGGTACCAACAAAGTCATGAATATCAAATCAATTTCAAAACATACATAGCAGGTACGTCATTTCTGCCTCCGCAGGTAAATAATGTGATTTTAACCAAGCGTATACGCGAAATCATTAATTTCCTTGCATGAATCAAAATGTTCAAAATGGCATAACTCAAAAAGTGCACATAAGTGCACTTTGAAATTTGGAGACAAGTAAGGACATGGTTCAAATCTTAAGCTGCAAAATTTTCAGATCGCACAAATGCACACAAAAAAAGTACTCCATTAACAAAGTTGAAAAAAACTAAATTTTGAATAAAAATCCATCTTTTTTGATTTTTATTATTTTTTTAGCCTGTAAAAGTGTGTTTTGTAAAATATAATTGAAAAGTTGAATCAATTACCTTTCTGAATATATATATAATGATGCAGGAAAAAATACATAAACAGCTACACAGTACAACTATGAAAAATAATCATTTTTTTGTCAAAAAACATGTTTTTTCTTACCATTTTCGCCTTTGAAGGTCTGCAATTCAGTGAATTTTGAACCTACAACTTTCAAACTCCGGATTTTTCTTAGTTAGAATGTTTATTTTCGAAAAAAAATACCAAAAAAATAATTAGAGTATGTCGGTTTTTCGATTTATGGCCGCCTGAAACCCCATAGTGCATCGGTTCCTTCGCGGGTAGGTGGAGCGCGAATTCCACCCCCGGGGGCTAGCTGACTGGCTGGTGTCATTTTGGATGACGCCAGCCAACCCGAGCGCCACCATCAATGATCGTAGTAACCATGCCCATAAATGTCCCCCGTCGTCCGTCCGTTTGTCAACAAATTTGGAACCCGGGCCGGAATTGGGGGGGGGGGGCATAAAAGGAACCCCAATTTGGTCATCGGCTCTGAAACCTAATCGTAGTACACACAAAAAAATGTTTCTGAATGTTACATCATTTATGATGTAACACTTTTGCACGTCATTAAACATTTAAATTTAAATGTAATTTGATGTAAATTTGCAACAAATTATACGTAAAAACATGATTTTACGTGTGATTCAACCGTTTACGTCGAATCTCAAGTTTACATCAACTGAGTTTACATGTGATTCATTTTTTCCGTGTCGAGTAAATTCACAGATTTTTTTCTGTGTAGGCTAAGAATGTGTGTGTGTGCGGCGGGGTAGATTCCATTTCCTATTTCGCAGTCGACTGAAGAAAAAAGAGTTGAAATTGCAGTCATCACAACCGCTGCGCGCGGTTGTACTCATTGTTATTTATGAATGACAATTGTGCCGCGACAGCGGCCCATTCATTAATTTATTAAAATCGTGGGGTAATTTGACAGATGTTGGCCCAAGTCAAGTCAACAAGAGCTGCCGGCTTGGGGAGTAGGCGTCGACGACCCAAGTCGGCGGCATCCGGTCGCTTCTAGCTGTTGTGACAAGTCTCGCGGCCTACTACGACACTGCGTGGCAGTCGGTCGCTGTGAATGAAAGTCCGCGGAGATGGCCCACGCCAAGGTGCCGTTAGGCGGCCTTAACCCTTGACGAACTTTTTGGTTGGACGAGTGAAAATATTTTTCATCACTTACTTCATCGATAGTGAGAGAAAAAAATGTCAAAATATTTGGAGATGTTGCGGAGATTTTCCCTTGTCCTCTTAAAAAAGATGGAGCATCTACAATGCCCGTCATTACAGCCGAGGGTTAAGGGCATCCGTCTGGGCTGAAGTCATCGCGGGCACTGCCATTTTTGTGATGGTGCGAGGGTGTGACAACTGTCACACACAAACCTGTTGTCGTAGCCTGCTAATGTTGTTTTTGTTTTTCATTTTTTTTTTCTCTTTTCTGTGGTCGTCTGCTATGCTGGAGAGATTGTTTTGATTCAAATTGAGTACGCCTACGCGCCGGGTGCACATTTGGTAGTGCCTCCTACAACTGGCAGTAAGGTTGACTGACTTATTCACGGGCTGACTAACTGCCCGAACTGGGGCTAACTAGATGATGGAGGAGAAAGGCGAAGTATTGTTGTTGACTGTGTGTTCTGTGTGACGGCAATGAATGAAGCTATAACTTTTGTATGATGTCATAAGAATCTAAGTAAGTTTTTGAATTTTATTTAAAATATATTCGAAAAGCTTATTGTAATCAAATTTTGAAAATAAAAACTTTAGGAGTTTATGAAAAAACACTTTTTAAAATAGCAAAAACACTCCGCCTCGAACATAGTTCTACCCAGAAGAAACCTTTCAAAAACAACGCAAACTAACTAGTGACTTGTTAAAGCGAGAAAGCCACGGCGCTATTCGTAATAGAATTAAAGGCGCCCTACTTTAATGCTTTTTGCGCACTTGTCTATTTCGCGCTGTTCTGGCGTCACTGGCGTTTGTTCGCCATAATGTGAACAAAGACCGGAAAAAATATCAAAAAATATCATTTTTTTTGCAAAAGTGGTTTTAAAGAGTTTTAAAAACTCGTAGTTTGGATGTTAAATTTTAAATTTTTCAAAAATATTAGCAAAAATAATCAAAATCGTTAGTCAAAATCTGTACTTCAAAAATACCTTTAAAAAAATTCTAAAAAAAAACCTATTCAAAACTTACCTTTATGTAAATCTCCGACTGCGGCGCTATCGCGTCCCAGTCGACGGTGTTGGCGAAGCAGAGCTTGGGGTTCTTCTCGATCCGGACGCCCCCGCGCTGGATGTACATTAGCGAGGACAGGCCGACCTCCTGTAATGAGCAAAAGCGGAAAGGAAGTATGATTTAGTAAAAATGTCGATAAATTAGTACATAAAATTTTATATAGAAAAAAAAATTTAAGTGAAGCTGGTCAAACAAATCTTAAAATAAATATTTTTTTGCATTAAAAAAATAAAAATAGTGATAAAAAAAACTATTAAAAAGATAAGCTGATTTTCTATTCGAAAACAAGCCGTTATTTTGTTAAAAGTGTTGCCAGAGTAGTCATTAAGCAACTTTCAAAAAAATATAAAGAGAATGAAAGAGTTGTAAATTTTTAAAAGTCACGATTAATAACAAGAAAAAAATCGTATTTTATTCAGCCAGGGAGCTACTCACAAAAACTGTCATGTTAGGGAAGGCCTGATTTTATTCGAAAATGAGACGCTATTTCTTGGTAGTGTTGCTAAAGTATCTATCTTTTATATTGATTTAGTTTGAGATTCCTACCTGGAAAATGGAACCAAAAACAACTTAAGCAGTGCAATAATTTTGCAGGTGATTGTGATTATGAGTGACATTCTCAATAAAATTAGAAGAAAAGATTTGAAAAGTTGGCTTTGCATTGCTTGAGTTGAGTTCTTTCATAAAAGGGTTGCCAGTTTTTGAAAATTGATCAATTTGTTCTCAAGGTTTTTATTAACAATTATTTTTAAAAAACTAAGAACATTTCTGGAGTTTTTTTTTTGAAAAGGTCCTATAAACCAAATTTTCAATTTTTGCTTTTTGGGTGTTTTTAGAACCGCCTTGAGTCAGGGGTAATCAAAAACACCCAAAAAGCAAAAAAATAAAATTTGATTTATAGGACCTTTTAAAAAAAAAACTCCAGATTTGCAGCAGTCCTTTTCTACCAAATTCACGATTTCTGATTTTAAAAAATCACGTAAGTTCTCGTCACATCAAACAGGGTTGCCAGATTTACAACATAATTGAAAAACAAAAAAATAACAGAAAAACAGAATAGTCCAATTTTTGCTTTGAACTTAAATTAAAAAAGGAAGCGACTTTTTTCGGAATCTGAAAGAAAATCTTATTTTTTCTTGGAATAGCTATTGCGATGCATTGATGTTCCCTTTTATTAAGAGGTTAAGGGAAATTCTCTGAAGGCAAGCAAACAAACACTCGATTCTAATTCTACATTTTAACTGTTTCAAGGACGATTGAATAATTCAAAAAATCAAATGAAAGATTCAATGATTAAAAAATAAAAAAATAAAAAATGTAAAAATACAAAAATTTACAAATTAAAAATTCAAAAACTCAAAATTCCAATTTCAAAAATACATGAGTTTGAGTTTGAAACATTCAAAAATTTTAATATAATTATTAAATGTTTCAAAATTCAATTCTTGAAGGATAAAAGATTGAGGAATTAAAAGATTGAAAGATTCACAAATTCAAAATTTCAAAAGCTAAAAGATTGAAAGATTGAAAGATTGAAAGATTGAAAGATTGAAAGATTGAAAGATTGAAAGATTGAAATATTGAAAGATTGAAAGATTGAAAGATTGAAAGATTGAAAGATTGAAAGATTGAAAGATTGAAAGATTGAAAGATTGAAAGATTGAAAGATTGACAGATTGACAGAAAGATTGAAAGATTGAAAGATTGAAAGAATGAAAGATTGAAAGATTGAAAGATTGAAAGATTGAAAGATTGAAAGATTGAAAGATTGAAAGATTGAAAGATTGAAAGATTGAAAGATTGAAAGATTGAAAGATTAAAAGATTGAAAGATTGAAAGATTGAAAGATTGAAAGATTGAAAGATTGAAAGATTGAAAGATTAAAAGATTGAAAGATCGAAAAATTGAAAGATTGAAAGATTGAATAATTGAAAGATTGAAAGATTGAAAGATTGAAAGAGTGAAAGATTGAAAGATTGAAAGATTGAAATATTGAAAGATTGAAAGATTGAAAGATTGAAAGATTGAAAGATTGAATGATTGAATGATTGAATGATTGAATGATTGAATGATTGAATGATTGAATGATTGAATGATTGAATGATTGAATGATTGAATGATTGAATGATTGAATGATTGAATGATTGAAAGATTGAAAAATTCAAAGATTCAAAGATTCAGAGATTCAAAGATTTGTATTTTCAAAGATACAAGAAATTTGAAAGGTTTAAAGATTCAAGAAATTCAACCAACTGGAACAAATTTTCCAATTCGTGATAGAATCGTTTCGCAACTCGTTTGCTACCGAAAATATGAATTATTAAATTAAAAAAAAATGCTCTTCTGTTCATCGAGTTTTACCGATGACAATATAATCAACAAAATTTCACACCTTACTGATCACAATAAAACGCAACGATATCTGTATTAGCCGGTTGTGTTCATTCGACTTGTGAATTGCGAATTTTTTTCACGCATCAATGCACAATACCCGAAGAAAAAAAGCTTTCTCATCCGAGGCACCCGCAATCGGTATTATGAATTAATGATTTGTTTTACTAGCTCGAAATCACTTGTTTTGCACTGTTTGGCTTGTTTCACCTCACATTCAGCGACGGAAGTCGTTTGTCATTCTGTTCTCTTATAGTCCTAATAATTATCATCAAGTCATTATGGTTTTGAGGTAAAGAGATGAATTTAGACGCAAAAAGCTTGTGATCGAATCTCAAAGAATAATTTTTGTTTGTATTTGTAGGGAAGAGAATAATCGTCATTTTCGATTATTCTCTTCCCTCCAGTTAATTTTAGACCTAAAATGCGGTGCGTGATCGTAAATCACGTAAATTGGCAATAAAATCTGTTTTGGAGTTTTTCAAGAGGGCAAACACAACCATATCGCTCACTCTGTCTGACCTACGATGATGGTGATGAGATTAGGCCAAATATTTTGAGCCGTTTGTTTACTGTCAATAATGTTGGCTCGTCACGGCTTGGAATCATGTCAGAATTTGGTTTCCATTCGGTGGGTTAGATTGATGATTGAATCGAATATGTTGGAATTGGAATCGAATAAAAGAGTTGAAAAACTGGTTTCGAAATGAGACATTCCACTCTACTTTGATAGTGGTTTTTAATGGGCTACAATGGTGACTTGTGAAAAATCATCATATCTAGATTGACATTTGCGCGAGATTTGAATATTCCCTTTTTGATCTCAAAAGCAGCAATCTTTCAATCTATGAACCTTTGATTTTTTGAATTTTTGATATGTGATTCTGCAGGTCATAAATAAAAACAAATTAGCTTTTAAAACTAAGAAGACAACAACTTCTTGGGTTGCTATGCACCCTTAAGATTTTTAAGATTTTTAAGATTTTTAAGATTTTTAAGATTTTTAAGATTTTTAAGATTTTTAAGATTTTTAAGATTTTTAAGATTTTTAAGATTTTTAAGATTTTTAAGATGTTTAAGATTTTAAAGATTTTAAAGATTTTAAAGATTTTAAAGATTTTAAAGATTTTAAAGATTTTAAAGATTTTAAAGATTTTAAAGATTTTAAAGATTTTAAAGATTTTTAGATTTTTAAGATTTTTAAGATTTTTAAGATTTTTAAGATTTTTAAGATTTTTAAGATTTTTAAGATTTTTAAGATTTTTAAGATTTTTAAGATTTTTAGATTTTTAAGATTTTTAAGATTTTAAAGATTTTAAAGATTTTAAAGATTTTAAAGATTTTAAAGATTTTAAAGATTTTAAAGATTTTAAAGATTTTAAAGATTTTAAAGATTTTAAAGATTTTAAAGATTTTAAAGATTTTAAAGATTTTAAAGATTTTAAAGATTTTAAAGATTTTAAAGATTTTAAAGATTTTAAAGATTTTAAAGATTTTAAAGATTTTAAAGATTTTAAAGATTTTAAAGATTTTAAAGATTTTAAAGATTTTAAAGATTTTAAAGATTTTAAAGATTTTAAAGATTTTAAAGATTTTAAAGATTTTAAAGATTTTAAAGATTTTAAAGATTTTAAAGATTTTAAAGATTTTAAAGATTTTAAAGATTTTAAAGATTTTAAAGATTTTAAAGATTTTAAAGATTTTAAAGATTTTAAAGATTTTAAAGATTTTAAATTTTAAAGATTTTAAAGATTTTAAAGATTTTAAAGATTTTAAAGATTTTAAAGATTTTAAAGATTTTAAAGATTTTAAAGATTTTAAAGATTTTAAAGATTTTAAAGATTTTAAAGATATTTAATATTTTTAAGATTTATAAGAATTTTAAGATTTTTAAGATTCTTAAGATTTTTAATTTTTTTAAGATTTTCAAGATTTTTCATTTTTTTAATATTTTTTAGATTTTTAGGATTTTTAAGAATTTTTAAAGTTTTAAGATAGAATTTGTAGAATTTATAAATTTGCAAAATTTGTAGCATTTTTTTTTTGAATTTTAAGAATTTGCAGAACATGTAGAATATGTAGAATTTGTAAAATTTGTAGAATTTTTAGAAGTTGTAGAATTTTGTGAAATTTGTAGAATTTGAAGAATTTGTAGAATTTGTAGAATTTGTAGAATTTGTAGAATTTGTAGAATTTGTAGAATTTGTAGAATATGTAGAATTTGTCAAATTTGTAGAATTTTTAGAATTTGTAGAATTTGTGGAATTTGCTGAATTTGAAGAATTAGTAGCATTTGTAGAATTAGTAGAATTTGTAGAATTTGTAGAAATATTAAGAATTTGTAGAATTTGTACAATTAGTAGAATTTGTAGAATTTGTAGAATTTGTAGAATTTGTAGAATTTGTAGAATTTGTAGAATTTGTAGAATTTGTTGAATTGTAGAATTTGTAGAATTTGTAGAATTTGTAGAATTTGTAGAATTTGTAGAATATGTAGAATTTGTAGAATTTGTAAAATTTGTAGAATTTGTAGAATTTGTAAAATTTGTAGAATTTGTAGAATTTGTAGAATTTGTAGAATTTGTAGAATTTGTAGAATTTGTAGAATTTGTAGAATTTGTAGAATTTGTAGAATTTGTAGAATTTGTATAATTTGTACAATTTGTACAATTTGTACAATTCGTAAAATTTGTTGAATTTGTAGAGTTTGTAAAATTCATAAATTCTGAATCTATGTAGACTTTGAATCCAAATCAAGACTGAAGCTGAAATCAGTGAAATTCCATGTCGCATTTTTGCGAAGACCAAATTTTCCTCTACATTAGCTATGGACCCAATTTGCCGCCGATATTTTTAGCCAGCTTTCAACAAATTCAGTCATCAAAAGGTGTCTTCAATTCGCGCCGCACACCAAACTCGACCAACTGTTGCAAAAAGTTAATTGAAACACTATCCAGCAGAAATTCGCGCGCGCAGATTTTAATCCATATTTATGGCTTTTGGGTTTTGCTTTTCAACAGGTGAGAAAACTCATTTACGGTTGACACAAAGCTCTGGGCTGGGAAGATCCAATAAATCACCGGACAATTAAACTTTCAAAGCAAAAGTCTCGTTTGACCGCGACCAAAAAAAAAGTATAAATCATTCGCTGCCGGCGAAATCTCGGCCAGACAATCTCTGGACTTGCTTTGCGGCGGTCCACCTACCTCGATGTGCATCAACTCGTAGATGACGATGGCGTAGTTGGTGACCAGCTTCTTGCCCCGGATCACGGTCAGGTTGGGGAACAGCTTCTGGAGCGTTCGCAGCCCGTTAACCCGGAACAGCAGCAGGTACTCGGTGATCTCCGTCAGCAGGGGAAAGGTATAGTTTTCGAAGCTGGCCTCGGTGTACTTGTCGATGAGGAGGATGTGCACGAAGCCCTCCACCACGACGCAGTCCTTGAGCCGTTCCAGGTTCGTGGGCGAGTTCCGGACGTCGACGCTGCCGCACACTTCTGCGAATTCGGGAGAGAAAAGGGAAATCGTTAGTTGCAGTGGATTAACAATAAATAAACATGATACTAGAACTGGAAATAAAACATAGAATTCAACATTAAATCCGCAAGTTGCAAATGCTGACTTTTTCAGCACGATTCGACTCTGCCGAGCTGAATACATATGACGAGTGCTGAAAAAATCGAGTTTTGCAACACCATTTGAATTAAATTTCCCCAGTGAGACGTTTGTTTCCCGACTAGAATGTCATTTGCCGTCAAGATATGTACCAAACTCCAAACATGTGAAACTTCAAGTGTTGAAATTATGAACTTTTTTAGTTCTTTTATTTTCAGTGAATTCTAATTTTTAATTTTCGATTTATGTCATTAAACTTGAAGCAATCAACAATGCTTCAAATTCTAAGAAAAACGGTCAACAAAGAAAAGGTGTCATTCTGGAACGCTATCTCTCAAACTCAAATAAAGTGACTACTACTCACTTCTACCACTACTAAAAGCCACTAAATAATACTACCACCACAAATAAAGAGAGCAAGTAGCGTCGTTATCTCCGCGCTACTATTCTGACAAACTAAAACTCAAAGAACCGTCTCAAATTTCCACACACACACACACACACACACACACACACACACACACACACACACGTCAAAGTGATGTGTGATATTTCTTCGTGTTTTTTAGGTCAAGACCCGATTGTAGTTCTGGTGACGACGCCCGACGTTTTGTCAGTTTCGGGATCGATGTAGGGGAGATTTGCTAGTTTGTGAACGTTCAAGTTTTTTTTTTTTTTTTTTTGAATTTTTAGTTAATAAACATCAAAATATATTTTTAATCCAACAAAATAAAAAAAACACGCTTTTTACAAAATTTAGAAATAATTAATATTGAAACATTTTTTTTATGAATAACAAATAGAAAAATAATGTTAGAAGATGACTTCCTTACATAAATGAACAATAACAGTAAAGTTTTTTGATAATTTTGCATTGAAAACATCTTTCAACATTACAACCTTATTTCCAATGCTATAAAAAAACAACATTCCAACCATTCAAGCTTCCAAACCCCCTTATCTCGGAATCAATTGCATCATTGGGACCCTTATCATCAAACACACGCTCCTATTTTGATTCACATAACGCGTCAACAACATTCAAGAAGAAAAAAAACAGTAAAAAATCCCACCGTCTTTGGAATTCAGAGCTCCACCGAACTTGGTCCCACTATCAGTTGCTCAGGGAAAAACACACATATTTACGGCACTTTTGCCACTGCTTCTTCTTCGAACTTCTTCTTCTTCCCGCCGCGATCAGGGTGGCGCCTCAATTCCCCCACCACCCCCCCTCCCCACAGGTGTGACTGTATTTGTGTGTACCAAACAGTGTTATGAAAGTGACGTTGGCGCTGCACATTACTGCTCATCAAAACAAAAATGGTGCACGAATCAAAAAGGAAAACAAAATACCCCAAGAGGAGGTAAACAGCTCCAGTTGGGTACTTGAAAACAACAAACGGCAAAGGCGAAACTCATACATACTTAAATTTACAGCAAGTACAGGGGTCACAAATAAGCTAATATTTTGATGATCGACCCTTTAGTGACCAAAGGAGTTAAAAATCGTGTGATTTGGAAATTTCCTTGAAATTCCATGAACTTTCTGTCAGCGTTCATTTCCGAAAGCGAAATTTGATCACTCACACACAGCGCCTACCACGATCGTCATTGCTTGGTGAACGTGTAAACACAAAGAGAAAACGAACGAAAATTGAGCACCACCTCACCGCAAGCTGTCACCCGAACGTGCTCTTTCTCTCGTTTTTCGTTTCTCTCTTCGTTGTGTTTGCTGCGTGGTAGCAGTCAGTCATTTGAATGCGATCATTTGGAGAGGTGATCGAAATCTCGGTAGAATGTCAAACGACCGTTCTCTGAGCGGATGGATTTCTAGAGGGAGCTTCACGATTGAGTGCGTGAAAGAGTAGAAATAGAATGTCAAAATTAGGTTGTCGTGGTGAAGACGATTGAAGTGTTCTGTAACCTATCACCAACAAAGGCGATATTTCTTAAGCATTGGTCCGGATGCGATAATCCGAAGGTTTTTTTCTTCGTGCATTTAGCTGAAAACAATTGAAAATGCATTCCCCAGCGTTTTCAACACAACGGGTTAGTTAATTTTTTTTGACTTTATAAGAATTTTTAGTTGTTGAGTACTGAAAAAAGGTTTTTCCGCAAAAAAATATTTTTGAAAACTAGTTAGGTCGTTGCAAATAGTTTTTGAATTTTATGGCATGGTATTAACATTTGAATGGAAAAAATGTTTTAAAATGCCTTTGACACCTGCCCAGTTGTTTTAAAATCATTAGTTTTCAAAATATCTAAGTATTGAAGAGATTTTATATTTTCGCCGAAAAAAAACTTTTTGCGGTGTTGTACATTGGAATTCCTCAAAAATTTAAAATATTTTTGATACATCTCAGACATGCTAAATATGACTTAAAACGCGGGAAAATGCATTTAAAATTGTTTTCAGTTGATATATATAAAAATATTGAAGTTTTTTGAAAAAAAAAAAATTTTGCCCCCTGATTTTTCGGAGCGAAGGGGGGGGCGACATAAACTTTGAAAAATATTTGCAACGGCCTTATTGTAAGGCTGGATTTTCATGGATTGTGCAACGACATCGAGAGCACGAGCATCGAACCAACTCGATGCTCGTGGCTTGCGTTACTTCATTTAGCTTAGACACAACCCCAAAATCGACTTTCCGGAATAAGGAACACTTGCATGCAAGTTAACGAAGGATGGACAGATGACAGATTCAAACGTAAACAAAGCAGCATTGCGTGGCGATTGGAATTCCAGAGCAACTTTTGAAATAAGCTGATGTTGTTCAATATATCTTTTTCAAAAAGGCGTATGATTAGACTAGCACATAATTTAATTAAATAAAACCTTTTGCCTCATGTTCGTTGCGAAAAATCATGCAAAAAAGATGAGAGATAATTGAGGTTTTGCAGCGCGACTGTGTTTCAAATGTAGGTGGCGCCAAAATGAGGTTACTTGCCAAAAATCGTATTTCTTTCTGCTGGACTGAAGAACAAAATTGCTTATTTCTCATGGTTCCCTGCATCAATCTTAATGAAACTGGTTGCAAAAGACGAGAACATTTTTTGGGCGCGCAGAAATATTTGACTTTTTCTAAAAAAAAAACATGTTTTGGAACACTTAAAATTATTTTCCCCGTTTATATTAATGAAATAAACAGTTTTATAATTGATAACAGATGTGTTTACGTATATTCAACAATTTTTTTATTGATTTTTGACAGACTTTCTTACCAAATAGTCCAAATTACTATCTTTTTCTAAATTTACAGTTTACTCATAGAAAAATCAAACAAATATTGGAAAGTTGTACACCAAATTGTTGGAAATATTTTTTCTCATCCGAATCCGGCATAAGTTTAATAAAAATGTTGATTATGAAGGAAAAAACACATTTTTTTCAAAAAAAAAATCATAGGTTTACGCTATTTGTTCATTGGTGGCGACATGTGTCTTTTAGCTTAGCTGCAAATTCTCTATAGAGTGGACTAAAAATTGGAAAAATTTTAGGAATTTCAAAAAATTAAGTAATTTAACAAATTTTAGAAATTAAAAAAAAATAATTCAAGAAATATGAGAAATTAAAGAAATTAAAAGAGTAAAGAAATTTAAGGAATTCAAAGAATTAAGGAAATTTTAGAAATTTTTAAAAAATTAAGAAATTTTCGAAATTTTAGAAATTATAGAAACTATAGAAATTATAAAAATTCTAAAAATCTTAGAAAATTTAGAAATTTTAAAATTTTTAGAAATTTTAGAAATTATAGAAATTTTAGAAATTATAGAAATTTTAGAAATTTTAAAAATTTTAGAAATTTTAGAAATTTTAGAAATTTTAGAAATTTTAGAAATTTTAGAAATTTTAGAAATTTTAGAAATTTTAGAAATTTTAGAAATTTTAGAAATTTTAGAAATTTTAGAAATTTTAGAAATTTTAGAAATTTTAGAAATTTTAGAAATTTTAGAAATTTTAGAAATTTTAGAAATTTTAGAAATTTTAGAAATTTTAGAAATTTTAGAAATTTTAGAAATTTTAGAAATTTTAGAAATTTTAGAAATTTTAGAAATTTTAGAAATTTTAGAAATTTTAGAAATTTTAGAAATTTTAGAAATTTTAGAAATTTTAGAAATTTTAGAAATTTTAGAAATTTTAGAAATTTTAGAAATTTTAGAAATTTTAGAAATTTTAGAAATTTTAGAAATTTTAAATTTTAGAAATTTTAGAAATTTTAGAATTTTAGAAATTTTAGAAATTTTAGAAATTTTAGAAATTTTAGAAATTTTAGAAATTTTAGAAATTTTAGAAATTTTAGAAATTTTAGAAATTTTTGAAATTTTTGAAATTTTAGAAATTTTAGAAATTTTTGAAATTTTTGAAATTTTAGAAATTTTAGAAATTTTAGAAATTTTAGAAATTTTAGTAATTTTAGTAATTTTAGAAATTTTAGAAATTTTAGAAATTTTAGAAATTTTAGAAGTTTTAGAAATTTCAGAAATTTCAGAAATTTTAGAAATTTTAGAAATTTTAGAAATTTTAGAAATTTTAGAAATTTTAGAAATTTTAGAAATTTTAGAAATTTTAGAAATTTTAGAAATTTTAGAAATTTTAGAAATTTTAGAAATTTTAGAAATTTTAGAAATTTTAGAAATTTTAGAAATTTTAGAAATTTTAGAAATTTTAGAAATTTTAGAAATTTTAGAAATTTTAGAAATTTTAGAAATTTTAGAAATTTTAGAAATTTTAGAAATTTTAGAAATTTTAGAAATTTTAGAAATTTTAGAAATTTTAGAAATTTTAGAAATTTTAGACATTTTAGAAACTTTAGAAATTTTAGAAATTTTAGAAATTTTAGAAATTTTAGAAATTTTAGAAATTTTAGAAATTTTAGAAATTTTAGAAATTTTAGAAATTTTAGAAATTTTAGAAATTTTAGAAATTTTAAAAATTTTAGAAATTTTAGAAATTTTAGAAATTTTAGAAATTTTAGACATTTTAGAAATTTTAGAAATTTTAGAAATTTTAGAAATTTTAGATATTTTAGAAATTTTAGAAATTTTATAAATTTTAGAAATTTTATAAATTTTAGAAATTTTAGAAATTTTAGAAATTTAAGAAATTTAAGAAATTTAAAATATTGAAGAAATTTAATTTTTTTTAACAAATTTTAAAAATTTAAGAAATTTAAGAAATTTAAGATATTCAGGTAATTATAAATATTAAGAAATTAAAGGAATTGAAGAAATTAAAGTAAGTAAAGACATATTATATATTTTTTATATTTTAGAAATTATAAAATTTTTAGAAAACTTTCAAATTTTAGAAAACTTTGAAATTTTAGAATACTTTGAAATTTTAAAAAACTTTGTAAATTTATAAGTTCAAGAAAATTTTGGAATTTAAGAAATTTAAGCAAAATTTAGGCAAGCAATCCGTCCACGGCACGGCACGGTGCACGGCATCCTCCTGCAAAACAATGCCCAGAAATCCGGCCACCGGTGGACAGATTCCTCCTGCAAAACAATGCCCCGAAATCCAACCACCGGTGGACTAGTTCCTCTTGTCAACTTGGCCAGGCAATCCGTCCACCGGTGGACGGATTCCTCCTGCAAAACAATGCCCTGAAATTCGTCCACCGGTGGACGGATTCCTCCTGCAAAACAATGCACCGAAATCCAACCACCGGTGGACGGATTTCTCCGGTAAAACAATGCTCCGAAATCCAACCACCGGTGGACGGATTCCTCCTGCAAAACAATGTTCACCATTTCACCATGCAAAATCAGCTATTTTGATTGTTGACAAGGTCTGGTTTGACAGATAGATTTGTTTCGTCAAGTTTCATTCCCATCCCGTACCAAGCGTTTCAAAGCGTTATTTAGGTTTGTGTCTAGGGTGCCGCTGAGGTAGCAAAAAGGCACTGAACGAGCATCGAGTTTCAATGCACGGACATTTTAGTAAAGCATGGTCGTGAGTATGCTTTCGATGTCAGTCGTCTAAAGATGCTCGTGCATCGAAAATGAAAAGTCGGAAAATCGCATTTTCGCAACTTTCCGGCGATGGGTATGGGTTTGTTTGTGCTTATACAACCATAAAATATCAATCCAAACCATTTTGCGATTTAACCTGATTGATAAAATTGAGTTTTCGGCAAAATATGACCACGAGCATCGAAAGCCGTTTTCGATGTCGGTCATCGAAAAATCCATGAAAATCCACCCTAAGCCGTAAACAGTACTGGTGCCTTTTTGCATTGAAATGTTCAAATTCTCGTTTGTTATTTCAAATTTTATATTTTTATATTTATTAGATTATTTTTTTGTTTCATCTGCTTTCTTTATCATTAACGACTATTCGATTTTATCTTAACCTGACGATATGTTCTGTGTTGACTGTGTATTTGATGTTAAAAATACAAAACTTAAAATATTTTTTTTGTTAATTAATTATTTGAATCATTGAGATAACAGAATTTTGGATAATCGGTACATCATTTCTGGAGTTTTGTTTTTAAGTCCAATAAACAAAATTTTTAGTTTTTGCTTTTTGTTTGTTTTTTAATACCCCTGACTCAAGGCGGTTTTAAAAACACCCAAAAAGCAAAAACTGGAATTTTGATATCTTTTTTCAAAAAAAAACTCCAGATTTGTCTTTTATCAGAACTGGAATTTTTTTTTTTTTTTGGTAAAGTTTTGATCACACTTTTAAATATTCATATCCCATAATCTCTAAAGTGCCTTTTTATTTCAAAATTTGATTTAAAGAAAAGTCTGCAATGTATCATGTCCATAAGCAATCTTTTAAAATATAATTTAATTTGCCAAGGAGAAGTACCTTAGTATTTTTTTAAAGCCATATGTTCACTTATTAAGGGGCTACGTACATGTAGAAAATCAACCCCTTAACTATTTTCAATAATTTATTTCGCCCCTTGAGGTAAACTATTAACCCTCTATTGCCCAATTATTTTTTTAAATTTTTATTTTTCCCCTGTTCAGGAAGTCATTTTGATCAACTTCTGTTATACGAAAAACTCTGCTTCTCTTGTTTTATTTTTAGTATTTTAATTAGCATTTATCTTGTTAAGTTTTTGGTACATTTTGCTTATCTATTTTTTCACATTTTTGCAGTCAATTTGAATTTTTTGGCTCTTTTATCACATTTCCTGCTATATAATGGCACCATCATCATTTAAATTGTAAAACAAAAATGTATAAAGGCATAGTCCGGGACATTACAAAAATTACTGCATACTTCTTTTTACTGAAAACATAGTAAATGTTGGTAAAAAAACAGCCAAAGTTGACCCCTAAAAAATACATTTTTATAAGCATTGGCAAAGTCACGTAAAACAAGTTTAACTTCCAACCCTAAAATATTCTAAAATTTTAAGAGTTTTTTCTTCCAATGCTTTTTAAAAATCAAAAATTGGTTGAAAAAATTATTTCTGGCGATTTTTTAGATCGAAGCCTTTCTAGAGGCGGGGTTAGGTCGTAGATAAAAATTGATTTTTTTTTCTTTTTTCTTTAATAAATTTTAAAAATCATACGAAATTCCAATTCGTTTGATATCCACATTACAAATTATAAATATTTGATATTTTCAAAAAAATACGGTATTTTGTGAAAATTTTAGTATTTTCCACAACACTCTTTTAACGTGGAAAAGCAAACTGAATTTCGCTTCGTTTGATACCCATATTGCAAAATTTGTAAATTTGAGTATTTTTGAAAAATTTATTTGTGAAAATTTGACTATTTTTTCCAAACAACTATAATGAAGTGAAAAAGCGTACAAAATTTTGCTTCGTTTGATACCCATATTGTAAATTTTGTAAATTTTTGAAACTTACTACATATTCAAAAAATATATTCTTAGTGAAAGCATTGAAATATTAACATGATATGGTTGAATTCATCGATTTCAGAGAGATTTTGAAAATAAGTTATTGTACATTAACGGCGATAAGATTACCGCTGATAGAATTATCAAAATAAAGATAGCTATAACGATAGATTATCGTTATCGATGATATTATCGACGATAAATTTATCGAATAACAAACTTGGTTTTGACTATCAATATACAGTATGTAAAAAAAGTATTTACACCCCTTGGGCACTATGCACATTTTGTGATGAAACATGTAAACAATTAAATGTTGACATAAACCTAGTACTACGTTTTGTTCAGAAACTCATGCCGAACATTTTGCTGCAAAAAGCTCATGAAAATATGTTTTCTATAAAGTTATATAACAAATACTATTACAAAAATAAAAGGTGCAAAAGTTTGTACACCTTTCGAAAAATTAACATAAATAATGTTATTTGTTGACAAATCACCATAAATCCAGTCTCCCAACTCCAAATAGGCATCCTTGACTGAAAAATAATTTGGATTGAATATAAAGTTTACTAATTACTTAGTATAAAAGTTTATATAACTCTGGAAATTCTAAATAAAACTTATCTAAACTTAATTTTGCAAACTTTCAATTTAACTAAATGTCAATATATTACCATAGAATTGCTAAATAAACATTCTGGAGAGGGTATAACACCGTTTTGGGGTCTTTGTATCGCTAGAATAGATTTTCGTTGGAATTTCGTACCCCGGAATTACGTCGTCGGAAAATCCGCCGGCATTCGAACCGGTCCACAATTAACAAGTCAACCTATGTGGCATCGGAAAGGGCATAATTTCCGATCTTTTGATACCAGACATCTAGGTTTTCTATAAAACCCACGTTTTTAAATACCTAGGCAAAAACGTTGTTATAGTTTCGTTTGAGCAATCTGCCAAAAATGTATGGAATTTCGTAATTTTTGTTCTCGTGGATCAAACTTACTTTTGCCCAGGTATTTAAAAACGTGGGTTTTATAGAAAACCTAGATGTATGGGTATCAAAAGATCGGAAATTTTATGCCCTTTCCGATGCCACATAGGTTAACTTGTGAATTGTGGACCGGTTCGGATGCCGGCGGATTTTTCGACGACGTAATTCCGGGTTGGTACGAAATTCCAACGAAAAATCTATTCTAGCGATACAAAGACCCCAAAATGGTGTTATACCCACTCCAAAATGTTTATTTAGCAATTCTATGGTAATATATTGACATTTAGTTAAATTGAAAGTTTGCAAAATAAAGTTTAGATAAGTTTTATATAGAATTTCCAGAGTTATATAAACTTTTATACTAAGTAATTAGTAAACTTTATAATCAATCCAAATTATTTTTTTAATCAGTCAAGGATGCCTATTTGGAGTTGGGAGACAGGATTTATGGTGATTTGTCAACAAATAACTTTATTTATGTTAATTTTTCGAAAGGTGTACAAACTTTTTTGCACCATTTTTATTTGTAATAGTATTTGTTATATAACTTTTTATAGAAAACATCTTTTCATGAGCTTTTTGCAGCAAAATTTTCGGCATGAGTTTCTGAACAAAACGTAGTACTAAGTTTATGTCAACATTAAATTGTTTACATGTTTCATCACAAAATGTGCATAGTGCCCAAGGGGTGTAAATACTTTTTTTACATACTGTAAAATAATTTAAATCATTTACAGAAAAGATTTGCAGTATTGTTCAACAAAAATCCCTAATTTCATTTCAAAATTCTTTCAGCAAAATTCCAGTTTGATAAAAGTTACACTTTCTCAAAATTTTGTTGCCGGCCACAGGGAATGGTTTATGGTTTCTGAAATTCCTTCTTTTTTTGGATTTGAAGATAGATATTTAAAAGATTAAATTATTTGAAATCAAATGGAACAGTTTATTTATAAAAAAAAAAGAAGTTTATAGAGATTGAACCTTCTTTTTATATTATTTAGAAATTTGATGATTTGAAGTTTGAAAAATTTTAAGTTTGAAAGATTTGAAGATTATTTGAGTATTTTTTAATTAGTTTGTCCATGTAATTTTCCATACAAATTCGACAGCTGTCCATACAAAAATGATGTATAAAAATTCAAAAATCTGTATCTTTTGAACGATTTTTTATCAATTTGGTGTCTTCGGCAAAGTTCTAACTATGGATAAGGATTGCACTAAAAAAACTGATACACGGTTAAAAAAATGGTGATTTTTAATTTCACGTTTTGTCATTTAAACTTGATTTGCCAAAAAGCACTATTTTTAATTTATTTTTATTTTTGATGTTTTAGGAGACATCAAACTTTTCAGAAATTTTCAGAATGTGCAAAAAATCTTCGATCGAGTTATGAATTTTTGAATCAAAACTGATTTTTTTCTTTTCAAAAAAATGAATAATTGGTCGCAAACCTATTTCAATTTCATTTTTCGATATAAAATCAAATTTGCATTCAAAAAGTACTTAAGTGAAATTTTGATAAAGTGAATCGTTTTCAACTTATAGTCATTTTCAGTAAGTTTTTTAAATAGTCGAATTTATTTATTTTTTAAATAAGTGCCCATGTTTGCCCACATTTGAAAAAAACATTTTGGAAAGGTTGAGAAAATTCTCTATATTATGCTTTTTTGAACTTTGCCAATAAGAATCTTGCTGAGATTTGCAAATATTAAAAACAAACAGGAAAATTGATGTTTTCTTAGTCTCACCAGAAAAAACCCCACCATTGTCTAGTGTCGATATCTCAGCAACCAATGGTCCAAATTTTAATGTAAAAATATAAAACATTCGTGAAATTTTCCGATCTTTTCGAATACAATATTTAGTTTTTTTTAGTCAAGACAAACATTTCAAAAGAGTCAGACATTCAATATTACGCCTTTTTGAATTGTAAGTCTTTGTCTAAAAAAATGAAAATATTGTTTTCGAAAAGATTGAACAATTTCAAGATTGAATTGGATTTCAATTGAAAAATTTCAGCTTACAAAAATTAAAATTAAAAAAGAATGGTCTATTTTGGTAAATGGCATCGACATTTGTCTCTTTTCTGACCAGTAGTGTTAGATCCAAGTTATATCACTCCATAACCAAATATTTTCGCAATTAGATTTAACACAGATTGCATTTTTGTTTGACAATTTGACCCGTTGCAAATTTAAGGTTACCTAATATGAAAAATTACAGCCGGAATTAAAGTTTCAGAAATTTGTTCGTGGTTTATAATTTTATTTGAACATTCTATAATTATAAATTTGAGGAACCGAAAGGGTTACGCAACTTCGACTATTTTCCCCTGTTTTCGTGTATTTCAAAAGTGTATACATGAGGCCACAATAACATCGCCCAAGCCAAACCTTCCCTATTTACGAACGCCTTCGGAGGCGAGTCCCATCCCGCTGATAAGAGAACCGGCGTGGCACCCCTTAAGCAACACCCCGCACCCATCCAGCGTCTGATTTGTGAGCTAGAAGGAGGCTTTGCTTTCCTCCAAAAAAAAAGATGTATGCGCCTGTCAAATTCATCAAGTTGGCCTCGTCGACTGCACCCATTCAAAAGGGAGGAGGAGGAAAAAACGAAACGAAACGCAAACCAAACGGTTCTTGCGTGGTGAATGAAAGCCAAGCAGGCCACGAGATTCATTCATGAGTTTTTTTACGAAAGAGAGCAGCGAGCCCTTTCGGGTGTGTGAGTGGTGTACTATGTGTGTGACCACCTGACCTTTTTTTTTTTTTTGGTTTTGTTCCGTTTGGGGAAAGTGCTGAGACAGATAGTGGAGTCGATTGGGGCTTTTTGAGGTAGAGGAAGACTTGAGCAAGGGGGCAACTTCCTTTCAAAGTTTACTTTGGGGCCCATCGAGCCGACTAGGAGAGACTAGTAAAGAGTGAAATTGTCTCGTAATGATTTTTTAGAAAAATTAAAAACTTAAACTAGCAGCACTGCCATCAATACAACAAGAAATCAAAATTTCTACCAAATCATCAATCTCTTCCGCGGGGTTCTCGAAACGTGATCCTTATGAATGAATTCTCATTCACCGTTGCACTTTTTTTTTATTTCTGCCAACTCAATGCACTCGTGCAGCGTAGAATTGCACACCTTCAATTTTTTGCACATTTTTGTTCACACACCTTCAACCGACGCAATAAGCGTGTAAAATTCGAGTGGTTTCTTGAACCAGGATTTGCTCCGCGATCATCACCGCGACGGCCCATAAAGTTCTGACGTAATTTCAGAATGATACACTCTGGCTGCCTGAAAAGAGCTCGTTCACCCTGGTCACGTTTTCGCAATTATTTGTTCGCACAACTCCCGCACCGGTAGCGCCACCGATTGCCGTTGAGATTTCTGCTTGATTTTCTGGACACAAGCCGGATCATCGAGGACGGACGGATCTTGAGTGAGGGTGAGTATCGAATCGGTAGCGGATCTGGTTTAGAATTCCGGGATGAAGAGGTAATAAAAAGCATTATCTTCCTTCAATTTTGAAATCAATTCTATGGAAATAAGGTAAACAAAATTCCTCACATTGTGAAGAAAATTGTTTGCAAAAAAAACACTAAAAATCTGAAGTCGATATTCAATTGGGCAACATTTAAGAACATGTATGATCAAGAGTTGCCAGTTATGGCTGGACTTGTAGATCATACATTTACGTACAAATTTTGTTAAACAAGGACATATTGAATAAGTGTAATTAAATGGAAGTATTTTGACCCTCAAGGTTTTGCTTCGACGAGGACACTGTGAAAATCGCTGCTTCTGATCATGCAAAAGCATGCACATCACCTTTGTGAGAAAAAGCATGTAATATTGCATGAGAAAACGTGTACACAAAAAGCATGTACGCAAGAGAAAAAAAAGATTTCGCACACTCCAAAAACAACATCAATATGGTGAGCGTCATCTCCATTTTTGGGGTGTGCGAAATCTTTTTTTTTTCTTGCATACATGCTTTTTGTGTACACGTTTTCTCACGCAATATTACATGCTTTTTCTCACAAAGGTGATGTGCATGCTTTTACATGCGATTTTACACGAAATTTTATTACTGTGTAGATAGTGTTTTCCAAAAAAAATCAATGGCATTTTAAAGATATGTAATTACGATTCTCGAAGCTAAACCTTAAGATAGAGAAAAAATTCGAGTAACAGAGACTTTAATTTTGTTTTCTTTTTCAATTGGATTTGGTGTACAGTTCAGACTTGATTATTCGAAATTTCAATTATTTGATGGTTTGTATACGAATGAGATAATCGAATCATGATCAAATTATAGTCCTGCGATCCCATTTGAGTGAATTTTGAATGGCCAATTAAATTATTAAATGCCTTTTTTCGAAACAGTCCAGACTCGGTTATCTGAAGTTTTGATTATCTGAATTTTCGATTATCCGAAGTTCGATTATCCGAAGGTTTATATGGGACTTCGGATATTCAAATCATGAACAAAAATGTGTTTTTTCGATTTTTTTATTTTCTTGTTTTTACCATCAAATTTGAGTTCTGCGACCTCATTTTAGTCAAATTTGAATGTTTGATTGCCTTTTAAATTAAAAAATGCATATTTTTTATAATTCATCATCGCCATTTTGGTAGCCATCATGGATTTAAAAATTCTTAATCACTTTAAAGTAGTTTAGGGGTCATAATTAAGCTCAACAATCAAAAATAAGAAAGCGAAAAAAAAATTCGTGATTCGATTATCCGAAGTTTTGATTATCCTAAGTGAAATTTTGCCAAGACCTTCGGATAATCGAGTCTGGACTGTATTTCATCACCACCTGTTTTTCGGCCATATTGAATTTAAATATTCTAAATCACATCAGAGTAGTTGAGGCGTTAAACTCGACAGTTTAAAAAGACTGGGATAATCCAGTCTGGACTGTAAAACAGATTAAAATTTTATGAAAACGTTTGAACCATAAAAAAAAAATTTGCAAAATTTAGTGAAAGAAATGTGGTATGACCCCTTAATTATGTTTTAATTTTTCAATGATTCATGATTGCTCAAATACATAAACATTAAGTAGGGGAAAGTGGGGCAAGTGTAACAAGCTAAGGATATGCTCGTCATAACCCATTAAAAACGTGAAAAATTTGTCGGATTTTTTTATAATCATCTTATTCCAGGTCTTGACTAAGACTTTGATAGAACAGATTTTTAAAAAATCCAGTTTTTGACTGTAAAAAACTGATTTTAAAATTTTTGATTTTCCATGCGTTCTACTCAACTAGTGGGGCAAGACGAACTACCTGTTGGGGCAAGAGAAACAATGCATGAAACAACATGCTAATTTGCTAACAATTGAACTGTTATCACTTAGATACATCAGATTACAATGTATTTGAAACGTTTCTTTCATTTTAGATTAAAAATAATATTTTACTAAAAATTTTATCGTTTTTACAAAAAAATATTACTTAGATGATAAATAGTAAATTTTCATGATATCACTATATTTTGTTTGGAACTTTTTTGTTAACAATTATTCATCAGTTTTTAAGTACTTTTAAGTATTCCTTTCCCAATAAAATATGTTGTTGCAGCAATTCGTATTTTTTTCCATACTTAAAATCTATATGGTACACTTGCCCCACCTGAACAAGATTTTTTTAAAGGTCTCAACAAAAATAACCAAAAATTAAATCATACTTTGTAATAGGTGCAAGTCATTGGTAGGGACACTACTAATCTAGGAAAAATTGCATTTTGAAAAAAATTGCCATAAAACGAATCCTATGCCTTATTTTGTACTTTCCAAATATTATAAGAAAACAAAGGTTTTGAAAAAAACTTCATTAAATCTTATGCTCCGTGGCGTTTACGTCGTTTTGGCGGTTATGTGGTAGTTGACTCAGCTAATTGCATTGCTAGCAACAATTCCTCATACTGGAAATAATCAAAATTGTAAAAATTACGGCCGTACGAGCGATTGTTCCTCTTGCCCCATATGGTCGTCTTGCCCCACCTTCCCCTAAATGTGTTTTAACATTATGGCCACTACAAACCAAGAGATCGCAACAAAAATATCACAAGATAGTTTTGCTACTTACAGCAAAATTCAAAGTTTCAATGAATTTATAAACACTTTTTTCCCAAAATCTTGTGTGAATTGTAAAACAACCGCAATTCTGAATTCCAAAAAAACATGCAAAACATCTGCAAAGCTATTGTCCACGTGGTTGATGGATGGTTCCTTAAAAGATCAATATTTGATTAAAAATCCAAAAGAAAACTAGGAAGTGCATTCTACATAATTTTCGAATGATTTTTTTAAAGTTTTTTGAATGATAATTTCAAATTTAGAAATTTTGTTTTTTTTTGTCAACTGATTTTATTTGTGGAAAAACTTGAAATAAAATTGTTCATTTTTGCGAAATTCCCAAAAAAAAACTTAATTTGAAAATTTCAATGGAAATGGAAGCATACTTGAGCTCATATAAAAATATTTTGATTTTTTATAAAATTGTATTGTTCAGCAACGCAAAAACTTTTTTTTTCTTTACAAAAATAAAATTTTCGTCAATACTTTGAAAATTAGGAAACTTATGATTGCAAAACAACTGAACAGGTGTATTATGCATTTTAAAACATTTTTTTTTTTTTTGTTCAAATGTTGAAGTCGTGGCCCGTAATTTTATTTTTTTTTTAACTTTTTTTTACCTACCCACCACTGAAAAAAAGATACAAGGTAAAACATTGTTTTGGTGATTTTTAATTCCACTTTTTGTCACTTAAACTTGATTTGCGAAAAAAAATACTATTTTTAATGTATTGCTATTTTTTTTATGTTTTAAGGGACATCAAATGCAAACTTCTAAAAATTTCCAGAATGTGCAAAAAAAAATCTTTTGGACCATCCATAAACCACGTGGACACTTTTTTGTAATCTCAGAACCCCCCCCCCCCCTTTCGTGGACAATTTCCAAATAAAATCCATTTCCGGTTTTGGTAGAGAATTGCTCAGCTGTCAAAATTGCATGGAAAATGTTTTCTTTGTTCCTACGGACCCCCCTCCCCCCTCCGCCGAAAAAGATTTAAAATAAACTAATAAAGTTTAAAAAATTAAGAAATTAGCTTATATTCAGCAATGGATGGATGGATGTTACAAAAGGTCGAAAAACATAAGGTCGAAAGTCATAAGGTCGAATGGACAAAAGGTCGAAAGTGGACAAAAGGTCGAATGAACAAATGGTCGAAAGGACAAAAGGTCGAATGTGAAAAAATAAACCTCTCGAAAATCGAAAATCTAACGAACAAATCCGTTTTTAAGAGAGTTTAGGGACCATCCATAAACCGCGTGGACACCTAAGGGGGTGGCGATTGTCCACGCTCCATACAAAAAGATTTTATTTGTATGAAAATTGTCCACGATGGGGGGGGGGGGGTTGAGATTTCCAATAAAGTGTCCACGTGGTTTGTGGATGGTCAAATAATCCACCTTTTAGTAATGAACTTTTTTTTAAATTGAACAGAATAAATTCCAAAACTTTTTTGAGAAGTTATCCATTCCCTAAAGAAATATTACTTCATGTAATAATATTGTAAATTATCCTATTCTTTCAAACATGAGCAATTCTTTAAAAAAAAGTTCGACAGCTAAAATATTTTAAATGTTAATTTTTATTTAAAAAAAACAAACAACCTATTCTTGATTGTCATAGTATTTTTGTGAGTTTTCCCATTCTTTCAAACATGAGCAGTTCTTTGAAAAGAAAGTGCGATATCTAAAATATTGTTAGGTTTATTTTTAATAAGTAGCCTTTTCATGACAAGTTTTTTCATTCTTTCAAATATGAACAGCTCTTCAAAAAAAAGTTCAACATATCAAATTTTTTTAAGTTTTTATTTATTTTTCAAACAACTTTTTCTTGTCGTAATGTTTCTGTGAATTTAAAAAAAATCAAATATTGGCAGTTTTTTACAAATACTTCTTTAAAAAAATACTTTAAAAGTGTTTATTTTATTCATACAAAATTATAGTTGGAATATCTTAGTAATTTTTTTTAATTCTTTCAAATGTAAACAGTTCCGAAACAAGAAAAAGCCTTGCTTAATAAATTGTTGCAGGTCTTCTATCCTTCATAGTCAAATTAGTTCCTTAGAAAAATCTAACTTCAAAAATATAGCTGCATATATAAAAAAAATCGATCGTATTTATTTTTATTCAGAAGACCTCTAAATTTTCAAGATTTAAAAGTGAAATTAATTTAAACCGTTCAAAACACCTTTCCACAGCTGCTTTTCAATATTGATGCATTTTTTTTTAATTTGTCCTTTTGTTATTTCGACGTTTTGTCCATTCGATCATTTGTCAATTCAATCTTTTGGCATTCGACCTTTTGACCTTGTGTCTTTCGACCTTTTGTCATTCATGCGGAATTACTTTTTTTTTAATGTACAAAAATATCATTCCTGTTTGGAATTTTTTTTAAACATTTTCAATGTTATTTTTGATATGATTAAAAAAGGATTCTAAGAATATTAAATAATAAATTTTAATTCAATAAATATAGTGAAAGCATCAAAAATGCATGTATTTTTAAATTTTATAATATAATTTTGTAGGCCAGGCCTGCCCAACGTCCGGCCCGCGGGCCGGATCCGGCCCGCAAAGCCATTTTATCCGGCCCGCGACGGCTTTTCAAAATAGTTCTATGACTGGCCCTCAACTCAAGGCTTTTCATGAAATATTCAACTAATCAAATAAGTGTATACATTTAAAAAAAAGTTTTTACATAAATTAAAAAAGAAACATTCTGTTTGTTTTTTTTTTTGCTTTTGCAAAAAAAAATGTTGCTGATTCAACGTATTATTTGAATTTTAACTTTTCTTTTTCAAAATCTGAAAAGTAATACTGAAAAGAAAGATCACTGCAAATAATCAAAAAATGCAAAAAATCAGGGAACTAAACTTTTTTTTCTTAAATTTCAATAGTTTTCTAAAATATGAAAAATAACGATTTTTAACTTTTTCGAAATACATTTTTAAACATTTTAATAATTTAGAGTATGTTTAAAATTATTTGGAAATATGTTGTAATAAATTTGAAAACGTAAAAAGTGTGTTTTTTGTAAGGAGATTCAAATCCAAATTTAGTTTTAATAAATTTTATCATGCCTCATTGATTTTTGAAATATATTGCTGTGTTGAAGAAATTAAGCTTTTAAAAAATTTGCTACGACCAATGATTTTTTGATATTTTTTATAGTCAATGATAATAAAACACATTTTTACAGTCATTTTTGTTTTTCTTTCCTAACACCAAGAATCTTATTTGCAATACTGGTTTATTTATTTATTTATTTTTTTACCCTTAAAAGAACCTTTTTAAAATTATATTATGAACAAATATTGTCTTCTTTTTCAACTTTTGCCAAACATTAGCAGGGCCAAAAGGTTGGGCACCCCTGTTGTAGGCATTTCAATCACAAGAATATTCTTTCACATAACTTGAATCCTAGTTCCACATCGCGTTTTTATAAAACAAAGTTCTCCTCCTAATAGCTATTAACTCGAGATTGATCGCATTATTTGTGTTTCTTTTTTTATTTTGCTGCACGATTATGTGACTTGAATTTCAATCCATCTAACCGACACTCGCTAATCCGACCAGTCAACATGAATTAGATACCTGCCTTCGTTCATTTTTTTTCGGGGGTACCTGGATGGACGCAATGCTGACTAGCTCAACTTAGCTGGCAGGTGATTTTATGACGTTTTTCGGTTTATTTATTCGCAGCTTATTTCCCTCTGTTATTTGGCTTGTTCGCGATTTTGAGAAATGACTTGTCTCTTTTTGCTAAATAGTTTCACGCTCGGCTTGCTTTTTGTTTATCTTTTCGCTCAATGCTTAACTAGTCTTTAATTGTTTTATCACCTTTTTTAGCAAATCATTGCAGCAAGTTTTGACAGTTTCCTTTTGTTTTACTTGAAATTAATTTCACATTAAAATGCTTTCGAAAAACAACTCATCACGGGTTAAATTTGTGAGTAACCAACCTTTTTTCTCCCTGCTGGTGCCAGCTCAGCTCAGCTCTCTTCCAAACGTCGACGAGTCATGAATGAACCCTGGTGCTGGCGTGTGTGTGCTATTATTATCATTATTGCCTCTCGTTGTTTTGCTGCTGCTGCTGCTACTTTTGGCTGGTTGTTATTATTATGCAACCGAAGCGAGAAATTAGTCAAGTTTTACCCCATCATCATTCTTCATTTTTCCCCGAAAAAAATAAACCAGCCAGAAATAGATTTATGACGGCGCATCGAAGCGAAAATAAGTTTTCGAATAGTTTAAAATTAGGTCCCAATATAAATACTGACTGCCGCAGCTGGTTTTGGCGTTCTAAGCAGACTTAAAGTTGTTGTTTTTCAGCTCAAATTTAGAATCTCATTTTTCCTCGAAAAACCACTTGTTGTTGTCGTTTGTGGGCACTTTTGATCCGGTTTTGTGCCTGTTATCGCGATATCAGATATCGGAGAGTTTTGGTGGGGGGTTGCGCTCGTGTTGAGTTGTTTTGAAGTTTGAAACGCGGAAATCGTGACGCGACTGAGTCACAACATTTCCGCGGAAAAAAAAGGTCAAAAGTATCGAAAATCTGAAACTGTGGTGCCCTAAGCTGTGACCAAACACGGACTCGGTTGGCGCCTAAGCAGGTCTTATCTCGTTTGGGAATTAAGGCACGGAAAGATTTTGTGAAACCAAATTAATTTGATCACGAAAAAAAAAACGAAAATTTTGAAAAGATAAATCAAAACAATTTCCCTCCGTGCCGTGTCCAGAGAGCTCACTCACTTGTTATTGTCGAAAAACAGAGCAGCGCGGAGTGACACTTTGCGTCATTGTTTAGCAGGACTGACGAATCAACTGACTCTCTCGCTCTGACTAGCATACGAAACGAAGGAAACTGGCGCGTACCAGAGTACCAGATTTAAGTCGCGAGTTGTGAAATTCCTGGCGTGACTTGGTGGACGTATTAACAAACACACAAAACCAACCCGCGTAACTGTCTCTTGGAAGATGATGACGGACTTGAGACTTGCACGGGAAAGTACCGACGACGCAGGTGAGGAATGTTGTGCCCTAGAACTGGTGGTTGCCTAAAGTGGGACAGTTAATGGGGAAATGTCCCTATTTTGGGTCGCAGTAGCCCTATTTCGACCTGAATGACAGGGTTTCGTGGATTCGTACGATTCAAAAGATATTCCTCGTTATTGTTGCATATTGTTATTTGTCGAGATGACCCTTGAGAGATTCAAACGGAAAGAGTTTTATTTCTCATCCTGATCAAGAAAATGTTTGACAGGAAAACCTTAGTCGGTGAAAATATGACCTTAAAAAGGGTTGTTCATGCTAACAAAGTATGGTACTGGTACAACATTAAGGTGAAGCACGAGAGTGGCGTGCGGCTAAAAATTGAAAATGCTTCGAAGTGCTCTGTGTGTGTGCGTGCGCGAGCGCGCACGACGGCCCTACCAAGAGAATGCTAAAAACAGGAAAGTAGATTTGCGTCGCGTCGCTCTGCGGCCCCTGCGTCGTTGCGCTGATGGGTGTTAGGGAATATTTGGCTAAGATGTGCAACGGTCAATGTTGAACAGGGGTCATTCATAAAATAAGTCTAATGTCTTTACAGCAGGGTAGCCTTCTCGGGAAAACAGGGAAACCAGAGGAGAAATCGAGAATTTGATATTACCGGGAGAAAATATTAGTTGAAGTAAGTTGAAAAGTCATTGAAGCTAAAAGGATGACACTAGTGATTGGTACTAGCAGGAGTGGCCGACAGCTATAAGTCAACTTCGTTTTTTAGATTAAAATTAGTCAAACTTCTTTTAAATGAACTCAATATGTTTTTCTTCACTGTAAGAAAATTATTCTAGTTATTATTTATGTGTAATTCACGTTCACTATTTTCCTTATGACACCGTGAGTGACTTTGGCGATCGTTCACGCTCCATGCAAACAATATTATTTTTGTGAAGGAGGGTAGGGGTTTGAAATTTCCAAAATAATTGCCCACGTGGTTTATAGATGGTCCGAATAAGAGCCGGATTATTTTCATCGCATTGCTGATAACTCATCAGGATCAACTCGGATCTTATTGCACCCTCCGACAAAGAATTTCCTACAAGTATCATACTTAGGCGAGACCAGCTCTACCTACCAGCAAAATCTTGAAGCGATGTTTTCCCCATACATTTTTGCAATTACTGATAGATAATGATCAATAAAGCCATGAGAACCAAATTGCATATTTTTACAAATAATCAGAAATAAGTTTTGTTTTTATTTTAAGATAGTCTGGAATAATAAGTACTTCTTCCAAGTTGACAATATAATCAAGATTGATCATGACTTCTATTGGCAAAAATCATTTTATACAAAAATCACTTTTAGGTGGACACAACACAAAAACAATAATTGAATTTTTGTTGGTTTTAAATTTCATTCTTCATCTGAAAAACAAGTTAAAAAAAATGTTACTATATTTTACATATTTCCATAATAATAAGGAATTGGGAAAAAATCGCAGTACTTCTAAATTATTTTGCACCATCTTATGTATAACTCAAAAGATGACATTTTCAGTGATAAAAAGCCTAAAAATGACAATTTATATCTTGAGTCTGCAAAAAACAATATCTGGAGATGAAAAATCTCAAAATTTATGAATTTATTTATTTGAAAAGTATTTTGATACTCAGGCCAGTTTAAGAACATTTTAATTTGATGTAAAGATTGTCCATGTAATTTTTATTTCGACTTCATAGTATTTTTTTTATTTGGCTAAAATTTTGTCTTTGAGTAGTTCTCTACGATTTCGCAAATTTTTCACGATTTTCAAATTTTCAACTTTGTCTATC
Organism: Culex quinquefasciatus; assembly: GCF_015732765.1. NCBI lineage: Eukaryota > Metazoa > Arthropoda > Insecta > Diptera > Culicidae > Culex > Culex quinquefasciatus. The sequence continues at coordinate 28,347,621 of NC_051862.1, read as the reverse complement.
ATTCCCTTTATCAAAAGTAGCCATTTTTCATAAAAAGTTCTATAGTAAAAGTCTACATATGCTGTATCTTTTTTTAGGGGCAAGCTAGCACCATACTCTCTTCGAGAAAGTTTTAAAGCACTTCTGGAGTAACCAAATACGATAATATAAATATAAAATAAAAATATAAAAAAAAGTTTTCCCATACAAATTCCCATAGAAAATTGAACCGCTTTGCTCAGAATGAGGACTAAACTAATCGTTACCAAACTTTGGGGAGTTTTTTTTTTTTCATAAAATTATTTTTATTAGGTCCTTTTCGGTACTGGGACCTGGTTAGGACCGAGTCGGCTTTTGTAATTACAAAAAACTTAATAATTACAGAGGATCTTGTGTGTAAATGTTAGTGGGAGGGAGCCGATTACCCGGGGTTAGTAGGGAAGGGATTGATGTTAAAGACAAGGCGTGGGATGGGAAGGGGATTGTGTAGGGGTCTTGCTTTGGGGAGTTGTTTAGTACCAAAAGGAACTGAAAAATTGCTGTGCTCACTTAATTTGGACAACTTTATTTGTTTTCTATACAACCATATTTCACCCTAATGGGTATACATTTTTGATTTCTTTCGTTTTTATCATTTAAAAATACTTGTTGAAAGAAAAGGATATCTAAAACTAAATGGTTTTGAAAGACTGAGATTATTTTTACAATTTTCATTTTAGGATTTTGCAAACTTTGTGAAATTCTTTAAATTTTATTTCTTCTAAAAAATTCTTCTATTTTTTTCTTTCAATAAAAATAAATTAAAAATTTTAAAATAAAGCATTGATTTTGAAAAGGTAATAAATATATAAAAAAATTGCGTTGGGTTCGTATAAGTCCAAGGAAGGTTCTTACGCCAAAAAATTACAACTTTGGCCACTCTGGAACCGATTCCGGGAAATCTGCAGATTGTATGGGAAAAGTTACGTAAAATCAAATTTTGATCACAGGAGGCTGAATAAGAAAAAAAAGTTAAAAACGTAAACAAACGAAAAAAGGAAGAACGAAGTTTATCGGGTAAGGCCTGTTTTAGATAAAATTTCTTATTCCATAGTTTAGACCATAGGATCATATGACCATAGGACCGATAGAAACTAATTGTTCAATTTACAAAGCTTAGAAATTTCCTCAACAAATTGTATGTTTTCTCGATTGCAAATTAGATTTTGCTTTGAAAAATTAGTATTTGTATTTTTTGTTCAGATTTCGATATTCCCAAAAAAACTCGATTTTTAAAATCATGTCTCCTAAACAAGATTTTGTTAAGTACTTTAGTGAAATTTTGATATGGTCCATAAACCACGTTGACACTTTTTTGTAAATCTCAACCTCCCCCCACCCCCTTTGTGGACGATTGTCCTTTCAAAAAATCTTTTTTGTATCGAGTGTGGACAATCGCCATACACCCCGCCACTAAGTGTTCACGTTGTTTATGGATGGTCCCCAAAGTGCACAATTTTTAGGTAACTTTTTGAAAATAGTCTCAGTCATTCATTCTTTAAAATTAGTACCCATGTTTGCCCACTTTTGAAAAAAAATATTTTTGAAAAGGTGGGAAAATTCTCAATATTTTGCTTTTTTGAACTTTGTTGATACGACCCTTAGGCTTCATCCATAAAGTACGTCACGATAAAATCGGCCACGCTTTTCCTATACCTATAACATGCAATGTCACACTTGCTAGTGACAAAAAGAGAAATTAAAAATCAACAAAAAATGTTTTACCGTGTATAATTTTTATTCACTGTAGTCCTTATCCATACCTACAACTTTGCCAAAGGCACCAAATCGATCAAAAAGGTCGTTCAAAAGATACATAATTTTCATACATCATTTTTGTATGGACAGCTGTCAAATTTGTATGGAAAATTATACGGACAAACTAATGATTATGAATACAAAGAGACGAGTTGTTCCTTTCGTCTCTTTGTATTCATAGTAATGCAATCTGCTAAAACGCTCAACCAAACCACAAACTAATAATGCAAAATGGCTTCTCTGGGCATACCGAAGGCACCTAAAAAGTTTTAGCCGGATTAAAAAATACAAAAAATAAAATTAGAAATCGACCGATTTCGCAGAGAATTGCTCATTTGCGAATTCAAAGAGAACCACAACATTGTCATAAGAAGCAATTTAGCATCATACGTTTTTCACATAAGCCTCAATACAATTTTGCGGCGAAGTCATATAAAGTGGGTACGTAAATATATGAAAATTTGTATCTTGAGATGGACCAACTCATACAGAAGTTGCCCCGACCCCTCTTCGATTTGCGTGAAACATTGTCCTAAGGGTTTTTTCCTGATCACGAATCCTAGGTCCGTTTTTGATATCTCGTGACGGAGGGGCGGTACAACCCCTTCAATTTTTGAACATGCGAAAAAATACATGTTTTTCAATAATTTGCAGCCTGAAAAGGTGATGAGATGGAAATTTGGTGTCATTGTGACTTTTATGTAAAATTGGGGCGTATTTGATGGCGTACTCAGAATTCCGAAAAAAGGCCAATCCATTCTTCGTAACTCAACTGTAAATTTTTTTGAACACGTCATTTTAAGGAAAATTTAATGTTCTTTTCGAATCTACATTAACCCACAACAGTCATTTTTTCATTTAGAGCAAAAATTTCATTTTATAATTTCGTGTTTTTGTAACTTTCAAGTGTTATTTTTAGAGTGTTACATTGTGTTACAAAGCTGTAGAGCAAGCAATTACAAAAAAATATTTATAAACATAAGGAGTTTTCTTGTGATCATCACGAGTTATCGTGATTTTACGAAAAAAGTTTTGAAAATGTTCGAAAATCTAGTGAACTACCATCGGATGATTTTTGTAAAAATGTGTAATGTTACATCAGGAACTGGTAAATTTTTCACACGGTTATGTTGAATTTAATTTTTTTAACTTATTACTAAACATTCCAACACGTAAGCCTCCAAAAAAGTCGGAACGGAAACTTCAACTCGTTGGATCTCGGCCATTGCTCAACCAATTGATACGATTCTTTTTCCAGAAAATTCTTTGTATGTCTAGATGAGTTCCAACTTGTTTTTAATCTCTACAAAACAGTTGGAGCGATGCTTTCGTTGCAGAAATTACAGATTTGTTCGAATCGAGTTCAACAAAATTTTGAAAATGGTTTTTTTAATTTGGTGATTTTTATGTAGTCAAACTCCGATTTTTTTTTTAAATCAAGAAAGGTTAACTCGGTTCATTTTGCACCTCTCGACAGAGTTGTAGGAAATTGAATTTCAATCACCCATAAAAGAAAGCTGAGAGAACAGCCCTACCAAAATCTAATGGTAGAATAAACCGTTCGTTCAATGCAATAGTTCATCCCATTTGGTGGATTATATTGGCAAATGACCATCTCATATTCATCGAACCTTTGTAGCTGATGTTGCAAAGGCGCGAAAATGAACTCATAAGAATAATACTCTCGCCAATCTTAGGATTTATTCGCTGTGTCCCTTCACAGAACCTTTGTACTACCAGATCGTTATCCTTGTAGAGGAATGGCGTTTTTATTTTTAGACCACGTTTCCCATATTTCCTCAAACCAACTACTTTATCGTCTTCATTTTGCTGGGCGAGATATGGCACCGTCGATTTTTAGACGATGACTCCAGCATTTTTCTCTTTGCACTTCGATGTATTGCCATCTCACTATAGAGTTATCCGTCTGCGCGGAAATGGTCATTTATGAGCCTAATAACTTTTAAGCAAAATATCATAAAAATATGGAAAGTTTTTTAAGTTTAACGAAGAACTTCAAATTGCCTTAGCGTTCTCGATTGCGAGATCCCTACTCGAAACTAGGTGTCCGAAGGCTTGATTGTTGAGGCAATTGCAAACCTCTTTTTACACCTTAGCTTCCATCCACCCCGGGATTCGAACTGACGACCTTAGTATTGTGAGTCCAAATGCCTACCAGCGACTCCACCGAGGCAGGACCCAGGGAGACGACTTCTACACCTGGACTGAGCTAACGACCTAACCTCTAAGTTAGAGCTGGCCAACATTTACTTCCCGTCCGACGGAAGGCGTGATCACACAAATCTCGTCTCAAAAAATGCCACCGGGACCTTCTAGGATCGAACCCAGGCTGACTGGGTGAGAGGCTACCACGCTTACCCCTACACTGCGGGTCCCGGCATAACGAAGATCATACACACATTAACAAAATCATGGTAATATTACATATGGGAAGGGATACATCTTTTATGTCAGAAAAAATGTGTAAATTTACCTCTGAAAATGTGCATTGTTTCCGAATGGCTGGTGAAATTTCACTTTTTCAGTCAAAATTGAGGTAAAATTTAATAATAATAGAAGTAATATTCAACCTTCCAAATTTACACAAGGTTTTTTGTGTAGTTCCAAGAATTGGTAAGAATCGGACAGTTATTGCACATTCCACATGTAAAAACTGAAACAATTGCTTTTCTCTATAAATTTTGAAGAATTTTCCCATATAAACTTCAAGCGATTAGAGGAGGGGTTCCCATGGTCAGGATGAGCTCAAATCTGTAATCTAGTCTAGCGATCTTTGATTTCAAGAGGAAGCCCGGATTTCGACCACCCTAGTGTACAAGAATCACACTTGACAAAGTTGGGTTAGAATTGCGCTACCTGCAGGCAAAATCCTGAAGCGAGGTTTTTCCCAAACATTTTCTCAATTTTTATTTACAAACATCAACTCTCAACAGCGACCCTAAAAATCTTAAAACTGTTTTATTTTTGCCAAAGAATTGGAATAAGGGAGTGTCCTCAGAAAAATAAAACACTTTGGATTATCAAATCACAAAATATTTTTGTTTCGTTATTTTATAATGGATTTTGAACTCAAATATGACCCCAAAAATGTGAATTATGATTTCAGTAACGAAATGTAAAAAAATAATGCAAAAGCTTTAGGAGATTGATAATTAACAAAAGTTGATAAATCAGAAAGAAAATATTGCTAAAAATGGGAGTTGCAATAATCAGAGGTAGATTAAATTGTGTATTACCAAAAACATGATGAGATTTTTAAAAGAGTAAATACATCTTTTGTGTGATTTGTGCCATATAAATAAGAATGAAAATGGTGTAAGAGATTCAGATTGTCGACGCTCTGCATAAGTTAAAGAGATTAGCTGTGAGCAAGTTCAGAACAAAATATTTCTAAGCGGGATTGATTTGCGAACATTTTCACGATAGGACTCATCCAGAACATTCGTTAGGTGGGACAAACAAACAGACAAGCTTGCCGTAAATTATATAATTTTGGAGCAAAACAGTCAGTCCCCGGCAAAAAGATATGCGTCGCACCTCGCGACGCCCGAGACTCATTTGATTTTGCCGGGGCCGATTTTTCGAAAAAATGTTAAACTTTGAAGGTCCGTACCGAGCTCCAAGGTGCTCCAAACTTCAATGTTATATACCGTAAACCGGGGTGACTTTGATAGGATTTCAATTTGTTTTTAGAATATTTTCCAACAGATAAGATTTTTCTCAAGATTATTATTTTTAAAACATGTACTGGGGTAGGCCACACAAAGTCCATGCACTATTTTGGAAAAAGTTTTTTCAATAGTGTTTAGAAAAATAGTTACGTTAAAAATTCTTAGTTTAAATTCCGGGGTGACTTTGATAGTCATAGTTTTTCTTGTTAAAATCATATTTAAGATGTTCAAACTTTATTTGTACGTTAAATGTACCATCACTAAAGTAGCTGATATAGTTTGTAAGAAAAAAAATCAATGTTTATGTTAAGTTAACTAAGTTTATAAGGTTTTTAACAAAATACATATAAATTTTAGGTAAAATTGTTAAAAAGTCGAAATTTCGCCTGAAATTTGTTAAAACTAGTTTTGTTAGTAAAATTATCGATTTATATTGCATTTTATACTGAATTCGAAGCACGAATCACAAGTTTTCACATTTTACATGAAATTTGTTCAACTGAAATTGCCTATAAATTTGGAGATTTTTTTAATTGTGTTTCAAAAACACATATTATTTATTATTTACAAACTTATTTAACCTTCTCCTAGTGGAAAATTGTCCAAAGAATCCGAAAATGCATTCAGTTTTCCGATTAAAAATCATGTTCATTGAGAAAATCATGACACTTCGAGAAGTTTAAAATAATGACTTCCATCAACATTTTCTTAACTATAGTTAACTAACTTTATAATCCTTTCAAAAATTTATGAAAAGTTCTTCTTGAGGTACTTCGAACACTTCTCTACCACGGTCAGTATGTTTCTGAACCATTCCTTAGGGACCATCCATAAACCACGTGGACACTTTTTTGGAAATCTGTTACCCCCCCCCCCCTCGTGGACAATTGTCCATACAAAAAAAAAACTTTTTTGTATGGATCGTGGACAATCGCCATACCCCCTAAAGTGTCCACGTGGTTTATGGATGGTCCCTTACGTATTTTAATTGTACTCTTAATTTTACGGGAAAATCGCAAACCTATCAAAGTCACCCCGGCTATCAAAGTTACCCCGTTTTACGGTATACCAAAAGATGCGCAGGGATCCGACCTACACGCCAGTGATGTTTTTGATAAACGCATTTGTGGCCAAAGTGCCTCAAAAATAGACATAGCGCCAGCTCCTGTTACGTCAATCAAGCTCATATTTGGGATTTGGGCTAAGTATGCCCACCGGAACGAAGCCCTGAATGGCCGCCAAAAAGTCATTTTTGTTACATCCTATTACCTACACACGCAAAATTACTCTACTGTATTTTGTTTTAGTATTCCTGTTATACAATTACTATCTTCTTGATTTTGCTTTCAACCTCGTCATAAGATTTTTTTACTAAAAGAGTTTTTATGTGTTCCACTAATAATTAACAAAACAAACGTTGGGTATTTTTCATATACCCTAAATGGGATACATTTGGTATGAGACGCAATCATTTAGAAATTTATAAAATAAATAAAGATCCCTAATGTTGTCGGGACCGTGGTGTAGGAGTAAGCGTGGTTGCCTCTCACCCAATCGGCCTGGGTTCGATCCCAGAAGGTCCCGGTGGCATTTTTCGAGACGAGATTTGTCTGATCACGCCTTCCGTCGGACGGGAAGTAAATGTTGGCCCCTAACCTAAAGGTTAGGTCGTTAGCTCAGTCCAGGTGTAGGAGTCGTCTCCCTGGGTCCTGTCTCGGTGGAGTCGCTGGTAGGCAGTTGGACTCACAATCCAAAGGTCGTCAGTTCGAATACGGGGTGGATGGAAGCTAAGGTGTAATGTTATGAGAGAGAGATTCCCATGTCGAACAAGCTCGTCATACAATATGGTATTGTAAAGCGTTCATTTTAACAACTTTTAGAATATTGAAAAATTCCCAAAAATAATGGTAAAACACTTTGAAGCACTTTGAAAAAATATCTCTGATAAAATCGTTTTGTACTAAAACATCTCAAACTTATTTATTTATTATTCCAATGATGATAGTTGGTGAAAAATAATTATTGAAGAAGTTTCTGCTAAATCTCAAAAAGTTTTGATGCCTTATTTTACAAATTATAGTAAAAAACATTGAAAATATGGTAATTTTGGAAACAACTCGGAACTGCTAGGAGCCGTTTTGCCGAGCATTTTCTAAAAAAGCGGTGGGCGCTCTAAAATTCTTTGTGTAAATATGGGTATCCGGCGCCGTCACTCCGTGCCATATTTTCATACACTTAGGAGCCCAGGGTGGCGAAGTCCTTGTAGATAAAAGTACCTAGTCTTCATGCAATTTTGGCCGCTGTCCTTATACGAATCTCATGTGAAAACTTAAAATTGAAAATCTCTTGATTTTTTTTTGTTGAATTGACATGTATTTCCGTCGCGTACTTGATGTTGGCACATCACTATTATTTCAAGTGATGAATAGTTTATTCAGAAGAGAGCAAACAAGTTACTATCACAAACTTTGCAAAATATTTTTAATGTAGTTAGAATTGCAAATTGTATGGAAGAGCTAAATCATAAAAAATGCCAAGAGAACAAATTCCCCCCCAGGTCCAATAATTATTTTCTACCTGACTCTGAATGCTGGATTGTTCTAACAATTTTCTAAAACTTTGCTGAAGGCATCCAATCAATCTGAAAATTTCTTTTCAAGATTTTTGATTTTCAAATTTTTACATGAAATTCAAGACAACGACCAAAATTGAATGAAAACTTGTAGGGGCAATCCAAACATGCAAAAAAAGAACTTTGTTCATAGAGAAGGCTCGAAATTTTTATTAGCTAAATATATAATACATAGGTGAAATTCATTTCTGACTTTCGGAGAGGATTGCTAATAACTTATAGGCAAAAAGACCAAATATTTTTTTTTTTAAATGCTCGGCAAATCGGCTCCGAGTAGTTCCGAGTTGTTTCCAAAATTACCATATTTTCAATGTTTTTTTCTATAATTTGTAAAATAAGACATCAAAAATTTTTTAGATTCAGCAGAATTTTCTTCAATAATTATTTTTCACCAACTATCATTATTGGAATGATAAATAAATAAGTTTAAAGATGTTTTAGAACAAAAAACGATTTAATCAGAGATATTTTGTCTAAAGTGCTGTAACTTTTTGCCATTATTTTTGGGATTTTTAAATGTTCTAAAAGTTGTTCAAAAGATAAATTACACAACTTTGTCGAAGAGACCAAAGCTCTACGACCCTCTTGTAAAAGTTAGTTTTCAGCGCCACCTATGCGGTGAAGTTCGGAACTAAAAATTGGTGCCAAAAGATGCGCACTACTAATACGAGCAACTTTGCCAAAGACACCAAAATTCCCAAAAATATTCCCGAGAAGATATTCATTTATTGCGTAAAATTTCGATTATTCCCCTCTGTGCCCCGTGTGTAGAAGAACGATGGTGCAGCAGCGAACGAGAAACAATGACAAAGCAACCAGGCAAAACCATTTTTGCCACGCGGCTAGCAGTTATCACCGTTATGTCGGTTTCTCCTTTTTTTTCGTACGTCCACTGCTGCACGTTCTGTCGCGTGGTCTGTTGGCGGCTGCGAGTTTTTCAAAAATATTTTTTTTCATGCGTTTAGTGCTCCAATATTTTTCGAGAAAAATATCAATGTTATGGTATCATAAGAATCGTAAGAACTTGCTCTTTCCTATCATGTTTTCCTATTTGCAAAAAAGTGACCCCAGTCAGAGTTATCGCGGTGGGAACAAACCAAAACGGGGGCAGACGGTCTACGAAGTTTTCACAAATCGACTCATTGTGAATTCACATTTTGATGAAATTTAAAAGTAGTTAATCCATCTGAAAATTCAGAATGTCTTCTTGATCCCTATGGTTTAACATTTTCCAAAATTCAATTTTGAACGCTTCTACCAGCCCACAAGAAAAAAAAAATTTGGACTACGCTCTGCCACTCTGGACCTCCACGTTAAATGATTTTCTAAAACAAACTTTTTGTGCAGTTTTTCAATCCTAAACACCTTTTGTTTTAAACATATCATTTAGAATTCACACAACTTTATACGAGCAACTCTCCCAGGATTTATGACAACAGGTCGAAAGACATAAAGGGCCATCCATAAATTACGGAAGCATCTTTTCTAAACTCCTGATTTATTTTTTGAGAATTATCCTTATCATTTCACTTCAAAATTTAAAACTATGATAACTCTAAAATATTTTGCAAATGAGCAATTCTCAACTAAATCGGCCGATTTTGACCATTTATATTTTTTGTATATTTTTATTCGGCTCAAACTTTGTGGGAGCCTTCCCTATGACCAAAGAAGCTATTTTGTGTCATTGGTTCACCCATACAAGTCTCCATACAATTTTGGCAGCTGTGTCCATTCAAAAATGGTAAGTAAATATTCAAACAGCTGTAACTTTTGAGTTAATTTTCTGATCATTTTGGTGTCTTCGGCAAAGTTGTAGGTATTGTTGAGGACTATTGTGAAATAAATAGGTACACGGAAACAAAATTGGAGATTTTTTAATTAATTTTTTTTACAAAAACTCTATTTCTCAAAATACGTATTTTTTGCTTTTCGAGATTTTTTGAAATGTTTAAGGCGACAAAAATCCGCAACTTTTGAGCCATAGAGAAATATGGTCAAAATTCTGAGTTATGATTTTTTTGAAAAATAGAGTTTTTTGAAAAAATCGAAATTTCACACAAAAAAAAATTACCTATTTTTTATGTAAAATGGGATTTGCAATCGAAAAGAACTTAACAGATTTTTTGATAAAGAGCTCCGGGTATATTCACCAAAAGCTTGCTTTTAGCGAAATATTTCGTATTTTTTCGATTTAAAAAAAAAAAGTGACAATGAGTGACCATTTCTGAAAATATTTTTTTCGAAAAATTCGCAAAATTTGCTATAAAATTGTCTAAGAGACATTGAAGATTGGACTTCTGGTTGCTGAGATACAGCAACTTAAATAAAAAGAAACACGAAAATTAAAGATTTGTAGATCTCACCTTAACAACCCACCATTTTCTAATGTCGTTATCTCAGCAACTAAAGGTCAAATTTTTAATGTAAAAACATGAAACATTCGTAAAAAAAATCGAAATCATTTTTTTTTTAATTTTTTAAATTAAGACTAATTGTTTAAAAGGGCCAAACATTCAATATTGTGCCCTTTTAAAATGTAAGTCTTGATTATAAAAAAAATCAAAATATTATTTTCGTAAAGATCAAAAAATTTCACGGTGAATATTATCATAATTTCACTAAAGTTTGTTGGATTTTAGTTTTAAAACAAAGTCAAGCAATTTTGTAGTTTTTTTAAAGATTTTTTTTAGAATCAACAGTTTGTCAAAAATGTTTTGCCTTTTCTGGAATTCTGGAAAACAAAATAGAAAATAAGCAAAAAAAAGCTTTCCAATAATATTTTTTTGTTGTGTAATCCTCATCCATATCCGAAACTTTGCCGAAGACACCAAATCGATCAACAAATCCCTTCAAAAGATACTAATTTGATAATGTTAACGGTGCACATCAACCAGAGCTTTTGCACCAAGATTTTTGTTGCAGATATTTTAGTATTTTCGAAACTACGGGAACAATCGCTATAATTTTTTATTCATCCCCTAAAATACTGTCCACTAAGCGATTCACAACAAAATTTGTCTATTTTTACAATCAGATTTTTGCGGGATCGAGTCCGTAAGTTTGCAAATTTTGGAATAAGAAGACAACAATTCCAAATTTTTAGTGGTGCTGTTTCGGGATTAACATTTCAGAGGGTCACAAATCAAATATAATAAATCTTTTTTTTTAATTTTTTTAATTTTTATAAGTTATATCTTATAAGGATTTTAGTGAAAAAATTGCAATTTTCGACATTCCTACATTGGCGACATGTAGGAATAGAAAAGTTGATTTTCATCCATTTATGTCTACTCTTTAAAAAAAATGCAAAAAAAAATAAGAATCTACTCTTGTCGGTTGACATTTCGTATCGTTCGATATGCACCTAATTTCCAATAAATGTGAATCAGTGATTTTTTTTTAATTTTAGTTTAGTAAAGAGTAAAAATGGATAAATATAAACATTTCAATACATGTTATTCTAAAATTGGCTCAGGAACTCGATTTTGATAAATCCATCTCCAAAACATGGGATATCAACATGCACTGAAAGCCCAACCATGGTTATTGCTACCATATTGTGAAGTAAATTGAGGCACGATAATTTATTCAAATCAAGTTTGTGCGGTTTGTTTTTAGCAAAATACCTAAAAACAAACCGCACAAACTTGATTTGAATAAATTACGTTGTCAATTTTACGATGTCCAGTAATGCATAGTAATTTTAACCCTCCAATACAGAAAAGATGATCATGATTTAGTATTCACTACCATGCAGTTTCGAGGAAGCATGGTACATTCACAAGATCCTCTGTAATAACTCTTAGCAATAAGAACAATGTAATTACAAAAGCCGACTCGTCCCAGTACCGAAAAGGACCTAATAAAAATAATGTTATGAAGAAAAAAAAAGCATTGTACATTTTACCACATTTGCGTTTACAAGAAAGCATATTTTTGAGTCAAACAAACCAACTTCTATGGTACCCCGTGGTTTAAATGTGTTGGTAAAGTTTCGACCAGAAAGCCTTCTATGAACAGCTGTTTTTAGACATAAAAATTCAAATTTAGAAACTAATTTGGTTGTTTTGTGTCTATTCTAACTGAAACCAATCTCTTCCCAATTCATCCCATGTGTTCCGATTTGCCCCGTTTAATGGTACACATTTAATTTTATTTTATTTAACAAAACAAAAATAAAGAAAAAAAATAATTTTCGTCCTTTCGATTTTGCGCCCTTTTCGTCATGTTACTCCCCACAATTTTGACACTAGACACCAAAACTTTGGTACTTTTTAAGCTTCAGTATGCAGATAACCTCAGTCTTTTAACCTCAGCCTTTATGCTTCGAATTTTATAAATATTTTTTAGTAAAACGTTTCTGAAATTATTGAACAAAATAAAAAAATACTATATTAATTTTTTTTTACATTTTAAATTACAATTTGAAGCAATTTAGATAGATATAAACGAAATTATGTAGACATAGAAAATAAATAGTTAAACAATCTTAAATTTCAAAGCAACCAATTGAAATAAACGCATGTTCAACTAAAAAAGTTTAAATTTATGCTACAAGAGTAAAATGATTTTTGAGCATTATAAGGTTCAACAGAGAAAAATTTGAATATGAGAAGAAAAAAAAACTTAAAAATATGTAAAAGTATGCAAATTCCATCAAAAACAGATTAGTACAATTTGACTAAAGTCAATAATTGAATTACACTTAACATTCACCGAAAACAGAAGTTACAAATCATCTTCCGACCAATTTAAACATTTGAATAAAAAAAAATACAAAAAATTGCATGTTTTCGTTTTTGGGGTTTGAAATGATATCCATTTTGTTGAAAGAACAGCAATTAGCAACTTTTTTTTATTAATTTGTTAGCTATCTTTCAACAAATTTCAAAAAAATGCGGCATTTTTTCCAAGTTCACTTTACAAAAAATAAAAAATAAAACAAGTTCAGCAATTATAATAAAATTTACAAGGGGAAAAAAACAAATATAACAAATGTTTTTAAAATGTAAATTAATTGTCATTGTAGCAGTCCAAATAAAATCTTTTCGTGTATATTTTCCTGATAATGAAAAATATAATGCCGAAATCCACGTTTTGAGGAAAGATTTTGCTTTGTCAAATTTCAGAACCTTTGCGATTTTTTAAATGTGGGGAACTGTTCGAAATTTATCGAAACTGGAAATATTTTCGTTAGAAAGTGATAATGATTTTTTTGTACCACAATGTTGTAGTAAAAAAAGATACTCGTTCCAACACCTTTTTAGGAAACCAAATAAAAAAAAACTACTAACAAAATATTTTTTTTTTCATAAAATTATTTTTATTAGGTCCTTTTCGGTGCTGGGACCTGGTTAGGACCGAGTCGGCTTTTGTAATTACATTTGACTTAATAATTACAGAGGATCTTGTGTGTAAATGTTAGTGGGAGGGGAGCCGATTACCCGCGGCCTACTCGGGGTTAGTACTAACAAAATATGACTAAAACTTTTTTTTTTGGTAGGCTTTTTCCTTTTCATTATTGTTTAGGAATTCAGGAACCCGATAATTGAAATTACGCAGGAAATCAAAAATTAAAATTCTTCCATAATGAAATATGAAGCATTTATGTAACAAACTCTTTGGTCCATTTTTATTCCCAGAGCTGAGAAAGAAATAAGTTTGAGTCATAAACTAAAATTCTATTTCCAGCCTCCCTTTCCAAGAACCAAACTTTGAATAGCAACAGCAATATCCTTTTTCTCGAACTCCTCGTTAAGTTCATACCCCTTTCACAACGCTCAAAAATGACTAATTTCCTACTCCCAAGAACGCTTGCCACACTAGCGCGCCTTGTTCAACCATGACCTCACCCAACGCAAAAACTCCTTCCCGCCCGATCCCTCCTTCACTCACCTCCTTTTTTCAGCCCCGGCCGCACCTGACTCGGCCTGATTTCGTTGCCCTGAACCGCCGGCACCGTCGTCACCATCACGCTGAACAGCAGCACACTGGCCATCACCAGCCAGGCCAACTTGGCCGGCTTCAGCCACCTCCGGCCACAACTCCTGCTGCTTCGCTGACTTTCAAACTCGACATTACTCACAAATTCTTCCTGCGGACTCTTCCTCTTCAGTTTTGTCCTGTGCTTCAGCTCGAGAAACTGCGCCAGCGATTCTCGCCAGAACGGAACTTTTGGGAACACTACCGCCTCCGGCGGGCCACACCGCACCGCCGCCGGTTCTTCCTCGACTTCTTCCTCTTCCGCGAAGCAGCATCCGAGGTCGTCGCACTGTCTCGTTCTGCAGCACTGGGCGTGCTGCTCTTCTTCGCCTAACCGGCCACCACCACTTCCGTCGTCCACTTCCTGCTGCCGGAGTGAACTCTTCATCGTTGCACTTGTTGTTGTTGTTGTTGTTGGATTTTCGCGAGGAGCTTCCGGTCGCATTGCCGACCACTTCTGAACACACACGCACACTTTTTTTTTTTTTCTTTTTTGGGATTTTAGGAACTTTGCACCGTTGCGAGCCGTCAGCTACATCGTGCCGAACCTCTTCCAGCTTCTTCCGGTACCCTCGGACCACACTCTCTCTCTTTGCTTCTCTTCACTTGCACGGATCTTCCTCGGGCTCGTCTTCACCCTGGTGCCGTCGGCGACGTCATACTACGCGATACTACGCGTTTATATCCAAATATTTAGATTCCACTGACCTCCTCCAGCTCACCGTGTCGTCTCGTAGACCCTCTTCACCAGGCTTCTTCTTCGCTCGCGATTCTCGCTCTCTCACCGCTCAGGCCCTTCCGCCCTTGTTTCTTCTTGCGCGCACTCACTATCCCGCTCTCACTGCTCACTTGCTCTGCCTTCTTCCTTGACTGCCGCTCTCTTCACTGCTCTCTTCACTGACCCTCACACTCTCCCTCTGCTCACTTCTTCGACTCGACTCACTGGTACACACTGGTCTGCTGCTTCGCACTTGCCAATCTCGAGCCGCGGTGGCGGCGACTCAAATTCTTGATACGCAATATCCTTCCTGCTCCGGAAGGCACTTTTTCACCCCCGAACCGGAATCCGCGCAGGTTCCCGCGGTGCCGGGTGTGTCGACTTCACCGAAAGGCGCGTTCCGCCGCGCTGAAACGAAGGAAAAGTACGGACCGCCTTGAGTAGTGGGCACACACTGTAACCAATACGCATCGGGTTCCTCGCATCCAATCTCTTCGAGGCTTTTGCCCACTCGGTAAAGGAACCTCAGCCAGCACAACACCCGACCCGACGACCACTTTAATCGAAACTAATCAGCTCAATTACCCCCGTTGAACGACAACGATTGCCCCGCTGGAACGACACAAGCAGACACTTCTTCGTCTTGGACTTCGTCTCGTGCCTTGACGCGCCCTGATCAAAACTTCTTGCCAACAATATGCTTCTTCTCCGCCATGGGGATATTCCTCAGACAACTCAGACTCTCTACACAACACACCAAACACTCACTCGTCTTCACCACTCCCTTCCCAGTTACCCTCAGCGCGCTGTCTAGGACACCACTCCCCGCGCGTACACCTCCCGTGTACGTCGTCGTCCTGCTGAATCGCTGCTTGTACAAGCTCACCGAGGTCTACGACTTCCGGAGTATACCAGCGCTCACTCGCCTACTACGACCTACACTAAACACCGTCGTTTAGTGTATCGCGTACACCAGAATACACCGAACTTGCCCGAGAAAAAAAAGAAGGTTCACTTCCTAGCGTGTCCGTCTTGTCCGACCAGGAGAACCGAGGGTTGCGTCCGCGACGTACGAGAAAAAGGCCTATTCTGAGGCCGTCGTCGTCGTATGTCTGGCCCGTTGGCCCGTGTACGGGTTTCGTGTGTAGAGACACACCGACACCAACACCAAGGCGGGCAAGGCGCATTACGACACGCACACTTGGATGGCCGCGGGCGCGCAGCAACGACGGCGGTTGAAGTGGTCGGCGGAGGCACACACAAAACAACACGACTACACGACGGTGTGGGGAGGAAAGTGTTTTACGCTACGCGCGAGAGTCGAGTCTGGCTGGTGAATGGTACCAATACAGGAAAGAAGGCGGACACACTTGGAACCGGGCAGGGTTGGCAGATCCGTTGGGAGTTTTGATTTATGCGCCGCGGTGCACCACAGAGGGAATGTTCTGGAAGTGAACCGAATATCGGACTTTATGTAAATAATCTTGAACGGTGGTGGCGCCTGGGGAATAAGGCGGGTGGAGATGATGCAATACCTTGGGTAAAATGAGTGAGAAAGTAATTTGGGGTAAATAGTAGTAAGTCGGAATTAGAGTCGCTGAAATCGGCACTTTTTTGAAGACTCGGAATCGGAGTCGACAAATCGACTTTTAAGCAGGATTGGAGTCTTTAAATCCTCTGAAGATGAATAGAATTCGGAAAACTTTTCAAAAACTGTATAAAGATGCGGAGTCACTGTTACCGGAAATCTTTGCAAAATTAATTTCAATAAACAGACTGAATAAAAACTTTTATGGTTTAGGAAAATACAAAATTTATTTAAATTTTATTTTAATATTTAAAAATAAACCTCAAAGTAACCTGTTGAAAGTATTTTTCAGATTATTTTATTTCGTTAATTGCAGGCTTGCATATCATTAACCAAAAAATACTGTGAAATTTTCAAATCGGAGGGATTATTTTCGTTTGCTCAAATTTACTTTCAAGTGAAGTTAATGAAAGTTTGTCCATGCCTTTTCTAAGTCAAAAGGAAACAGTTTTTTTTTCATGCAGGGCTCCATAAAATTTTGCGGGCTTGTCATTCAAAATGGGCATATGAATAATTGCATATGTGGAGAAGGTGATCAATTTGGTGTCTTCAGCAAAATTGAGACTTTTCATAAATTACTAGGTACACGGAAAGATATTTCCCGGTTGTTTTATTTTACTCTTAATCGCTAAAAGGAAAAATTCAACATTAATTAAATTTGTTTTTTTAATTCAAATTAATTTAATGTAAAATCTGGTGATACGAGTGGTAAATAAAAAATATGGAAAAATAATACTGTCAATACTGTCAAACATGACTTCAAAAATCATATAAGGATGAAAAATTAAATTTGCATCTGAAAATGATATCAAAATTATTTTGATGCAGTGCACCGTAGAAAAAACTCCAGAAAAGAAAAGTATCCCGCAAAAAATATTTTCAAATAGCTGAGAAAATAACCATTTTTTTCCTATTTTGTATCTGTTAATCGGACTGCTGATTGCTGAACAACAGCCACTTTAAGCTTTTCTCAGTGTTATAAAATAAACCCTAATTTTTCTATTTGCGATATGTTGAAATTTTTTTGCGCGTTTTTCAATGCTAAAAATGAAAAAAATCTGATATTTTAAATAAAAAATTTATCCAGTTTTTTAATCCGATGGTAAAAATTACAAAAATAAGCTCATAACAAATATTCTGATAATAAAATTATTAAAACAGTCTTCTTAAAAAGTGCAGATAATTTCACCACGCAGAAAAATATTTTGTAGAATCAGCCTGTACGAGGTTTGATTCAACAAAATTTTTGTTGAATATAATCAACGCAAATTTTTCGTTGAAACAAACCTTGATACTCTCAATTCCACAAAAATCTTTTGTTGTTTTGAAAAAGTTGCTTTGACGTTTAGCGTTGATTCAACAAAAATCTTGATTTTCAAATCAACGAAACGTTTTGTTGATTCAAACATGCCTTATTTTTCTGCGTGACAAAAGTTTAACTTTTTACATTAAAAATCGAACCAATAGTTTTCGAGATATCACGATCTGTAGAACAGGGATATTAGTTGACAATGAAAATAACGAATTTTTCACAAAATTTAAACGTGTTGATGCTGTATCACAACAACTAGCAGTCCGATCAACAAACTCAAAACAGTCAAATTGTAAGGAATTTTCTCCGTTTTTTCGAAAATGTTTTTTCAGGGTTTCTTTTCCCTCATGAAAGATTTTAAAAGTGTTAAAAAATAAAAACTTTGTGAAAAAAATTCTCTCAAACTTTTAAACGGTTTATTTTAGCATATTTTAACTAACATTTTGAAATGATTTAATGGTTTAAATTTTAGAGTTGTGTTTGCCCATTTTTTTTTTCAATCCATATTTTCAACAAAAAAAAAAATAAAACTTTTGTGCTAGATATTGCACCATCCCACAAAACATAAAAAAAAACTAAAAATATAAAAAATGCTTTTTTTTGAAATTCAAGTTTATTGCAAAAAGAGAAATATAAAAATCAAAAAAATTCATGGAAATTAAAAAAAATGGAAATGGAAATTCATGGAAATTAAAAAAAAAAATAAAAAATCATGAAAAAATTGCGAAATTTCAGAGAAGTTCTATCGTTAAAATAAATAAAACTTTACATAGTTTCACCACTTATCAATTTATATGTTTTATATTGAAAAAACCTCAAGTAGTATTGATCCAAATCAATTGAGATATTTCAAAGCTGTTTTAGCTACGGTGATAGAAATTTGAAGAATATTTGCATTTTTATTTGAAAGTGTATTTTGTATTAGACTGAGGCGACTTTAATTGAAAGTTTTCGTCCTTACCCACATTAACTCAGTGCGGACGTTACGCATCGGCGGCCGTTACTGATCGTGTGGTCCGCCCTCGAACCGCCCTGGCGGACCGAGGGTGGGCCGCCTGGGCGGTTGAAATTTGACATTTGAAATTTTTCAATTTCGTTCGCCCTCCATCCGCCTTGGCGTGCCATGGGCGCATCGCCTGGGCGGTTCAAACTGATCGCTGAAATGTTTCAATATCGTTCGCCCCTCAATCGCCGCGGCGAGCCAAAGGCTGATTGCCGTGGCGGTTTGCATCTGAAGGAATTTATCTCGAATTTGACATTTCACGGAAAGGGGGATCCATGCCAAATCGCGATAAAGTTCGCTAAAACTAGCGAAAAATGTCGCTAATTTCTCAGCCTGCACAAAAATTACCTAGAATCGCTAATTTTTTTCGCTGGTTTGGAAACCGATGAAATTCTACCAAACCAGTGAAAAAAAAAACACTGGTTTGGTGAAAAATGTCGCTGTTTGGGGGATCAGTTTTGCTAGAATCAGAAAATTCTCTCGCTGGTTTGGAAAAAGCGGCAGGGCACCAAAATCAACCAGGAGATTATTGTACTGGTTTTGGGAAACAATTCGCTGGTCCAGCGAATTTCTTCACTGGACCAGTGTTCTTTTACGCTGGATCAGCGTTTTCTATCGCTGACGTCCGGGTTTTTTTTCCGGCGGCAGCAGCTCGTACCAAAATCAACCAGTAGATTATTGTGCTGGTTTTGGGAAACAATTCGCTGGTCCAGCGGATTTTTTCACTGAACTGGTGTTCTTTTACGCTGGATCAGCGTTTTCTATCGCTGACGTCCGGGTTTTTTCCGGCGGTTGTACTTACTTGCCACAGCACAAACTGTTCCGCGGCCATGGTCAAGTTCCTCGCCTACGATTCTTGCTGCCACCTGCGACAATATGTGCACTCATCTATGCAGCAGTACAAATACATCTCCAGCTTCACTGCACCGTATTTTTCTGCTGCGAGAACTTTATGGAAACGTGCTTCTTTTCATTGAAAAGAACCATCACCTGTTGAGTATGTATTTTAATGCTGAACACTTGATGCAGAACTTTTTCATGCTTTTTGTTTTTGAAAAACCCTAAAGCAATTCGATTGCCACAAATCGCTTCCAAACGTGAACAATAACAAACATTTATGACGGCTGTCGGAAGGATGTGTATCAAACCAGCAAAACTTCCGCTGGAAAAGAAACCGTTTCGGAAATAACAAACCAGCGAAACCAAGTTGCTGGATTTGATTTCGCGCAGCCACCTTTTTCAGCGAAAAATTTCGCTGGTTTAGAGAAAAATTTCGCTGATAACAGCAAAACCAACCCAGCAAAATTCGGTCGCTGGTTCGGCGATCGATCCACTTTCCGTGTTCAGTCAGTTTTCAACGAGCTTTGGTGGGTGTTGTTATTCAATCGGCGGCTGCTGATTTTCGTTGTTAAGTTTGTGTTGGGAGAAGTGTTGTGTTGTTTAGATTGTTTACTTATGTAAACAAACAGTTGAAAGTGCGTTTGAAATAGTGATTGAAGGTTGTTTTGCAAGAATAATCGTTATTGTTGGTGTAATTTATGTGACACCCCTTATAAATATTGTTGGCAGATGTGCAAACATTTGGAATACTTAGAATTTGATGTTTCATTGTTGTTATGATTTGATTTGTTCTTATTTGTATGTTTGTATGGAAATTTGGTGTACATTTTGGTAAAAAGTATATCTTTTCCAGGGAAACCTCTTGAAGAGTATCGAGGTGGCATTTACAAAGCGGATTTTGTGCCAATGTTTACTCAATTAATGTTAATGTTTTTTTGTGTGAATGTTAAAACTCCAAAGGTTGCGGGTTCTGTGCCAGCAGTGGAGGTAATTAGTGGTGCAGCAGCGATTTTTGTCTTTCTTTTGTTTGACGTTTTTTAGGTGTGCATGATGCAGGACATGAGTAGGAAGTAATTTCAATTATTTTCAATTATCAGTTTAGCGGCAACAATATCATTTAAAATTTTGTTTAATTTTTTTTACAGCTTCCTGGATCATTTATAAATGAACTGCTTATATTTATTTATCTATTCTTTATTTGATTTAGTTGAATGTTTATATCATTCCTATTCCTTGTCCTTTTTTCTACCATTCCTCCATACCATATATGATCAAATTTCATGGACTAACGACAGTTACTGAAATAGCAATGAAACCATCTGAAGAATTTGTCTTTAAAATATAATTATCTTTCTTCCAGCTTCCGGGAATCTTCTTCAATTTTAATGCCTACATTTATCTATTCACTAGATGATTTATTTAAATGTTTATATCCTTCCTTATCCTATTCCTATTCTTTCAGCAATGGAACCATCTGGAGCATTTGTCTTTTTAATTATAGTTGTTTGTTTTGCAGCTTCCCGGAATCATCTTTAAATTTACTGCTTATTTGTATTTATCTTTTCACTGTAAGATTTATTTTTATATTCATATCTACCATTCCCCCATACAATATATGATCAAACAAGCTCTTCCCGGCAAACTTCGTCCTGCCCTTGTTTGGTTTCCTGACGTTTCATGCTTGTTTGCTTATTCAGCCTCCTGTGATCAAAATTTGATTTTACGTAACTTTTCCCATACAATCTGCAGCTTTTCCGGAATCGGTTCCAGAGTGGCCAAAGTGTCAATTAGTTAGCGTAAGAACCTTCCTTGGGCTCATACGAACCCAACGCAACAAAGCGAACCCCGATCCGACGTTCCGTTCTGAATTGATTCGCGAACATTTTAAATAATTTAGTTTTTAAATTAGTTAAAGAATTATTTTTATTTGCAGGAAATGGAAAATCTTCCCGATGATGCTATGAGACGCGGGTTCGATTCCCGCCTTATCCACTGAGCTTCTATCGGATGGTGAAGTAAAACGTCGGTCCCGGTTTCTCCTGTCTCGTCAGAGGCGCTGGAGCAGAAATCCCACGTTAGAGGAAGGCCATGCCCCGGGGGGCGTAGTGCCAATAGTTTCGTTTTCGGAAAATCTTCGCAACAAGTTGGCTTATCAATAAATTATTTTGTTTCTTTATTTTTTTCATTATTTCACCTCAGTGAACTAACAGCGCACGTAAGATGTATTAAGAACAAAATTATTTTGAAACTTATGTTTTTTTTTTCTTCATATTTTTGCTTTATTTCTAAATTTCAGCACACAAGAATCTACAAAGATCTGCGTTTCTATATAAGGCACTTTGTGTTTTTTTCAGTTTTAGATGAACTTGAAAAAACACTATCAGAATCCTGAAGGAACCTGAACGGGTATTCTGCTTGGGCGGATGAAATATGTGTGAATGGCGAATCGAGGGCGGGCCAAGGCGGTTGGGGCTTTTGGGCGGATGAACATTATATAGGGGCGGATCGGGGCGAGCCGCTGGCGGACCAACCTATAGGGGCGGTTGAACCGTATATGAAAGGCGCATCAAGGGCGAGCCAAGGCGATTGGGCCTTTTTGGGCGGATGAATTTTATATGGGGGGCGTATCAAGGGCGACTCGCTGGCGAACCAACCTACAGGGGCGGCTGTACCGTATATGAAAGGCGCATCAAGGGCGAGCCAAGGCGGTTGGGGCTTTTTGGGCGGATGAACTTTATATAGGGGGCGGATCGGGGGCGACCCGCTGGCGGACCATCTTACAGGGGCGGACGAACCGTATATGAAAGGCGGGTCGAGGGCAAGCCACGGCGGTTGGGGCTTTTTGGGCGGATGAACTTTATATAGGGGGCGGATCGGGGGCGACCCGCTAGCGGACCATCTTACAGGGGCGGCTGTACCGTATATGAAAGGCGCATCAAGGGCGAGCCAAGGCGGTTGGGGCTTTTTGGGCGGATGAACTTTATATAGGGGGCGGATCGGGGGCGACCCGCTGGCGGACCATCTTACAGGGGCGGACGAACCGTATATGATAGGCGGGTCGAGGGCGAGCCACGGCGGTTGGGGCTTTTTAGGCGGATGAACTTTATATGGGAGGCGTATCATGGGCGACCCGCTGGCGAACCAACCTACAGGAGCGGCTGAACCGTATATGAGAGGCGCATCAAGGGCGAGCCAAGGCGGTTGGGGCTTTTTGGGCGGATGAATTTTATATGGGGGGCGTATCAAGGGCGACCCGCTGGCGAACCAACCTACAGGGGCGGCTGAACCGTATATGAAAGGTGCATCAAAGGCGAGCCAAGGCGGTTGGGGCTTTTTGAGCGGATGAACTTTATATAGGGGGCGGATCGGGGGCGACCCGCTGGCGGACCATCTTACAGGGGCGGACGAACCGTATATGAAAGGCGGGTCGAGGGCGAGCCACGGCGGTTGGGGCTTTTTAGGCGGTTGAACTTTCTATGGGAGGCGTATCGAGGGCGACCCGCTGGCGGACCATCCTATAGGGGCGGTGAACCATACAAAACGGCGTATGTGGGGCGGATGAACGGCGGGTGAAACATTTCAAGGCAAACCTGGGCGACCCCGGGGCGAGTCGCTGGCGGACCAACGTCACGATAAAAAAACTGATCGTGCGCCAAATTGTTGCAAATTTTATCCGCCAGCGGGTCGCCCGTGATCCGCCAAATCAAACGCTGGCGGATCGCCAGAGCGGTTTGGCGGTCCGCCAGCGAACCGCCAGCGGGCTGCCCAGTCAATGTGGGTAGGCTCAGATTGCGGTTGAGGGGATATGAATAAAATAAAAAAGTACACACTTTTAATCTCATGCGTAGTTTTTAAGGGATGCCAAAAAATTATTACAAGTAAAAGCCAACATGTTTTGTACTTTTTCGACCTGTGGCCTAAAATTCGATAGAACAAATTTTCTAAAATATTTCTATTTAAAACAATTATTATTGATTTGCCTCTTCATGTATTGGGTTGATATTGAATTATTTAAATTTGGCCTAAGTCAATAAAAAAATATTTAAGAAATGACTTATGTTTGTTGCTCCTTTAGGCCAATATAAAAAATCGGATTTAAGTAAATGGACAGATTTTGATACAAAATAATTAATTGCTTGAACATAAAAAAAATGAAAATCTGTTAAAAAGCTAAATATACGCAGAAAACATAAACTTAACAAATTCGTTTTTAGGGGTTAACATCCAGAATTGGAGTCAATAAAATTTATTTAATGAAGCAGCTTCTATCCTGCAATTTTAAAACAATAAATAACAATTATTGTTGGAGTCGGGACTACGAGTCTTTAAACGTTAAAAACGAAACATCCCCGAGGGAACCGGCCACTCTAGGTTTTGGCCAATTCTTGTGGTCGAAATTTCTTCATTGACACCTCATCAGAAATAGAGCCCTTAATACAATGTTCTTGGTTATAAATCAGATTTTTTTTTTAAGTTTCTTGCTTTTTCTAAATTTGATTTTTTTTGAAAAGGTTCAATAAACCAAATTTTGAGTTTTTGCTTTTTAGGTGTTTTTCAATACCCCTGACTCAAGGCGGTTTCAAAAACACCCAAAAAGCAAAAACTGAAAAATTGGTTTATTGGACCTTTTCAAAAAAAAACTCCAGAAATGATTTATCCTGATTTAACTAAACAAACAACATTCACCTATCTGCCAACCCTGCTCGCTGCTCGCGCTCCGAAACGTGAGCGCATTTTCCTTCTTCCAACACAACACACAACAAACACACAAACGAGCAAAACATGCCAGCGCCACCATTTCCCTCCACCGAAAAACACCGCCGATGGAGGAAAGAAACGACGACGATGATGCTTTCGGTCCGTGTTTCGGTACAAAAACAACCTCTTCTCCCCCTCTTGCAGCCTACTCCGTTTTCTTTACGGTTGTACTCGTGCGATCGGCTCTCTCGCTGGCTTCAAGGTGTGCGCAGCCGCCGTAACATCCCAACGGTACAATGGTCCCTCCAATACCACGACAGTCGCAGCAAGCCGACACACGCACACCGGCACGCTACGAATTGTTTTGATTTCTTTGCCTTCGGTCTGAATCAAAATACCGCACTCACACCTGCGTGGTGACGCAAACAGTCCCGTTGTCGTCCTCCGCGGTGCCTACTTGGATGTAAACATACCAATACCACCACCCCACAAACGTAGTACGCCAGCGTTGTGTTTGTGCGGTATCATGGAGAAGAGAAAAAAACGTTAATTAATCGGGAGAAAGAGCATTTTCCGGAGCCGCGCGGCGAACACCAACTACCGCGGGTCCTTCCCAGAACAAGCCGCTCTACCCTATATCTGGTCCGGAGTTTTAACAAGCGAACCACCACCATCGACCCTATGCTATACCATGAATGAATCGTCGTCGGTTAGGTTACTACGATGCTCAGCGATCATCGTAGTATGCGTGTTTGTATTATATTCGGGTGAGCATGTAGCATGAGAGCGAATTTAATAACAAAAACAACTCTCGCGACCAACTGCGATGTGGTGAATGCACCAGAGGAGAAAGGAAGAGGAGAAAGGAAGGAAAGCGGGCTGAAGATGATGATCATCTCTACGGCGCGCGGCTTGTCGTCGCATCCGAAAGAAGTACTAGTCGGATGCGGTCAGCGGGGACGAGAAAGAGAGAAAAACGAGGGAAACACAACAAGACGACGACACGGCGGTGCAAGAGAGAGATTGGACGCGAGGTGCACACATTGCTGAGATGCGTTTTGGGGACTCTTTTCAGTTGGGATTGGGACTGTTTGTTTCAGGGAGCGATGATGATGAGATGATCGACGATGTGGGATCGCACTGTGGAACGTCTGAGCACATCGTAACTCATCTAAACTGGGCTAAAGCAGGCCGGCTGGAGCATTTTACACAATATGGTGCAATTTTTGTGGAATTGGGTCCTAAAATCGAGTTTAGATAAAATTTTACAAAAAATCTATCGACGAAAAAAAAAATGCGATTAAATTTTCAAAACAATCTATCCGTCATGGGTTTCCTATGCAGATAGGACCTTTTGAAAATTTAATCTAGAATTTTACAAATACAAACATGAACTTAAGTTCAATAAAAGAAAAAATAATTATTGTTTTAAACTAAAAATGCTGCCCTAAAAATCTTATCACAAATATTTTTTTAGATTTTTAGTGCAAATCATATTTTTTCCCGGCTTTTTATCCAATCCTTTATCAGCTGTAAGTTGAAATTTGATAGCTGTGCTCAAAAAAGACCCCATTTTTATTAAACGATATACTGTCCAGGCTTGATTATTCAAAATTTCGATTTTTCGAAGTTCGAATATCCGAAAATTTGTATTGGACTTCGGGTAAAATTGTCAAATATGAATGTTTGATTGCATGTAAAATTTAAAAAAAAAATGCATTTTATTATCAATTTATTATTCAATTTAAAAATTTTAAAATATTTTAGAATAGTTTTAGGGTCATACCAAAGCTCAACAATCAAAAATAAGACAACGAAAAACTATTTTTGTGGCTCGATTATCCGAAGTGAAATTTTGCCAAGGCTCGAGTCTGGACTGTAACCTCACAAGAAAGCCAACATCGCTGCGACAGGATCTTATTTTTATTTTATTTTGTAATGTTATATTATTCAAATTTCGTTAATTACTAGGCGTGGTATAACAAAGTAAAAAGGCGAAAAAGTGACAGACGCAACATTCTGCGGCTTGCATTGTGAATCGGGCTTGAAAAAATGCAAATTTTCCGGAGGTTACTTTTCAAATTCACAGAATTTCAAGTGCTTAAATAAACTATAAAATTTTATCTTAAACAACCGAAAAGATTTTTGTATACTTTATTTTATATTTTAAGCATCTAATCGAAAACTAAAAAACAGAATATTACAGATTTTAAAGATTAAATAAAGATTTTACAGCCTAAGTACTTAATCTTGAATAAACCGAATTTAAATCTTCAATTGCGTTCGGTTCTGATAAAATTTTGATGAATTTCTATTGAATTTCACATTTTTAATTTGTTTAGGTAAAATTACTCCAAAAAGAGGTAAATTTTTTCCAATCAAATGTTCAACGTTCCTAAATTCAATTTTTTTCTCTGTGTTCAAATTAGAAGTGCGCAAAAAGAGCGAGCCGCTCAAAGAGCCGATTCCCTAAAAATGCGAACGCAAGGGGTTTCCAGCATCGTGTCAGACTGGTCACTAATCCGGAATTACTTGGAATTTGAGCAAGTAATTCTATAATTCAGGATTTACTGAGTAATTCCAGAGTAATCCTGGTAATTCCTAATAATACCAGTAATCCTGGTAATTCCATGATTCTTGTTTGTGAAAACATACTTCAGAAAATAATAAAATATTGAAAAATAACTGTTAAAAAGATAATTTCGATAAACCTTTTATGATTATATTTATTGCCTATTAATTTTCATGTAAGAATCCAAAGTTATAGCTAGTACGGAATCATTCGGATTTTGAGTAAGTAATTCAGTAATTCCAGAATTACTCCGCAATTCTGCAGTAATTCCTGTAATTCTGGAATTACCTAGTATTTCCGTAGTAATTCGAGTAATTCCAAAGTTACTCAGTAATTCGTGTATTTCCCATCAATTCAAGTAAATCGGCAGAATGCATTTTGCTTTTCCTTTATGCCTTTTATGGTTGTAAGAAGTACAGAGCAGATTCGGAATGTCCGCAATTTTGGATGCTCTCTAATCCAAATGTTTTCGGATGAAAAACAACTCAAACGTCAAAATCAGTTGTCAAACTGATGAAATATCAACACCATTATTCGACGATTTCCAAGTAGGGCGTCCAAGTTTCCCGGAAAACGGAAAAAATATATTATTTATTCCCGGAAATTTTTGAAAGCGTCATAAAATCTATGTTTTCTTTATATTTGTTATGTTTTTAAAATCATACTTTTAGCTCAATACTATTAATAGGATAGCACTTTTAGAGAGTTTTAAAGATTTTTTTGTTCTTTGTTGTGCTTTGAATTTTAAATGCACTCAAACGTCAAAATTCAGACCAGAAAGGGTTAAATAAGTATTTTATAAATATTTATTTTTTAATTATTTCTATATGACATGACTAAAACAGCTTAAAAATTGGTTTTACATGTATAAAAAACAAAAATGACATCAAATAAAATGGTACCAATTTACGTAAAATTTTAGAAAAGTTTATAAATATTATTGTAATACTAATGTTATTTCCAGGCCAAATTAAGATTTTGTTTAATTCTGGGAATTCCCGTACAACATATAAAAATCCCGGGAATTTTGTGCACTATTGCCAAGCACGTGGTTTTGTGCGTTTGACAACTGTCATTCGATCCAATTCCAAAGACTTTTCTCAATATGCTGGAAGCTAGGCAGTAATTTCAAGTTATTCTTTATAAATTTGAGCAATTCTAAGTGATTTCTGCAAATCCCAAGTAATTCTGGGAAATCAAAGTAATTCATGACATATTGCCAGTAATCCTGGTAATTCCATTTAGACTGGTCAGTAATCCTTGATGCTGGAAACCCCTTGTGCGAACGCACAATGGTGCATAAAAAAAGAGCCACGGTTTAAAAATAAAAAGATTCTTTAACCTG
This sequence comes from Culex quinquefasciatus, assembly GCF_015732765.1. Taxonomy (NCBI): domain Eukaryota; kingdom Metazoa; phylum Arthropoda; class Insecta; order Diptera; family Culicidae; genus Culex; species Culex quinquefasciatus. The sequence goes on along the minus strand of NC_051862.1, from coordinate 28,319,460 downwards.
TGTCTTTTTATTAAGGTTAACAATATACCTAATTAGTTCAATTTCCAGCAAATTGTATTTAATATGTTTTTGCGGAATGAAATTGTGACTTTAAATATTCCAATGATTACAATGATACCAAATTTGTCATAATTGTCTCACAGTGTTCTTTTTCAGGTAATTTAGGACTTTCCCAACTTTTGTTAGCTGAATCGAATCAATTTACAATGAAAGACTCTTAATAGCATTTATGCCAATATTTGAACACCACCTGAAGTTCTCAAACCCATTTTTTCAGTTTTTCAAGTTTTCTTTGAATTTACTCCAAAAGTAAAGCTGAATGATTTTCTAAACTAAATATGTTTTATACAAATTTGAAAATAATTTGACCTTTTCAAAATGCTACAAGCAAACTTTCCTAGTTACGTTGGTTTGCATGCAAATATTCTCGTTTTTTTTTTTTTTTCATTTTGAAATATCCTTTTCATCAAAATTTCGAAAAAAAAGCGAAAGTGCCGTTCAAAAGAGTCACTCATTTTAATGAGCGAGCGAAAAAGAGGGGCTCCTGAAAAAGAGCGCTCTTGCCCAACACTAGTTCAAATAAATTGCACTTTTATTTTCACGTAACAATTCAAAGTTCAAGGTGATTTTGACAGGTTTTAGATTTTTCACTGAATGATGAGTTCAAACTAAATATGTAAGGAATGGTGTGCAATCATACTGACCATTGTAGGCCAATATGATTCCATGCCATTCCGTACGTTTGAACTCTTCATTTTGCGAAAAAAAAAAAACCTATCAAAGTCGGTTATTCGATGACTTTCTATAAATGTTTACATAAGAGGTCTAAAACTATGTTTCGTTTTTTAATACTTAAATTTTCATAATTCACAACATGGTTGATACCCAAATTTTGTATGATTTCCAATACTTAAAACTATTTTGTGTAAAATACAAAAAAAAAGTCAAAAATATTCCATAAAGATACTAAATTTTATGAACGACAACATGGATATCAATTTATAAAATTAATTATTCAATAAATAATTCAATAGATTTTCACTACATTTCCACGTACACTATACCCCGGTGGTTGGTCACTTTTTCGTATGACTCTTTTTAGTTTGTAATCCGTTGCACGTTGGTTGGTCAAAGTCAAACTTAAAATTAGAGACGAACTGTCATTTTTTTACACGGCGCTCACGCACACTATAATAACAAACGTTTGTCACACAGCAGTTGCCCCGACCCCTCTTCGATTTGCGTGAAACTTTGTCATAAGGGGTAACTTTTGTCCCTGATCACGAATCCGAGGTCCGTTTATTGATATCTCGTGACGGAGGGGCGGTACGACCCCTTCCATTTTTGAACATGCGAAAAAAGAGGCGTTTTTCAATCATTCGCAGCCTGAAACGGTGATGTGATAGAAATTTGGTGTCAAAGGGACTTTTATGTAAAATTAGACGCCCGATTTGATGGCGTACTCAGAATTCTGAAAAAACGTATTTTCATCGAAAAAACACTAAAATAGTTTTAAAATTCTCTCATTTTCCGTTACTCGAGTGTAAAATTTTTGGAACATGTCATTTTATGGGAAATTTAATGTACTTTTCAAATCTACATTTTTCATTTAGAACAAAATTTTTCATTTTAAAATTTCGTGTTTTTCTAACTTTGCAGGGTTATTTTTAGAGTGTAACAATGTTCTACAAAGTTGTAAAGCAGACAATTACAAAAATTTTGATATAAAGGCGTTTCTCTTTGTTTCGTCGTCCGTGTCTGTCGCGGGTGACCATGCATGGCCATGATCAACGACGACCAACATTTTCAAAACTTTTTTTCGTAAAATCGCAATAACTCGTGATGTTTGTAAGCAAACCCCTTATTTCTATATATCAATTTTTTGTAATTGTCTTCTCTACAACTTTGTAGAACATTGTTACACTCTAAAAAATAATAAGTTAGAAAAAAACACGAAATTTTAAAATGAAAAATTTTGTTCTAAATGAAAAAATGACCCTTCTGGGTTAATGAAGATTCGAAAAGTACATTAAATTTCCCTTAAAATGACATGTTCCATTTTTTTACAGTTGAGTAACGGAAAATGAGAGAATTTTTAAAACTATTTTAGTGTTTTTTTCGATGAAAAATACGTTTTTTCGGAATTATGAGTACGCCATCAAATCGGGCGTCTAATTTTACATAAAAGTCCCTTTGACACCAAATTTCTATCTCATCACCGTTTCAGGCTGCAAATTATTGAAAAACACCTCTTTTTTCGCATGTTCAAAAATGGAAGGGGTCGTACCGCCCCTCCGTCACGAGATATCAAAAAACGGACCTCGGATTCATGATCAGGGACAAAAGTTACCCCTTTGGACAAAGTTTCACGCAAATCGAAGAGGGGTCGGGACAACTTTTCTCGATTTCGTGTGAGTTGGTAGAGAATTACCCATTAGTAAATCAGTTATCGCCAACAAATATCGTTTTCGCAATCTTGAATTTCACCTGAGAAATGATTTATGTAAACAATAAATTTCACGTGTATCAGTTTTTTTCGTCACTAATCATTCAGCAATTGGACCGATGCCTAATTTATATGTGTTCGTCCATAACACCTTTATAAACAGTGATGCATTTTTTTAATTTTGGGAATCTTTTGCTTCATATGATAACTTGCCAAATTTAAAGGCTTCATAAGAAGTTAAAAAAGTATTCAAGAAAAGCCGATATTTACTAAAAAGATGTATTAGAAAACGAAGGACCTCCAAATACCATTTTTTAATCAAATTGGCCATAAAATCCTTATCTAATCCCCGTAATCTGCCGCAGAACAAATCCCTGGCGGAAAACGAGCCCACAAGTATATCGCTAGTGTGAGGACACACACGGCAGGTGGCCAAGCCCCTCTTCGGCCTCGGCCTTATTTTCCACTCTAGAGCCATCCATGTACGCTGACGGGGACGATGTGTGACGGCCTGCGCTGGACCTCATTTTTTTCTCTCGTACTATGTACACACGATACTACAAAATACTACTACTACTACTCGGCTAGTACAAACGCTACTACTACAACCATTCTGGAAAAAAAAGTGGTTCTGGCACATTTTGCGAGACGTAAATTGGCCACTCACTCACACACCAGACCAATTTTCCTGGTCCTGTCTGTGCAGAGTCGTCGTCGTCGTCGTCCCGTTGGCTGGCATCCAGCCAAGCAGAATCGATTCGAGGCTCACCCCCGTTCCTCGATGACATCCTTTTCGGTCAACGCTACAGCCACTTGTCGCAGAATGCAACGACGCTCCAGAATGGACCTACCGGCTTCCTTTCCTTTACTTGGAACTGGAGTTGGTACTACTACGACAATTACGAGAGAATGAGGACACAATGTTAGGGTGATACGATTAATGTTTCTGCAGATCTTGGGGCATGTGGTTTCTGAAGCCAAAAAAAATCAAACAACCTGAGATTCAAGCCCAGGTCCTTAGATTGGTAGCGGCGCTCTTAACCACTTTTCCAAACTTGCCCAATGGCGTCTTCTAGTTCTACTTCTCTACCTTTTATTCTCTTTCTCTGTTCTGATCTTCTTTGAAGATAAATTTGGGTTAGCTTCAGTTGTCAAAAACAGCTTCGTCTGAGTGTAGTTAAAACCGACTAAATTAAGACAGAATAACTCCCTCGATTAGATTTAGAGCCATAAATTTGAACCAGTTTTTTTTTTGGCAAATTACAATCGAAACGACTGCAAGGTAATAAAAGCTGTTCCAACCTATTTCATCCAGTGTCAAAAAGTATCCTATTACGTTGTTCACCATGTGCCAAAAATAGCGATTCTTTAATTTATTTCCGATTCTTATCTCTCCAAGAAGGAGTACATTCGTCCCCATCTGGTGAATGTTCTTCTCCAACTCCAAGTTGTTCTTTTCTTCTTCCCCAACCGGAACCGACTCAGACTAAACACTATAAAGTACCCCCCGAAGCACACACACACACACATTCACTAACAGCATTATGTTTATGTACATATGCCACTTGTGTGTGTGTGTGTGCGTCACTCACTGCAGCATCCGGAAACGAGAGCAAGCGCCAGCAGTATCGATTTACCGCCGCGTTTTTCCCCCCAACTCCCCCTTTTTTTCTCGGTTTTCCAAGGATTTTCCGGCAGGGCGAGAAAAAAAGAATAACGCAAAAAAAAGAAGAATTGTTCAGGGCAGACACTCCCAGTTGTGGCGTAGCGTGCAGCGTAAACTTCTCACGGTGAAGGGGATTTTTGAAGGATGTTAATGGCTGAAAAGTGCAACGACCTCATGTTTGCAATTCATCATTAGGTTGTCCATATAATTTTTCATTCAAATTTGGCAGCCATACAAACATGGTATATGAAAATTCAAAAATCTGTATCTTTTGAAAGCATTTTTTGATCGATTTGGTGTCTTCGGCAAAGTTGTAGATAGATACGGACTATGCTGAAAAAAAAGATACACGGTAAAAAAAATTGGTGATTTTTTATTTAACTTTTCTAATCTAATCTAATCTAATCTAATCTAATCGAACACAAGCGCAGCCAGTCTGAAGAAAGCATGCTGGAAGAACTTGTGGTAAGATTACGCCTCAAGTCCTTTCTTGTCAATATTAATGATTACAGTACATCCGAGTTACCCCGAAAATGTATAGCAAAAATTAAAGCGGCCAGGCCTACTGCGTTGCATTAACCGCAGAGACAGATTCTGTGAACGGATCACATTTCACAGAATCATCAGGGGAGGAAGGATGCGTGGACATACCGTACCAAACGCTCCGAATCAGTTGTGGTGTGGTGTGTAAGTGCAAATTTAGCAAATAATAATATTTAGGGGCAGGGGGAGGGGGGAGGGGCAGGAAATGAGGCTAGGAGAAAGGGAAGGTGGGAAAGGGATAATATGGATACCGTAGTCTGGGGCGAATCGGGACTACAGTCTGAATAGGGACAGCAGTTTTTAGAGCACTTAAAGCTTTTAAATTTGGAAATGGATGTACACATTTTGTTGGTCTGAGACTGTTCTAACCGAAACCAACCAGAAAAATCAAAATATTGTGCTCCAACTTGGTTAAAACTGCTGTCCCAATTCGCCCCATGTGTCCCGATTGACCCCAGTTTACGGTATATCATTTGATCAATAGAATATTTTTATAAAATAAGGGAATAAAATCGTCTATCAAATAATGACAGATAAAATGGATAGATCTCACCAAATCAAGATTCAACACTTCCAGCAGTGATTTTTTTATTTAACTTTTGGTCACAAAAACTTGATTTGCAAAAAAACACTATTTTTAATTTTTTATATGTTTTAGGGAACATCGAATGCCAACTTTTCAGAAAATTCCAGAACGTGCAAAAAATCTTTGACCGAGTTATGAATTTTTGAATCAATACAGATTTTTTCAAAAATAAATATGGCCGTTGCAAATATTTTATGAAGTTTATGTCCCTCGACTTTGACCCAAGTCGGACAAAACAATAAAACAGTATAAAAATTTAAATTAGCCGGGACCACAGAGTAAGACAGAGTTCGCACTGCCTCTTGATTTTTGGTTCAACTTGGTGGTACATCGCAGGTACATCGCACGCCTACTACCAGCAAACCTTATGGAGCCAAAAAATTTAATGACATTTCTTCGGACTGGGCACTCTGGGTTACTCTGTGCCGGGACCGTGGTGTAGGGGTAAGCGTGGTTGCCTCTCACCCAGTCGGCCTTGGATTGATCCCAGAAGGTCCCGGTGGCAAATTTTGAGACGAGATTTGTCTGATCACGCCTTCTGTCCGACAGGGAAGTAAATGTTGGTCCCGGTCTAACCTAGAGGTTAGGTCGATAGCTCAGTCCAGGTGTAGGAGTCGTCTCCCTGGGTCCTGCTCCGGTGGAGTCGCTGGTAGGCAGTTGGACTCACAATCCAAAGGTCAGTTCGAATCCCGGGGTGGATGGAAGCTTAGGTGTAAAAAGAGGTTTGCAATTGCCTCAACAATCAAGCCTTCAGACACCTAGTTACGAGTAGAAATCTCGTAATCGAGAACGCCAAGGCAATGCCGTATAGCGAATAATTTGATTTGATTTTTGAAAAATTTAAATTACGAGAAAAAAGTGTTTAAAATAGATTATACACCTGTCCAGTTGTTTTGCCATCATTAGTTTCCAAAATACCGTAAATCGGGGTGAATCATATTTAAGATGTTCAAACTTTATTTGTACGTTAAATGTATCATTATTAAAGAAGCTGATATATTTTTTAAGAAAAAAATCAATGTTTATATTAAGTTAACTAAATTTATAAGCTTTTGAACAAAATACATTTAAATTGCAGATAATATTGTTAAAAAGTCGGAATTTCACCTAATTTTTTTTAAAACTCATTTTGTTTATAAAATTATTGATTTATGTTGCCTTTTACACTGGATTCGAAGCAAAATTTGTTCAACTGAAATTGCCTATAAAATTATTTAACCTTCTCCTAGTGGAAAATTGTCCAATAAATCCGAAAATGCATTTCGATTTCCAATTCAAAATCTCGTTCATTGAGAAAATCATGACACTTTGAGAAGTTTAAAATAACGACTTTCATCAACATTTTCTTAACTAGAGTTCATTAACTTTTTAAACTTTTTAAAATTTTATGAAAGAATTTCTGGAGGTACTTCTCTACCACGGTCACTATGATTCTAAACCATCCAGTACGTATTTTAATTGTACTCTTACTCTTACTCTTCTATCAAGTCACATTTTACGGTATAAACGAAAATTTAATTTTTTCGAAAGATAAATTTTTTGCGGTGCTGTACATATGGGATTTCATAAAAATTCAAAACATTTGAGCAAGCTCAAACATGCTAAATATGATTATCAATGCAGAAAATGCATTTTAGATTGTTTTCAGTTGATTAGACTGCTATTTTCATGGTAAATTTGAAGTTTTTTGGAAAAATATTCTTTTTTTGCCTTTCTGATTTTTAGACCAATTTTGAAGGAGGGGGGGCATAAACTTTGAAAAATATTTGCAACAGCCTTAAATCGAATTTGCAATCAAAAAGCACTTTAGCAAAATTTTGTTTAATTGCACCGTTATCAAGTTATAGTTAATTTCAGGTAACTTTTTTGAAAATAGTTGCAGTTGTTCATTTTTAAAATTAGTGCTCATGTTTGCCAACTTAAAAAAAAGCTTTTTTTGAAAAGCTGAGAAAATTCTCTATATTTTGCTTATTATAACATTGTTGATACAACCCTTAGTTGCTGAGATATTGTCAAATAAAGGTTTAAAAACAGGAAAATTTCTGTTTTCTAAGTCTAATCCATTTTTTAGTGTCGATATCTCAGCAACTAATGTTTCGGTTTTTAATGTTAAAATATGAAACATTCGTGAAATTTTCCGATCTTTTCGAAAACAATATTTTCATTTTTTTAAGTCAAGACTATCACTGCAAAAGGGACAAACATTCAATATTACGTCCTTTTGAAATGTTAGTCTTGATTTGAAAAAATCAAAATTCAGCTTTTAAAGAAAAATCAAAAGTGAACAAACATGGGCATTTATTCAAAAAGAATAACTGCGACTATTTTCAAAAACATACCAGAAAATGGCTATAACTTGAAAACGGTACACTTTATCAAAATTTCACTTCAGTACTTTTTGATTTCAAGTTCAAATTCGATTTTACATCGAAGTTAAAAATTTTGTGCCATCAATATTTCGATTTTTTGAAAAAAACACAGTATTTGTAAAGGATTTTTTGTTCGTACTGGAAATTTGTGAATAGTTGGCATTTGATGTCCTTTAAAACATAAAAAATAGTATTTTTGCAAATCAAGTATTAGTGACAAAAAATGAAATGAAAAATCTTTTTTTTTTACCGTGTATCATTTTTTTCAGTGTAGTCCTTATCCATACCTACAACTTTGCCGAAGACACAAAATTGAATTTTCAATCATTTTTGTATGGACAGCTGCAAAATTTGTATGGAAAATTGTATGAACAAACTAATGATGCAAAATGGCTTCTTTGGGCAAAACGAAGGCACCAAAAAAGTTTCAGCCGGGTTAAAAAATACAATTTTTTTTTTTTTTTTTTGAATTAAATATACTTTATTGAATCTTTCTTATAATAATTACATTTGGTTTACATAATAAGTGGTCAGCTGTGGCTCTTCAGCTTTAGTTTGCTTTTCGTGATTTAAACACTGTTCATTTTCTTAACTTTAAAAGTATATGATTTATCATTTTTGTAACACTAGGTACAATGAGGAAAAAAATGTTAAGAAAACATAACCTAACCTAAAACTAACTTAAACTTACCATAAACTAAACCAATCCTTGAATCAAGGGGTATTCAGATATAGCACATTTTTCCCTGAATTTCAAACATTTTTCTTGAATCTTCTGATCCAACATTTTTACTTCTGCTAATTCATGAACCTCACTTGATCTTGTCCAGCCAGGAACATTCAAAACCATTTTGAGTACCTTGTTTTGGACACGCTGGAGCTTCAATTTATGAGTTCTAGCGCAACACTCCCAAACAGGTACTGCATACTCAATAACGGGGTAAATTATTTGTTTGTAAACTGCTAGCTTATTTTTCAAAGATAGCTTTGATTTTCTGTTAATTAAAGGATACAAACACCTGATGAGAATGCTGCACTTGTTCAATATTTTATCTACATGCTGCCGAAACAATAGTTTCGAGTCAAGTATGAGACCTAAATAGACAACTTCCTTTGACCAGGGTATCGAAACATCATTCATTTTATCAAAACATCATCCTTTGGGGCAAATCTGGCCGATTTGGAAAGTGGAAAAATGATGGTTTGAGTTTTGGCTGCATTTATGCGAATTTTCCAGTCGCCAAAGTATTCGGAAAGAACGTCAAGACCCTTCTGAAGACGGCCAACTAAATATCTGGTTATTTTACCCTTATAAATAACGGCAGTGTCATCAGCAAAAAGTGACAACACACCATTACCAGGAAGAGTAGGCAAATCAGATGTAAAAATATTGTACAGAAGTGGGCCAAGAATACTTCCTTGGGAACCCCAGCATCAATGTTGAATAATCCAGAAGCAATCCCATTCAGAAAAACCCTGAACGATCTCTCCGAAAGATAGTGCTGGATAATTTTGATAAGATACATTGGAAAACCGTATAAATACAGTTTATGTATCAAACCATCATGCCAAACATTGTCAAAAGCCTTCTCAACATCCAACAAAGCCATAGCAGTTGATTTAGACTCAAGCTTGTTCTGCTTGATGATTTTAGTTACTCTCGTAAGCTGATGAGCAGTATTATGCCCTTTCGGAAGCCAAACTGCTCATTCAAAATTATATTATTATCGTTGGTAAAATCCAAAAGCCTTGAATAGATGACCTTCTCAAAGAGTTTGGACAGACTACTCAAAAGACTAATGGGACGATAACTTGTTGGCGATGTTGGATCTTTTGAGGCTTCAAAATTGGTATGACTTTGCCCAGTTTCCAATTGGTGGGGAAGTAACCAAGTTGCAAACATTTATTGAAAATATTGGCTAGATGTTGAAAGAACTGATCACTCTGTTTTTTCAACACTAGATTAAAATGTTATCAAAGCCTGGAGCTTTCATATTTTTCATTTGTTTAACTGCAACTTTGACTTCCTCACCAGAAACATGGGAATCTGCAGGAAATTCAAAGGTAGAGTCATTGATTGTTGAAATACTATTGGCAACTGATGTTTCTTTACGGCTGGTCATGGAAGCGCCAAGATTATGTGAACTAACAAAATGAAGCCCAAGTGCATTTGCCTTTTCCTCGGATGTAATCAAAGGAGAATCCTCAACAATAAGAGGAGGAATAGGCTTTGGTTTGTTTTTAAGAACTTTTGAAAGTTTCCAAAATGGTTTTGAATAATTCCCAAGCTGGCTTACATGTTTTGAAAATTCTTGATTTCTGATATTGTCAAGTCGGTCTTGTATGATTTTGTTCAAATTGTTCACTGAAATCTTTTGTCATAGTCCCCAGTCCGTTGATATTGTCTCCTATAAACATTCCTAAGTCTAATCAAGTGTTTAGTATCTACGTCAATATCAGTTACCTTAAAATTAACAGGAACCTCCCGAACGTTGGCAGCCTCTGCTTGGTTGATAGCCTGCTGGATCACCTCCAGCGAACGATCAATATCAGCAGAAGTTTCCGGGTGTTGATCATAGTCGATGTTGCTGTCTACCACTTGCTGAAACTGCTGCCAGTCAACGTTGTGGTAATCTTTCCGGGTTGGTTGCCGCTGCGGAGTAACGGAAGCTCCAACCTCCACAACCACCGGATAGTGATCAGAACTCAACTCTTCAAACACCTCAGGATGAGCCACGTTCTCAGCCATATTGGTAATGAAGAAGTCGATGATTGAGTGATTCCCAGACCGAGCCACCCTCGTTGGACGATCCGGACTCACAACGTTGTAGTATCCGTTTTGCAGATCGTTGTGCAGAATCACTCCGTTCCGATTCCTCCTGCTGTTGCCCCAAACTTCATGCTTCGCGTTGAGGTCACCAGCGATGATGTACTTTGCGCTCCGCCGTGTCAGCTTCTGGATATCGCTCTTCAGTTTTGCTGCTGAACCATCTCTGGAATTCACCTGACGTGGGCAGTATGCAGCAATGAAGAGTACTGGGCCAACCGAAGTGGGAATTTCCACCCCAACGGCCTCGATGATGTCCAGCTTGAAGTGTGGCAGCCGGCGTGGCTTGAGATCACGATGAACAGCGACAAGCACACCTCCTCCTCCAGAGGTGGTCCTATCGAGCTGCGTCGCGATCTTGTAGTTTTGCAGATAAACTTTTTCACCGGGCTTCAGATGAGTTTCCGTGATGGCAGCTACGTCGATCTCCTTCTCGCGAAGAAAATCCACCAGCTCTAAGTTCTTCCTCCTAATGGAGCAAGCGTTCCAATTCAGCAGCTTGAGGGACCTACGATCCATACTGGATGACGAACGAGGTCAGCACTTCAATCTGCTGGGTCTTGGTTTTGCATCCACGCAGTGCAGCGGACATCTGTTTGAAAATATTGAGGAGTTCGGTTGAGGTGTAAAGATCATTACCATTTTCCTCAACTGCTGGTTCTTGGGTTGGTCTTGGCTCCTGGCTGAAGCCCGGTGGTGGCGGTCTCGGCTCCTGGCTGGAACCCGGCCGTGGATGATTCATCTCAGCTCTCTTCCTGGGATCCAACGGCAACGGTGCCAAGTTCGGGACCTGGCGTCGCGGTTGAAGAGGTGGAAAATTTTGCTCCACCAGGGCTGGAGGAGTTCTACGACGCTGAGGCTGATTCTTCGTCGATGCTTGCTGCCGAATTTTCACGAACTCAGCTCTCTTGGGGCACTTTCGGTCGGTTGACGAGTGCTCACCGTTGCAGTTGAGGCACTTCACCAGCGAATCTTGGATGCACTGGGATGTGATGTGCGCATCGGTACCACATTTGGCGCAACGACGCTTCAGGTGGCAGTTCTTACCTCCGTGCCCGAAGCCCAGGCAGTTGAAGCATTGTGTGACGTCACGATGCACTGGTCGGTATCGCTCCCACGACACGATAATGTTGAAAACCGCTCGAATTGCCTTCAGCTCAGGAAGCGTCGTCGATCCCTTAGCCAAATGCAGCAGGTAGAGCTGGTCACGGTACTTGATGTCTTTGTTGCGTCGGCTCATTTTGTGCACGGCCAACACATCCAGTTTCAAAACTTTTAGCTCGGCAGCTAATTCCTCCACTGGCATGTCGTACAGACCTCTGACGACGATTTTGTACGGCTTATCCATGACGACATCATGGGTAAAGTACTCCGCCTCGTTTTCGGTCAAGTAATCCTTGACCAGTTGATAGTGCTGCCTGGATTGCACCAGCACCTTAAATCCGTCCTGACACAGACGAATGTTGCCTAGGACTTTCCCAGACTTGATGAGTTCAACCAGCCCCGCACGAAAGTCGATCGTTGCTGCTGATTGCCTCACATAAAAGGAGGCAGTTTCTCCTTTCGCTGTTTCACTTCATTCTCCTTTGCTTCCGCTACCTGGTCCTCGTCAGGCAGTCCAGCAAACTTGTTGTTCTTCAATAGCTGCTCCTCGTGCGACGAAGAGTTCTCCTCCTCCTCATCCATCGGTACAGTACCGTCGCTCTTTTTCGTCTTTTTGCTGTTCGATGTCACTTCCAAAAGCACCTTCCTTTTGGAAATTCCCGGTTTTTGGCCATCAGTTGAGGCCTCAACCTTCCTTTTGGAAATTCCCACTTTTTTGCCTGCTTGAGCCGCAGGTAGGGAAATATTGCCGGCGTTTTGCGCCGGGACGCGACGAGTCATGTTGATTCAGACAACCTTCACCAACGAATGCTCGGATAACAATGGTTAAAAAATACAAAAATAAATCGAATGACCAAAATCTCAGAGAATTGCTCAATTATCAAATATGAAAAAAACTGAATCTGAGCAAATAATACTAGATTCTTTAAGTCATAACAAATTGACCGATTCCAATGTACTTTGTTAAATTCCTACGACTTTTTTGAAAAAATCAAATACTAAAAAAATGCAAATTTCTTAAGAATTGATTAATACATCAATAAAATAATTCGACATTAATTATAAATAAAATTTACATTTACACAGATCCATAATTATTGAACAAACACAACTGTCAATTTATCAAAGCCACTTAACCGGAAATACCACACGCAATGTAGTTTTTTAAATCCCACTGTAAGCACAACATTTCCCGAGATGAATCACACTGGGGAGTAGGTACTATTTCTGTACACACATCCTCCCGATGTTCCCCTCCCGAGACGACGACTCCAAATAGAAAATTCCCAGACTCACCCCACAGAACCCCAAGCGCAAAACTAAAAACGCATCTACTGCACTGAATTAAGTCTACACTTAGAATTCATAATAATTTTTTAACAATTTTAATTTTATTAAATCGTCGTATTTTCTAAATTTTTACACTAAATACCTAAATCGATGCACACTAAGCCACAACAGTTCAATTTATGTCAAATTTTATTCAGTGTCCAAACTGCACTGACACTGACACTCTTGTTTCTAAAACTGCACTCTGCTGGGCGGGAGTGCACTGCGCGACTGGCTGAAAAACAATCCGATCACGCACAAACAACATGCTCGAACTTCACCAGTGGAACGTTTGCGCGCGCGAAAAACAACCTCACCCCCACCTCCCTCCCCATCAGAATGTTCGTAAAACTCCTCGCCCTTTTAGTTACTGCCTTTCGAAGAACTAAGCCTATATCCCGGTGTTGGGCGTGTGATTAACGGAAAGGGGTGTGTTCTGGGAAAAAGAGTAATTTATTTAGACAATTGATGGTGTAAATTTAAGCTGGAGTTGCATCATTTTAAGTAAGCTTTTAAATATTAAGAAGCACGTGCTTGAAATGTCTTAAATTATTAAACCTAAATAATAACATTTTGTCAATTTTGTCAATTTTGACAATTTTGACAATTTTGACAATTTTGACAATTTTGACAATTTTGACAATTTTGTCAATTTTGACAATTTTGACAATTTTGACAATTTTGACAATTTTGACAATTTTGACAATTTTGACAATTTTGACAATTTTGACAATTTTGACAATTTTGACAATTTTGACAATTTTGACAATTTTGACAATTTTGACAATTTTGACAATTTTGACAATTTTGACAATTTTGACAATTTTGACAATTTTGACAATTTTGACAATTTTGACAATTTTGACAATTTTGACAATTTTGACAATTTTGACAATTTTGACAATTTTGACAATTTTGACAATTTTGACAATTTTGACAATTTTGACAATTTTGACAATTTTGACAATTTTGACAATTTTGACAATTTTGACAATTTTGACAATTTTGACAATTTTGACAATTTTGACAATTTTGACAATTTTGACAATTTTGACAATTTTGACAATTTTGACAATTTTGACAATTTTGACAATTTTGACAATTTTGACAATTTTGACAATTTTGACAATTTTGACAATTTTGACAATTTTGACAATTTTGACAATTTTGACAATTTTGACAATTTTGACAATTTTGACAATTTTGACAATTTTGACAATTTTGACAATTTTGACAATTTTGACAATTTTGACAATTTTGACAATTTTGACAATTTTGACAATTTTGACAATTTTGACAATTTTGACAATTTTGACAATTTTGACAATTTTGACAAATTTGACAATTTGACACAATTTTGACAATTTTGACAATTTTGACAATTTTGACAATTTTGACAATTTTGACAATTTTGACAATTTTGACAATTTTGACAATTTTGACAATTTTGACAATTTTGACAATTTTGACAATTTTGACAATTTTGACAATTTTGACAATTTTGACAATTTTGACAATTTTGACAATTTTGACAATTTTGACAATTTTGACAATTTTGACAATTTTGACAATTTTGACAATTTTGACAATTTTGACAATTTTGACAATTTTGACAATTTTGACAATTTTGACAATTTTGACAATTTTGACAATTTTGACAATTTTGACAATTTTGACAATTTTGACAATTTTGACAATTTGATTTTTTTAAGTTTCAACTTTTCTGGTGAAGTTCAACTTTTTCAAACTGAATTGATGTAAATTTACATCATAAAAAAAGTAACTTTGCACTCTTACCTTCCAGGTAAGATTTCTGTGTTTGTGAAGTAAAACCAATCATCAATTATTTTTGTTTTAGATATAATTAAAGGTTTTTTTTATTTTCCAATGTCTTTTTTCCGTTGCAACCGTGCACCCATTCATTTGTCCATAAATTCCAGCGCAATATTACATGTGACTGACGCGATGTCGTCGCTGGACGATCGCGTCGACGCAGACGACTTTGACGACTCTGGCTGCAGCGTGGCTTGCTTTGTTGGAGTGCTGCACAAACATCAATCAAAGTGCGCATGCTTCAGGGTGGTACCAGAGACTCCCCCCCTCCCCCTCCTCCCTTTTAAGCCTCCTCTCTGTTGAGTACTTGAAAATGGCGCCATACGGCCTTTTCCGAAGCGCAGTTGCTCCCGCCACGAGTTGTGCAGTAAACAACAACCTCTCCTGCTCACCCCCTCCCTCTTTTCCTAATTAACCTCCAGGAACCCCCCCCCCTCGGCCCCACCCCCACAACAAACCCTTCTGCGTTCCGGAACTCGCGCACGGTTCCAATCCGCGCGATGACGTGGTTTTGTTTACAACCTTTGTGTACGGGCCGTCGTGGTGTGTGCAACTTTTCATTTAGAGTGTAGTGTACACGTTTTACGCGATGCAATTCCCCCCGTCGCTTGAAGCTTCATTGACTGTTATTATTGGAGAGGGAAGGTTTTACTACGGTATTTACGATTGGCGGGAAAAAAGCTGCATTTTTTACTACGAACTTGAATCGGTGGGAAAACGGGGGTAGCGATGGGGAGGGGGTCACGTTCCAGGTGGGGTGGAGAAGGGAGAGGACAGAAGGAGAAATGTGGGGTAAAATAATGAATCGTTCAATCTGCAAAAAAAAATCTGTAGCTCAAATAATGAGTTTCACGAATCCAATGCCTCGATTGTGCAATATTTAAAAATACTATTTGAATATCCTCATAACAAATAAGGAGAGTGTGACAATTTCAAAAAGATAATTTATGTATAATAAAAACTAGAAAGGGACCATCCATAAACCACGTGGACACTTTTTTTGGAAATCTCAACCCCCTGCCCCCCTTCGTGGACAATTGTCCATACAAAAAAAATCTTTTTTTGTATGGACCGTGGACAATCGACAATCCAAACAGAAGAGTAAAAAACCACCAGTCAAATTTTAGAGTCAAGAGTAATTTTTCGAAAGGGCTAAAAACACTAATTTTGGACATTTTAAATAACGTAAACCGGGGTGAAATTGTGCATGAAATTTGTTCTTTTAAAAATGGCTACAAATTTGGAGTTTTTTTTAGATTATGTTTTATTAAACAAAAAACAGAAATGTTGAATAATATGTTCCTGTATTGATAAGGATCTTTTAATATTTTTTTTAATAAAAAAGCAATCAAAATGTTGCTAGAGGCAAAAACATAAAAAAGCAAAAAACTTATTTAAAATATTAAGAATGGGTGGTCTGGAAACTATTTTTCTTTGTTTTTATATCTTACCTCAAAAAGTTCAAGAAAGTACAAACAATTAACATAGGCAAATTGTGTAATTGCTCTCTGAGAACATTCAACTATTTATCACAAGTAATCAATTTTAATTTTGCTTAAGGGGTTACATACATGTAAAAATCTAAAAAAATCATATTTACGATTATTTTTATTAAATCCTTTATCTCGAGATGGGATGGACCAAATTGGCTGAAGTTTGGAGTGAGAACTCCCAAGACAAATCCCGTGTGCATGACGAAGCCTGATTTTAAAATTATGCTTTTTTTAAATTACAAAAATTAAAAACTGTTGTTTTATATGAAAAAAAAAATTATCATCTTAAAAAAACTTTTTGAAAATCGGCCTTCGTCATGCACACGGAACCAGTTTAGTGAGTCTTCATCAAAATTTTAAGCCGATTTGGTCAAAGCAGTGTTGAGATATAGTGGCACCCGTTTTTTGAAACTGTTAACTTCAAATTGTTGTGTCTCGGCAATGATGCAACCAAATCGAGCCAAACATTTCATTAGGGCACAAAACCAAAAACCGCGATGCGAGAAAATCGCTGGCAAAAAGTGGACAACTTGTTTCAATTCCTTTTTAGAAAGAAAGCGTAACTGGTGGTATTTTTACTGATGATACGGTAAAACACATCATTATCTTCAACTCTGCTTAAATGCTTCTTAATTTATGGTAATTTTCGTAATAAAACTCATAATTTTAAAACATCTCGTTATTGGGCCCTTTTAACTTTTCAACTGTTGGTTATAATGGGCCCTTTCTAAATGCCATTTCGAAGAGAACTGAAAGGGCACTAAAGCGCTGTCACCTGATTGTTGTTTTTGATGTTTATGGGCCTTTTTGTTTAGTTAGAAATAATGAGGAATTCAGCGGAAATTTCGATAATAGGTGAAGTTTTGTGATCGAATGGTGTAGATAAGGTATGTGAAACATAACAATTCTTCCAAAGTGTACTGAACAGCAGCCGCGGGGCCGTATTAAATAAACTTTTTTTTTTGTGTGAATTAGTGTTAAGAATGTATGAAAAGTTAACTTTAAAACATATAAATTTCATTAACCACGAAAAACTAACGAAAAATAAAAGGGCACAATTGAACTTTTTTCTGGTTTGTGTTTTTGATTTTTTCAATAGAAAATTGTTTGCTATCAATCTGATTCTTGGAGGGCATGTAGGGAGTGTACTAATGAATGGAATAGTGGAGTAATCCCAAATGTTTACGTTTTGGTTTTGTGCCCTAATGAAATGTTTGGCGCGAAATGTCTTCAAAGTTTTGTTGGTAATGGTTAAAAATGTTAATTTTAGTGCCCTGAAAACAAATTTAAAAATGTTTTAGTGTTTACTCATACTAACACACTTATATTTTTTAACTGAATTCAATAGTTGAAAAATCGCTAAAGTTTTGATCGGTGAACCATCTGTCGAACTTTCAGTTGTACGATGAACAATAATAAACTTCATTACCGAAATTCGGTAAGTTTTTACCGAATTCAGTAATTTTCAGTTTACCGAACTGTTCAGCAGTTGAAAATTCAGTAAACTTTACCGAATTCGTAAAAAAAACTAAGTGTGAACCCTTGAATTTTTTGCCAATTTACATGTTTGTAATCCCTTAATTTAAATTTTGATCAAAATATCACCCCTTCAATTTATTTATTTTTTTGTTTTTGTTTTTAGTGTACTAAAATCCATTTTTGTCACGTACAATAAATCATTGCCTTGCATTTTGCATGACTAAAACATTATTTGTTAAGCCAATCAATTTTTTTTTTTTGCAAAATTCCACTTTTAACAACAATTAACCTTTTTTTTAGCTGATTTATCCAAATTATTAGTCATAAAAAAAATACCTACAAGATCGCATGATTTGCCTTAGCACACTTAGATTTTTACCGAATTCGGTCAATTTGACCGAATTTTCAACTGCTGAACAGTTCGGTAATCCGAAAATTACCCAAGTAGATAAAAAATACCAAATTCGGTTAGAGTATTTATAAAAAAATAAAAAAATCGCTAGATTTGCTGATTCAATAAAAATTTAAACTGTCCGCTTTGTTCCAACTCTAAAAAAAGTATTTTCAGAAGGATCGGAAAATTCACTATAATTTTTGGGCTTGGTTCAGCAGACCTTTGGTTGCTGTAAAAAAAGTCGGAAATAAACAAAATGTTGAAAAATGGTTTATTCAGAATGTCCACTGTCCAAGTAGTCCAAAACGATACCCCACATTGCCCCTTAATTGCGCTACTAGAACTTGCCACATTGGCCGCGTTGACGTTGGCTCCTCCACCGTTTTCAATACTTTAGTTGAGCTGAGTTGGAATAGTATAAATTGCGTTCTAAGCTCATGTGAGACTTGCTTAAGGAGGGACCACCACACTACGTCGACGTCGCTTGCTGCCGCAAAACAAACCATTTGCCTCCGGCCACTATTATAGTGATCGCCGTGCGCACATAATATCGTATACTATAGTTTACTATAGTACAACGTAGTAGAAAGGCAAATGACAAGCGATAGTTTAAGGGATCGAGTGATCGAGTGATTTTCTATTTTTATAAATTAAAATTCAGAAATGTTTTACCTTATTTTGTTGCCGTTTCAAATTAAATACTAACTTTAAAGTTAAAAGCCAAAAAAAGGGCAACTTACCCTAGCCATTCTAACCTATGAATGAAACTGCGCAGTTTGGACCGCTTTACTCTACAATTTCACTCCAGCCGGTTTACTGTTTCTTGTTTTCAGAGTGACATTTCACAGCCCTGGCCTCGTTCCTAACCAAGTATGACAGTGCACAGCTTTGCAACGTCGTGGGCGTCCCCAAAGTTATCCGCTAAAGGGGTTGAGATGATTTTTGGGATTTCAGACTGTCGTTTAGAGTCATTTATATTGAAAGTGATAAATATCTAGAATGAAAGCAGAAGTGAAAGTTATTTCAAAAATAACAAAAGCAATCCGTAGGACGAGTGTGAATCAACCTTAACACTTCTGTGTACACAAAATATCAAGGTCTATTCATACTTCATAATTAGATTTTTAAAACTTAATGTTCAAGGTTTTGATTAATTTGAAAATTTGATATTTTTATGGCAAAATACTTAAATATTATTCCTGACTGAATTTTTAAGGGCTTTTCACACTTTCAAAATCAATGTTAATTTATTGCTTTTAAGACATTAATGTATTTGAAATAAATTTTATTATTTTTTTCTAAAATTCAATGTTTCAATATTAAGGTCGTTTCACACTTGCTATGACACAATTCAAAGTATTTTATGTAAAAGACACTGCCACAGAAAACTTTTAATTACTTTTTGCTAACGTCTCTCTATGTTTCTTGAACATTTGTTTAGCAATTTCCTAGTCCAGGGTGGCCACCAGATTTCGATTTTAAATTTCCCGGGTTTTTCCCGGTTTTCTCCCGAGCCCAAAAGGAATTTTCCGAAATGTTTTTAAACCAAATTACAATGTTTTTTATGCTAACGTTAGTACCAACATACTTTTTGAACGCATACATTTGGTTCAAAGTTTGAATTCCCAAGAAAGCTTTCAAATCTTGAGTAAAAGTAAGTAAGTTGTAAACGAACCGTTTTTATCTGTTTCCAATCCAAACATCTAATTTCCATAATGAATGGGATTTTTCATCATCATACATGAAGATTTTATAAACTCAAAATAAAAAATCGTTTATTTTTTTAAAATGAGATTGATTATTACTACAAATTATTAATTTTGTAGAAATGATCTGCAAAAATAAATTGTTATCAACATTTATGTAAATGCTCGTTAATTCGTTAATTGCCCCGAAAAATCAGGGGGCAAAAAAATATTTTTCAAAAAACATTAAAATTTCAATTGAAATTTAAGTGCAATCAGCTGAAATCAATATAAAATGCATTCCCTTGCGTTTGGAATCATTTTTTAGCATGTTTGGGTTGATTTAATAATCATTTAATTTTTAAAATTTTACACCTTTATTTTTTTTAATTTTTGTTACCGTCAAATCTTACATTTTTTGAAGACTAATGGTTGCAAAACAAATAAACTAGTGTAAAATGCATTTTTGAACACTTTTTCCATTCAAATGTTGAGACTATGGATTGTTCCCCCACTTGACCCCGGCCAGAGCCGAAAGATAAAAACTTTGAAAAATATTAGCATCGGGTTTTTTTTCAACATGATCTCAATTTTTGTGTTGATGTAGTAACCACCTAAAAGTGATTGCATGTATTTCAAGTGACTTTTTTGTAGCAGAATTCTAAATATATTGTATTTTTCAAATATCTGAAAGTTTTACATAAATTTCAAACGACATTTAAAAAAAATACTTTGCAAAAAAATCATTGCAAGTTGTCCTTAATAATTTGTCTGGCTGAGAATCTCAAATATTATCAAATAAAATAATATTTACAAACAGAAACTCCATGATATTATTATTTTTATGTTGAAATATATTATAATTCAACGGTTCTCAACTTTTTCTAGGCTAGGTACCCTTTTTAGTGTTACTTAAGCTGCTGGTACCCCCTAGCGTTCATACATGAAATTTTTCGTTTCCAATTCACGAAGAAAGAAACTTGAATTTTGAAGTATTAAAAATGTCGTAAATCATGTTTCTAGAGTTGTTTAAAAACATATACTGGATAGGCCACACAACGTTCATGTACATTTCTTCAAATCAGTTTTCTAAATAAAGCTTCAAAATAAAATGTTGTACCCTGTTTTTCTTTAAAACTATCTACTATCTGGAGAAATTCCTTTTGTTAATTAAATTTTCGCTGTCTTTTTCATTTCTACAGACATCTCCCATATTTTTTTTTAATTTTAATTTTTGGAGATAGTATTTTTTTGAAGTTTTTCAATATTTTCAATTGAAAAATTATCTATTAAATGGTTGAGAAAATTCTTTTCTGCTTTCTTTTTTGAATATTTTTGATCCATTCTTTTGTTGCTGAGATACAGGCCAAGAAAAATATTTTAAAATAGTGTATTGTATGTGACAATTAGAAGGAAATGTCTGATCTTTAAATTTCGAGAGATATTTACTGTAATGTTGTTTTCGTACCGTGAGATCCATAATTTCCACTTACAAAAAATCCTAATTTTTATTTTATGCAAAACTAATATTTTAGCAAAAAAAGGTCGAATTGAAAATATTCAAATCATGAAACATAAGATTATTTTTACCAACATGGTAGTAAATGGTAGTTGGCACAATATACAAATTTGAAACAAATATTTGTATAGAAAAAAAACAAAAAAAAAATTCAAAAAACTTCACTTCACTTCAAATTCATAAAATTTCTAAACGAATGCAAATTATAGATTTATCATTCAAATATTTTTTGAACATTTTCTGATTGGTCAGAAACAATTCGCCCGTAATTCATTGCACCTTACGCATGGTTTTTATTTTTTTGCTTCAAAGCAATTTGTTATTTTTTTTTCTCTCAAATATTTTGCTTGGGACAAATGGCCGCCATTGCGGGGATTGTCCTCGGGACTCCCTGAGACCGCTCGTGGTACCCCCAGGTGTACATGTCCCCAGGTTGAGAATCGCTGGTAGAGGAAACATTTCGTTTTATTTAAAAAAAATCGTCAAGTATAAATACAATAGGATACAACAGAAAAAAAAATATCCATAACCAAGAAGAATGAGTCAATTACACAAATTCAAACATAGTTTTCGCGAATTCTTCGTTTAGAATAACAGGAATAATATTCTTATTGAGAAAAGAACATATTGAACTCATTAAAGAGGCTTTTGTCAAATTTTTACTAAACTTAAAATATTTTCCCGGTTTGTCAGTCGAATTCCCGAGTTTTTCCCGGTTTTCTCCCGGTGGATAAAAATCCCGGTATTTTCCCGGTTTTCCCGGTTTTTTCCCGAGGTGGCCACCCTGTCCTAGTCTCTTACATTGTTAAGGTCGATTCACACTCGCAAATAACCTTCAAAAGCATGCATAAATCTGAACGTGAAATTCAACCGAATATAACACAGAAAAAAACATCCAACTTCGATTTCCAACGGAAATTCTTGAAATTCGATACACACTAAATCAGGAATTCGTTACTCGGTAATTTTTTTACTGATATTGCTCAGTAAAAGTCATATTTTACTGAGCTATCAGTAGTTTTTGTCAAAATTACCATGCTACAGTAAAATAATTACTGAAGTTCAGTATAAATTACCAAACTACGGTATTTCATTCTGCTGATTAACTTAGTAAACTCATGTGTTCGGTTATTTTTAACAGATCGGTAATTGAAGTACTGATTGCTCGGTAAATTTTGGTGAATTTTACTGGGAACTCAGTAAATATTACTGAGCTCAACTGTTGAAACTTAGCTGTCATTTAATGTGTTTTGCTGACGCTTAGAAAACGGTTAAAAATTATCGGTGTGATGAAAATTTGCTTAAATAGTTATAAAAACAACACATTTATGAAAAACTTTGGCTATTATTTTAGAGGTAAGGTTATTTTCGTTTAATAACAAATTGATGTTCTGATTAAATATAAACTTTCTTTCAGGCAAGATAAAATGCAGAGATATTCTTCAGACGATATGATTCTGTTAAAAAGTAATGTTTATTAAGAACTTGGTTTCGGACTATCTTCAAAACTATTATTTTGGATCTCTGAAACATGCGTGCTTTTAAATTCGTTAATTTTATTGTAAATAAATGTTTTTTTTTTTGTTATTCTAACCTTCAAAATCAATATGAACAAAAAGGGGAAAAGGCATTACTGTAAGCTCGGTAATTGTTCCGAAATTAAACTGAGTGCCCGTTAAAATTTTACCGAGCTCCTCGGTACAGATTAACCGGAGCTGTCAAAAGCAAGTTTACTGAGCACCCAGTAAATCTAATTTTTACCGGGCTGGCTACCGAGCGCTCGGCTGTTGAGATTTCGGTAAAAATTTTACCGAGTACGGTAAAAAAATCTAAGTGTGTAGACTTCAAAATTGTGTCCAACAAAAAAAACTATTCCAAGTGGGGTGGACACAAACAGCTGGCTGACATCTTCTCAAGTGGGAAACCGCCAACCTCTGGCGGGGTGCATTCCGATGCCATCGAGGTTTTGCGAAGGGAATTGCGCCTCGTGGAGAGACCGGAAACGAGGGATTAGTCACCGAAAAAAGCGTGTTTACTGAACTCTAGCGCTCGATGGCTACCAGTTTGTAAAACAAGAAGAGTAAGAGTAAAGGGAGTAAACACACACACACACACTCTCAAAGGGGTTTTGCAGCAATTCAAAGGTTTATGATTTCGACAGAAATAGTGTTTATTGACTTGTTTTGAACAGCGAAATAGAGAGATAGAGGGAGAGAGAGATTTCTCGGAAATAGTGGCCAGTGATTCATGTGCTTTTTAGTTGGGCAAGGCTGCGATGGGAATTGGCGTGAGTCACATTGGCTTTGTGGTCGTATCTGTTTAGGAACAACAAGTTTGATAATAATGGGAGGAGTTGCTTGATTACCATTGAGAATTGAAACCTAAAAAAAGAAATCATGAATCAACATCAACAAGAAACTATAATATATTATTAATATTATTTCCTCACAAATATCAAGCAAATTTAATATAATAAATTTTAGAACAAATCTATCATATTATTTTAAACGAAATATCAATCAAAAGTACGATAATAACTAAATTCATACCTTTTCAATAACAAATACTGTTAAAATAACAGAAAGTGTTATGAATTCTTCCTGAAAAATCAATGTTTGCATAAGAGTTGAATAACAGTTTATGTTATCAACAAAATTTGTTAAAAAAAATCATAACGACCAATAACAAATCTTGTTATAAATAACATAAAATGTTATTGGCTTAGTATTTTCAAATATCAAAAAAAATTATTCCCAAGTTATTTCCGTCTGCTCGGGATAATTCTGTCTTAAGACTAATAATGGCTAACTAAAACTTAATTGCATCATTTTTACATAATAAAATTCTAGAAATTTTTCTTTGTAAGATCTCCTTGATATGACATCAAGCTGAAACAGACATAAAATTTGATAAAACTTCGTGAATTTTCAGATATTTTGCAAATCTTTTGCAAACTTCCCGAACAGACGGTAATAACTAAATTCATGCCATTTCAATAACAAATACTGTTAAAATAACAGAAAGTTTTATGGAATATTCTTGCAAAATCCATTTTAGCATAAGAGTTGGATAACAGTTTATGTTATCATAACAAAATTTGTTATTGGTTTGATATTGATTGAAAGCCAAAACAAAAATTTGTTCGAAGAATAACTGAAAATGTTATTAGTCTGTTATTACAATAACAAACCAATAACAAAATAAATCATAACGACGAATAACAAATTTTGTTATAAATAACATAAAATGTTATTGCCCTAGTATTTTCAAATATCAAAAAATGTTATTCCAAAGTTATTTCCGTCTGCTCGGGTTTCACTTACTTATTTGTAAAATAAATTATATTTGTTTTTGTTTTTCACCTTTTAACAGTTTGCTCTTATGCTTGAACAAACTTTAAAAAATAAAATAATAAAGAAGTCTTTAAAATGCTTTTAAAAAATGCATACTAAGATGAAAGTATCTAAAAAATTTTACAATCTATTTTACAAGTTTTTTTTTCTTTCTTTTTTTTTTTTTTGAAGGGACAAAAACTTGAATTAAATTTTGAAATGGCCTAATTATGAAATTTTCACAAACATATGCTCACATTCCACATTACGCTGGTTCATAACAGTCTCCTCACGACTTCCCATTGCTTGAGGAATCTCTTACACCACATACGGTCATCGCAGACGCCACACTTTCTAACCAAAGCTCCACCAGCGTGTCGTCCGCGGCGCTCCGGAACTACATTCCATTTGTTTTCTCGGACCTAATGAATTATCGACCTGGGGCCAGCAGGCCAGCAGCAGCAAAACCTTTTGCCAGGGCGGCGAACCCTTTGGTAGTGGGCCAAGATCCGGCGAAACGCAAAGGTTGGGAGAGTTACTTTAAATTTGGGGAAGGGCGTAACTTCAGATGTAAACAAAAGTTTCGCCCTTTTGTCTTTGGGAGAGTTTCAAATAAAGTTTAAGGTAACTTTTAAACTTCAGCCCAACCATGGAGTTAACAATCTCGCAGGGAATGAAAAGAGCACGCGCCATGGCCTCGCCGGCCGGTCTTCAGCAGAGGAAGGCCTTTGCCGAGTGAACCGAGTGAGAGGAAATTTCTCCTCCGCTCTGTCCACTCCTGGCCGCACAGGACTTGAGGTACCGGGGGGAGGGCAAGTGACGGCCACCACCACCGCCGGCATGTGGCACAAATAGCTGACCTATTTATTCCGGAACTCTGAGCTGCAGCCCGTCGTCGTCGTCGTAGCTGTCAAACCGGAGTAGCATGCCATGCCTGGTTTGTATTGTGCGTTTGGTTTGGAATGTTGCGCGCATGTTCTTACGAGTCGAGATGATCAATACCGTGCGTAGTAGGCCGTCGGCACGTGTGTTTACTCTCGGTGTAGTTTTGTTTTTTTCGAACACCAACTTCCGGCATACTGCCGCGCCGCGGTGCATCGATAAATATTTTTTTCGGGGAGAAGATGTCAACAAATGCGTTACGTCATATACGTTCATGTACGTATACGTCTTGACCGGATGTTTGTTCAAGTGAGTTCGTAGAACCGCGCTCCGTTGAGCCCGACGACGACGACGTGTGTACAATTCAGTAGTTCCACATAACAGTGATAGGCATCGGGCCGAGGGCGCTGGAGGCCGTGGCGCCACTTTTGTGAACAACACATGTCGTGAGAGTTGCGATTTCGACGGAATTTCAATTATACGCGAGATGTATTGAGCCGGGACTCCGGTTGTTGAGGAATTTGATTAAATTATTGGTTGAAAATTATCAACTAGATCAAAAGGTATCTTTGGAAGGTTAAGGACTTGGCGATATTTCCCATGACCTATATTACGATTTATTATTTGTTTTTTTTTCGGAAACTTGTTGAGAGCAATTTGTTGACAAAAGCAGACATTTTTGAAAATAAAAATTTCGTCCATACAAGACTCCATACAATTTTCAACGCAGGCCAAACAAAAATGCAACTAGAGTTTTTTGAAAAATCTGTATCTCAGGATGTCATTTTCTTTTTGATTTGATATCTTCAAGCGAAATTGTAGGTTATAATGACTATAAGATGAATCTCAACAAATATTATTTAATTTTTATCATTTTCATAATTTTTCCACAAACAGCAAAATTTTCATGTTAAAGCTTTTTGTATAGTTTGAGAGTTAAAATAAGTATTTTTTTTATTTTATTTTTATGGTGGCCATGTGTGTTCATTTCTGAAAGTCTAACATTTTGAAAGCACAGTAAAACAAATCATGGTAATATTACGTCTGGGAAACGGAACATCTTATATGTCAGAAAAAAAATCTAATTTTACCAAGGAAAATGTGTAATTGTACCACTTTTCTGGTATAATGTCACTTTTTCAGTCTTAATTGAGGTAATTATCCCTACAAAATTTACACAATTTTTTACTACATCTTTCGAAATAATTGGATTGATTTTGAAAATATCTTTGATCTTGGAACATTTTACTAAGATTTTATTTTTCATTTTTTTTTCAATCTATTTCACATTTTTTTTTTTTTTGCAATTTTAACTTTGGATTTTTTTTTCCTCCATACAGACTTGTAAACTTTCCGTAAAAAAAAGCCATGGAAACATTCGAAAACTCGTATCTTCGGAAAGAACTCTCTGACTTATTTGGTATTTTCGGCAAAGTTCTAAGTTTTGATTAGGATCTTTCAGAAAAAAAGTACACGGATTAATCTATATTTTTTTAATTATACTTTTTAATGTTATCTTATCTATTTTATTATTTTTTCATCTAGTTTTTATCTTGAAAACTCTATTTTGAAGAATTAATCCCGCTTCGCTATATTTTTTTAAATTTTTGATGTTTACGAATAAGTGCAAAATTTTGGCTAAAAGGCACACCCACGCTTTTTTGTCTGAGTTGAGATTTTTTTTTTAAAGATACTAATTTTTAAAAGTTCTAAAAATCACTAGACTTTTTAAAAAAAAATACAGTTGAATAAGCAATCTTAAAGTACTTTTGTGAAATTTTGAATAATTGTACCGTTTTCAAATTTTAAATATTTCAAAGTTTTTTGTGTCAAAATGATATCAAATTGCTGGGACAATTCTCTGCAATTTTCTTTTTTTGATATCGTCGATATGAACATTGATAAGTGAGATAAGATTGAAAATAAGGAAAAAAATAAATTTCAAGGTGCCTATTAGATCTCATTTTTCAGTCTACAATACCCTGGCAGCTATTGATCCGAGAGTAAAAAAATTGAACATTTGAAAAAATATATTCACAATTTATAAATCACAAATAACATTTTAGAAAGGTGCAATAATTGGTTGAAAGTTCCGATTATTTCTCATAAATGAATATATATCTTAAGAGATACCTCGATTTTAGGTAAAAATGAGTAACTGTGCCAAGTTAGAGCGAAATCGGTCAAGGGGTTATATACATGAGCAATTCTCTACGAAATCGGTCTTTTTTCTTAATTTTTGATTTTTGTAATTTTTAATCCGGCTGAAACTTTTTTGGTGCCTTCGGTATGCCCAAAGAAGCCATTTTGCATCATTAGTTCGTTCATATAATTTTCCATACAAATTTGGCAGCTGTCCATACAAAAATGATATGTGAAAATTAAAAAATCTGTATCTTTTGAAGGAATTTTTTGATCGATTTGGTGTCTTCGGCAAAGTTGTAGGTATAAATATGGACTACACTGAAAAAAAATGATACACGGTAAAAAAAATTTGGTGATTTTTAATTTAACTTTTTGTCACTAAAACTTGATTTGCCAAAAAACACTATTTTTTTTATATGTTTTAGAGGACATAAAATGCCAACTATTCAGAAATTTCCAGAATGGGCAAAAAATCTTTGACCGAGTTATGATTTATTGAATCAATACTGATTTTAAAAAAAAATCGAAATATTGGTCACAAAAAATTTTCAACTTCATTTTTCGATGCAAAATCGTATTTGCAATCAAAAAGTACTTTAGTGAATTTTTGATAAAGTGCACCAAGTTATAATCATTTTTGGGTAACTTTTTTGGAAATAGTCACAGTTTTTCATTTTTTAAAAATAGTGCCCATGTTTGCCTACTATTGAAAAAAATATTTTTGAAAAGCTGAGAAAATTCTCTATATTTTGCTTTTTTGGACTTTGTTGATACGACCCTTAGTTGCTGAGATATTGCCATGCAAAGGTTAAAAAAACAGGAAAATTGATGTTTTTAAGTCTCACCCAAACAATCCACCATTTTCTAATGTCAATAAGTCAGCAACTATAGGTCCGATTTACAAAGTTAAAACATGAAACATTTGTCGATCTTTTCGAAAAAAATATTATCAAAATTGTTTAATCAAGACTAACATTTCAAACGGGCCGAACATTCAATATTACGCCCATTTGAAATGTTAGTCTTGATTTAAAATTTTTGATAATATTTTTTTCGAAAAGATAGGAAAATTTCACAAATGTTTCATGTTTTAAAATTGTAAATCGGACCTATAGTTGCTGAGATATCGACATTAGAAAATGGTGGATTTTTTTCAAAGGTAAGCAAACATGGGCACTATTTAAAAAAAATGAAAAACTGTGACTATTTTCAAAAAAGTTACCTATAAATGCTTATAACTTGAAAACGGTGCACTTTATCAAAAATTCACTAAAGTACTTTTTGATTGCAAATTCGATTTTACATCGAAAAACGAAGTTGAAAAATTTTTGCGACCAATATTTCGATTATTTGAAAAAATCAGTATTAATTCAAAAAATCATAACTCGGTCAAAGATTTTTTGCCCATTCTGGAAATTTCTGAAAAGTTGGCATTTGATGTCCTCTAAAACATATCAAAAAATTAAAAAAATTAAAAATAGTGTTTTTTGCAAATCAAATTTTAGTGACAAAAAGTTAAATTAAAAATCACCAATTTTTTTTTACCTTGTATCATTTTTTTTCAGTGTAGTCCATATCCATACCTACAACTTTGCCGAAGACACCAAATCGATCAAAAAATTCCTTCAAAAGATACAGATTTTTGAATTTTCACATATCATTATTGTATGGACAGCTGCCAAATTTGTATGGAAAACTATATGGACAAACAAATGATGCAAAATGGCTTCTTTGGGCATACCGAAGGCACCAAAAAAGTTTCAGTCGGATTAAAACATACAAAAAAAATCGAATGACCGAAATCTGAGAGAACTGTTCAGCTCATTAAAAGCGTTTTCAACTGAAATCGAGTGATAAATAGCTCAATAAGAAGTAATCCTGCCAAAATACGAGAATTTTCCCTAAATCCTGAAAAGTTAAAAACGATTGCATATTTTAAAACAAAAAAATGAAGGATTTGAGATAAAACATGAAAAGTATTTGTAAAAGCCCAACTACATTAAAGATATTTGTTTTGAAATTTTGAAATCAGAACAATGCCATTTAAATTAAATAATTAAATTTGCATTTTTTGGAAAAGGTGTGAAATTAAAAAACAAACACACCAATTCAGACTCCAGCTCCAGTCACCAGGTAACCTACTTTGGGTACGCAAACGCACGCACACTTTCTTCGCATCGTAGTGGTCGTTGCGTTTTTCTTTCTTCTTTAAATTGCATTCCACGACGCCACCGGACCTCGTCGCGTTGCAGTTTGGCGCAACTGCAGAAAAGAAATGCACCCGACAACAAACAACAACAACGCCACCATCATCGCAGTAGGTAGGTGCATTGCGGAGAGCGGGGCGCTCCAAGGTATTAAGGGCGCAAGGTGAAATGGAGCACGTGTCACGTTGGTTGAGCTGTTTTTCTCGAAACTCGTGCACGAGCGAGTGGTAAATGTCATACGGCGCGTGTTTTTTTTTTAATTTTAGGGTAAAAGTAACATTTTTAGGGTTTTATTGTTATTTTGTAGTTTCTTTAATTAGAAATTTTAATTAGAAATTAAAAGTAATACATTTTTTTACCTTTCAATAAAAAATTACCAGAACTATCGAAAAACACCAAAGCGTCCAACAATCGGGAACTAACCCCAAAAAAAAGTGACGTTTCAACTCAAATGTTGTTTTGATCGATTGCCCACCAAACAACGGGAGATTGCGGGGTGGCGGGAAGTTTGTGGTCGCGGGGAAAACCTGACAGCATGTGTGTGTGTGTGTGTATGTTTGTTTGTCTGTGTGTATGGGGAGGAACCGCGGCACATAAACAACACATGTGATCAAGAAATATAAACAAAAATCAACCCCCCGCGAAAGTTACATGCGGCGGGGCCACATCGCGCGCACACATCGCACACACACACACACTCACAGTGAAAGAACCAGAAACAGACCAAAGTCGAAGCGCAATAAAAATTAACGCGTAATTTCCAAAAGGAAGAGGAAAAAAATTATACACATCACACACACACTCACACGCACATTTGGCAGAGTTCAAGCGCCGAAAGCTCTTTTTTTTTGTTTGGGGTAGGACAGAAGAGTTTGCAAAAAAGGGCTACTTGAAAAAGTGTTTTTGTTGCTGGTGAAATTGTTTTCATAAGTTTGCAATTCACAGTACGAAATATGAGTGTATAAATTTCTCAATTCAAGATTGGTAATGCACAAATTAAAAAAAAAATTGTAAAACAAATAATAGAAATGAACAGGAAACACCCATTCTTCCACGGCAATTTAGTTAAATGTCCCTATTTTGGACCTACTAAGCAAAACTTTTTTTTCGACCTAACTTGAACCTAATAAGTTTACGGTTCTGTTCAGCAACGGAGGGGCAACCATGGGTGATCTCTCATGCTCATGCTCATGCTCATGCTCATGCTAACTTGAACCTAATAAGTTTAGCCTGTTTTTATTGATTTGGTTGCTTATTCTTTGTTTTACACTGTAAACATAATGCAAATTGGTCAAATTTTGTTTATTTTGCAATCGTCAAGTGGCAAAGTAAAAGCACCTAAACAAACTAATTTCAAATTTTGATGGTGTTGAGATTTGGGATCCCAAATTTGGACATTGTAAATTGGAAATTGGAAATTAGAAATTGGAAATTGAAAATTGGAAATGGGAAATTGGAAATTGGAAATTGGAAATAGGAAATAGGAAATTGGAAATTGGAAATAGGAAATAGGAAGTTGGAAAATGGAAATTGGAAATTGGAAATCGCAAATTGCAAATTGCAAATTGCAAATTGCAAATTGCAAATTGCAAATTGCAAATTGCAAATTGCCAATTGCAAATTGCAAATTGCCAATTGCAAATTGGAAATTGCAAATTGCAAATTGGAAATTGCAAATTGCAAATTGGAAATTGCAAATTGCAAATTGCAAATTGCAAATTGGAATTTGGAATTTGGAATTTGGAATTTGGAATTTGGAATTTGGAATTTGGAATTTGGAATTTGGAATTTGGAATTTGGAATTTAGAATTTGGAATTTGGAATTTGGAATTAGGAATTTGGAATTTGGAATTTGGAATTTGGAATTTGGAATTTGGAATTTGGAATTTGGAATTTGGAATTTGGAATTTGGAATTTGGAATTTGGAATTTGGAATTTGGAATTTGGAATTTAGAATTTTGAATTTGGAATTTGGAATTTGGATTTTGGAATTTGGAATTTGGAAATTGGAAATTGGAAATTGGAAATTGGAAATTGGAAATTGGAAATTGGAAATTGGAAATTGGAAATTGGAAATTGGAAATTGGAAATTGGAAATTTGAAAATTGCAAATTGCAAATTGCAAATTGCAAATTGGATATTGGATATTGGATATTGGATATTGGATATTGGAATTGGAAATTGGAAATTGGAAATTGGAAATCGGAAGTTGGAAATTGTAAATTGGAAATTGGAAATTGGAAATTGGAAATTGGAAATTGGAAATTGGAAATTGGAAATTGGAAATTGGAAATTGGAAATTGGAAATTGGAAATTGGAAATTGAAAGTTGGAAATTGGAATTTGAAAATTGGAAATTGGAAATTGGACTTGGAAGTTGGAATTTGGAATTTGGAATTTGAAATTTTGATTTTAATTTGGGCAGAACATTGATACTAATTATCACCAAATCATAATCTTATTACCAAATAATTCCGTACGAATTGTCTACACCGCATTCCATCTTGCAAACATTGTTTCTTCTAGCAAAGCTCAAAATAGAATCGCCGAGTCAAGTCAGATTCTTCCAAAACATCCCCCTCGCCAAACACACACACCTCCACTCTTCACCATTCCGCTACATTCCATGGTCACTTTTGTTTTGATTACATTACACCATCCCTTCCCTCGCCCCCCTCCCCCATCAAACGCTCCAAAATCGCAAGAGGCGGTTTGACCTCGAACTGGTGTAATCAAAACAACGACGCGTGCGTGCACGGAAACGCCAAAATTTAATTTAGTTTGAGCAATGTAAATAATGAGATGTCGAATTGAAAAAAAAATTTGAAATTTTTTGTCAAAATAAAAAAATAGCATTACATTTCAAAAATAAGAAAATACATTAAAATAAACTTTCTGTGTTTGTGGTCGATTCTGAAGAGAGAGATACATCGAAAGAGAAAGAGCGCAAAAAAACTAGTCAAACCGCCAACGCACCGTGTTTTTTATCACTTCTCTACTCGCACACATGTATTCACACTGAAAAAACAGCAAAAATGTTGTAAACGTGCAAATTTGAGTGAAACCTTGCGGCAGCGCGTGCGTGTGTGTTTCACCGCGTGTCGGCCGTTTTGTTTTGATTACACTGAATGATCGATAGAAAAAGACCATGGAAATCGCCGAAAAGTGGTTGATCCAGAAATTATTACTTCATTAGCGCGTATACAAGCTAGGTTACGCGCTTTTGAAAAGTTACCTTAGACAACTTGAATTTATTTCGCAGAATAAAGTCCAATCAAAGCAAGCTTTACGATCGGTTTGATAACAATCTGGAGCAAGGCGAATACGTCATCTTAATAACAAGTTTTCAAAAGGGCGTAACCTTGAAATTTAATAATTTGAAGTGCTTGTTTGCATTCAAGTTCCTTTCTGAAAATCAACCTTTTTGTCTCAGCTGAGATAAGTAAAGATTCCATCGGTATAATAAAGTTGTAAATGGCCGTCCAACTTGTTCTTCCCCAATTATTACGTCAACGGGAGATGCAAAGTCGTTAAACTCAAGTGACGAACCTAATTTCATCACACAATATGATTTAAACAACGATAATTTTTATGTTTTAAAAAAAAGCAAATATCGCGATGAGAAAATCTATTTCACCCTAGATTAGGGTCCTAAAGCCCTATATAAATTTACAACGGTAAAAAACACGATTAAAAACCATTTTTAATCACTTTTTTTATTTTAATGCAAACAATAAATTGACAAGACGACATTTTTTCGATGGATCAACGATGGTCCCCTTTGAACGAGCTGTCAAGTAGTACCTTTTCTGTCAAGAAGTTTTTTTTTTTTTTTTTTTTTTGATTTATTATAAAATCCATTTTAAATCCTTTGCAGTCGTACAAGGGGTCACTGTACTCATAAAAAATTGCTTTATCGTTGTGAATCATAATACCACAAACTAAAGCTTAATTTTAGAACCCAATTCTCCAACCTTTCTGGCTCGCCATAAAACTTTGACAGCGCCATTATGGCAGACCGCGCCGCTCCGTTGCACCACATTGTGTCATAAAAAGCCGCCAAAATTTCCTAGAAATGGACCGCTGGAATGTCCGGGGCAGTTGCACACGTCCACACGTGCCCGCTGGACATGTCTTATTCAAAACACCTTCAAATCGCCTACTGCGGGTCGAAATGTGGGGCACAAAATAGACGGACGCTGAGTTCCGAAAAAACAAAAACAAAAACACATTCCGACACGGCTTCAGCGGTTGATGGTTGCTTTGATGTTGTTTGTTACCTGGTGGTACTGTTTCGTTGTTGTCTTGGGGAGTTGGTTTGTTTTTGTTTTTTTTTTATGTTTTGTGTGCATTTGAAAGAACTTGAGGGGGTTTGGATGTTTTCTGTAGAATGGAAAGTTTTGAGATATGTGGCGCCAAAGTAGAATGTTGCTATCTTATTGTGCAAATTTTTTATCTACTCTTTTTGTAGAAAGCGTAATAAACCTTTTAGAAATTTGTTGTAAAACAGAAAAAAACACTTGAACACAATACCACACCTTGAGAGATTTAATTTATTCTATTTATTTTCATAAATTGAAACTAGATAGAAACAAAAAAAGGAGAAATGAACTAGAGTTGAAACGATAGAAATAAAAACAAAAATAATTTGAAATTGAGCCACTTCAAATCGCAAAGTACAAAGTCCACCTCGACCGCCCAAAACGAAAACAACAAATATTTCTTGTATTTCATGTAATTTTAGCTCACACACTCTAACGGGGCAAAAATAGCGCAGTATTTGCATATAAATACCCTTTTCCCTCCGCCCTGAGACAGTGCCACTTTATTTTCATCTCGCGGGGCGCGCGCCAAGATTCTGACGCGATGCACTGCGAGAAATTGCATCATTCGAGAGTCCTGAAGCCAAAACTATCAACGCACCAAGCGTGAGAGATAGAGAAAGATCTTGTCGAGAACGAAACGCTTTCTGGCCCGATGGCATCTCGGAATGTGACGGGTATGTGTGAGTGTATGTGTGCAAGTCTGTTTATCTGTGACAAGGGCGTATCAGACGTAGTGAGAGGTGACGTTTGTTGTGAGGAATTTTTGTAATGACGGTAGTGCTTTTGCCTTGGAAAACACGCATTTTATAAAATCAATTATTAAAATAATATCTCAAATCTTAAAACTTAAATTATCTAAATTTTCAATTGTTATCTAAAGTTCCGATTATCCGAAGTTTTGATTGTCCGATGTTCGATTATCCAAAGTATCGATTTTCCGTAAATGGACTATCTCTTGTTCGATTAGGCCGATGCAAATATTTTCAAATTTTTTGTCCCTCGACTCTGGAGGTCGAGGGTGGCGGGGGTCAAAACATAAAAAATATAATTGTTTGAATTACAATCCAGAGTTTCAACATTTCAATATTATGAAAAAGTTACATAATACAGTACATACAGTTTATATGCAATCATAAGTTTAAAAAAATTGGAATGAACAGGTAACATCCATTCTTACATTGCAATTAAGTTAAATGGTTCTATTTTGGACCTACTAAGCAAAACTCTTATTTCGACCTAACTTGAATCTAATAAGTTTAGCCTGTTTTGACTGATTTTGTTCTTATTCTTGGTTTTAAACTGTAGACTAATGCAAATTGGTCAAATTTTGTTTATTTTGCAATCGACAGTTGGCAAAGTAGAAGCTGAAAATTTTAACGTATTTTGGACCTAAACAAACTAATTTCAAATGTTGGTGGTGTTGGGATTTGGGATCCCAAATTTGGAATATGGAAATTAGAAATTGGGAATTGTAAATTGGGAATTGAGAATTGGGAATTGAGAATTGGGAATTGGGAATTGGGAATTGGGAATTGGGAATTGGGAATTTGGAATTGGGAATTGGAAATAGGAAATAGGAAATTGGAAATTGGGACTTAGAGATTGGTAATTGGTAATTGGAAATAGGAAATTGGGAATTGGAAATTGGACATTGGAAATTGAAAATTGGAAATTGGAAATTGGAAATTGAAAATTGGAAATTGGAAATTGGAAATTGGAAAATGGAAATTGGAAAATGGAAATTGGAAATTGGAAGTTGGAAATTGGAAAATGGAAATTGGAAATTGGAAATTGGAAATTGGAAGTTGGAAATAGGAAATTGGAAATTGGAAATTGGAAATTGGAAATTAGAAATTAGAAATTGTAAATTGGAAGCATAATCA
This sequence comes from Culex quinquefasciatus, assembly GCF_015732765.1. Lineage (NCBI taxonomy): Eukaryota > Metazoa > Arthropoda > Insecta > Diptera > Culicidae > Culex > Culex quinquefasciatus. The sequence continues at coordinate 28,283,414 of NC_051862.1, read as the reverse complement.
TAATACAAAAATAATACAAAATAATACAAAAATAATAAATCTGATGTAAATTAGAGAATGGGCACTGCATTTTTTCTTTTCTTCAAATCTCATTATGTTCAAAGAAAAGGGGAGGCAATAAACTTAATTTTAATTTAAAAGGGTAATTATTAAAACATTAAAGAACTGCAATGAACATATAAGAAGCAAAATCAAAATAAATTTGAAACACTTAATATTGAATGAAAAACAAAGCCAATGAATCATTTTAAAAACAACAAAATTACGAAAATAATTGGTTAGGACATGAAAAGAAAATTGAATAGCTTGATTTTTTTAATAATTAAAGAAGCTCATGACAAATTTGAAAAGATAAATCAGGATAAAATTACAGAAAAAGTACTTTAGTGATTTTTTAATTAAGTGCAAGTTAGTGTCAAGTTATAACCACTTTTGAAATCTAATCTAACAAAAATGTATTATATAAAATTATAAACTAGTGCATCACCGGGAAAAAAAATCGCTTCGCTTAGATTTTTGCTAAATTGGATCAAAAAATTCAAAGCACACCAAAATTCTCAAAAAAAAGCAATAGAAAAAAAACGAATAAAAATTGCAGATAAATTCTGTAAAATTTGTGCTGTTTAACCGTCGTCAATCCAAAATATTTAAAAAATTAAATATTGGAATAAATTCATAGCAGAGGATTTTTTTTTCAATTTTCAAATAAAAAAAGATTTTGTGAAAAATATATTTCTCAAACATTTCCCTCCAAAACCCCACACATGGCTTTGCCAAAGTACGTTGAACTTCACCTCAACTCCCGTGAAACTCTCATCGATGTGACAACACACCGGAGAGCTCCCCTCACACGTTAATACAAATGATTACTCAAATTACCGCGTTCAAATTTAGGGTGACATGACGGGGAAAAAAAGAAATTCTTCAAACCCATCAATCTACACCTCTCGCCGGCTTCAAGAAACCGTTCCAAATGCAGCGTTTCGCACTCTCTCCCCTCACACGTGGGCGAAAAACCATTTTCCCGCCATTGCTGTCGATGTCTAGGTTTTGTTTTGCTTCAGGAATGACAATTGGGTGACACTGAAAAAGTTTGGAATAAGATTTTTTCAAAAGGTTTTATTATCAAAACTAAAAAAAATCAAAATTTTGTTATTGTGTTTCCAAAAATTGGGCGCAAAACACCAAAAATGAGGGGATAATCTTCACCAAAATCGGAAATAAGAACATAAATAGTCGAAGCTCCCCCCAGGGAAAATCCAAGGTGGCGTCAACTGTCAACGTCAATTAGCACCCCCTCCTGTCAAAGTAGGAAAAAGGAAGAGGAACTCGGAGGAAAAATCGACCGGGAAAACACGCAACAAGCGCCGACATTCGATGCGATGTGGTCCAGGAATGCCGGGAAAAAATCGAAGCGGAAAACAGGACGTCGGAAGATCCAAGTTGGCGGGAGCAGCAACGTCTTCCCCCTTGGAAACGTGACAAGAAATAATCACGGGGCTGCTGCGATCGAAACACGGAGTGACACTTTTCCTGGGTGTTGACTGGCTGGGTTCTTCCACGGCTTGTCTACTTCGAGTTGAGAATGGAACTCGGAGTCGTAATTATCATTCGCTGAGTTTGATTTACCTGGAAAGATGAAAATAGAGAGTGGAAAACATTGCATTAGTATACTGTGGAAAATGTGAATCAATAACAGTAATGAATCTTAACATGAGAGCAGTTCTCTCAGGTTTCGGTCATTCGATTTTTTTTTTGTATTTTTTAATCCGACTGAAACTTTTTTGGTACCTTCGGTATGCCCAAAGAAGCCATTTTGCATCATTAGTTTGTCCATATAATTTTCCATACAAATTTGGCAGCTGGCCATACAAAAATGATGTTTGAAAATTCAAAAATCTGTACCTTTTTGAAGGAATTTTTTGATCGATTTGGTGTCTTCGGCAAAGTTGTAGGTATGGATATGGATATGGATTTTCAAAATTTTTAAACCAAGACTAACATTTTAAAAGGGCGTAATATTGAAAGTTTTGCCCTTTTGAAATGTTGGTCTTGGTTTGAAAAAATTGAAAATATTTTTTTCGAAAAAATCGAAAAATTTCACGAATGTTTCATATTTTAACATTGAAAATCGGACCATTAGTTGTTGAGATATCGACATTAGAAAATGGTGTGTTGTTTGGGTGAGACTCAGAAAACATCAATTTTCCTGTTTTTAAACCTTTGCATGGCAATATCTCAGCAACTAAGGGTCGTATCAACAAAGTTCAAAAATGCAAAATATAGAGAATTTTCAGCTTTTCAAAAATATTTTTTTCAAAGGTGGACAAACATGTGCACTAATTTAAAAAAAATGAAAAACTTCGACTATTTTCAAATAAGTCATCTAAAAATGGATTTAACTTGAAAACGGTGCACTTTATCAAAATTTCACTAAAGTACTTTTTCATTGCAAATTTGATTTTACATCGAAAAATGAAGTTGAAAAATTTTTGCGACCAATTTTTCGATTTTTTCAAAAAATCAGTATTGATTCAAAAATTCATAAGTCGCTCAAAGATTTTTTGCACAACCTGGAAATTTCTGAAAAGTTGGCATTTAATGTCCTCTAAAACATATCAAAAAATAAAAAAAAATCAAAATAGCGTTTTTTTGCAAATCAAGTTTTAGTGACAAAAAGTTAAATAAAAAATCACCAAAAATTTTTTTACCGTGTATCATTTTTTTCAGTGTAGTCCATATCCATACCTACAACCGAAGACACCAAATCGATCAAAAAATTCCTTCAAAAGATTCAGATTTTTGAATTTTCATACATCATTTTTGTATGGCCAGCTGCCAAATTTGTATGGAAAATTATATGGACAAACTAATGATGCAAAATGGTTTCTTTGGCCATACCGAAGGCACTTAAAAAGTTTCAGTCGGATTAAAAAATACAAAAATCAAAATTTAAGAAAAAAGGCCAATTTCGTAGAGAATTGCTCATGATATTCACTCAAAGTTAAGTCAATTTTTAGTCAGCTCCCGATGACGTTTCAATGACGACTCGTTGTCAGAAGCAATTAGTTGGTCGAAAATGCATCTGATGTAAACAATTTTTTTTTAAATACTTAGAGAAATTGATGATGATTTTGATGATGGTCCCACCTTATGTTTTTTTTTGTACTTCTTGTATTTCTTGTATTTCTTGTATTTCTTGTATTTCTTGTATTTCTTGTATTTCTTGTATTTCTTGTATTTCTTGTATTTCTTGTATTTCTTGTATTTCTTGTATTTCTTGTATTTCTTGTATTTCTTGTATTTCTTGTATTTCTTGTATTTCTTGTATTTCTTGTATTTCTTGTATTTCTTGTATTTCTTGTATTTCTTGTATTTCTTGTATTTCTTGTATTTCTTGTATTTCTTGTATTTCTTGTATTTCTTGTATTTTGTATTATGTATCGGTCAAAAACGCTATTTTTCCTCTCTTCATCGACTTTCCACCTGAACTACACACCCCCTTCAGCGAAGCAGCAACGGTGGCGCTGGGCAACAAAAACAACTCCCATTTCGGGCTTCCTTTATTATTAATTTTATTAGTTTTATAGACCGCAACTAGTCACGGTTCTTCTGCCTCGAGTCTCCCCCTCTCATGTCTTATTCTATTCCAACCTTCTTCCCAGGAGAATAGTTTTATTTATGTTAATAAATTAAGCAACTTTAATTACATGTTGTCTACGTGCTCGTTGCTTCTTCTACTTTTTTTCTTCTCCTATTCTTCTTCAAGTCCACGTTTCTTCACCAACTTCAGTCCGTCCGCGATCAACAATTTTCGGGGGCCAGTTAATTGGAAGTGTCCCTCCTTAACCAACTCCTCGCCCTCCACCCTCTCACCGTTATGATAAATCGAATTTTAAACACGTTGCCGGCTCGTTGCCCACCCTACCCCGGCGGACCCCACTACACCGCTACCAAGTGGTCATTTCTCACACCGTAAGGTTCACTTTTTCGAAAAAAAATATTTTACGACTTTTGGAGGAAACACACAGAAAAATAAAACTATGGTGGCGTTACGCAATTGTACTTTTGATGTAGGTAATTTTTATCTATTTTTTCGAGCATTATTTTTTTTTTGTTAACAAGGGGCGCCACCATTGAAGTGGCAATAAAATGTAAATCGATCCAAACTTTCAAAGTTTTTAAGGGTTTTGGTTGTGCTACTGGAATAGACTCTGAGGAAGGGAAAAAACGGTTGAAAAGCAACGTGCTCACATAGAAAATTAGAGTTTTATTGCTTTTGAAACATGCAACAGTGGAATAGGTTCCTGACGGCAAACATGTGACAGCCGATAACGCATTCGGGATGACGAGACAGGATGAAGTTGTAAAAAATATCGAGTTTTATTGCAGCTGAACATATGGACAATTGTGAATATAAGAGCATACGGTGGAGTACTGAAGTGGTGAAAAAAATAATTGGATTCAAAAATTCAGCTGTCTGATCGATTTAAAGCCGCTCTCTTGTGATCACGAGAACCATCCACGTGACCTTAGCATAACTTAAAAATTGAAATTAAACTAAAATGAAGAGCTTTTAAATTTTTAGAACATTCAGCCAATGTTTTGAAACAAAACTACTAAATTTTCGTCCCTCTTTCCATTGAATCTACCAGACTGCAAACTTCAGTTATTTTCGTCCTCGGTGGCGCGATTTGCCGACGGCACGGCCACATTGAATGCATTTCACGTTATTTTCACTAAGATGTTTTGATCGCGTTTTTTTTTTCTTCATTTCAAGTCGAAAGGAAAGGAAAAATCCACCGCCACAGAAAGCCGCTGACTTGTTGTTTTGCAGTTTTGTGACACCAAAAAAAACGGTTGTTCAAACGTTTTTTTTTTCGCTGGTTTTATATCAAGCCAGACGCACTCGATGCACTTTACCGACTCTCAGTAGGCCAGACGCATTCCTTCGAGTACTTACTGCGTGTGTTGTGTGCTGCTTCAACTGAGTCTCTCTTGTCCTTTTGCAGTTTTACGTGCAGAGAATTTTCGGCAATGTTTTTTTTTTTTTTTTTTTGACTTTGTTTATTTTTATTTTATTTTCGGTAAGGGTCATTTCAACAAGATGTGTGAAGTTTTGTCAAAAATTATGGTTTCAAAGACCCCAACCCAGTAAGAGACTCTGACTCAGTGTGTCTCGGGAATGCCAAGCATTTGTTTATGTTGACTGCATTTTCTCGTCTGTCTCGTCCGTCTGGCTGTCGCAAATTTGGGTCCATCTTCTTTGCAAGTTTTTTTTTTTTGTATTTTTTTGCTTGCTTTTTTACCCACTTGCATACTGTTTTGTTTTTCTTCGGTTTCGAAAATTGCACCATTCACGCGAGAAAGAGGCGCTTTCCTTCGGTTTGCGTGAAAAATTGAGACGAGTTGAGTAAATGCTGGTATTTTAGCGAACTCTGTGATTAATGGACTGGTACCGTTTGAATATTTTGATGCATTTTTTGGTAATTGAAATTTTGTTTGGCCTTTGTTTTAATGTTTTATGTTGCTTCTAATATTTTAGGCATGATGCTTAATTTAAAATTAGTTCCTGTAAGCTATGGGGTCTCCTATGTTTATATGAGCAACTCTCTACGAAATCGGCCGATTTCGACCATTTTTATATTTTGTATTTTTTGATTTGACTCAAACTTTGTGGGGGCCTTCCCTATGACCAAATATGCTATTTTGTGTCATTGGTTCACCCATACAAGTCTCCATACAATTTTGGCTGCTGTCCATACAAAAATGGTATGTAAATATTCAAACAGCTGTAACTTTTGAGTGAATTTTCTGATCAATTTGGTGTCTTTGGCAAACTTGTAGGTATTGTTGAGGACAATTGAGAAAAAAATAGGTACACGGAAAAAAAAATTTGCAGATTTTTTTATCAACTTTTTTTTCACTAAAACTCAATTTCCCAAAATGCTTATTTTTTTATTTTCGAGATTTTTTGATATGTTTTAAGGGACTAAAATCCGCAACTTTTGAGCTATCGAGAAACATGGTCAAAAAATCTGCCGCCAAGTTATGAATTTTTGAAAAATAGTGATTTTTGTAAAAAAATCCAAATTTCATGCAAAAACAAATTTGAAGTTATTTTTAATGCAAAATTGAATTTGCAATCGAAAACTACTCTACAATTTTTTTGATAAAGGGCTTCGTTTTCAAGATATAGCCACCGAAAGTTTGATTTTAGCAAAATATTTACAGTTTTTTGATTTTTGAAAATAGTGACCATGAGCGACCATTTCTGAAAATATTTTTTTTGAAAAGTTCAGAAAATTTGCAATAAAATTGTCTAAGAGACATTGAAGATTGGACCTCGGGTTGCTGAGATACAGCCGCTTTAAGAAAAAGAAACACGAAAATTGAAATTTTCTAAGTCTCACCAAAACAACCCACCATTTTCTAATGACGATATCTCAGCAACTAATGGTCCGATTTTCAATGTTAAAATATGAAACATTCGTGAAATTTTCCGATCTTTTCGAAAAAAATATTTTGAAAAAAATAAATCAAGACTGACATTTTAAATGGGCGTAATATATTGAGTTTAAGTGAAAAAAAAGTTGATAAAAAATCTGCAAAAGTTACAGCTGTTTGAATATTTACATACCATTTTGTATGGACAGCAGCCAAAATTGTATGGAGACTTGTATGGGTGAACCAACGACACAAAATAGCATATTTGGTCACAGGGAAGGCCCCCACAAAGTTTGAGCCAAATCAAAAAATACAAATAAAATCCATTTCCGGTTGTGGTAGAAAATTGCTCATATGACCTTCTCAAATAAAACTCTTCAAATTCGCGAGATCTCTCTCTCTCTCTCTCTCTCTCTCTCTCTCTCTCTCTCTCTCTGTCTTTATTTCTCTCAAAATTACTCTCTTTTCACTTTTTCTGATACTAACCTGGGTGCAGAATAGTTGTCCGCAAAGCGGCCTCAATTTAGAACTGTCAAAGCGGAACCAATTTACTGTTTGGAAAATGATGCCATGAATTGGCAAGTATTGTAATCGATCTATTATTTATTTTGTCAGGAATAAAAAAGTCGAGGGCGTCGAGCTTTTGAGTCAGTCTTAAAAAAGGGATGAAATCGAGATTGTTTTAATTCGTTGCTAACATTTCCATAAGCGCTATGTCTCACTCAAAACCTATGTTTACAAATTATTTAAGACAAATTATCAGTAACTGTGAATGGCGCCTGCCAAATAACGTCTTACTCCTGTATTATCACTGCGCTTCAAAGATACATAATCTTGTAACTTCCATCCGGTTGCTCTTCTGATTCACGAAATTCCCCCACTTCTGACGCAATATTTCATCACGTTAAAAACAAAGAAGGACTCTTTTAACCGCCCATCGTTTAGTCTACAAAAAAAAGCACGAAGAATTTATTTTTTCAGCGAAAACATTAATATGTATCATCAGATCCAAAATGTTTCAAAATGAGTCACTTCAACAGCAAAAAATATGTCACGCTTGAGCTTGAACTAAGCCTTCTACTTTGTTTATGTTTACAGCTGTAGTTCAGTTTGTTAGTGAGGAGCAGTTGGGATCATTCGGAAATCACGTTACGCATTCTGTCTTTTCAGCACCCAGATACTAACTTACTCACTTATGCGGAACAACTCACTCACTCTGGGATTTGGCTTCCTTGATAGAGAAGTGACCAGATATTTAAATGTGTAACAGATCACTTGCTTTCTCACTCTTTAACATTCAATATTTTTTCCATAATTACTTTACTTTTGTTGAATTTAAAGTAAATTGATTTGGTGCAACAAAAATTCAATTTTTTTCCATTTTTTTCAGGGCGCAAAACACTTTTTTTTAAAATTCAAAAAATAAACGAAATTTTGAGTGCAATCAGCTGAAATCATTTAAACCCCATTTCTCTGAGTTTATAATCATGTTAATGGGTGATAAACAGAGCGAATGCGTAACGTGATTTTCGAATGATCCCACTTTGTTTACATCTACAAAGTAGGAAGCTGTTCAAGCACATGCATGACTTTTTTTTACTGATAAATGAACTGTTTTATAATCAGTTGTTTGTGTTTCATTTTGGCTAGTTTTTGATATTTTTGCTGGAAAGTTGTGTGTGTTGTAGGTTTTCAAACGGAATCAAATCAAGATTATGACAGCTTGGATGGATACAACCGCATTGACTCCAAGAACAACTTCAATTCATAATTATAAAAAAATGACGATCTCGCCTTCAACTTTTTAAAGATTTCTTGACTTCAACTTCAGGTCCTCGAAAGCCAAACAAAATCATTCTTGAAAAAAAATTGTAATGATCGATAACAATACTCTCTACTTTTGGCGAACAGTAAATTGGTTCCACTTTGACAGTTCAAAATTGTGGCCGTTTTGCGTACCACTATTCAGCACCCAGGTTAAACATATTTAAACTCACTTAATTTTTTTTTTTTTTAATATTAGTGAATTTCCATTGTACAGTACCGCAAAAAGTTTGTTTTGTAGCGAAAAACAAATTTTTACTCAAAAACTTATAAGAGTATTTTTAAAAATAATGATTGCAAACCAACTGTACTAGTGTATTATGCAACCTGTCCATTAAAATTTTAAAATTGTGTGCTGTAATTTCAATTTTTATTTTTTATTTTTTGAAGTTTTTAAAACCCCCCAAATCGTGAGGCAAAACATTTTTTTGAGTACATTTGGGTTTGTTCAAAAGAATATTTAAATTTTTGAAAATTTTCGAAGTACAATACCGCAAAAAGTTTTGATTTCGCATTTTTTCTGTTTTCTTTAAATTTTACTTTTTGAAAGATTGCATAGCAACTGAAATATTGTAAAATACTTTTTAAAACACTTTTTTCATTAATTTGTTAAGACTATAGCTTGTTATTTATTTTTTCTATCTCTTATTTTTTTTGCCACCCCATCGACCCCAGCCAGAGCCGAGGGAAAAAAAACTTTATAAAATAATTGCATCGGCCTAAAAGTTATTTAAAAATTATATTTATTAATGTAATTAAATTGAAAACAATTATTTCAATAAAACTTTGTTTTTCAAATACAAATTTTCAACTTTTCAGGAAAAAAGAAACACGGAAAAACTTTTTTTTCCGTTTTGATTAGAGTTACAGCTTCCTTAAGTCAAAAGTTTGTTTTTCTCAGTGTCATCAAATCAGCTTTCATTTTTCATCTTACGATACCTCGAAAACTATTTTTCAGTGTAAAAAAAAGAAACTTTGTGTCTCTCATGCTCATGCCCATGCTCAAGGAAGAAGCTTTGTGAAATGTTATGCGTTTTTCTTTGAAAATAATTTCAAAATTTCAGAATCAAGAGTTACCGAGCAATTCTCTACGAAATCGGCCGATTTCGACCTTTTACTTTTTTGTATTTTTTTTATTTGGCTCAAACTTTGTGGGGGTCTTCCCTATGACCAAAGAAGCTATTTTGTGTAATTGGTTAACCCATACAAGTCTCCATACAATGTTGGCAGCTGTCCATACAAAAATAGTACGTAAATATTCAAACAGCTGTAACTTTTGACTGAATTTTCTGATCAATTGTAGGTAGGTATTGTTGAGGACTATTGAAAAAAAATAGTTACACGGAAAAGAAATTGTCGATTTTGTTATTGCCTTTTTTAACAAAAACTCAATTTCCAAAAATACATATTTTTTGATTTTCGATATCTCAACAACTAATGATCCGATTTTCAATGTTAAAACATGAAACATATTTTATTTTAATCAAGACTAACATTTCAAAACGGCCAATCGTTCAATATTACGCCACTTTTTGAAAAAAATATTTTCAGAAAAGATTACTCATAGTTACTATTTTTAAAAATCGAAAAACTGCAAAGATTTCGCTAAAATCAAACTATATCTTGAAAACGAAGCCCTTTATCAAAAAATCTGTTAAGTACTTTTCGATTTCAAATTCAATTTTACTTAACAAAACTAGGTCAATTTTTTTGTGTGATGCTTCAATTTTTCCAAAAATCACCTTAAAAAATAGTAAGAAAGGCAAAAACATGTGTCTCTACACCCAACTGGCAGTCGCATGATTGTGATGCATGGCGGTATGAAAGTATATCAAAATCTGCATGAAATCTGTCCTCATGCATTTTTTGCGATATAGGATTATGACATTTTTGCCCGTTACCGACAATTATCGACATTACCGACGGCTTTTTGGTTGTATTTCACAAAAACAAACACTTAGCAGAACGAGGATTGAACCACCAACTTCTTGGTTATTGATCCGACACGCTACCACCGCGCCATGGACGCTTGATGAAAAGTGAGTGAAAGAGCACCAACATATGCCTCTCTTTGGAGTGTTGCTAGGGGACAGGCCAGCATTATATGTGTTGGTGAGAACTGCAGATTGCTGATGTTTTTACACGCGGGCAAAAATGATCTACGGGCTTGCTGCAAAAAATGTTATAAAATGTGACATTTTCTGCAGCAAATCCACTGTTGCAGATTTTGAGATATATTTTTCCTTTGGGTGTATGTCTCAAAAATAAGGATTTTTGTCTGCTAAAACATATAAAAAAATCTCGAAAATCAAAAAATACGTATTCTGGGAGATTTAAAAAAAAAAAGTAAATTAAAAAATTGACAATTTTTTTCCGCAAACCTATTTTTTACTCAATAGTCAACAATACCTACAACTTTGCAGAAGACACCAAATTGATCAGAAAATTCAGTCAAGAGTTACAACTACTCGAATATTTAAGTACCATTTTTGTATGGACAGCTACCAAAATTGTATGGAGCTTCATTGGTCATAGAGAAGGCTCCCACAAAGTTTGAGCCAAATAAAAAAATACAAATAAAATCAATTTCCGGTTTTGATAATGAGTTGCTGAAGAGATAAAACACTTTTTGACATTTTTAAAGGAAATTTTCTCGACTTTTCAAAGTCAGAATGGAAGAGCAGGGCTGCTTTTTCTACATTAAGTATATTTAAATTTCAAAAAACTGAAAAATGTCGAAAAAATTAATTTTAAATAAGCATTTCCGATTGGTTTTATTTCAGATAATTTGTCACTTCAGTTAAACTCTTGTCATTTTTAATTGCGAATTGGATTTTGCATCTGAAAACTGTATTGGAGATTTTGTTTACAGTATTTACTATTTTTTCCATAAACTGCCCTTATTTCGAAAAAATATATACGGAACCAGATTATGCACTTAAACCTTAAACTCAATCGAAAAATATCCCCTTTTAGTCCTCTAAAACTAAAAAAAGCGTGGATTCAACTTTTAGTTAAAGAAAGTCTATTAAAAATCATAAACTACAACTTTGCAGAAGACATAACATCGATTAAAAAATTCCTTCTCAAGATACAGATTTTCGATACTCAAATGATATGACCATTCCAAAAAAAATATGGAGCTTTCTATGGAAAAACTAATAATACAAAATGTCTTCATTTGACATAGGGAATGCATGCACAATGTTTCATCCAAATCAAAAAATACAAAATAAAAAAAACCCTTTAAAAAGATACGAAATAAAGTTATTTAATTGTGTTATTTTTTTTTATAACCCCAGACAAAATTTCTCACAATCTTTAAAAGATAATTTGAGCAAGTGAGTACCGACATCTGTGGTAGACACAAAATGGATCGGAAATATCTTTTTAGCAACCCTTAATTTTGGATGGCTAAACTAATTGAAAAATGAGCCAGTTAGTGAATGACTAAATCATTACAAACTCACTCACTAAGTACCTGCAAGTGATTGAGTGAATGGGTGAGTAAGTCAATGAAGATTGATAATGAGAGAGAGAGAGAGAGAGAGAGAGAGAGAGAAGAGAAGAGAAGATATCTTTTAAGTGATTTAAAACATATTTCAATGCCTCGTTATTTCATACTGAAATTTATAAACTGGATGAGTGTGTTATTGGAATTATAAATGAGTCAGTGAATGAGTTTCTGAATTAGTCAGTTCTTGAATCAGTGAATTAGAGAGAGATTGGGTAAGTAACTGAGTGATTGCGTGAGTAAGTAAGTGTGTGAGTAAGTCAGCGAATTTATTATTTAATGTGTTTATATCGACGCTGTCGTGCTGTTTTGTCGTATGTCCCTTTTTGACGTTCCGAGAACGCGTTTTAATGTTTAACCTTGAATAAACATACAATAAGGCACGCAATGCAAACAATAACAATCACGTTTTGTTTGGTTGACCATTCTGCGCATCGCCCCGAATTTTGGTTGAATTTGGTTGCCGGAGGCCCGAGCTATAATTGAAATTTCACGGTATTCTATGTGTCAAACGCGTTCTGACCTGAAATCCCTTTGGCCAATTGACGCACTAACATCAATTTTCAGGCTGTGTCAAGAATGCACAACAAGATTGAATCTTCTTTCATATGAAAAGTGACAAAAATGCACGGAGTTTTTTTCGATTTTTATTGAATATCTCATGGTCGAAATCGAATTATAGGGATCTGAAAAGATCAAAAGGTGAGGCATTGTGAGCTGCACAAAGTGGCGTTCTTAACTCAATTTGGCCCAAAATAAACGTACGACAAGTTGACACGACGGCGACGAAGTGAGTGGGTAAGGGAGTTAGTGAGTGGGTGAGTTGATTGGTGAGTGCGTGAGTTACTTAGTAATAGAGTGAATGAGAACGATTGTTAAAATATGAGTATATTTTTGAAAAGAAAACATCAAAATTATTATAAACAAAAGTGCCGATAAATTACTGTCAAGTCCATAATTTTTTTCTGTTTCCTTGCAATATTTCCCCAACTTTACCTCTTCATCTACTTCTTAAAACTAGAGCTTATCATTAACAAAACGAAACAAAATCCATTTCTTGTCAAAACATTTGCTACCACGCAACTTCATAATTCAACTCTAACACCGGAATAGAAAAAAACCCCGAAACTCGTGGGTAATTCCAACCTATTCCCCCATTATCATTGGCATAGGCAGCAGAGCCCACCATTGAATTAAACATTTCCATCGTCGCGCGTCCATCTTTTTTCTTGTGGAGCTTTGTCTGGCGGAACAAATGTCTTCTAATCGCCGAATAAAACTTTCAAGCTGAACGCCCAGACTCATTGCCGTGTTTCAGATCGATATCAGTGATCGTTTTCGGTGAATCCAACAGAGGTTTTTCTTTAATTTCTGTGTAGACTTTAAGATACGCCGGCCGTTATCTGCGTCATTCGACTGTACTAACGGTGGCAAATTAGCTCAAAACAAGCCACCGAATTATCAGCCCCGCCCGCCCGAAAAAAAGGGATCTTTATCTCGCTAATTTGCGACACACTTGGCGGAGCAAAACCTTAGTTTTTTCCCGATCGTAAATTGTGCGCCCATTACAAGTGCTCTGGCCAAAGCCAGACAAAACGCGACGAAAAATGAAGCCATTAGGCGAGGCGCTTTCCAGCGAGCCGCCGTGGTACAGTTGGTAAAGTGTCGTGACGCAAGTCGCGCTAACGGCCCCGAATCCCGGCAAAAAGAAACAATGAAATCAAATTGAGAAAGACAATCGTCGGGGGGGAATGGTTGTGTTGTGATTCGGTTGAGATTTTTCAGACACAACAAAAATTAATTAAATTTTGCACTCGTTTTCTTGTGCGGTTAACAATCGTTTCAAGCCAGTTATCCCTTAATAATGTTTGAGCGGTTGTCTAATTAGCTGATTTATGGCTGATCGTATGAATTTCTTTACAGATTCCTTCCAGCCCGATAATTTTAATTTGTTTTGATAGGCAAGTTCCAACTTGGTCCGATTATAATCTCAATTATTTCCCCGACTTTTTTCTTCATTCACCCCTCTCACACGCCAAATGACTTTGTTGCCGGGCGGCCTAAAAAGTAAGGCTGCCCCTATTAATGCAACCGATTCGAAAATTTTAAAACAGACTGCCCCGGCCCCCAAGCCCAGCAGACCGAGCTTAATTAAATTTTTAAAATGTTCACTCACAATTTGTTGCTATTTTTCCTCACGAGTGCATGCCGGCCGGCCGGCTCAAGATCCAAGCAAGCCAGTGGACCGATCAGTCACCTCCGCGACGACCAGACTCTCTTGGCTACTACTGCTGAGCAAAAAACAAAAAACAAAAGAAAAGAACTGCTGCAGCTCGGAAATAATATGGCGATAAATAAATAAACAATTCCGCACGAAGCCACACTTGGCCCACACGGTGCGGTGTGTGTGTGTGCGTCTGACTTAACCCTTGATTGTTTTTAGTTTTTAATTAGGTCAGTACAGATTTAAATTATCAATTCAAAAACCATTTTTGACTATAGAGGATGCGTTGAGCTGCGATCAATTTTATTTTTAATCAAATGAGATATTTTTTAACTACTTGAAAAATTGCAATTCCGGGGTCACATACAGTCATGCCCCGGTTTTGATTCGTTCAGCTGCCTTGGTTTAGCACTGCCCAGTGCATAACTGAAGCACAGAGCTCATGGGATTTGGGATATATATGGGAGATATTGGCTATTAACTTATGAAAAATCATCCAAACTTCAAAAAATATAGTGTTTTGAAATCGGAATGATGTCACCTATCCATTGCATTTATAATTACATGAAAATTTTAAAAAAATATAAGTATTTTTGCTGTATTTTGAAAATGCCATGTTTCTTGAAATAAAAATCTAAAAATTATTGTTATTGCAAAATTGGTAACAAGAGATCGTTATTTTTACATACATTTAAAATGTAACGAAAAAAGTTTTGAAAATACTCGAAATTTTCACAAACGTATTTTCAAAAAAAAACTACTTAAAATCTAAGTTTTTTACAATATGGATATCAAATGATCGGCATTTTTTTATATTTTACGAAAGTCATCAAAAAATTTTGAAAACACTCAAAATTTTCAAAAAATAAGTGTTTTTGAAAAAAATACTCCAAATTTCAGTTTTTTACAATATAGGTATCAAATGATCGGAATTTTATCATACATTTCGAAGTCATAACAATTTTTTTTTAAATACTCAAAATTTTCACAAAAATATCTATTTTCGAAAAAATACTCAAAATTTCAGCTTTTACAATAAGAATATCAAATGATCGGAATTTTTTGATACTTTTCGAGAGAAATAGCAGAAATTTTTGAAAACACTCAAAATTTTCACAAAACTACTTATTTTTGAAAAAAAAAACTCTAAATTTCTGTTTTTAACAATATTCGAAATTTTGAAAGTATTAACACCATTTTTGAAAATACTCGAAATTTTCACATAACTACATATTTTCGATAAAATACTAAAAATTTCAGTTTTTTTATTGTTACAATATCAACTTAGGCCGTTGCATTTTTTTAAGTTTATGTCCCTCTACTCTGACCAAAGTCGAGGGGAGGGACAGAAAATAAAAAAAGTATAAAAATTCAATGTACCACTGTCCAGTTGTTTTGCCATCATTGAATTCCAAAATAACTTAGTATTGAAGAAAATTTTATTTTTATTTTTTTGCGAAAAATAAAATTTTTGCAATTCTGTATATTTTATTCATAAAATTTCAATTTATTTTAACAAGCTCAGACATGCTAAATATGATTATCAATGCCGAAAAATTCATGGAAATTTTGAAGTTTTTTGGATTAATATTTGTTTGGCCACCAGATTTTTCAGACCAATTTTGAAGGGGGAAAAATATATGCAACGGCCTTATTAAAAACACTCAAAATTTTCACAAAACTACGTCATTTAAAAAAAAAATATTCAAAATTTCAGTTTTTTACAATATGGGAATTAGAAAAATAGTGTCATAACTTTCGAAATGTAACTCGATTATTTGATACGCATATTGTAAAACTCTGAAATTTTTTGTATTTTTTTAAATACGTAGTTTTGTGATTTTTTTAATATTTTCCTTTTTTTATTATTACTTTCGAAATGTATGAAAAAATCCCGATCATTTGAAACCCATATTGAAAAAAAGCTGAAATTTGGGGTAATTTTTCGAAAAAACGTAGTTTCGTGTTTTTTTAAGTGTTATAATTTTCAAAATGTTTGTAACATTCCTGATCATTTGTAATCGTTATTTATGGTCAAAACTAATCATTATTCAGATGATTATTTTAAATAAGGTTGCCAAAATCGATGGTAGAAAAAATCAAGTGTTGCCAAAAATCGGAAGGTTTTGTATTACAAAAAAAGATTATTCAAACAAAACAAATTTAGTGTTATTTTGATTAAGAGTTTTGTATTTATTCTATTCAATAATAAAAAAAATTCTCCATTCTACGATATTTATCAAATCTTTTCAAATCTTTATCAATATCTTTTCAAATCCTCTTCATAAATTTGTTACCAAATATTTGAACAAACCCTTGAAGTATGACAGAAAATTCGCTTCTAGAACATAATTTAGCATTCCTTTGAAGAAATACTGAACATTCTGAACATTCTAAAAAGCACCATAAGCATGTTTTAATAGTAGTTTATGCAACAAGTTGCAAAAAGAGGATTTTTTCAGCACGAGTCGTACATTTATCTAACGAGGTTCACCGAGTTAGATAAATACGACGAGTGATGAAAAATCAAGTTTTGCAACGAGTTCCATACAACGTTTTTTGCAATTCCGAAAAACACCCTTTGGACAGAATTATTCGAGAGGCAACGAAAATCAATACCTTATCTAGCAAATAGAAAGAAGATCGGAAGACACTTGATGGTTGAGTTCGTCGCGTCTATTCCGTAACAAATTCATGAACTAAATGATTATATAATTAAAAATCAGGCTACGCTATCATTGCAGCATTGCGTTTAACACCTCATTTTATAAATAAATATTATTTGGTTTTATCTTTCCACAGCCGGCTGTCTAAGATTAAACCATTTCATTAAATAATTAACAACAGTTAAACGGGAAATGTCTCATCCGCAGCATCCGATTGTTTGCCTTGAGAATAAAATATAATACCTTTCAACAAACACTATGATTTTGGGTCGCATCATCATCTTCTATGATGAATCCTGGCCAAACACCCTATCCTACTAACAAGTTTTCAGGTTCCTGGTGCTCGTGGGGTGTAAGCACAGAGTAAATCAGCTGCCCTAGTAGCAACCTGCGCTAACTAACATTCCCGTCCCTTAAAATCGAGATCTACAAACTGACATGGCGGGCGCCGTTGGTGGCCAACAGGGTTGATTGATAGACACACATGAATTTTCTTGGTGTACACTAGGGTGCCCAGAAAAAATGACCCCCTGCTCCACAAGCGTAAAATGGTTTTTTGGGTTATTTTAAGCATCTGTGTAAATTTTGAGCGATCATTTCTTTTTTTAAGTTCACTGTTAACCAACAAATCTCATGAATTCCGGATGGAGATATTAAAAATAGGTAATCTCTTTGATGGAAGTGAACGATTTGGGGTAACATTGGCAACTGCCCTTGCCATCGTTAGGTAACGTGAGTACCCACCAGCTCCCGGAATGGTAGGATTGATTCTATTAATGATTGGACCACAATCCGTAATCTAGCGACACTCCGCGCCATTCAACGTCAAGTCGCAGGCATTACATTCAAAGGATGGCCCCTCGATACGCCCGGAACAGTGGTACTGGGGCTCCCAAATAGCCAAGGAGAGGAACTCAGACGTAGCGCCTGTTGATCGTTCTTAGTCCCGAAATCGGCATGATGCCGAGGAAGCGAAGCCGGTCACAAAGGTCAGCGAAGAGCGCTGCACCCGGCACTTGAATACCGGACCATCGCTGCCGACAACAAGCCACTGCAACCAGTAAACCACATCCCCCGTCTAAACTGGTCTTCCGAGCGGATTTTATTTTCACAACATCTTGATCTTGAATAACTGGAGTTGTCTATTGTTTCATACAGCATCTTAAATAAAAAAAGTTTTTTTTTACATTTGATCTCATGAAACAATATTTCAACAAACCTCTTGAAATAATTTGAGAAAAAATCCGTCTCAAATAAGCACACGTGCAGTAATGTGCTTGTCTTGTGACGTGCTCACCAGAAAAGTAAGCACATGAAAATAAACAAATGACGTGCATCACCATAGGCACTGAAAAACATGCGTGCTAGGTGACAACTTGATACCCACCTCCTTTGATTTCAGCACGACACCGTGCATATCAATCCACCCTGGTGGCCAATGACCGTTACCTATTCGCAACTGATCTTGTTTTGGCAATCATGGTGTTTTATCTTTTCAGCGCATTCATACATGCTGTTGATAAGGGAAACACCACTAGATCGTCGAAGTCTATGATCAGTAGTGCTGAAAGGATATTACGGTTCTGTTCAGCAACGGAGAAGGACAACCATGGGCGGTCTCTCATGCTCATGCTCATGCTCATGCTCATTCCGAAAAACACCCTTTGGACAGAATTATAATACAAATGTCCATGCATTGAGTCAATGAATCGTTCAAATCAAAAAAATGTTGAAAAGTATAACTTTTCCTAACAAGTTAAGTTCAACTTTTCAGCATCCATTTCAGTGCTGAAAAGTAGAACTTTTCAGCATTTGTTTTGAAAAGGGTTACTATTCGATTCTGTTATTTTTGGTACAGAAAAGTAGGCTGTTTCGTCGTTCAAGAATGACAGGAAAAGTAAGTAGTTTCACGACGGAATTGCAAAAATAAATATTTGACCAAATTTCAAAATCTATATGAAATTATAAGACAAATTTCTGAGAATCCAATAATTATTCGAAATCAATTAATTTTTCAAAACACAAAGTCTTCAAGAACAAGGTTGCATGGGTTGCAAATATTTAATAATTTACATTGAAATCCATTTCCGATTCAATGAAAAGAGACTTGTTGGAATACACTCAGAAAATTTACATATTTTTATTATTATTGAACAAATTATTTTCGTATATTATCGTACAAACAATATCAGCCATTCGAAAACTTTTTTTTATGACAAAAATATAAATTTGTAATTTTTTAATGTTTATGAAAAAACAGTTCAACCGATGTTAAAAAGTCAAAAATAAAAATATATATCTTTTTTGTTATAGTGTTTGTCCATGCTTCAACAGAGCTTAAAATTTACCTTTTTTATTCCCCTAAAACAAATAAATAAATCAAAAATAAACGTTTTTTTGGATCTTTATATGAACGACCCAATGACGAAAAATGCCGTTTTTGATCATAGCAAAATTAAAAAAATACATTTTTTATTAAAATATCGGCTGATTTAGTACATTAACTCAAAAAATCTATACTTTTTTTAAGAACCTGTCACCTTTTTGTTACATTTTCAATAACAAAAATTTCCGAAAATATGTTTATTGCTGATTTTTTTCTCCAAATTATTTGTTTGAAAAAACAAAATATGACTGTTTATATATTGAGAGCAATGAAAAATTGAGCTTTTTTCTCAACTTTTATAAAAAATGATTATGATGAATTTTTGACAGTGAATTTCTTATAACAAAGGAAGCCATGTAGAGAAAAATTACTCCATACAATCCCAACTTTTTGTTATTTTCAGAACTAAATGTTCAATTTCCTTTTGCTATTTTTTAATTTGAGTATTTTAATTAATTTTTCAATAGTCTATGCTAGCGTTTAGGGAACAAAGGGCCAATGCCTATGCAATTTTCATTGATACAAAAAAATTGTAAAATCAATTTTAACTAGGAATATTTCTCGTAAATCGTTTCATTTCGTTTTTCGTAAATTCATTGATATGTTGTAATTAACAACAATAGAATATCTTTAAAAATGTTAAAAAGTATCACAAAGTACAATAATCTCGAATAAAATTTGTACTAGCCTTGGTAGAAAATGTCAATGAATTAAGACACAGATACAAGCCGATTTGCGTGAACGTAGAAAATGGATAGAAAAGGAATCTGTGACTGAATGGGATTGCACGATATTTGAAAGAACTTTCTGTAAGCGAATATTTCCCAAAACGAAATTTGATTGCTGACACACGATGCCTATCACGATCGTCATTGCTTGACAACGGTCGGTGAACGTAAACACAAAGACGAAACGAACGAAAAATGATCACCATTCAAGTAGCCGCCCGAACGAGACAACGTGCTCTTTCTCTTTCTCTCGTTTTTCATCTCTCTCTCTTCCTTGTGTTTGCTGCGTGGTGACAACAGTCTTTTGAATGCGATCATGGGAGAGATAATCGGGATCTCGGTATAATGTCAAACGACCGTTCTCTGAGCGAATGTTTTTCTAGAGAGAGGTCAATGACTGTGTGAGTGACTTTGCGTAGCACTCATTCGTGCGCGTGTGTGAAACGAACGAAGGAGAATGTCAAAATCAGGTTGTCGTGGTGAAGACGAAGGAGACGCTTCTGATTTTGGTTACAAAACATAAAACTGTTTTTAAATTTCTTGCTCTGCTATTATTTTGTCTTAACTTTTTCAATTTATTATTTTTATATTTTATATTTCAAGAAGTTATGCTATGACTTCACGTTTCTTTAATTCAACTATTTCATGAATTTTATTGTTATTGTTTGGTTATTCTAAATTACTATTTGTCCAATTGAGGGTTAACCCCTTACAGCTTAAGCTCGGTCGCCGAGTTGCACACACAAATCGTCGGGGAAAAATTACCATCATAAATGTAAATGACCATTTCACGTACTTTCCGGTGTGAAATTGCGGTTGGTCGGCCGGTTGGTACTTGATGTTTTTGTTGTTGTTATTATGGGACCTCGGCTTGGCTTTTTGTTTTGTTTGTGTCTTCGTGTGTTGATGGCGTCTCAGTTTCATGTCTCAGCCGTTTGCTTTTTCTTTCTTTCTTTTTGCAACTTGCGTTGAATATTGGTTCGAAAAGAGTACTCACACCACACATGCACTACACACACGACAGCAGCAGCAAAATAATAATAATTTTCATTCATATAAATTTTCATTTTCGCTGCTTCTTGAGCCGCCTGTCGGGTTCTTTAGCTTCTTGACTTTTGAGGAGATTAGGGCGGAAAGGGGTTTAGTTGGGTTGGTGCCGCCCAATTTACTTATAATTTTAATCTGAATATCTTTTTCATACATTCTGATGATCTGGCAACACTGTCATAAAATATCGATACTTCAGCGGAATTGATGAATTTTTTTTGTGTATTCAGAGGGAAATGATTTTCGGGTATTTTTTTTAAACTTTTGATGAAGAATGAATTGAAATTTCTTTTAGAACTGTACTATTTTGTGACCTGGCAACACTGTAATAAGAAATCGATACTTAGGTAGAATTGATTATTTTTTTTTGAAAAATAAGAATCGATACCGCTTTTTGTACAATTTAGCTATTAAAGGTTATTTATATTTATCTCAAGTCTTGATATCTCATGACAGTGTTGCCAGATCATCAAATTCTATAATTCAAAGGTGTTTCTAGTAGTTTCAAGAAATACTTTTATCAAAAAACACAATTCATTTACCTTTCAAGGTAAGCTTAATTTTACCTAACTGCTCAAAACCGTAAATAGGGTTGCCAGATCTCATTTTTTTCAAATGTGCTTATAATTTTGCATCCAAATAAAACATTTTTAAAGAAAATTACCCTAGTCTCCCCTACAAAAAGCAATGAACCCCCAGACAAACTGCACCTTCTCGAGTGTCCATTTTCCCCCCACAGCACTTTTCAGCCCAGGGTGCAGAAAGTATTTCGAGTTGGTGGCGCTGGCGTCGCGCCATCGTCTGTCATGGCGGCTCAATTGCTCATTATTCGCCGTATACATTTCCATTTAACTCCACACCTCCTCTCCCAATCTTCTTAAGGTTCTCCGTCGGCAATTTGTTTTCTTCTTGTTGGCAAACCGGGTGAGAATGTCACCCCCTCCCCCCCTTCCTTAATAATTTCCCATAACTTTCGAGCAAGGTGCCATAAAAATTGCAACGTTTTTTTTTTTCGCTCTTCTTTTTCTTGGTTTCTCTTCATTATAGTGCTGATTAAGGGCTGGTTGCATAGCAGAGGCCATCGGGGTTCTTTCTCTGGGGAGGGCTTTCTGGCTCTAGTGGCGGCGGCGGCAAGATAATGGACACCGGGGTCTCTGACGCTGCGGCACTAATTGAAAGTGCACCTTGGCACGGCATCTGGGGAATGCTGTTGTGTTTGTGTTGTAGTTATAGTTAAGCAAGAAGAAGAATGTTCAATTAATTCTAATGTGTTTTATCAGTTTTGCAGACAAGACTGTCGACAAGGAGGGCAAAAAAAAAGCTCCGGCGTCTGTTGTCTTGCGAGGGGTTCACTTTTTTTTAATTTATCTGGTAAATATTATAATTTACTGAAGATAAATCAAGCAGATTGGGGCTATATCATGAATGTTCATTTGGGATTTATTAAGGTGTAACGGGCCATCATCAAATATGGCGATTAATTATGGCGAAAAAACATCCCGTTCCACGTTAACGATGATACTTTCCCGTTCCACCTTATCCGGTGAAATTTTTAAACTTTTCCGAAAATTGACGATTGTTTGCATTTCTACTGCGGATTAAAATATAAAAAAATAATCACTGTGTACAAAACTTTCACGAGAATACAGGGAAACTTGCAGTAGGCTTGAAAAAGTTTAATTTTCTTCAAATTTAGCCTGTTTTTGAAAAGTATATTTTTCCATACAAAAACAAGCGCACTTTTGAACACTTCAAAACTACCGTTTTAATTACCTTACCTCAATAAATTGCTAATCCCTCGACGTGCTGCAGGCAGGAGAACCAGCTGACAACAACCAAACACAGCAAAACTCGCGATTTTCGCGAAAAGTTGCATCGAAATACGCGAAGTGGAAAATTTCCGCGAGTTTTTTTGTTTTCAAACACTCTTCAACACAACCATTCTTTACACAAGTATTGGTAGTCATCATGAAAGTGGTTGCCAGAAATTTCAGTCAAGCACTTTATATGAAATTCACAAATAACATTTTCTTATTTGATTATTTGCCACGTACTGATGTAAAATATTGAAACAATTAACTAATACATCTTTTTAATGATAAATTATACTTAACATTGGTATAAAAGCTTAAAAATAACGACATCAAATTCTGGCAATAAACAACAAATTATAAAACTTTACCCTGTTTGGCAACACTTTTCGCTGACGCTCCATGTTGTGACAGTTGCGATTTTCACTGTCGATCTGTCAGTTTCCTTCGCCGTTCGGAGAAAACAAAATCCTCAGAGCCAAGATTTGCAATCTTGCCGGATAAATGTCGGTTCAGAACGTTCCGGATTTGACCGACGAAGAGGACAAGCGGCCCCGACAGCCGACAAGTGGACGAGTCTTCAACTCACGGCAAGTGAAAAGGTTTCGCTGGG
Source organism: Culex quinquefasciatus (assembly GCF_015732765.1). Classification (NCBI taxonomy): domain Eukaryota; kingdom Metazoa; phylum Arthropoda; class Insecta; order Diptera; family Culicidae; genus Culex; species Culex quinquefasciatus. Next base: position 28,260,154 of record NC_051862.1, on the reverse strand, counting down.
TGGCAGTCAGATCAAGCCTTTCTGGATGCGGCCATAAAGGTAGGGACGTCCGCCAACCAGCAGCAGAAAATCTACCGTTTGCTGCCCTCAACTTACGGTAAATGAAAAGCTTATGCCGGGTGCCAGCCAGAACAGAACGTATGTAGCCATGAGGAATACAACATGTCGAGCACCATTCCGTAGATCTTGAGCTGCTTCTCGGTGGATCGTTCTCCTTGCTGGCCACATCCGGGTCGGTTTGATCTAGCTGCCATCCGACGCTCGGTTGTCTTGAGTTGATGAGGGAGAGGGGGGATGTTCAACCCGTGGATTTTGAGCTGCTGCTCGGCGAATTGCTCTCCTTGCTGGCCACATCTGGGACGGCCTGATCTCACTAGTCGTGGTTGAGTGGGGTGCTAACTGGCTGCTGTCTGGCGCAACCTTCTCATTTGCCGTGAGTTGAGGGGACCAGACCGTAGATTGTCAGTCCTTGATGGCCGCATCCGAGAAAAGCTTGATGTGGCTGCCACACGGTGGAAGCTTTTCACTTCCCGTGACTTAGTAAAATTCCTCCGAGCCAAGATCGCAATTTGGCCGGATGAATGCCAGTTCACACCGTCCCGGTTTTGACCGACGAAGAGGACAGGAAGCACCGACATACGACAAGAGGACGAGCCTTCAACTCGAGGCAAGTGAAAAACTTCCGCCGGGTGGCAGCCACATCAAGCCTTTCTCGGATGCGGCCATCAAGGACTGGTCCCCTCAACTCACGGCAAATGAGAAGCTTGCGCCCGATGGCAGCCAGATAGCACCGAGCCGAGCAGCAGCTCTAAATCCACGGCTTGAACATCCTCCCTCTCCCTCATCAACTCACGACAACCGAAAAGCTTGCGTCGCAGCCAGATCAGGCCGACCCGGATGTGGCCAGCAAGGAGAACGATCCATCGAGAAGCAGCTCAAGATCTACGGACTGGCGCTCTCAAAATATGAAAAGGGAAAAATTTGCGCCGGATAGCGAGGAGTCGAAAATTTGTAAAGCGAGGAGTCTGAAATTTCTAAAATAATATCGAACAATATGAAGTTGTTCATTTAAGATGCTGCGACATTAATGGGAAGATTACTAGAAATTTATTAGCTCTAACTTTTTTTTCCAAAATTGTTACTGTTTATTTTGCAAAATAAACAGAACATAACATCACTACTACATTTATACTCGATTGACGTGATGACTAATACATGTATATTTCAATGATAATTATGGTAACCAATACATTCACACCTCACTAACACAAACGCCTCACGATGATGAGGCGTTTCACCTTAAAGGTATTATTTTGAATGTTTCAAACACCTTTCTTAGTTTCTTAGAATAATTCTCGCATTTTCAATAACACTTTGTAAAATCAACAAATTAACTTAAAGGCAAGAAACATTTTGAAAATAGTTTTTATTTGTTTATTCTAAAGATGAAGTTGCACAGTATGAAACACACCCAAAGTTAAAGAACGAGGGGATAGTCCTCACGAAAAGAAACGTGAGGAAAGTGCTATTTTGCGAGAGTAAAGTCCTCTCGCGTGTTCATTCGTTCATTGGAACAGTTCATCCTATTGAGTGGCTTATATGAACAAATGACCGCCACTTAGTCACCAAACCATGGTGGCCCATACGGCAAAGGCGCAGTTCAATATGCCGACCCATGAGTAAAGTACTCTCGGTGATTTCGGGATTTATCCTCTCCGTCTGCACACAGTACCATTTTACTACCGAATCGTGCTCTTTATCCTCTCGTATGCCGATGTTCAGTTCTGGGTGCACTTAATTGATATTTTGAAAGTTTTAATCTGTAAATTTCAATTAGGGAGTTCATCCATGGAAAAGAGTCCTAGAAATTTCAAAAACAAATCTAAAGCTCAAGTAACATTAATACATAATTGTTCAAAATGCATTTTATTTAAAAACAGGTTTCTCACATTTCTTTGATATTTATGATTTTATCTTTAACGCCTAAGATAATATTTCAATAAAAATCAAGTTATCTTCTGTTTCTTCTGTACGTGCCTATAATCATTAAGATCAGTGTTTCTCAACCGGTAGGGAATTTCCCCCTAGGGGGAGGAGGGGGGAAATTGGCAATTCTTGGAGGGGAATGAGGATGCCACGATGTGTTTTCTGGTCAACCTTAAGGGGCAAAAATAGTCATCGCTAATCGTATCATATAAGAAATTTTCTCAGCTTTTCAATGCTTCTATTAACGAAATGTTTCATCATTGCCGAGATATATATATTTAAAGTTTTTTGTTTTAAATTCCTTCATTTTTTTTATTTTTTTTGGAAACTTTTAGATAACAGTCCGGGAAACTTTGCAACCATCTACGAAGTTGTTTCTTGTCTTATTTTGCACATTTTTATGAGTAAATGACGCATAAACATATCATTTGGCAAGTTTCCTAAACTGTTAATAAAAAGTTTCCAATGAACAATGAAAAAAATTGAAACAAAAAAACTAAAAAAAGTAGATATCTCAAAAATTTCTCGTTGAAATATTTCGCTTTTGAAAGCAATGGAAGGCTAAGAAAATTGCCTATAAAACACATTTGAAAAAAGCCATGACTATTTTTTTCCGGAAACGTTTGTTCTAGAAAACACGCCATGAATGCCATTTCTCACCCAGTCGGCCTGGTTTTGATTCCAGAAGGTCCCGGTGGCATTTTTGGAGACGAGATTTGTCTGATCACGCCTTCCGTCGGACGGGAAGTAAATGTTGGCCCCGGACTAACCTAAAAAAGGTTAGGTCGTTAGCTCAGTCCAGGTGTAGGAGTCGTCTCCCTGGGTCCTGCCTCGGTGGAGTCGCTGGTAGGGCAGTTGGACTAACAATCCAAAGGTCGTCAGTTCGAATCCCGGGGTGGGTGGAAGCTTAGGTGTAAAAAGAGGTTTGCAATTGCCTCAACAATCAAGCCTTCGGACTCTTAGATTCGAGTAGGAATCTCGCAATCGAGAACGCCAAGGCAATGCTGTAGAGCGAATAATTTGATTTGATTTTGATGCAATAGAAATCCGATGCTTTTTTGCAAAAAAATATTTTTTTTTATTTGTACTTCGTTTGAATTTTTAAAGATCACAAACATTCAAGCTTATTCACAGCTTATTTTGTATCATTATTTTTTTCGTTTTTTTTTTCAGCTATCAGTTTTTCATTCAAGCTAGTTTCGTACTCTTTCAAAAAGAACAGCTTTTGTAAATAAAAAAATATATTTTTTTGATTTTTTTAGGTTTGTTTCGGTAATTTAATGAAAATAAAATTAAATTGGAAGCTTTTTTTAAGACACATATTTGTCAAGTTTTACACTGATTTGAGTTTTTCCGAACATCATTCACATCGATTTCTGAGAGTTTTGCATCGTTTTGAGCAAAATTTTCTAACTCCTAAAATAATCGAGTTTCACATAGGTAATATTTTTGTAAAAGTTAATTGACATCTTATTTTTTTATTTTTTTGTAGTCAAGATTTCTGTCTATGATTGATTTAAAATAAAACTGTGAGTATTTTGATTTGCTACATACAGAACTGTCTAAGTAAAGATTATTTAACAATTATTTTTCATGAGGTTTTCCATTCCATTAAATATAAACAAGTAATGAAAAATAGTTTCAAAATGCTCCGAGTATTTGTAAATGTAATCTTTCTGCAAAAAATAATGCGAAATTATGACATTTGTGCAAGAATAGTTGGATATTTGTTGTGAATGAATTTCACAAGTGGGTCAATAAATGTTGAGACCCACTGATTGAGATGCTGCTTTACTTCAATATATTGATGATTTTTATAGGCGCAAATACTTTGAATTATATTTTTAAAAAATCAAACTTCATAAAGAGCCTTTTTTTAAATTCCTTTAAAATAATACTTACTTTTTATGTAATTCTATAGCGACGAAAATGACGTACCAAAAATAAACAAGCTGAAAAATCCATTCACACATTTGTGGGCTAAAAAATTCAACTTTTCAACTTTTCTGTCGAAATTTCATATTTTTCGACACTGTTTTTGTTTTCACTTTTTATTGCAAAAATTAGATTTTACTCACGTTTAAGCTTGATGTTTAAATTTTTTATTTATATTTTTTATGATGAACTTTTTAATTTCGTTCAAGTTATGATGACTTCCGGATTTTTTTTTCAAAAGTCATTTTGAATTTAAAAGGTAGAATATGTAATGTAATAAGCAATTCCCCACGAAAACAGCATGGAAAAAAACAAAAAAGCTCGGATCGGGCTCAAAATTTTTCTGGGGGTTCCCTGGGCGAAATAATTAGACTCGTATTTTTTTATTTGGCCATTAGGGTGACCTACGCCGTGTTAGGGTGGTCTGGAAAATGTCCATTTTCGTCGATTTTCGCAAAAACCACTTTTTTTGAAAAATCAAAGCTCCTCGCCATTTTAACCGATTTCAATTGTCTTATACGCAAATGAAAGGTGATAAGTTGGCCTTTCAAAGAAAAATAGTAACAATTTTCAAAAATCTAGCCTAACATATGAAAAGGGCGTATAAAACTTTGAAATGCCGTTCAGACGGTGTCTGGACCAAAGAGACCCCGGACATTTTTACATAACATACTGAAAAATAGGAGAAGTTCATTAACAGAATTCCGAGATAGAATTTTTTGAAAATAAAATCCGTGTTTTTCGACGCGTCACGCGCAAAACTCAAAAAATGACGAAATCGGCAAAACATCAACTTTTTTCACTAAAACTGCGATAACTTTAAAATTTCAGCGATGACCTATAGATGTTTGGGTACCGTAAAACGGGGTGACTTTGATAGGTTTGCGATTTTAACGCAAAATGAAGAGTACAGTTAAAATACGTAAGGAATGGTTTAGAAACATACTGACCGTGGTAGAGAAGTGTTCGAAGTACCTCAACAAGAACTTTTCATAAAATTTGACAAGTTTAAAAAGTTAGTTAAGTATAGTTAAGAAAATGTTGATGAAAGTCATTATTTTAAACTTCTCAAAGTGTCATGATTTTCTCAATGAACATGATTTTTAATTGGAAAACGGAATGCATTTTTGGATTCTTTAGACAATTTTCCACTAAGAGAAGGTTAAAAAAAAATGTAAATAACATACAATATTTTGTTTTTGAAACACAATTTAAAAAAATCACCAACTTTATAGGCAATTTCAGTTGAACAAATTTCATGTAAAATGTGAAAATCTGTGATTCGTGCTTGAAATTCAGTATAAAATGCAATATAAATCGATAATTTTATAAACAAAACCAGTTTTAACAAATTTCAGGCAAAATTCCGACTTTTTAACAATTTTACCTAAAATTTATATGTATTTTGCTAAAAAGCTTATACACTTAGTTAACTAAATATAAACATTGATTTTTTTTTCTTAAAACTATATCAGCTACTTTAGTGATGGTACATTTAGCGTACAAATAAAGTTTGAACATCTTAAATATGATTTTAACAAGAAAAACTATGACTATCAAAGTCACCCCGGAATTAAAACTAAAATTTTTTAACGTAACTATTTTTCTAAACATTATTGAAAAAACTTTTTTTCCGAAATAGTGCATGGACTTTGTGTGGCCTACCCCAGTACATGTTTTAAAAATAATAATCTTGAGAAAAACCTTACCTGTTCGAAAATATTCCAAAAACAAATTGAAATCCTATCAAAGTCACCCCGGTTTACGGTACCATAATTTTCGTAATTAAAAGACGCAACGTTGATTGAAGTTATTCAAAATAATGTTATTCACATTACGAAAATTCTTTTCAACTGAACATTAATCAATTTCGGAAATTTCCATTGCTGATCGCTCTAGTTTAAATGCATATTAATGCAAAAATATCATTTGTCTATTTTCTGTTCTTCTTGATAAAAATATTTTGAAAATTTTAATATTGCTCAAATTTGTATATAATTTAAAATTGTATATCGTCATCAGCAGTGACATTGGGTCTGGGGGTGAGATTGGGTCATACAAAAATGCTGAAATTTGTATCACTCAATCTCACCCCACAGACCCAATGTCACCCCAGATGATGGTATCCAATTTTGGAAATTATTTTTTTTAAATTGTTAAAAACTAACACTGCAACATTTCTATGAATTGAATTTATAAGTCCTTTTTTATATTAGTTGGCGGGAGACAAACATTTTGAATAAAATTTGAATTTGAATGAAAGTGTCCTGTAATCTTACTCCACTTCCGTGTATGCCCATCCATGTCACTCTTATCTCATCACAATACGCTCTTACAAATCCTATGTTGAGTCTTTTTGTATCCATCAGATTGCAGCAGAGCGTCCAATTTCCCGTCCCGGGAAAAATTCCCGGGAATTCCCGGGATTTCCCGGAAAAAAATATTTCCCGTTTCCCGGGAAATTTGTAAATTTCTCGGGAATTCCCGAAATACAAGCAGAAGTATACATTTTCATACCTTCTTGGCACAAATGTTTTGAAATTATTTGATTTTATTTATTTCAATACACTGTTCATATTGAACTAATCAGCTTGTCTGTAAAATGAAATTGTCAAGGTTTAATTCAGATAATATTTATTTCTGAAGCATTCACCACTAGGAATATTGTTTGCTCATGTGTTGGACAACAAAAATTATGCTGTTACGGAATAAATATAAACTATTTTATTTTACAACCTTTTAAACGTTTTTTTTTTTTTTTTGTAATATCATTTGAAAATAAGATGTTTACATCTTCCGGCCAAGATCAACTTTGAGATTTGAGGATGAAAATTGAACTGATAAACTGTTAAATATGAAAAAATATCGTTTAATTTCAACCACTTTTAAATGTTCAAAATTATTTTATTCCAATGAATTTATTAGGCTGAATACCATCTATAATACCATATATAACTAAAATCATATTATAAAACGATGAAAAACCATTAAAAAACAACTTCGTATCATATGAAATTTACCCAAAGAATGCAACTATATTTTAAAAAATTCGCTCCAAATATTTATTTATTCACAAGTTGAAAATACTTGTTCTGAGATAAATTATTTGTCATGACAAACAAAATTAGTGCATGATTTTTTTTTTTCATTTTAACTTGACAAATTTAAAAGCAATTTGATGGTTGTGGAGCATAGATTTTCATTTCAACAAAAATACTAATAATTTGTTTTTTATTAGGGACGATTTGAAAGACGGCATACAAATTAGAAAGTTTATATATTTTCTCAAAGTTGCATGATTTTTGACAAGCAGTCAAGCCATTTATTGATCTTCACACTCATTTTGACCATTAAAGTTGCTGTTCTATACAATTTTGTTGCAAAAGATTTATCAGAAACAGGATCAGAATAATTTTCGTTAAATTTCAAATTTCCCGGGAATTCTCGGGATTTCCCGGGAAATTTGTTGTAAATTTCCCGTTTCCCGGGAATTTTGTAACCCCGGGAAATTGGACGCTCTACAGCATATTCACAGCAAAAAGGAGTTTAAATGACATTATTTAATGATAAAATTTAGCAATAAAGCTATCTCACAATTTCCAATAAAGATTTTTAAATCAACCTTTTTCTCTTTTCCTGAGGAGCACCAACTGGCTTCTTGTTAAGAATTTCCGCCTGGCCACATTGTCATCGTACCGTCGGTCGGTCGGCGTCGCGCCAAAAGCCTCTCTTGACACATTTTATGTCTATTTTATTACGAATTCAACAACTATTCGAAATTGTTATTGTCGTGGCAGCCCCGAATCGTGCGGTGCAGCTGTTTGCTTTTCCCGTCGTCATTCTTTCTCTCATTCTGTTTCATTGAAAACCCACCCATCATTCTCTTCCCCTCATTCGGTCCAATTAGGCCGATGCAGTTTCTTCCATTTTTGGCTTGTTTACATCGGAAGCAGGGAGAACCACGTGTTGTGTCCTCCCCTCGCCGAAAAGAGGGAAACATCGAGCGAAATAAAAACGGTTTTCGATAATTGTTTTACAACCTTTGAGAACGCCCATGCCTGCACCTATTTTGGGCCCAAGAATTTAATTTTTGGCAGACGGACGTACCGTGTGTGCGCGCGCCCCCTTTTTCCAAAGTATTGATGACACTTTTCCGAGGAAAAACTTCGACGACGGTGGCACCCCCTGTCGGCGAGGGAAAACGCTCGTCTCTGGGCTTGTTGTGGAAGGTTCATTGAACCTTGCTGTTTTTGCTGCTGCTGCTGTTTCTGGTTCTTCCTTGCTCGTTGGAGGAGGGTGTGTCACAGCGATTTCGACAATTGATGCACGGAGAAGTGATGTGGTTAGGAAGTTCGATGGGATTTAAAGACAATCTATCTAGTATGGATAATTACTTAATATGTTTGCCAATTGAACACCGGTATTCAAGCAGTTTCTGCTTCTTTCTACAATGCATTTTTTTTCGAGTATGATTTTTAATAAGAACACAAAGTGTCAGTTATAAACCGCTTTCGATTGGTTTCAGTTAAATAAAAACACATAAGCTTAAGGATGCCTTTAAAATAATAAAAAAACATGTTTTAATCATAACTCCTCGTCATATGACAATTAACGCATGTTTAACATTTTAGGGTACACAAATTTTGTTTTAACAAGCCAAAACTTTCACCTTAAAAGTCCAACTTGTATTTACGTCCTAAAGAGTTAAAATCGGCTATAAACAATGAGGAGGAATGTTTTTTTTTTGAAAAAATATTTTTGGGTAATTCTCTACCAACTCACACGAAATCAGGAAGCATCCTGAAGCTCGGTACAGACCTTCAAAGTTTGGCATTTTTTTTCGAAAAATCGGAAAAGCAGCAGCAGCAGCCAATAGAAGAAGAGGACCAGCAACCAGAAGGAAGAACCACCAGCAGCAGAAGGAGGAAATTCGAGCGAAGCGGACCGGTGGAAGGTCTGCCTGTGTGGATCAATCGGACCGCGTCGCCGGTTCGAATCCCGATTCGGACGCAAAAATGCTAAGTGTAAATATAGGTATTCGGTGCCCTCTCCCCGTGCCCATACCTTCACACTTAGCAGACCCGGGAGGCGGAGTCTTGTCGCAAAAAGAACGATACACGCCTGTGGATCCGTTGACGAAACCGCAAGGTTTAGGAGGGCCACATTATAAGGTGTTATGTCGATTCCGTTTTCCGCACCGGTAGAAGTCGCTACGATGCGGCGGTTCTCATGAAAAATGGCCATTTCGACAGTAGTGGCCACAACCTGGAGTGGCCGGTAATCTCAAAGAAGGTTCCCCTTGGTCCCGGGGTAACATTAACCGAAACATACGAGTTGTGGCAATATGGGTATCAAAATTCATAGTTTTGATATTGAACCTGCATATGAGCAATTCTTTACCAAAACCGGAAATGGTTTTTTTTTTGTTTGGCTCAAACTTTATGAGGGCCTTCCCTATGACCAAATAAACTATTTTGTGAGATTGGTTCATCCATACAAGTCTCCATACAATTTTGGCTGCTGTCCATACAAAATTGGTATGTAAATATTCAAACAGCTGTAACTTTTGAGTGAATTTTCTGATCAATTTGGTGTCTTCGGCAAAGTTGTAGGTATTGTTGAGGACTTTTGAGAAAAAAAATAGGTACACGGAAAAAAATTGCAGATTTTAAAAAAAAAAAAATTTCACTAAAACTTAATTTCCCAAAATATGTATTTTTTGATTTTAGAGTTTTTTTTGATATTTTTTAGGGGACAAAACCCCGCAACTTTTGAGCCATAGAGAAACATGGTCAAAAAATCTGCCGCCGAGTTATGATTTTCTGAAAAATAGTGATTTTTGGAAAAAATCGAAGTTTCATGCAAAAACAAGTTTGACAATATGTTTTAATGCAAATTGACTTTGCAATCGATTTTTTTTCAGATTTTTTGATAAAGGACTCCGTTTACAAGATATAGCCAGCGAAAGTTTCATTTTAGCGAAATATTTGCAGTTTTTCGATTTTTAAAAATAGTGACCATGAGTGACCATTTCTATAAATATTTTTTTTGAAAAGTTCAGAAAATGTTCTATAAAATTGTCTAAGAGACATTGAAGATTGGACCTCGGGTTGGTGAGATAGAGCCGCTTTAAAAAAAAGAATCACGAAAATTGAAGTTTTCTTAATTTCACCAAAATAACCCACCATTTTCTAATGACGATATCTCAGCAACTAATGGTCCGATAATCAATGTTAATACATGAAACATTCGTGAAATTTTCCAATCTTTTCGAAAAAAAAATAATTTTTTAAATCAAGTCTAGCATTTTAAATGAGCGTAATATTCAATGTTTGGCCCTTTTAAAATGTAAGTCTTGATTTGATTTTAAAATATTTTTTTCGAAAAGATCGGAAAATTTCACGAATGTTTCATGTATTAACATTGATAATCGGACCATTAGTTGCTGAGATATGGAAAATGGTGGGTTATTTTGGTGAGATTAAGAAAACTTCAATTTTCGTATTTCTTTTTCTTGAAGCGGCTCTATCTCAGCAACCCGAGGTCCAATCTTCAATGTCTCTTAGACAATGTTATAGCAAATTTTCTGAACTTTTCAAAACAAATATTTTTAGAAATAGTCACTTATGGTCACTATTTTTGAACATTGAAAAACTGCAAATAATTCGCTAAAATCATACTTTCGCTGGCTATATCTTGAAAACGGAGCCCTTTATCAAAAAATCTGTAAAGTACTTTTCGATTGCAAATTCAATTTCGCATTAAAAAATAATGTCAAACTTGTTTTTGCATAAAACTTCGATTTTTTTCCAAAAATCACATTTTTTTTCAAAAATTCATAACTCGGCAGCAGATTTTTTGACCATGTTTCTCTATAAGCATAAGCATAAGCATAAGCATAAGCATAAGCATAGGTGCCCACCCGCAGTTGCTACTCCGTTATTGACCAGGACCTCCAGAAGTTACATCCACGAGCCGTGGAAGATAAGTGGGAGCTATCTTTCCTCGCTTCGCAACTTCTCAAAGGCCCCTATCATGCTGATCAATACCGGCGCCGGCCACGACCAGTGGTAGAGTCACGGGGAAGTGGATGGGAATGTTAGTCCGATACTTGAGTGATAGAGACCGCCCAATCGACTGCTTCTCCGACAAAGTATCACATGAGTTTTGAGGGGGTTAGTAGATGGGTATGAGGTCAGGATTCACGAGTGGCAGTGATGTGACCATGAGCATTTTGTTTATTGGTTGAAAATTTTAAATCTTAGGCAGCCGGCTGCGGAAAGATAAATAATTGATTATTTAAAAAAGTTTTTAAATCGAACGCGTGCCAACCGAGCAGTAGTGCTATGGGCTGGACTTATCAGTATATTTTTACTGTTTGTACAATTTAGATAACGCGAACAAATTTCAAAAATAATAAATAAAAGACACTTTACTCTTAAAAAAAAATCGGTAGTTTGCCGTGTTAATACTAAACTGCCTGTTGGAATAAATTATTACGATCAACGAATAAAAACGAAAAGAAAACAGGACACCACGTAACCGATTATAATGAAATTAAAACAATAACTTAAACGAACTAAACTAACCAAAGCAAAATGATCAAGAACGCGTATACTTAATTATTAAATAATGAACATATAACGATTATTTTCGATAAAATATGATTTGGATTTATCGACCGATTCTGTAGATTTTACGCGGTTTTTGATATTTATGGGGCTAAATAATAAAAAATAACAAATAAACTCATTCACACTCTCATACACACATAAACTAATTTATATTTTTAGACTTCAACATTACAGTGAGTATGATTTTTAAATTATACTTTAAATTGTTTTTGAAAGTCATCAATACACTCAAACCCCGTTGGTTTGACACCAACTGTTGTCAAACGAACGGGGTCACTTTTTAGTTCGACACCCTTCTTACACGGAGTTCACACACACACTACTAAACGTTTGTTTTGATAGTGTGCGTGAGCGCCGTGTAAAAAGTGACAGTTCGTCACTTTTTAGTTTGACTTTGACCAACCAACGGGGTACAAACTAAAAAGTGTCAAACGAAAAAGTGACCAACCACCGGGGTTGAGTGTATAATGAAAACAGCCTGTAATGCAAAAATCAAAAATAACAAAGTACCCTAAATTGAATAGAATTTCCAGCAATAGTAGATTATTTATAATTCCAGATAAGTGGTTGTCAAAGTTCACTGCTCAGTGAGTGGCACTCACATGCTCAAACAAACTACTTTAAGCTGACAAACTGATTGTTAAATTATTTAAAATAATACCGAAAGATTTTATGGCACACACATCCTTCAATGAAAAAAAAAACTAATTTTGAATTAGTTAACCTTTATACAAATGTTGAAATATATGTTACTTGTTAGCATACTAATTAAGAGAGATGTTTTTATAGAAAAAGCGCAAAAAGAAATTAATAAAAAAGTTTCTTATTTGAAACATCCAAGTCTTTGGCAACACTGTCCAAATGAGATCAACAACAAAGTTGTCTAGATCAGTTGTGCCGGTTCAATCCCTTTCTCGCATACACTCACACATCCCCATACACGCTTTCATATTCAAATCTCTCAGAATAATTCCTATTGGAACTGGCTCACCCGGTTCTGCTGCCCGCAACTCCATCAACGGCCTAGGGAATTCGCCGCCAAGTCAACCTGTTGTTGTTAGCCAACTCAATTTTCAGACAGCTTACACCAACACTGCCACACATTGTTCCGTGGAGAGCGACGCTGACAAAATTGTCGTTACTGATTTAAAATCACCACCCCATGTTACCCCACCCACTCTATGAACACTGGCAAAGAAGCCTCTCAAATTTCTTTTGGCTTCTATTTCATGCTCTCGCTCACTCTCCGAAGAAAAAAAAAACCCCTCTTTCACTCTCCCCGTGTTTCGACTTTCACAGCAAACACCGCTTAGAAATATCTTGGTGTGCGTGTTACAAGTTTCCTTTCCACTAACACCAACAAGGTACACCAAGCAAGCCACAACGCGTTGAAAAAATGACGGCAAAATCGCTCATTTAAACCGATTAAAAAAAAGCAAAATCCGCGTTCCAGAACCGGCCACTAGCACATCCAACACAATCGCGACGCTCCCGGGACGTTCCAGAACCGATTCACACATTTCAGCAGGCGATCCGACCGAATCAAATCACAAAAAAACTAATTTCAAAGACAAGAAAGCACGACGACGATCCGAACTCGACCAGCTCCTCTCTCAGACCCTCTTTTTTTGACCATGTTTCTCTATGGCTCAAAAGTTGCGGGTTTTTGTCCCCTAAAACATATCAAAAAATCTCGAAAATCAAAAAATACTTATTTTGTATGGACAGCAGCCAAAATTATATAGAGACTTGTATGGGTGAACCAATGACGCAAAATAGCTTATTTGGTCACAGGGAAAGCCCCCATAAAGTTTGAGCACAATCAAAAAATACAAAAAATAAAAATGGTCGAAATCGGCCGATTTCGTATAGAGTTGCTCATATGGCCATTTCGACAGTAGTGGCCACAACCTGGAGTTGCCGGTGCCCTCATGGAAGATTCACCTTGGGGGAACATTTATGACAATTTTTCCGACAAATCTATGAAACAAAATAAAATAATCTTATTCTAAATTTCACTAGCAGTCCAACAACATCAACAATCTTATTAAAATTGTTTTGTCCTATGTCTTTCGGTTATGTCTCTGACATACCATCTTGAACTTTTTTTTCTAAATTTCTAAAAAAGAATCTAAAGACAAATTTTAAATTTCCAGTTTTTTTTATTCAAATTAAAAAAAACTGTGAGTATTTGCATTCTGTTATAATTTTTTATAAATTCTTGTAATAAAAGCTATTTTTTTTTTGTTGAGAGAGTAAATTATTACAAACTGCAAAAAAAATAGAAACTTATTTTCCGTAACTTTTGAATTCCTTTTAAACCTAAGCAGCTCATTAAAAAAAGTTGTGACTGCATTTTTTGGTAACTTTTTTTAATCTATAGTCTTTTTAAAGAGAGATTTTCAAATAAATAATCGATTTTGATAATTAATAATAATAATAATGAATAGATACGAATAAATCCTTTAAATGCCTGTTTATTGGGTTGGAAAAATCTATTGAATGTTTAAAATAAAATCATGTAAAGCTTGAATATGAGCATTTCAAGTATGTTACATGAAAAGTAGTTATTATTAGCCTGAAACTTATACATACAAACATTAAATAAACAAAAAAATGGAATTAAAATCAATGGTTTCAACAATGGAATAAAAAAACTGTTTAAAAATGCATTTTACAGTAGTCCAGTTGATTTACAATCATCAGTATTCAAGAAATGTGATCAATGACATTTTTTTTGCGACGCTTTGAATTGAATTTTAACAAAAATCCAAAATACGTTTAAACAAGCCCACAGGAAAGTGCCTTTCATATTGTCGGGATTGAATAATATTTTTTTGATGGTTTATCAACCATGCAAACTTTTTGAAAAAAATCGAAAAACTTTTTTGTTCTTCAAAACTGAAACAAAATTAAAAACAAAACAATTTTTCATCTAAAATTTAGTGATTTATTTGTTGTGAGATTTAGATTTTTTAGCCCATTTAGCCCCTTTTCCCCCCCAAAACCCGTCCCGCGAAATCGGGAGGCATAATAATATGTTATTAAAAAACTTCAAAAATTAATGAGGCCTTCTGTGCAACTGAAAATTTTTCGAAATGCTTTTTGAAGGGATGAAAAAAAATCATCTTGAGTCTAATTTAAAAAAAGTGTTTTGTGAATTTTCAAAGTACAGAAATGTGAAACGGTGCTGCTCACAAAAAAATCTCCAGCATTTTTAATATTTTGATTTAATGAAAACATCTAGACTGGTAAAAAATGTAGTGGTTGTAATTTAATTTTTATCAAACATATTTTTGCGATTTATTTCTATTCAATATTAGATTTCCCACCAACTACCATTTCCAACTTCATTTTTGTTCCAAAACGTGGTGGAACGTGTAATGTATAAATAACTACAAGAAAAAGAGAACTACACTTCCCCTTCACTATAGAAACTATCTTTGAGCGGATGCCACAAATGCAGCTCCTCACAGCATCGCACTCTCTTTCTTCAAACGACCTCGACGACGTCAGCCAGACTCAGACAGCCCCAGGTCAACAGGGGCGCGAGAATATGGTGACAGATTGCAGCAGCACTACCGTCGGCAGGAGTGAACTGTGGAGGGTGCCTCGACAGCTAAACGTGTTGGAACATGTCGTGTTTTGTTCGGAATTCCGCACCGAGACAAACGGAAACGGAGTCGTCTGAACCCGGGCAGACGGAAATAACTTGGGAATAACATTTTTATGTTATTTATAACAAGATTTGTAATTCGTCATTAAGATTTTTTGTTATTGGATTATTATTCTTCGAACAAATCTTTGTTATTACTTTTTGTTATTTTAACAACTAATCCGATCATCCCAATAACGGTCGGAGGTATTCTTCTATAACAAAAAATGTTATTCCAAAGTTGTTTTGGCTTTCAACCAATATCAGACCAATAACAAATTTTGTTATGACAACATAAATTGTTATTAAACCCTTATGCAAAAATGGATTTTTCAAGAAGATTACATAACATTTTTTGTTATTTTAACAATATTTGTTATTAAACTGGCATGAATTTTGGTATTACCGTCTGCCCGGGAAAGGTTTGGGGAGAAATTCGGCTTGTTGCGCCCAGAAGTAATATTCTTCTAGAAATGCGAATTGAATCATGAAAAATTATTTGTTTTCTTTGCTTTTTGAAAAATGGATAATCAATAATTTAAACAAAATAACACAAATCGTAAGATAATAATAATAATGCTAGAATAAACTCATTTGTTCATTCATATCCCATCCACGTAACAACACCATTCCATAAACGTCAAAACAACCGCCCCGATAAGGAGGTCAATGAAACCCTACCGGATCACGCGCCGCCAGGTCACCGATCCTCACGGTTGTTTACGTCCAGCCAGAAACCAAAACAAACCACTCCACTCTCCGAAAAGAAAGAACTTTACGACCCTTTCGATTCCCGGAACGCGGAGACCCCCTTTGAACCTCGCGTCACCTGAGGGCCACAACCGAGCAGGCTTTGCGAAAACAAAACCATAAAGTGTCGACACAGCGAAAAAAAAAACTTTGGTGATGGTGGGAATCGGACGCGGGTGCGCTGCTTGAGGGAGGTTCGCTCTACAGGAGGTGTCATTTCAGTTGTTTGCGGAAAAAAATGTTGTTGTGCATTTTTGAACGGATTTCGTTAATTTTAAGTTACTTTTAAGGAAATTTAACATTTCTTTTTATTTGTGCAACACGTTCAACTCCCAAACAAAGCGCCGCCCCTTTTATTGTGTCTACCGCGCGAGGGGGGACCTTTTTTGTCGACCTCTGCATAAAAGAAGTCAAGGAACGTTTAAAAAAAAAAGGTGCTCGAAAACAACAAACCCATACCCATCGTCGGAAAGACACATATAAACATTGGCTAGACATCATAAAAAGGCCGCATCATAAACTACGACGCAACGCGATGAGTATCGCGAGTTTGCGCGCGCGAAAAAACTGACTGACTTACCGACTGAAAAGGAAGGAAGGATCATCGGACTGGTCAGCGTTGCAAACCTTGCAAAACAACAACAGCCTGAGGGCGGATAATTAAGGGAAAAGTTGAAATGGGTGCGCTTTTTTTTATTGCACTTTTTAATGATGTTAACCTTTTACTGCTTTTCTAAACACTGTTTCAAATGTTTAAAATTTATTCTAATATTTATGAAATTTAATCATTCAATAACTTCTGTTCCACTTATATTTTGTTTAAAAAGCCTAAAAAATGTAATCAATGAAAAGTTTAAACATTCCCCTGAAAATCTATGATTTTTTCTGTCTTGATTTAAAAGTATTAAAAAATGCTGGATTATTGAGGGTTAAGGGATTAACGACTTGTTATTGTGCGCAAATCCGCCCTGACGTGGGAATGCACTACTCACTACACACCGGGAATGTGTGTAGTAAAAAATGCCATTTCGTAATGGATAACTGCTCATAACGATTGTTCATTCTTGTACGGGTCGTAAAACTGAAGATTTTGCATTTGCAACCATAAAGAATGATGCATTTTTACCGACCAATGCATTTTTAAATTAGCTTTTATACTTCTTCCGAAATCATTATTCTCTTGTTTTATGATATTTTTTTCATTTGATGTGTTTATCTTGTTCATTTTGCCTTCCTCACTGAGGTAAGGCTATAATCCTGCTCTAAAAATGAACTTTGCGTCGTAGACCCACCTTCATGTATACATATCGACTCAGAATCGAAAACTGAACAAATGTCTGTGTGTATGTGTGTGTGTATGTATGTATGTGACCAACAAACTAGCTCATGTTTCTCGGCATTGGCTGAACCGATTTGACCCGAACCTGTTGCATTCGACTTGGTTTAGGGTCCCATAGATTTATACAGATTGAAGTTTCGATAAGTAGTTCAAAAGTTATGTTTAAAAATGTGTTTTCACATATATCCGGATCTCACTCAAATGTATGTAAACTATGTCCGGGTCCATCATCCGACCCATCGTTGGTTAGGTTATCAGAAGACCTTTCCAACGAGCCTAAAACATTGAAGATCTGGCAACCCTGTCTCGAGATATATCCACTTAAGTGATATTTATGTACTTTTTGGAAGCCGGATCTCACTTAAATGTATGTAATCTATGTCCAGGTCCATCATCCGACCCAGCGTTGGTAAGATTATCAAAAGACCTTTCCAACGAGTCCAAAACATTGAAGATCTGGCAACCCTGTCACGAGATATCCCGACTTAAGTGATATTGATGTACTTTTTGGAAGCCGGATCTCACTCAAATGTATGTAAACTATGTCCGGGTCCATCATCCGACCCATCGTTGGTTAGGTTATCAGGAGACCTTTCCAACGAGCCTAAAACATTGAAGATCTGGCAATCCTGTCTCGAGATATGTCCACTTAAGTTATATTTATGTACTTTTCGGAAGCCGGATCTCACTTAAATGTATGTAAACTATGTCCAGGTCCATCATCCGATCCATCGTTGGTTAGATTATCAAAAGACTTTTCCAACGAGTCCAAAACATTGAAGATCTGGCAACCCTGTCTCGAGATATATCCACTTAAGTGATATTTATGTACTTTTTGGATGCCGGATCTCAATTAAATGTATGTAAACTATGTTCGGATCCACCATCCAACCCATCGTTGGTTGGGTTATCAAAAGACCTTTCCAATGAGTTAAAAACATTAAAGATCTGGCAACCCTGTCTCGAGATATGGCCACTTAAGTGATATTTATGTACTTTTTTATTCCGGATCTTAAAAATATATGAAATTTTTGTACAATTCCATCGTATCAGCCATTGTTGGTAATAAGTGAGGAAGGCTCCAACCACATAGGTGGATTAAGTTAGTTTTTCTTTTTAATAGTAATTTGTATATTTGTCATCTATCACCAATTATCTTTCCATGGTATTTGGATTCAAAATCAAATCAGTAACAAAGTTTTTTTTTACATAAATGTGAAACAAGAAACGCTAGAATTACTAAACATTTACCTAATCACATAAAATATGTCAATATTTAAATAACAAGCCATAGTTTCAACATTTTCATCGTAAAAGTGGTTGTAAATGCATTTTACACTAGTTCAATTGTTCTGCAATCATTAGTTTTCAAAAAATGTAAGATTTGCCGAAAACAAAAATTTTAGCGTAAAAAAAGCTTTTTGCGATAATAAACATCGAAAATTTTCCAAAATTCCAAGGAATTATTAACCAACCCAAATATGCTTAAAATGATTCTAAACGTAGGGAATGTATTTTAAATTGATTTCAGTTGATTGCACTTAAATTTACATTAAAATGTTGAAGTTTATTGAGAACAAAATTTTTGCCCTCTGATATTTAGGGCCAACTTTGAGGGGGGGAGGGATACAAAAACTTTAAATAAGATTTGTACCAGCCTAAGTGACAAAAAGTGAATTTACAAAAAACACACAAAAAAAATTACCGTTTATCATTTTTTCAGTTAAGTCCTTATCCATAACTACAACTTTGACCAAGACACAAAATCGATCATAAAAATCCTTCAAGAGACAGATTGAGAAATTCTCAACGAAATCGGTCTTTTTTGAATTTAAATTATTGTATTTTTTTATCCGGCTGAAACTTTTTTGGTGCCTTTGGTATGCCCAAAGAAGCCATCTTGCATCATTAGTTTGTCCATATAATTTTCCATACAAATTTGGCAGCTGTCCATACAAAAACGATGTATGAAAATTAAAAAATCTGAATCTTTTGAAGGAATTTTTTTGATCGATTTGGTGTCTTCGGCATAGTTGTAGGTATGAATATGGACTACACTGAAAAAAATTATACACGGTAAAAAAATTTTGGTGATTTTTTATTAATTTTTTTGTCACTAAAACTTGATTTGCAAAAAAACACTATTTTTATTTTTTTTTTATATGTTTTAGAGGACATTAAATGCCAACTTTTCAGAAATTTCCAGGTTGTACAAAAAATCTTTGAGCGAGTTATGATTTTTTGAATCAATACTGATTTTTTCAAAAAAAAAACGAAATATCGATCGCAAAATTTTTTCAACTTCATTTTTCGATGTAAAATAAAATTTGCAATATGATTACAGCGTACAATTTCCCGTCCCGGGAATTCCCGTGATTTCCCGGAAAAAAATATTCCCCGTTTCCCGTAAAATTTGTAAATTTCCCGAGAATTCCCGAAATTCAAGCAAAAGTATACGGATAATTCTCCGCCAACTCACACAGCAGATGACCCGACCCCTCTTCGATTTGCGTGAAACTTTGTCCTAATCCGAGGTCCGTTTTTTGTTACCTCGTGAAGGAGGAGCGGTACGACCCCTTTCATTGTTGAGCATGCGAAAAAAGAGGTGTTTTTCAATAATTTGCAGTCTAAAACGGTGATGAGATAGAATTTTGGTGTCAAAGGGACTTTTATGTAAAATTGGACGCCCGATTTGATGGCGTACTCAGAATTAAAAAAAAAAACTTATTTTTGATCGAAAAAAAAACTAAAAAAGTTTAAAATAATCTGCCATTTTCCGTTACTCAACTAAACAAAAATTTGGAACATGTCATTTTATGGGAAATTAAATGTACTTTTCGAATCTACATTGCCTCAGAAGGGTCATTTTTTTCATTTAGAACAAAATTTTTCATTTTAAAATTTCGTGTTTTTTTCTAACTTTGCAGGGTTATTTTTTAGAGTGTTGTTATGTTCTACAAAGTTGTAGAGCAGCAATGACAATTTTTTTGATATATAAATATAAGGGATTTGCTCATAAACATCCCGAGTTATCGAGATTTTACGAAATAAAAGTTTTGAAAAGTTGGTCATCGTTATTCATGCCCGTTCATGGTCATCCGCGACAGACACAAATGACAAAACAAAGAGAAACGCAAAATGTAACTTTGTCAAAAAATTTCTTTTTTTCTGAGAAAACAATCATTTAATGATTATGATATAGCATAGCATAGCATAGCATTGGTGTCTACCCGTAGCTGCTACTTCATTATTGACCAGGACCCCCAAACATTGCTCCGTGGACCACAGATGAAAAGTAGGAACCAATCATCACCCCTTCGCAATTTTCAAAGGTCCCTATCGTGCTGATCAATACCGACGCCGGCCACGACCAGTGGTAAGACACGGGGAAGTGGATGGGAATGTTAGCCGATACTTGAGTGATGGGACCGCCAAATCGACTGCGTCTCCGACAAAGTATCACATGAGTTTTGAGGGGTTAGTAAGATGGGTATGAGGTCAGGATTCACTGTGGTAGGTGATGCGACCATGAGCAATTTGTTTATCGGTTGAAATTTTAAAAATCTTAGGCAGCCGGCTGCGGAAAGATACCTATCTAGGGATTTAAATATAGTATTAATTCGACCGCGATTCTCCAGAAATTTCTGTCGGCGTGCCTTCCGATCAACGGTGATGTAGGAAGGGCTTCATTCATTAAAATTATTTTATATCATAAGTCTTAAAACATATCCGTCGACGTGCCTTCCGATCCTCGATGATATGGAAAGAACTTAATCCAGCAATACGATTTGCTTGTCTCAAAAAACAAAAATCGGATCGTTTTTATCGAAAACTATATAAAGAGAACAAAAATAAAATTCATCGGCCAACGAACGCGCGAACAAAAAATAAATGAAAAAAGAAGAAGAAGAAATCCAATCACCCCATGTACACAAATAGCGACACAAAAGAGACGGAAAATAACACAAAAAAACAGGACTGCGCGTCCACACAGGCACCGCACTACTGATGCCATTATTTAATTATAATGACCAATCACCCCATGCACTCGCACAGCGACACAAAAGAGACAGAAAATAACACGAAAAAACAGGACTGAGCGTCCACACAGGCACCGCACTACTGATCCAATCATTTAATGATTATGATATAACCAATTACTAAAAAAATAACATGATTCTATACTGCAAAAATAAATGCTGCGTTAGTAGGCCTTCGACTCATGAAAAGATTATGTTATCGAAGTCGTCAAACTAGATCAGCATGTTCCACATTTCAATTTACCTCTTATCCTATAAGTAGGAACAATTTCAGTAAACAACTTGTTTTTATTGTAAAATTTATCGTGTAACCTACTTTAAGCATCATCATTGTGTTAACTCATAATTTTTGAAATTTAATTGTGTCTGGAAACCACATGTCATATTTTTCAAGGAACCACGTGCAACACACCCCCAAATGAAGCAAAAAACGAACAAAAAATGCAGCCAGACAACGTCAAAAAGGGGAAGGAATTCCATGTCCTGTTCTTTGGATTGCAACACTCCCATAGAGCGAAAGCATCTCGTGTAAATTTGCTGTGAGTGTGGGTACCTACAACTCACGTAATCGCACACCAGCAAAAAAAATACACACCTTTCGGATGTTTCGCTTTTTTTTTGTATTTTTCGTTATTTTCATTTTCTTCCGCAAGGATAAGAGGGCTACTCCGGAGGCGCCAAAACACCACCCCAAAACAAAACCCACCCTGCGCCACACCAACACACACACACACACACACACACGAAACCACCCTACACACCACCGAGGGGGAAAAAGTTCAATGAACTCCAACGAAAAACACAAACGGCGCGCGCGAACTGGCGCGTACCAAAACTCTTACAACGAAAAAGAAGAGGAAATTGCGCGCACACACACACTCACTAAACTTACTACAATGAGAGAGAGAGATAGTATGGGAGAGAGTGAAACTTCGCGCAAAACCACGCTCTGTTATTCTCTGAATTGATGGTGTGTGAAAGAAGTAAAAGACGTAAAAGCAGCAACAACAGCAAAAAGTCGTGTAAGTTTGTGTAATTTTCCGGTGTGTACGTTTTCCTCGGTGTGTACGTAATTTTCACGCGAGCGCGGGAAAATGCTCGATCAGAGCAAGCGACGACTTAAAGCGAGAGAACACGTTTGAGAGGAGAGTAAAAATGTGAGTTTTCTCAATGAGAGGAGGAAAACGTGTTTGGAAATGTTTTGTTTTGAAAAAAACAAATTTAAATTTTGCGAAAAAATTAAGAATTAATGTAAAAATTGCATTCATTTTCATGTTTACCAAAACTTTCAAAAGTAAACATATCCACGCAACCGACAATAACATCGCACACACACACCACTTTGTTTACGTGCACGGGGTAAAGTTGCATCACAACTTGCATGTGTGCATCGAGTGTGCCGGTGCACAAGAATGCAACTAGCCTGTGACGGTGTGTGTGCGGGGTAGTACGAGTAAAATGTGTAAATAGTACGATAATTTGCATTGACGGCGGCGGCGAGTAGCGTAGCGTAAGGTTGAATGAGTGATTGTTGGCAGGGTGACGTTGGAATTATGGTTGAAAGTTTAAAAGAGAATAAGTTTTATTGTAATTCGTTAAGAATGCAATTTTGCTTTGGTCTGTTAATGTTTTGCCTTTCTCATCTTACTGAGGATTCTTGATTTTGTTTAAAGATCCTATAAACCAAATTTTATTTTTATTTATTTTTTTTTTTTTGCTTTTTTAAGTATTTGTGAAACCAAACATTGATACTTTGAACTTTTCATACGCGGTGTATAATGCAATTTCATACATCAAAAATTTAGTATTCTAAAATTTTGCGCAAAATATTTTGAATTAAACTTTTGTAACACTCTCTGTTTTTTCAATAATAATAATTTCAAAATTTAAAACCAAGCCTTGCTTTTAAAAAGGTCTACAAATGGATAGTTTTCTTAATCTTTGAAACATTGTGATTGAAAAGATCAGAAAATTTCCCAAAAGTTTCATTTTTTAATAGTTTCCGAGATATCGTCTGTTGAAAATTACAGGTTAATTACACAGCAAAAATCCGATGGTAAAATCGCATGCAAAAGCATGCACATCACCTTTGTGGGCAAAAGCCTGTAATATTGTATGACAAAACGTGTACACGGAGAAAAAAGAGTTCCTAAAATCGTGAACAAGCGTTCATGAAAATAGGAATCACAAACAAAGTGTTCAAATCCCATGGTACGATTTCCAAAAACGTACCATGGGATTTGAACACTTTGTTCGTGGTTCCCATTTTCATGAACGCTTGTTCACGATTTTGGGAACTCTTTTTTCTCCGTGTACACAAAAACATGTACGGAATATTACATGCTTTTGCTCATAAAGGTGATGTGCATGTTTTTGCATGCGATTTTACACAGATTTTTTTGCTGTGTAGGTAACACTTAGAAAACTCAGTTAAGCTCGGCCCAGTGCTTAACTGACGCACAGAGCTTATGGGATTTTGACTACATGGGAGACATTGGCTAAAATCGTATGAAAAATCATGCAAACAGCAAACAATTATAGTGTTTTGGAATCGGGATGATGGCCATTATAATCACATGAAATTTTTCACAAAAAATCTTATTTTAACTGTTTTTATAAAATGCAATGTTTCTCAAAAAAATACACAAAATTATTGTTATTGCAAATGATCGCAATTTTTTTAATACATTTCGAATGTGATGACAACATTTTTTGAAAATACTCAAAATTTTCTCAATACTACGTTGTTCAGCCAGAGGCTGACTTCGAATTCCCTACGTTGTGTTGTTGTTGTTGTCCAGGCGCGTAGAATCTCCAATTGAATAGAAATAAAACAATCGTTTGAGTTGACTGCAGAGCCAACCGTTTCGGACGGTGGTCAGCGCGCGAAGAGGCAAAAGCTTTATTGTTCTGTTCTGGTCAGTACAATAGTGGTAAGGAAGTAAACATACAGGGGATGGACACAAATATCGTCTTGCACGAACATACGTATTTTCGAAAAAAAATACTCAAATTTCATTTTTTTACAATAATGATCGGGATTTTTTTTATACATTTCGAATGTAATAACAAGCTTTTTTGGAAAAAAATCATAAAATTGCGTATTTTCGAAAAAATACTTCAAATATCAGTTTTTTATAATATGGGTATTAAATTATCGGGAATTTGTCATACATTTCAAATGTATTTTTTTAATACTCAAAATCTTCACAAAACTACGTATTATCGAACAAAGTACTCAAAGTTTCAGTTTTTTTACAATGTGGGTATCAAATGATCCGGATTTTTCATTACATTTCGAATGTAAGAACATTTTCACAAAACTACGTATTTTTGAAAAAAAATCTCAAAATTGAAGTTTTTCACGAAAACGGATAACAAAAGACCGGGGTATTTTTATACAATTCGAAAGTAATAACATTTTTTTCGAAAATACTTAATATTTTCACAAAACTACGAATTTTCAAAAATATATATTCAAAATTTCATTTTTTTACAATATGGGTATCCAATGATCGAGATTTCGAATGCGTTAACAAATTTTTTGAAAAATATTTAAAAAAATCAAAAAATTACGTATTTTCTAAAATATACTCCAAATTTTAGTTTTTTACGACATGGGTATTAAATTATCGGGATTTTGTCATACATTTCAAATGTTATAATTTTTTTTAAATACTCAAAATCTTCACAAAACTACGTATTGTCGAAAAATGTACTCAAAATTTCAGTTTTTTTTTACAATATCAAATGATCCGGATTTTTCATACATTTCGAATGTAAGAACATTTTTTTTAAATATTCAACATTTTCACAAAACTACGTATTTTCGAAAAAAAAAATACTTGAAATTTAAGTTTTTCACGATACGGGTAACAAACTCGGGATATTTCTATACATTTCGAAAGTAATTTTTTTTTTGAAAATTCTCAAAATTTTCACAAAACTACATATTTTTGAAAATATGGGTATCAAATGGTTGGAATTTTGTCATACATTTCGAAAGTAATAACAACATTTTATGAAAATACTAAAAAATTTCACAAAACTACGTATTTTGGGAAAAAAAATAAAAATTTCAAAAAATTTTACATTTGAAATGTTTGAAAAAATCCTATCAGTTGATAGCACTATTGTGAAAAACATAAATTGTGAGGGTTTTTTTTCGGAAATACGTATAAAAATTAGTATTTTCGAAAAAAATATTATTACTGTATGCAGGTGAAATTCTCGTATGTTTGGCAGGTTAAGCTCTCGCTCCTAACTCCATCCAATTTGCTGATTTTCACTATTTAAACAACTATTTTTGCAAAATTTTTGATAGAAACTTGTTTGCTCACTTCTTATTGAACTATTTATCACTCGATTTCAATTGAAAACGCTTTTAATAAGCTTTAATTGAATGTCAAAGTTCTGACCTGCCAACATTAGAGGCACGCTGGAATTAGATAACTGTATAATTTATTATAATGTATGAAAAAATCGCGATATGGGTATCAACCCATATTGTAAAAAACTTATAATTTGAGATTTTTTTTCAAAAATACGTAGTTTTGTGAAATTTTTGAGTATTTAAAAAAATGTTTTAACTTTCAAAATGCATGAAAAAAAAATCCGATGATTTTAAACTCATGTAGCATAGCATAGCATAGCATTGGTGTCTACCCGTAGCTGCTACTTCGTTATTGACCAGGACCCCCAAACATTGCTCCGTGGACCACAGATGAAAAGTAGGAACCAATCATCACCCCTTCGCAATTTTCAAAGGTCCCTATCGTGCTGATCAATACCGACGCCGGCCACGACCAGTGGTAAGACACGGGGAAGTGGATGGGAATGTTAGTCCGATACTTGAGTGATGGGACCGCCAAATCGACTGCGTCTCCGACAAAGTATCACATGAGTTTTGAGGGGTTAGTAAGATGGGTATGAGGTCAGGATTCACTGTGGTAGGTGATGCGACCATGAGCAATTTGTTTATCGGTTGAAATTTTAAAAATCTTAGGCAGCCGGCTGCGGAAAGATACCTATCTAGGGATTTAAATATAGTATTAATTCGACCGCGATTCTCCCGAAAAACTCCGTCGGCGTGCCTTCCGATCAACGGTGATGTAGGAAGGGCTTCATTCATTAAAATTATTTTATATCATAAGCCTTAAAACATATCCGTCGACGTGCCTTCCGATCCTCGATGATATGGAAAGGACTTAATCCAGCAATACGACTTGCTTGTCTCAAAAACAAAAATCGGATCGTTTCTATCGAAAACTATATAAAGAAAACAAAAATAAAATTCATCGGCCAACGAACGCGCGAACAAAAAATAAATGAAAAAAGAAGAAGAAGAAATCCAATCACCCCATGTACACAAATAGCGACACAAAAAAGACGGAAAATAACACAAAAAACAGGACTGCGCGTCCACACAGGCACCGCACTACTCCCGATGATTTTATGATTTTAAACTCATGTTGCGAAAAACTGAAATTTTGAGTATTTTTTTTCGAAAATAAGTTGTTTTGTATAATGCATAAGTTCATTATCAGTTTTCATTAGGACGTAACCTTGACCTTTACATTAAATTTTTTGTGCTCGTCCAACTGGCTTTGAAACTTCGTTTATTGCTTCATAAAGTTAAAATTATTTTAAATGTTTCAATTTCAACAACGGACAAAAACAACCCATTAAGTGGATCGAACCCAAAACGTCCTTCCTTTCTTCTCTCGAAACACAAAAGAGGGGTTTATGTTCTGCTTGACTTGAGGTCTAATCACAACAGCCACACGTAATTTTTGAGTAGGGGACCGGCAAAATTATAAGAAAACGGTATTAGCACACCTCGAGGCAAATTCCGGTACGCGTTTCCTGTGTCTTTTCACGAACCAACAAAAAAAAGAACGAGTTTCTTTGCCCCGGAAGATGTGCGTCTTGGGAACATCCTTAAACATTCCTCCTCGATGGTTAAAGTTGCTATTTGAAGGGAAAGGATTTCTATTTTTTTTAAGGGGAAGCAGTTTATGCTTGAACAACGACCCTTGTGTATTTCGACAAAAGGATTAACCCTTTTATTTTGAAGAGATGAATGTGAAAGAAGTTTCAATTGTGTAACGTTAATGACAAGTATTGAAATTAATCAAACTAAGTGGTTGAAATTTGATTTAGATTGCTGGAATTGAGTAAAAATACATTCGCCACGAAATTTTCCAGCACATTCCACCTCGAAGCCATTATTGCATAATATTATCACAAAAGATTATCCAACGCCAGCTAGCAACTGATCCTTTGGAGAAAGAAAACTTGAGACGATTTCCTTGTTCAAAAGAGAGGCAACAAGAAGAGAGAAAGCAAGGAAGAAAAGCTTCGTTTCGAATCATTTATTCTTATTCAAAGTCAAACCACGGAACTGCAGCCGGAGCCACGAACACTATCTCAGCTTAGCAGGATATATTGTCACAGAACACTGGTGAAATTATCTGAAAAATTGTTGAGGATAAAACCCTTAATTCTCTAAAAATGACTAAAAAAAATGTAAACTTAGGTTAAAATTTTTATTTAAATAAATTATGTTTGATAAAAACTTTAAAATAAATTACAATAATATCCAACTTTTCTGAGTTCCACTATTCTGTCTGGAAAAGACAAGAAATATCTTGTTGCAGACCATGGAGGAAAAGTAGCTCCAACAAACTAGAGAGCAGAAAAAAAAGTGTGAGAGAAGCGTCATATTGGCGTCGAGACGCCATTAGCCACGGTGCATGTTACTGCTTTTGCCACCCCCAAGTCAGTAGCAACATAAAACTACCGAGCAAGTCTGTCCTTCAGACTATGTGGTTGTCGCGTTGGTGGGATCAACGAGGATGGATGCAGGATTTAGTAACTGTAACTAGCGACCGTCTGAGCCATCGGAGCCACCCAACTGGGATGCAACAGTGATGGAAGTTTTGGTAAATTTAAATTAATTTAATTTTAATTTGAGTAAAGTTGCTCAAGTTATGAATTCAAGTGGGGATTGCAGATTTTTTGAAAATTTTTTTTATCAAAATCCGAGGAGCAGTATGTAAAAAAAGTATTTACACCCCTTGGGCACAATGCACATTTTGTGATGAAACATGTAGACAATTTAAAGTTTGACAGAAATCTAGTACTACGTTTTGTTCAGAAACTCATGCCGAACATTTTGCTACAAAAAGCTCATGAAAAGATGATTTCTTTAAAAAGTTATATAACAAATACTATCACAAAAATAAAAAAAGGTGCAAAAAAAGTTTGTACACCTTTCGAAAAATTAACATAAATAAAGTTATTTGTTGACAAATCACCATGAATCCAGTCTCCCAACTCCAAATAGGCATCCTTGATTGATTAAAAAAAATAATTTGGATTGAATATAAAGTTTACTAACTTTTTCTGTATTTTTTAATCCGGCTGAAGCTTTTTTGGTGCCTTCAATATTTGGCAGCTGTCCATACAAAAATGATGCATGAAAATTCAAAAATCTGTATCTTTTGAAGGAATTTTTTGATCGATTTGGTGTCTTCGGCTACAACAGGTATGGATATGAACTACACTGAAAAAATGATACACGGTAAAATTTTTTTTGGTGATTTTTAATTTCACTTTTTGTCACTAAAACTTGATTTGCATAAAAACACTATTTTTATTTTTTTTATTTTCGATATGTTTTAGAGGACATCAAATACCAACTTTTCAGAAATTTCCAGAACGGGCAAAAAATCTTTGACCGAGTTATGATTTTTTGAATCAATACAATTTTAGTCAAAAAATCGAAATATTTGTCGCAATTTTTTTTTAATTTCATTTTTCGATGTAAACTAGAATTTGCAATCAAAAAGTAATTAAGTGAAATTTTGATAAAGTGCACCGTTTTCAAGTGAGCCCAAATTTATGTTTATGAGCGAAAATGTAATTTTTGTCCATAATTTACTTTTACACCCCAGAATCAAACATTTATGAATAACTTTGCAAAGGAGCGTCCATAACCAAAGCCACTATTATGGCAGACGTGTATCTAGTAGACACACCTTTCCCTCAAATATAAGCCTGATTGGTTGAAACTACGTCTTGTGAAAGCCATTTTAACATTGTTCCCCGTGTCTCATTGATTGATGACTACTCTACCCTACTGATTCAAAAATTCTAAAGTAGGTCAAAGATTTTTCGCATGTTCTGGGAGTTTCTAAAAAGTTTCAACATTGTAGGTTGCCGAAGACACCAAATCGATCAAAAAATTGCTTTAAAAGATACAGAATTTGAATGGAAAATTATATGGACAAACTAATTATGCAAAATAAAGGCACCAAAAAAGTTTCAGCCGGATTAATAAATACAAAAATTAAAATTAAATAAAAAGACATATTTTGCAGAAAATTGTTCTATAATAGAAACAGAGCTTCACATATTTCATTCTATATCTTTGCTTTAGTTCTATTCGGTAAATATGTTAAGTCATGTTAAGAACAATCTTGCGTGACCTAAAATAACATAAAAATTTAGAAAAGATTTTCTATAAGTACTACTTATTAAGTAGTGACAATAAGTTGTAGATGATCGCAGAAAAACATAAAATAAAGGATTAAAATTTCTCCCTGCAATTTTAACATAAAATTTTGAAGGTTATTTTCAGTTTTTGGTTTTTAATTGACGCAAAATTTTAGTTTAATTTTAAATTCATGTCAAAATTTATGACGTGTTTTTATCTTGGAACAAAATCATTGTTGGATTTATTTCAACCCAATTTATCTTTAAAACAATTAAAGTTTTTAGTAATTTTAGCCGTTTTGAAGGTGCTAACTAAATTTTCCTTAAAATATTGGTAAAGACGTATATTTTTACTCGAGTAAAAACTAGCACAAAATAAATGTTAAAAGTAAATTTAAATTTCTGTTTCATAAAAAAACGTCAGAGTTCAAGGAATAACAGGGTTGTCGAAAAAAAATCCGCGCCAAACCCGCGCCGAGCGAAACACCAATCGTCGCGAAATCCACGCTATATAAAAAAAATCGCGACCAACATTCAAGAAATGTTATTTTCAAAAAAAAACTAATACAGAAAGTATTTAATAAAAATGAAACTCGTTTTATGTTTGAAGGAATGAAAGCAAAAAAATCTTTTTGCAAATCAGAGGGACTTAACAATAATTTTGACCAATATAAACAAAATAGAAAATTATAAACCAATATAAACAAATTTTAAAAATCTAATAAATGAAATTAAACTTCAAAAACATAATCTTAAAAAAAACAAAATCTCAAATTTTAATGTGATTGCATTTCCAATATTTGAAATATTTTTTTCTTAAATTTAAGAATTTAAGAATTTAGGAATTTAAGTAAGAATTTAGGAATTTAGGAATTTAGGAATCTAAGAATTTAAATTTGATTTGAGATTTTCGAGATTTCCGTTTTTTTTTTGTTTTCAAAATTGTTTTAAATTTAATATTTTTTAGTTTTAAAATTTTGACTTTTTAAATTTTGTTTTTTTTTATTTTGAATTTTTCTTTAAATTTTTGATTTTTTAGTTTTTTTTAGGTTTTGCATTTCCGATTTTTAAAATTCTGAATTTAGAAATTTCAATTTTTTTTAAATTCGAAAATTTTTTAATCTGGGTTTTTGAAATTTTGATTTAAAAAAACTATTAAAATATAAAAAATGTTTCGAATTTTTTAAATTTGAGTTTTGAATGATGGAGCATTAGTTTTTGAATTTTCTGATCTTTTTATTTTGGCCAAGAATGATTAAATTTATAAAATATTTCTACATCTAGAATTCAAAGGAAAATTGAATATATCAACTATAAAATTAAAAATAAATAAGGTTAAAAAATACATTACTCAAAACTCAAAAGAAATTACATATTCAGAGCCGGATATATTAGGAAATGAGTTAAGTGTAGTAATAATTTTATTTAAGAAATTCTCAACCATACATTTGAAAAATAATCTCTACATTATCTTTATCTTAATTTTTCGACGGTTCGTATTAAGAATTTACGAACAAACATTTTCAGAAAAAAAAAATCTATTAATAAGAAATTGCACTCAATGGAAAAAAACAAATTCTCGTAATTCTTGATAATATTTTTCATAATAACTTGAAAGTAATTCTATCTTTTTATCTATTTATTTATCAAAATTGCTATCCGCGCGAAATCCGCGCCTGTGTAAAATTAGTCAGCAAATCCGCGCTATTCGCGTGAAACGCGCCATCCGTGCGATCCGCGCCATCCGTAACAACCCTGGAATTATTCACAGATATATTGAATAAAACAGGTAAAGGTAACTTAAATCAAACATCCTTGAAATAGTCAACTTTTCGGAAACAAAAAATATTTTCTTCCAATCGTATTATGAAGGGACCTGAATGGATAAATATTTGTAGTGGCCTAAATTGAAGTCTAGATCTTAAAGTTTCTTTTTTTTAACATAAATTGAATAGATAATTAAGATTCACTAAAAAAATAATTTCAAACCTTATCTTTAAAATATTGAAGAAAAAGTTTTCAAAATGTAATATGCTAACATATACTTATAGAGTTCTACTGACATTTTTAAGGCATATGACAAAAAGAATAAGAATGTACTTCTTAATATAAAATATTGAACAAAAATCAAAAGAAACTAAGTTACATCTTAGTGTATGTCAAACAGATTAAAATCTAATTTAAGAGTCTTTTCAACATCCTTTTTTCCCCCTTTCCACACAAACACACACGTTTTTGTCTAGCCTCGGCCAAGGACTACGTAATTGCTCGTTTGCTCAAAGAGGTCCTTCACATTTCTCTCTCTCTCCACATTTTTTTTTCTTTCTTTTTTCGGTAGGTACTTTTAAGAGTGTGTGGAAATCGATGTTCTGGCTGAAGAGGACTACACACTCCACGGGCAAGGAAATACGAGTCCTCCTTCCTGTTTGGTCTGGGCGACTCCCTTCGTAAACATTCACTCCTTGCCATGCCTCCTCCAAAACAATTCCGAACGAACGATGATGGGCTGACAGACAGGACAAGACAAGACACGACACGACAGAACAGGGAAAAAGGGACGAAAAATTGCGACGGAATGATGGGACTTTCTGCGTTTTTTGGTTGTTGCTACCAAATGAGTCCTTTTGTGTAATTAATTTTCGCTTGAAGAGACGCAGTTGAGAAGTGTTTCAAATATTATTTTTTTCAAATTTATTTTCATTACAGATGATTGAAAAGTGAGCAAATTTTGATGCAGTTTTATTTGTACCTTTTTTGAGAATAATCATCAATATCATCATCCCTAACATTTTTATTAATATATTGTATGTAATTCTTGTTTGTTTATGAAATATAAAAGGCCAGTGATTCCCTAACATTAACTTAAAAACTTACTTAAAAAAAAATTCAGATACCTATCAACAGGTGTACCGAAAAAAATTACCATTTGATAAAAAAAATATTTTAAGAAACTTTCCGAAAAAGTCAGAAGTAAATTGATAGTCTGGCAACACTGTTTTTTGACAACAGTGTTGCCAGATTTTCTAAATTGACTTTTGCCTTTTCGGAAAGTTTCATAAAATAGTTTTCTAATAAAAATCAGAGGTTTTGAAATGAATTTTCAAAATTTTTGCCTCAAAACCCTATTAAACTAATTATGTAGATTTAATCTTTAAAACTGGCAGTAATACATACCTATTCACCAGTTCAAACGATGTCGGTTTTGTAATTTTTCGATTAACGTTATTTTCACTTGTCAGCACACCTCGTTGAAAAATTTGTTTGATAAATTTCACTCGATTCTATTCTTGAAACTTCAAACTCTTAAATTCGAACTTTTCTCACACTTTTGCAGCCTGCAAAGAAAGAAAACAAAAGAAAAAAATTAATATTAAACGCCAACACACACTTTTACCATCATTTATTCAAAACTAATAAATTCGCAAGATTTAGGCGAAAACCGCACAACAAATGTTTATGAAAATCCGCACGACGAGGACGACGACTTTATTGGAAACGTGCTCTCCCGTCAACCAAATGCCGAAAAAAAACGGTGAGAATCAAGCAAAAGAAATGCGGGTCATCCCGTCGGCCACGGTCACGTGCGGTTAACCGCCAGGGAGGAGGACGCCCGAGGGAGTGGCCATCGATTACGTTAGCAAAATTCTGTTTTTATTTTGTTAAATATCTCGTTATAAACAACCATGAGAAAAGTCAACAAATTTTTGAAAGAAATTTATTCAAAATATCACGCTTTTTAAGGACGACTCACACATTTTCCCAAAATGAAAATAATACACTAAACACGCACTATCACAAAGGAACCACACACGAAAAAAAAGAAGAAAGCAGCAAGAAACGGCACAATAATATCGAATGATTGATATTGACTGCGGTAAGTACGTGATCTAATAAACACCAATTCCGGTGTTAGTGTGTGAGAGATGAATCGCGCTGTTCTTCCTGGACCCAAATGTGGCCAGATGTGGCCGTTGGTTGTTCATATATTGTGTAACCGTAAGGAACCGGAAGGCACACACATGCACAAAGCGACGTTATCATTGAATATAAGCCAAATTTTAGGATTAGTGAAATGCACGTGGAACGTGGTGCTGCTTTTATTGAGTATGTAAATCGAATGATTTTATTGTGAAAATATATGAACTGTCCATCTTTGTCATGTATGAATTGTCATGATAACTAGGTTTCCCTTTGAAAAAGTAGAAAAAGTCTACAGTTTTTTCCAGTTTTTGCTTTTTAGGTGTTTTTTTTTCAAAAAAAAAAAAACAAAGCAAAGCAAAAGCAAAATCTGAAAATTTGGTTTATTGGACCTTTTCAAAAAAAACTCCAGAAGTGTACAATTAGGTCCTAAAGGTGTTATGGAATCTTCTTGAAAAATCCATTTTTGCATAAGGGTTTAATAACAGTTTATGTTATCATAGCAAAATTTATTATTGGTCTGATATTGGTTGAAAGCCAAAACTACTTTGGAATAACATTTTTTGTTATGGATGAATACCTCCAACTGTTATTGGAATGATCGGATTAGTTGTTAACATAACAAAAAAATAACAAAGATTTGTTCGAAAAATAACTAAAAATGTTATTTGTCTGTACAATCCAATAATAAAAATTCCTAATAATAGCATCATTGGTGCGCTGGAAGTGGGGGCGCGAAGTCGTGATTAGTGCGTCCATCCCGGGAATTCCCGGGACAAAAATCCCGGGATTTTTCCAAAACCGGGAATTCCCGGATCCCGGGATTTTTAATAATTTTTCCCGGGAATTCCCGAAATTGAAAAAAAAACAATTTTGGTCTATTATAATTAGGAGTACATAGTAATCGATACGAATTTGAAGCATAAAAATTTGTATTCGGCATATTTCAGTATTAATTTGGTTATTAGGGAAATTTGTTAAAATTTAAGTTCACAAATCCGAAAAAATGCCTTGCGCATTAAATATTTTCTGTATAATTTAATGTATTTTTAAAAGACTGGGTATTATATTTACGTATATTTAAGATTTTAAATAAGAAAAAACATATTAGACAAATTAGACAAATTAAGACAGCTATTCAAGTTAATTTTTGTATCGTGTTTTGAATAACTTCTGTTAAAACTGGATCAAAACAAAACAATTAGTACACCGATTTTCGAATTAAATGCTCTGAAATCCTATGCTTATTCAGCCTGTAATCCTGTTTCTCCCCAGTTGGCGGAGTATTTTAAAGATAATTTGTTAAATATGTTTTATATAAAATAAGAAATTCAAAACTTATCTAAAATTTTACATTGACTGGTATCATTTTATTTCCAGAGTTTTTTTTAAAGGTCCTATAAATGAAAGACAATATCTTACATTTAAAAAAAAAATCTGGATTTGCTGTCGTTTCTCTTTTTTTAGACATTTTGAATTAAATTTTTTAAGCTTTTCTAGTTATTACATATAAAAATACATAAAATAAATATATTTATAAAACATTTATTTAATTTAAATCACATTGGAATCAAAAATTGTAATTGTGGTTTGGTTGAGCGTTTTAGCAGAATGCACTACTGTGAATACAAAGAGACGAGTTGTTCCTTTTAATTCCGCTATATATCGGAAATTATAGCGGAATTAAAAGGAACAACTCGTCTCTTTGTATTCACAAAAAATGTAATTTATTTGAAATCCAAGGCACATGAAAGAACAATACAAAAATCCATTTTTAATTTATTTTAAGTTTTAAAAACTGTCGTCCTTGTTTGGATTGAAGTGTAGATTATCACCATTTTTTATTATTGAGCTTATTCAATGGTTTCTAGCATGAAAAAATATTCCTTATTATGAAAACATAGATTTTATGACAGCTTAAAAAATTTCCCGGGATCCCGGGAATTCCCGGGATTTCGAAAATATTTTTCCCGTTTCCCGGGAAATTCAAAACCCGGGAAAATTGGACGCCCTAGTCGTGATTATGCAGGTTAATTTTTGTGTGTGCTTTTGTGTCGCTGTTCCTATGGGGTGAGTGATTGTGGTAATCGAATAATAGCATCATTAATGCGCTGGAAGTGGGGACGCGAAGTCGTGATTATGCAGGTTAATTTTTTTGTGTGCTTTTGTGTCGCTGTTCGTATGGGGTGAGTGATTGTGGTAATCGAATAATAGCATGACTTACTGAATTATTTGTGTCTTGAGCGTAATTTACGTTGAGTAATTGGTGTTTTTTGTGATTGTTTTTGGTGATCTTAATTAATTGTTTTGTGATTTTCAAAGCCCTTCCTACATCATCGTTGATCGGAAGGCACGGCGTCGGGTAAATTGTGTATAGTTTTTTGAATAAGGTTTAATTTTTTATGGTGAAAAAGCCATTTCTATATAATGATCGAAAGACGCACTGACATTTTGGATTAATTAATAGTGGAGTGAAATAATTGTGTGTGAGTGACTTTGTGTGTTAACCAAAAAGACCTTCCCATAGCATCGTTGCTCGGAAGGCTCGCCGACGGGTCTGTTATGAAAGTCCTCCCCATAGCATCGTAGCTCGGGAGGCATCGAAAAGCCAATACCTTATTCTACTAATCCAAAAAAAAATAATAATCACGTGATGCTTGAAGGAGATGCTGTGGATTCAACGGTCTCAAGCGGTATCAACAAGTATATAGCGAAAAACTATGTGCTTGATGAGTCTGCAACTTCAACTATCGGACTAACATTCCTCCCTTTCGTTGAACTGCAGGCTTCTTGGGAGGGCGCCGGTATTGACTAATAAAGTAGGGATCTTCAGAGGTTAAACAGTGAACGGATGGTTGGCTCCCACTGATCATTTTTGATTCATTGTTTAACTTCAGCTGATCTGTCAATAACGGAGTAGCAGCTCATTGGCAGTCAACCATGCTCATGCTCATGCTGCTCACAATCCAATAATAAAAATTCCATAACGACGAATATCAAATCTTGTTATAAATAACATAAAATGTTATTGGCCTAGTATTTTCAAATATCAAAAAATGTTATTCCCAAGTTATTTCCATCTGCTCGGGGTTTTCAAAAAATAACTTTTCGGCCCTTCTTGACAGAAAAGCTCGTTCCAAGGGGATAATAGTTGATCGATAAAAAATGGCGTTTGCAATAAAATGAAAAAAAGTGATCAAAAATGGTTTTTATTATTTTAAAACCGCTGTTCATAAAGGTTTACATAGAGCTTTAGGGCCCTGTTGGTTTGATTTCAACTGAAATACCATATTTTTTTTTATTTAGTTTGAAAATTATTCATCAGATTTGAGTACCTATATTGATTGAACTTAAATTATCATGATTCTCCATAGAAATTAGTTTCCAATATATTTTGTTGGAGACGCATTGGGCTTTAGCATACCTCAGATTCCTGTTAATGGATATACGAAACTTTTTGATATTTTTTATATATTTTTATCCTGACTTTCTAATCGAATTTCAATGCAAATACACAGACAAAAAATCATAGTAAAATTTCATCTAAAAAAGGGTACATCTTTTATGTCAGCAAAAATGTGTAATTTTACCTCTGAAAATGTGTAATTTTACCACTATTCTGGTGTGATGTCGCTTTTTCAGTCTAAATTGTGGTAAAATTACATCATAAATGAGGTAATATTCAACCTTCTAAAATTACACCTTCCAAATTTACACAATTTTTTGCTGTGTATTGTTTTTATTTGATCTTGAAGTGTGCTAAGGTGTGTTTTTAAAATTACTTGATATTTTTCATTAAAAGCAAAACTAATCTCCTTTCTTTGACAAGCAGTGAACGTTAGTTGGTCTGGTCATTTCGGAAATATTTAAAAAAAAATCTAAATACATGGCGTGGAATCGTTGATATAAAAATGTATTTCAAAACTGTTTTTCGATAAAAATACATAAAAAGTGCTTTTAATGAACAATGCTATGAAGTTTATCAAAAACGAATGATTCAAAAATCATTGTAATATTTATATCATCCAAATTCTTTTTTTGTCAGAAAAATTTGTAATTTTACCGAAAATAAAATTTGAAGCTACTTCTTTGAGGATTGATTCTATTGCACAATTTCCTTAGACTTCAAATAACGACTATTATTTGCAATTTTTAATTGGATGAAAGTCAATTTTGCATCATTAGCTCGTCCATAGAAATCATCATAAAACTTTGGAAGCTGTCCTTGGGACCGTCCACAAACCACGTGGACACTTTTTTGGAAATCTCAACCCTCCCCCCCCCCCTCGTGGACAATCGCCATAGCCCCCCCCTCTAAAGTGTTTACGTGGTTTATGGATGGCCCTCTTACAAAAATGCTATCAAAATATTTTAATCGAAAACAATGCAATTTGCTTTTCAAATTTTTCACACAAATAGCAAAATTCCGCAATAACCAATTTCGGGCAAAAGATCAAAATTTGTTTTAATTGAATAAATGACAGCTTTTGAGCCATTACACAAAGTGGTCAAAATTTATTTTGCAGTGCTGGCAATTTGAAAAAAAAATCTTTTTTTCTAAAAAAACGTCTTAAGCCCTGTCGATTTTTTGTATTAAAAAAGATTTATTACCTGTGTAGAATCTATGGCCAAGCTTGACCATTCCAGTTTTTTTTTCGACAGAACCGGAGAATTTCCAATAAACATTGGAATTTGGAAGCGATTTTCTAAGTGGCAGTAAAAGCGTCAAATTTCCACTGTCAAAAATTGAAATTCTAAATGGAGAATTTTTTTTCGAAATTTAAAAAAAAGTAGGCTTCAGGGTGCCCACATGCCACTCATGTCAGAAAGTCGGAAATAGTCAGGAATTTGCCAAAGTCCTCAAAAAATGGGAAAAAGTCATCATTTAAAACATTTTTATAAAAAAATACTAGTGCTTGAAGATATTTTTGAAGATGTTTAACTCCTTATAGGTTGTTCTACATTTTTCTACGGCAGGTAGTTCAAACTTCAACTTTTGACTAGTTGAGTCATTAAAATCCAATTGAATCTAGAGTATTTTTTTCCTGTGTTTTGTTTTGCATAGATCTTCATCAAAAATCCGATTTGAGCTATGCCTTTTTTACCAAAAATGTGAATTTGTTGTAATTATTTGAACCATTATTCAGATAAACATGATTTGAATTTATTGGGGAAACATTTGCAATAGGCAACAACTTCAAATAAATTCCGAACGTTTTTCTTTCCAAACGTCAAATAATGCTACAATTTGCTAAAAATAAAAAATAGAGAGCAATAAATATTAAGTAACTATAAAAACTGCGAAAATAATAAAAAAATCAAAAACTCAGCGTTGATTGCTTAGTTTAAAATTATATTTTTATTATATTCATATAATAAAAATTTGCCTAATATTAATATTATAATTTATTGTAAAAAATAAGAGAAGAATCAAAATTGTTATGGCTTTTTTTGTTGAAATATTTTGTTTCAGTTTTTACCTAAAGTTACAATAGTTTTAAAAATTATTTATCCACATTTTTTTTTTAATACAGTGCTTGCTTGCTTGATGTTGCTGAAGTTTACGCCTTATTGAACAAATATTAAAATTCTAATTATACTTGAGCCATCGGAAAACATAACTGAATATATATATTTAAAATTGTATGCATGTTTTAAAAATTTATAAAATTGTCAACCTATGGCTTTTCCACAATATTTTCACAACTTTACCAAAAATTTCGAGACTGAGCTTCAGAAATCAATCCAAATTCCGGAGTGTATCCACAGCTTTGAAATTAAATGAAAACTTTTTTGAGATTTTAAGAAAAATTAAATATATTTAAAATCAGTAAGTACTTTTTGAAAGTAGGTACTTGCTATTTGAAGGGCTAATTTATAAATTATGTAACACATTTATAAAAGTGAAGGAAGGATTTACCGACTTTGTAGTAATCTTTGTATTCAAATTTTAATTTGCATGCAAAAATTGTAACGTGTGGAAGCAAATTTGAAGTTGGAATTGTATTTTACGTAATATTTGAACGATCTCATCAAAAGAAGTTAATTTTTCGTTAATTTAATAACCTCTGGTGATATTCATAGTTATTAAATTTATTTGATGAAATTTCAAACGATTTTTTTAATTATATTTTTTTTATTTTTGAGGCCTTTCACAAAGGGTGCGTAATTATTGCAGTTTCCTTATCCAGCAATTCCATTTGAAAAGAGCCTAAACCAAAAAAAAAGTTCTCCGATCGGGCTCAAAATTTTTCTGGGGGTTCCTTGGCCAAAATAATTCGACCCGTATTTTTTTGTTTGGCCATTAGGGTGGCCTACATCGTGCTAGGGTGGTTCAAAAAATGGCAATTTTCGTC
This sequence comes from Culex quinquefasciatus, assembly GCF_015732765.1. Lineage (NCBI taxonomy): Eukaryota > Metazoa > Arthropoda > Insecta > Diptera > Culicidae > Culex > Culex quinquefasciatus. Next base: position 28,220,042 of record NC_051862.1, on the reverse strand, counting down.
ATTTTCGCAAAAAAAAATCATATCTCCGTGCCATTTCATCCGATTTTAGCTGTCTTAGACGCAAAGAAAGGTGATGAGTTTGGCTATTTGGGAAAAATAGTAAAGTTCCAAAATCTAGCTTGACTATTGAAAAGTCGTATGAAAAGTTAAAATGGCGTTTTGACCGTGTCTGGACCAAAGAGCCTATGTCTGAAAATATTTTTATCGGATTCCTCGGAAAATTTCACATAACATATCAAAAATTGGCGATGTCGAACCGTACGTTTTGGAGATACGATTTTTGAAAATAAAAACTGCGTTTTCGACGCGCCACGCGCAAAACGGAAAATGACGAAATCGGCAAAAATCAACTTTTTCACTAAAACTGCGATAACTTTAAAATTTCAGCGATGACCTATACATGTCTGGGTACCAAAATTTTCGTAATTGAGAGACGCAACTTTTGGTACCATAACATCTATAGGTCATCGCTGAAATTTTAAAGTTATCGCAGTTTTAGTGGAAAAAGTTGATTTTTGCCGATTTCGTCATTTTCCGCGTGGCGCGACGAAAACGCAGTTTTTCAAAAATCATATCTCGGAAACGTACGGTTCGACATCGCCAATTTTGATATGTTATGTGAAATTTTCCGAGGAATCCGATAAAAATATTTTCAGACATAGGCTCTTTGGTCCAGACACGGTCAAAACGCCATTTTAAGTTTTCATACGACTTTTTCAATAGTTAAGCTAGATTTTGGAACTTTACTATTTTTCCCAAATAGCCAAACTCATCACCTTTCTTTGCGTCTAAGACAGCTAAAATCGGATGAAATGGCGCGAAGATATGATTTTAGAAAAAGTGACGAAAATGACGGCCAAACCAAGCACGATGTATTTGGCCAAACAAATACGGGTCAATTATTTGGCCGATCGAGAGAACTTTTTTTTGGTTTAGGCTCTTTTCAAATGGAATTGCTGTATCTGAAGTTAATGATTAAAAAAATTCTGTAATATTTTTTTAAAACGCTTATTTAACATCTAAAATCACCAGATCAAACATACAGTGACGATCGAGTTGATCAGTTGATTCTGTCTGCGATTAACGGAACCGCTCAAACTAGTGCTAATCAAATGCTTCATTAGGGCAATGCTCTAATCAATAAGCCGAATCAAATCACAGCGGGCACCTTTCCGAATGAATGATATAACGGCTCTGAGTTTGTTCTAATGTTTAAGATCAACAAACCAACAATTGGAATTTACTACACGTGGTGTTTCAAGCAGAGTTACTCGACTAATTTAGTACTTGATATTCAAAAATTAACTTTCCAAAAATGATAAAACAATTATAGCAGAAAAAATCAACCTTAAATTTAAAGTACCTTTCAAATTGTAATATTTTAGTACAAGATCTGCAATTGATACAATCTCAAAGATTGCAATAGTTTTTTTTTAAACAAATTGGACAATATTGATGATGGCTAAAACTTGTACTAAAATGTCACAACAACGTATAAGCTCAAAAACAATGACGTCAAACTATGCCATTTATTGTAAAATTATGCGGTATAAGGTGTCAAAACTGAAAATAAGTTCATTCACGCGCAAGACAAGATTACGAAATTCATTGACAGTCGCGTCCCCGAATAAAAGAACCAGATCACGCGTTCCTCTAGATCCGGAAGATAACTGCGGGAGTGCGTGGCGTACCTCTTTCCAAATCAGTCGAACAAAATAATAACAACAAGCCAGAAGAAAAAAAAATAAACCGCCAACTCACCGCCCCGAATTGACGTCGGAAGCCGTACAATGTGACACACACATGTTTTGTTGTCGTTGCCCCAAGTCGGCCTCAATCTAGTACAGATCTATCCACTAGAGACCGACCAACACAGGGCGGGGAGCTTTCTAACCTTAACCTAACCTCGTGCGTTGGCACTAATCTTATCACACACCGTTGCGGCGGAGCGATGCCCAATTCGGTGGTGGACTCTGTATCGATATTTTTTTGTTTTCGAGGAATTTCGGTGTCTGTTCCAGAAGATTTATTGACGCACCCGGGGGAGTTAGCCGCCAGCTTTACCGCGGGCAATCCCAGATTAGCGCCGGTGATGTACTAAAATTAGCTGAAGGACGAGCGTTTTTTTGGTTTGTTTTGGATGAAAACTGATTAAAAACTGCGATTTTTCACTAAATCAAGTGTTCAACTAAGTATAAATTGTTCTAAAAGCATTAAAATTACTTAGAATAACAAATTTCAATTTTAGTACAATTGTACTAAAATTGTACTAAACGTCAAAAACCATTCCCGGATCCCTCCCCATCATAAATTGAAACTTGTTGTCCAAAAAAGTTCAACCTTCTCATCGAAGACGCAGTGTCAACAACTTCCCGGAACCTTTCCGACCTCTCTCTTGTCCAAATTAAGGTGTGCGTTCAATTACCCGCGCGGATCCTAATTGAAGGTGATATCAATCATCGCTTGTTTGCAGCGGAAAATTATTGCCTCGAATCGTCCAAGAGGTCATGTTCGGGTGGCCCCTTTCTCAGAAGAAGGAAAAAAAAAGTCCCAAGAAAGTGCCACTCGTGTTCCCAGGGAACAAATATTTTTATCCAATTTTACCAATTGAGTTCAATTGAATTTGATTTGCAGTTAGTGCGCACTTGTCAGCCTGACAGCTGCGGCCGCGACGGCGCAATCAAACTCGATTTGAACAACAATTACCGAAAGAGTTGAGCGCTTGTGAGACGGAATGGTGATCTCATCAGTTTTTTTCTCTATTTTGTTGTGTTATTTCTAGATCATTTGAATACTTATGAAAGTTTCCGAAAATCTGGCGAAAAATGATCTTGTTCTAAAATTGTATTTCAAACGTAACCAAAATTATTTGTTACACAGTCTAAACGTGACAACACCAATTTTAGTACAAGATCAAAACTTATTTTAGTTGAATTCTTCTTATGAAACCCAAAAACATTTTTTCAATCCCGTAACTTGTACTAGTAAAATATATAAATAAACTAATAAATCACAAACTAAACTCTTTGAAAAAAAAAAAAGTTCAAGATGGTATGTCAGAGACATAACCGAAAGACATAGGACCAAACAATTTGAATGTGTTTTTGGATTGCTAGTGAAATCTGAAATAAGATTATTTTATTTTGTTTCATAGATTTGTCGACAAAATTGTCATAAATGTTCTCCCAAGGTGAACCTCCTATGAGGGCACCGGCCACTCCAGGTTGTGGCCACTACGGTCGAAATGTAAATTTTCATGTTCAGTATCAAAAACCATGAATTTTGATACCCATATTGCCACAACTCGTATGTTTCTGTTATTGTCCCCCCAGGCCCCGGGGGAACCTTCTTTGAGGGCACCGGCCACTCCAGGTTGTGGCCACTACTGTCAAAATGGCCATTATTATGTTCAGTATCAAAAACCATGAATTTTGATACCCATATTGCCACAACTCGTATGTTTCTATAAATGTCCCCCCAGGCCCCGAGGGAACCTTCTTTGAGGGCACCGGCCACTCCAGGTTGTGGCCTCTACTGTCGAAATGGCCATTATTATGTTCAGTATAAAAAACTATGAATTTTGATACCCATATTGCCACAACTCGTATGTTTCTGTAAATGTACCCCCAGGCCCCGAGGGAACCTTCTTTGAGGGCACCGGCCACTCCAGGTTGTGGCCTCTACTGTCGAAATGGCCATTATTATGTTCAGTATAAAAAACCATGAATTTTGATACCCATATTGCCACAACTCGTATGTTTCTGTAAATGTCCCCCCAGGCCCCGGGGGAACCTTCTTTGAGGGCACCGGCCACTCCAGGTTGTGGCCACTACTGTCAAAATGGCCATTATTATGTTCAGTATCAAAACCATGAATTTTGATACCCATATTGCCACAACTCGTATGTTTCTATAAATGTCCCCCCAGGCCCCGAGGGAACCTTCTTTGAGGGCACCGGCCACTCCAGGTTGTGGCCTCTACTGTCGAAATGGCCATTATTATGTTCAGTATAAAAAACTATGAATTTTGATACCCATATTGCCACAACTCGTATGTTTCTATAAATGTCCCCCCAGGCCCCGAGGGAACCTTCTTTGAGGGCACCGGCCACTCCAGGTTGTGGCCACTACTGTCGAAATGGCCATTATTATGTTCAGTATCAAAAACCATGAATTTTGATACCCATATTGCCACAACTCGTATGTTTCTGTAAATGTCCCCCCAGGCCCCGAGGGAACCTTCTTTGAGGGCACCGGCCACTCCAGGTTGTGGCCACTACTGTCGAAATGGCCATTATTATGTTCAGTATCAAAAACCATGAATTTTGATACCCATATTGCCACAACTCGTATGTTTCTGTAAATGTCCCCCAGGCCCCGGGGGAACCTTCTTTGAGGGCACCGGCCACTCCAGGTTGTGGCCACTACTGTCGAAATGGCCATTATTATGTTCAGTATCAAAAACCATGAATTTTGATACCCATATTGCCACAACTCGTATGTTTCTGTAAATGTCCCCCCAGGCCCCGAGGGAACCTTCTTTGAGGGCACCGGCCACTCCAGGTTGTGGCCACTACTGTCGAAATGGCCATTATTATGTTCAGTATCAAAAACCATGAATTTTGATACCCATATTGCCACAACTCGTATGTTTCTGTAAATGTCCCCCCAGGCCCCGAGGGAACCTTCTTTGAGGGCACCGGCCACTCCAGGTTGTGGCCACTACTGTCGAAATGGCCATTATTATGTTCAGTATCAAAAACCATGAATTTTGATACCCATATTGCCACAACTCGTATGTTTCTGTAAATGTCCCCCCAGGCCCCGAGGGAACCTTCTTTGAGGGCACCGGCCACTCCAGGTTGTGGCCTCTACTGTCGAAATGGCCATTATTATGTTCAGTATCAAAAACCATGAATTTTGATACCCATATTGCCACAACTCGTATGTTTCTGTAAATGTCCCCCCAGGCCCCGGGGGAACCTTCTTTGAGGGCACCGGCCACTCCAGGTTGTGGCCACTACTGTCGAAATGGCCATTATTATGTTCAGTATCAAAAACCATGAATTTTGATACCCATATTGCCACAACTCGTATGTTTCTGTAAATGTCCCCCCAGGCCCCGGGGGAACCTTCTTTGAGGGCACCGGCCACTCCAGGTTGTGGCCACTACTGTCGAAATGGCCATTATTATGTTCAGTATCAAAAACCATGAATTTTGATACCCATATTGCCACAACTCGTATGTTTCTGTAAATGTCCCCCCAGGCCCCGAGGGAACCTTCTTTGAGGGCACCGGCCACTCCAGGTTGTGGCCACTACTGTCGAAATGGCCATTATTATGTTCAGTATCAAAAACCATGAATTTTGATACCCATATTGCCACAACTCGTATGTTTCTGTAAATGTCCCCCCAGGCCCCGGGGGAACCTTCTTTGAGGGCACCGGCCACTCCAGGTTGTGGCCACTACTGTCGAAATGGCCATTATTATGTTCAGTATCAAAAACCATGAATTTTGATACCCATATTGCCACAACTCGTATGTTTCTGTAAATGTCCCCCCAGGCCCCGAGGGAACCTTCTTTGAGGGCACCGGCCACTCCAGGTTGTGGCCACTACTGTCGAAATGGCCATTATTATGTTCAGTATCAAAAACCATGAATTTTGATACCCATATTGCCACAACTCGTATGTTTCTGTAAATGTCCCCCCAGGCCCCGGAGGAACCTTCTTTGAGGGCACCGGCCACTCCAGGTTGTGGCCACTACTGTCGAAATGGCCATTATTATGTTCAGTATCAAAACCATGAATTTTGATACCCATATTGCCACAACTCGTATGTTTCTGTAAATGTCCCCCACGCCCCGAGGGAACCTTCTTTGAGGGCACCGGCCACTCCAGGTTGTGGCCACTACTGTCGAAATGGCCATTATTATGTTCAGTATCAAAAACCATGAATTTTGATACCCATATTGCCACAACTCGTATGTTTCTGTAAATGTCCCCCCACGCCCCGGAGGAACCTTCTTTGAGGGCACCGGCCACTCCAGGTTGTGGCCACTACTGTCGAAATGGCCATTATTATGTTCAGTATCAAAAACCATGAATTTTGATACCCATATTGCCACAACTCGTATGTTTCTGTTATTGTCCCCCCAGGCCCCGGGGGAACCTTCTTTGAGGGCACCGGCCACTCCAGGTTGTGGCCACTACTGTCAAAATGGCCATTATTATGTTCAGTATCAAAAACCATGAATTTTGATACCCATATTGCCACAACTCGTATGTTTCTATAAATGTCCCCCCAGGCCCCGAGGGAACCTTCTTTGAGGGCACCGGCCACTCCAGGTTGTGGCCTCTACTGTCGAAATGGCCATTATTATGTTCAGTATCAAAAACCATGAATTTTGATACCCATATTGCCACAACTCGTATGTTTCTGTAAATGTCCCCCCAGGCCCCGAGGGAACCTTCTTTGAGGGCACCGGCCACTCCAGGTTGTGGCCTCTACTGTCGAAATGGCCATTATTATGTTCAGTATAAAAAACCATGAATTTTGATACCCATATTGCCACAACTCGTATGTTTCTGTAAATGTCCCCCCAGGCCCCGGGGGAACCTTCTTTGAGGGCACCGGCCACTCCAGGTTGTGGCCACTACTGTCAAAATGGCCATTATTATGTTCAGTATCAAAAACCATGAATTTTGATACCCATATTGCCACAACTCGTATGTTTCTATAAATGTCCCCCCAGGCCCCGAGGGAACCTTCTTTGAGGGCACCGGCCACTCCAGGTTGTGGCCTCTACTGTCGAAATGGCCATTATTATGTTCAGTATAAAAAACTATGAATTTTGATACCCATATTGCCACAACTCGTATGTTTCTATAAATGTCCCCCCAGGCCCCGAGGGAACCTTCTTTGAGGGCACCGGCCACTCCAGGTTGTGGCCACTACTGTCGAAATGGCCATTATTATGTTCAGTATAAAAAACCATGAATTTTGATACCCATATTGCCACAACTCGTATGTTTCTGTAAATGTCCCCCCAGGCCCCGAGGGAACCTTCTTTGAGGGCACCGGCCACTCCAGGTTGTGGCCACTACTGTCGAAATGGCCATTATTATGTTCAGTATCAAAAACCATGAATTTTGATACCCATATTGCCACAACTCGTATGTTTCTGTAAATGTCCCCCAGGCCCCGGGGAACCTTCTTTGAGGGCACCGGCCACTCCAGGTTGTGGCCACTACTGTCGAAATGGCCATTATTATGTTCAGTATCAAAAACCATGAATTTTGATACCCATATTGCCACAACTCGTATGTTTCTGTAAATGTCCCCCCAGGCCCCGAGGGAACCTTCTTTGAGGGCACCGGCCACTCCAGGTTGTGGCCACTACTGTCGAAATGGCCATTATTATGTTCAGTATCAAAACCATGAATTTTGATACCCATATTGCCACAACTCGTATGTTTCTGTAAATGTCCCCCCAGGCCCCGGGGAACCTTCTTTGAGGGCACCGGCCACTCCAGGTTGTGGCCACTACTGTCGAAATGGCCATTATTATGTTCAGTATCAAAAACCATGAATTTTGATACCCATATTGCCACAACTCGTATGTTTCTGTAAATGTCCCCCCAGGCCCCGGGGAACCTTCTTTGAGGGCACCGGCCACTCCAGGTTGTGGCCACTACTGTCGAAATGGCCATTATTATGTTCAGTATCAAAACCATGAATTTTGATACCCATATTGCCACAACTCGTATGTTTCTGTAAATGTCCCCCAGGCCCCGGGGGAACCTTCTTTGAGGGCACCGGCCACTCCAGGTTGTGGCCACTACTGTCGAAATGGCCATTATTATGTTCAGTATCAAAAACCATGAATTTTGATACCCATATTGCCACAACTCGTATGTTTCTGTAAATGTCCCCCCAGGCCCCGAGGGAACCTTCTTTGAGGGCACCGGCCACTCCAGGTTGTGGCCTCTACTGTCGAAATGGCCATTATTATGTTCAGTATCAAAAACCATGAATTTTGATACCCATATTGCCACAACTCGTATGTTTCTGTAAATGTCCCCCCAGGCCCCGGGGAACCTTCTTTGAGGGCACCGGCCACTCCAGGTTGTGGCCACTACTGTCGAAATGGCCATTATTATGTTCAGTATCAAAACCATGAATTTTGATACCCATATTGCCACAACTCGTATGTTTCTGTAAATGTCCCCCAGGCCCCGGGGAACCTTCTTTGAGGGCACCGGCCACTCCAGGTTGTGGCCACTACTGTCGAAATGGCCATTATTATGTTCAGTATCAAAACCATGAATTTTGATACCCATATTGCCACAACTCGTATGTTTCTGTAAATGTCCCCCAGGCCCCGAGGAACCTTCTTTGAGGGCACCGGCCACTCCAGGTTGTGGCCACTACTGTCGAAATGGCCATTATTATGTTCAGTATCAAAACCATGAATTTTGATACCCATATTGCCACAACTCGTATGTTTCTGTAAATGTCCCCCAGGCCCCGAGGAACCTTCTTTGAGGGCACCGGCCACTCCAGGTTGTGGCCACTACTGTCGAAATGGCCATTATTATGTTCAGTATCAAAACCATGAATTTTGATACCCATATTGCCACAACTCGTATGTTTCTGTAAATGTCCCCCAGGCCCCGGAGAACCTTCTTTGAGGGCACCGGCCACTCCAGGTTGTGGCCACTACTGTCGAAATGGCCATTATTATGTTCAGTATCAAAAACCATGAATTTTGATACCCATATTGCCACAACTCGTATGTTTCTGTAAATGTCCCCCCAGGCCCCGGGGAACCTTCTTTGAGGGCACCGGCCACTCCAGGTTGTGGCCACTACTGTCGAAATGGCCATTATTATGTTCAGTATCAAAAACCATGAATTTTGATACCCATATTGCCACAACTCGTATGTTTCTGTAAATGTCCCCCCAGGCCCCGAGGGAACCTTCTTTGAGGGCACCGGCCACTCCAGGTTGTGGCCACTACTGTCGAAATGGCCATTATTATGTTCAGTATCAAAAACCATGAATTTTGATACCCATATTGCCACAACTCGTATGTTTCTGTAAATGTCCCCCCAGGCCCCGAGGAACCTTCTTTGAGGGCACCGGCCACTCCAGGTTGTGGCCACTACTGTCGAAATGGCCATTATTATGTTCAGTATCAAAACCATGAATTTTGATACCCATATTGCCACAACTCGTATGTTTCTGTAAATGTCCCCCAGGCCCCGGGAACCTTCTTTGAGGGCACCGGCCACTCCAGGTTGTGGCCACTACTGTCGAAATGGCCATTATTATGTTCAGTATCAAAAACCATGAATTTTGATACCCATATTGCCACAACTCGTATGTTTCTGTAAATGTCCCCCCAGGCCCCGGGGAACCTTCTTTGAGGGCACCGGCCACTCCAGGTTGTGGCCACTACTGTCGAAATGGCCATTATTATGTTCAGTATCAAAACCATGAATTTTGATACCCATATTGCCACAACTCGTATGTTTCTGTAAATGTCCCCCAGGCCCCGAGGAACCTTCTTTGAGGGCACCGGCCACTCCAGGTTGTGGCCACTACTGTCGAAATGGCCATTATTATGTTCAGTATCAAAAACCATGAATTTTGATACCCATATTGCCACAACTCGTATGTTTCTGTAAATGTCCCCCCAGGCCCCGAGGGAACCTTCTTTGAGGGCACCGGCCACTCCAGGTTGTGGCCACTACTGTCGAAATGGCCATTATTATGTTCAGTATCAAAAACCATGAATTTTGATACCCATATTGCCACAACTCGTATGTTTCTGTAAATGTCCCCCCAGGCCCCGGGGGAACCTTCTTTGAGGGCACCGGCCACTCCAGGTTGTGGCCACTACTGTCGAAATGGCCATTATTATGTTCAGTATCAAAACCATGAATTTTGATACCCATATTGCCACAACTCGTATGTTTCTGTAAATGTCCCCCAGGCCCCGGGGGAACCTTCTTTGAGGGCACCGGCCACTCCAGGTTGTGGCCACTACTGTCGAAATGGCCATTATTATGTTCAGTATCAAAAACCATGAATTTTGATACCCATATTGCCACAACTCGTATGTTTCTGTAAATGTCCCCCCAGGCCCCGGGGGAACCTTCTTTGAGGGCACCGGCCACTCCAGGTTGTGGCCACTACTGTCGAAATGGCCATTATTATGTTCAGTATCAAAAACCATGAATTTTGATACCCATATTGCCACAACTCGTATGTTTCTGTAAATGTCCCCCCAGGCCCCGGGGGACCTTCTTTGAGGGCACCGGCCACTCCAGGTTGTGGCCACTACTGTCGAAATGGCCATTATTATGTTCAGTATCAAAAACCATGAATTTTGATACCCATATTGCCACAACTCGTATGTTTCTGTAAATGTCCCCCCAGGCCCCGAGGGAACCTTCTTTGAGGGCACCGGCCACTCCAGGTTGTGGCCACTACTGTCGAAATGGCCATTATTATGTTCAGTATCAAAAACCATGAATTTTGATACCCATATTGCCACAACTCGTATGTTTCTGTAAATGTCCCCCCAGGCCCCGAGGGAACCTTCTTTGAGGGCACCGGCCACTCCAGGTTGTGGCCACTACTGTCGAAATGGCCATTATTATGTTCAGTATCAAAAACCATGAATTTTGATACCCATATTGCCACAACTCGTATGTTTCTGTAAATGTCCCCCCAGGCCCCGAGGAACCTTCTTTGAGGGCACCGGCCACTCCAGGTTGTGGCCACTACTGTCGAAATGGCCATTATTATGTTCAGTATCAAAAACCATGAATTTTGATACCCATATTGCCACAACTCGTATGTTTCTGTAAATGTCCCCCCAGGCCCCGGGGAACCTTCTTTGAGGGCACCGGCCACTCCAGGTTGTGGCCACTACTGTCGAAATGGCCATTATTATGTTCAGTATCAAAACCATGAATTTTGATACCCATATTGCCACAACTCGTATGTTTCTGTAAATGTCCCCCAGGCCCCGAGGAACCTTCTTTGAGGGCACCGGCCACTCCAGGTTGTGGCCACTACTGTCGAAATGGCCATTATTATGTTCAGTATCAAAAACCATGAATTTTGATACCCATATTGCCACAACTCGTATGTTTCTGTAAATGTCCCCCCAGGCCCCGAGGGAACCTTCTTTGAGGGCACCGGCCACTCCAGGTTGTGGCCACTACTGTCGAAATGGCCATTATTATGTTCAGTATCAAAAACCATGAATTTTGATACCCATATTGCCACAACTCGTATGTTTCTGTAAATGTCCCCCCAGGCCCCGAGGGAACCTTCTTTGAGGGCACCGGCCACTCCAGGTTGTGGCCACTACTGTCGAAATGGCCATTATTATGTTCAGTATCAAAACCATGAATTTTGATACCCATATTGCCACAACTCGTATGTTTCTGTAAATGTCCCCCCAGGCCCCGGGGAACCTTCTTTGAGGGCACCGGCCACTCCAGGTTGTGGCCACTACTGTCGAAATGGCCATTATTATGTTCAGTATCAAAAACCATGAATTTTGATACCCATATTGCCACAACTCGTATGTTTCTGTAAATGTCCCCCCAGGCCCCGGGGGAACCTTCTTTGAGGGCACCGGCCACTCCAGGTTGTGGCCACTACTGTCGAAATGGCCATTATTATGTTCAGTATCAAAACCATGAATTTTGATACCCATATTGCCACAACTCGTATGTTTCTGTAAATGTCCCCCCAGGCCCCGAGGGAACCTTCTTTGAGGGCACCGGCCACTCCAGGTTGTGGCCACTACTGTCGAAATGGCCATTATTATGTTCAGTATCAAAAACCATGAATTTTGATACCCATATTGCCACAACTCGTATGTTTCTGTAAATGTCCCCCCAGGCCCCGGGGGAACCTTCTTTGAGGGCACCGGCCACTCCAGGTTGTGGCCACTACTGTCGAAATGGCCATTATTATGTTCAGTATCAAAACCATGAATTTTGATACCCATATTGCCACAACTCGTATGTTTCTGTAAATGTCCCCCCAGGCCCCGGGGGAACCTTCTTTGAGGGCACCGGCCACTCCAGGTTGTGGCCACTACTGTCGAAATGGCCATTATTATGTTCAGTATCAAAAACCATGAATTTTGATACCCATATTGCCACAACTCGTATGTTTCTGTAAATGTCCCCCCAGGCCCCGGGGGAACCTTCTTTGAGGGCACCGGCCACTCCAGGTTGTGGCCACTACTGTCGAAATGGCCATTATTATGTTCAGTATCAAAACCATGAATTTTGATACCCATATTGCCACAACTCGTATGTTTCTGTAAATGTCCCCCCAGGCCCCGGGGAACCTTCTTTGAGGGCACCGGCCACTCCAGGTTGTGGCCACTACTGTCGAAATGGCCATTATTATGTTCAGTATCAAAAACCATGAATTTTGATACCCATATTGCCACAACTCGTATGTTTCTGTAAATGTCCCCCCAGGCCCCGGGGGAACCTTCTTTGAGGGCACCGGCCACTCCAGGTTGTGGCCACTACTGTCGAAATGGCCATTATTATGTTCAGTATCAAAACCATGAATTTTGATACCCATATTGCCACAACTCGTATGTTTCTGTAAATGTCCCCCCAGGCCCCGAGGGAACCTTCTTTGAGGGCACCGGCCACTCCAGGTTGTGGCCACTACTGTCGAAATGGCCATTATTATGTTCAGTATCAAAAACCATGAATTTTGATACCCATATTGCCACAACTCGTATGTTTCTGTAAATGTCCCCCCAGGCCCCGGGGGAACCTTCTTTGAGGGCACCGGCCACTCCAGGTTGTGGCCACTACTGTCGAAATGGCCATTATTATGTTCAGTATCAAAACCATGAATTTTGATACCCATATTGCCACAACTCGTATGTTTCTGTAAATGTCCCCCAGGCCCCGGGGAACCTTCTTTGAGGGCACCGGCCACTCCAGGTTGTGGCCACTACTGTCGAAATGGCCATTATTATGTTCAGTATCAAAACCATGAATTTTGATACCCATATTGCCACAACTCGTATGTTTCTGTAAATGTCCCCCAGGCCCCGAGGAACCTTCTTTGAGGGCACCGGCCACTCCAGGTTGTGGCCACTACTGTCGAAATGGCCATTATTATGTTCAGTATCAAAAACCATGAATTTTGATACCCATATTGCCACAACTCGTATGTTTCTGTAAATGTCCCCCCAGGCCCCGGGGAACCTTCTTTGAGGGCACCGGCCACTCCAGGTTGTGGCCACTACTGTCGAAATGGCCATTATTATGTTCAGTATCAAAAACCATGAATTTTGATACCCATATTGCCACAACTCGTATGTTTCTGTAAATGTCCCCCCAGGCCCCGGGGGAACCTTCTTTGAGGGCACCGGCCACTCCAGGTTGTGGCCACTACTGTCGAAATGGCCATTATTATGTTCAGTATCAAAACCATGAATTTTGATACCCATATTGCCACAACTCGTATGTTTCTGTAAATGTCCCCCAGGCCCCGGGGAACCTTCTTTGAGGGCACCGGCCACTCCAGGTTGTGGCCACTACTGTCGAAATGGCCATTATTATGTTCAGTATCAAAAACCATGAATTTTGATACCCATATTGCCACAACTCGTATGTTTCTGTAAATGTCCCCCCAGGCCCCGGGGGAACCTTCTTTGAGGGCACCGGCCACTCCAGGTTGTGGCCACTACTGTCGAAATGGCCATTATTATGTTCAGTATCAAAAACCATGAATTTTGATACCCATATTGCCACAACTCGTATGTTTCTGTAAATGTCCCCCCAGGCCCCGGGGGAACCTTCTTTGAGGGCACCGGCCACTCCAGGTTGTGGCCACTACTGTCGAAATGGCCATTATTATGTTCAGTATCAAAAACCATGAATTTTGATACCCATATTGCCACAACTCGTATGTTTCTGTAAATGTCCCCCCAGGCCCCGAGGGAACCTTCTTTGAGGGCACCGGCCACTCCAGGTTGTGGCCACTACTGTCGAAATGGCCATTATTATGTTCAGTATCAAAAACCATGAATTTTGATACCCATATTGCCACAACTCGTATGTTTCTGTAAATGTCCCCCCAGGCCCCGAGGGAACCTTCTTTGAGGGCACCGGCCACTCCAGGTTGTGGCCACTACTGTCGAAATGGCCATTATTATGTTCAGTATCAAAAACCATGAATTTTGATACCCATATTGCCACAACTCGTATGTTTCTGTAAATGTCCCCCAGGCCCCGAGGAACCTTCTTTGAGGGCACCGGCCACTCCAGGTTGTGGCCACTACTGTCGAAATGGCCATTATTATGTTCAGTATCAAAACCATGAATTTTGATACCCATATTGCCACAACTCGTATGTTTCTGTAAATGTCCCCCAGGCCCCGGAGAACCTTCTTTGAGGGCACCGGCCACTCCAGGTTGTGGCCACTACTGTCGAAATGGCCATTATTATGTTCAGTATAAAAACCATGAATTTTGATACCCATATTGCCACAACTCGTATGTTTCTGTAAATGTCCCCCAGGCCCCGAGGAACCTTCTTTGAGGGCACCGGCCACTCCAGGTTGTGGCCACTACTGTCGAAATGGCCATTATTATGTTCAGTATCAAAACCATGAATTTTGATACCCATATTGCCACAACTCGTATGTTTCTGTAAATGTCCCCCAGGCCCCGGGAACCTTCTTTGAGGGCACCGGCCACTCCAGGTTGTGGCCACTACTGTCGAAATGGCCATTATTATGTTCAGTATCAAAACCATGAATTTTGATACCCATATTGCCACAACTCGTATGTTTCTGTAAATGTCCCCCAGGCCCCGGGAACCTTCTTTGAGGGCACCGGCCACTCCAGGTTGTGGCCACTACTGTCGAAATGGCCATTATTATGTTCAGTATAAAAACCATGAATTTTGATACCCATATTGCCACAACTCGTATGTTTCTGTAAATGTCCCCCAGGCCCCGGGGAACCTTCTTTGAGGGCACCGGCCACTCCAGGTTGTGGCCACTACTGTCGAAATGGCCATTATTATGTTCAGTATCAAAAACCATGAATTTTGATACCCATATTGCCACAACTCGTATGTTTCTGTAAATGTCCCCCCAGGCCCCGGGGGAACCTTCTTTGAGGGCACCGGCCACTCCAGGTTGTGGCCACTACTGTCGAAATGGCCATTATTATGTTCAGTATCAAAAACCATGAATTTTGATACCCATATTGCCACAACTCGTATGTTTCTGTAAATGTCCCCCCAGGCCCCGAGGGAACCTTCTTTGAGGGCACCGGCCACTCCAGGTTGTGGCCACTACTGTCGAAATGGCCATTATTATGTTCAGTATCAAAAACCATGAATTTTGATACCCATATTGCCACAACTCGTATGTTTCTGTAAATGTCCCCCCAGGCCCCGAGGGAACCTTCTTTGAGGGCACCGGCCACTCCAGGTTGTGGCCACTACTGTCGAAATGGCCATTATTATGTTCAGTATCAAAAACCATGAATTTTGATACCCATATTGCCACAACTCGTATGTTTCTGTAAATGTCCCCCAGGCCCCGGGAACCTTCTTTGAGGGCACCGGCCACTCCAGGTTGTGGCCACTACTGTCAAAATGGCCATTATTATGTTCAGTATCAAAAACCATGAATTTTGATACCCATATTGCCACAACTCGTATGTTTCTGTAAATGTCCCCCCAGGCCCCGGGAACCTTCTTTGAGGGCACCGGCCACTCCAGGTTGTGGCCACTACTGTCGAAATGGCCATTATTATGTTCAGTATAAAAACCATGAATTTTGATACCCATATTGCCACAACTCGTATGTTTCTGTAAATGTCCCCCAGGCCCCGAGGAACCTTCTTTGAGGGCACCGGCCACTCCAGGTTGTGGCCACTACTGTCGAAATGGCCATTATTATGTTCAGTATAAAAACCATGAATTTTGATACCCATATTGCCACAACTCGTATGTTTCTGTAAATGTCCCCCCAGGCCCCGAGGGAACCTTCTTTGAGGGCACCGGCCACTCCAGGTTGTGGCCACTACTGTCGAAATGGCCATTATTATGTTCAGTATAAAAACCATGAATTTTGATACCCATATTGCCACAACTCGTATGTTTCTGTAAATGTCCCCCAGGCCCCGGGGGAACCTTCTTTGAGGGCACCGGCCACTCCAGGTTGTGGCCACTACTGTCGAAATGGCCATTATTATGTTCAGTATCAAAAACCATGAATTTTGATACCCATATTGCCACAACTCGTATGTTTCTGTAAATGTCCCCCCAGGCCCCGAGGAACCTTCTTTGAGGGCACCGGCCACTCCAGGTTGTGGCCACTACTGTCGAAATGGCCATTATTATGTTCAGTATCAAAAACCATGAATTTTGATACCCATATTGCCACAACTCGTATGTTTCTGTAAATGTCCCCCCAGGCCCCGAGGGAACCTTCTTTGAGGGCACCGGCCACTCCAGGTTGTGGCCACTACTGTCGAAATGGCCATTATTATGTTCAGTATCAAAAACCATGAATTTTGATACCCATATTGCCACAACTCGTATGTTTCTGTAAATGTCCCCCCAGGCCCCGGGGGAACCTTCTTTGAGGGCACCGGCCACTCCAGGTTGTGGCCACTACTGTCGAAATGGCCATTATTATGTTCAGTATCAAAAACCATGAATTTTGATACCCATATTGCCACAACTCGTATGTTTCTGTAAATGTCCCCCCAGGCCCCGAGGGAACCTTCTTTGAGGGCACCGGCCACTCCAGGTTGTGGCCACTACTGTCGAAATGGCCATTATTATGTTCAGTATCAAAAACCATGAATTTTGATACCCATATTGCCACAACTCGTATGTTTCTGTAAATGTCCCCCCAGGCCCCGGGGAACCTTCTTTGAGGGCACCGGCCACTCCAGGTTGTGGCCACTACTGTCGAAATGGCCATTATTATGTTCAGTATAAAAACCATGAATTTTGATACCCATATTGCCACAACTCGTATGTTTCTGTAAATGTCCCCCAGGCCCCGGGGGAACCTTCTTTGAGGGCACCGGCCACTCCAGGTTGTGGCCACTACTGTCGAAATGGCCATTATTATGTTCAGTATCAAAAACCATGAATTTTGATACCCATATTGCCACAACTCGTATGTTTCTGTAAATGTCCCCCCAGGCCCCGGGGAACCTTCTTTGAGGGCACCGGCCACTCCAGGTTGTGGCCACTACTGTCGAAATGGCCATTATTATGTTCAGTATCAAAACCATGAATTTTGATACCCATATTGCCACAACTCGTATGTTTCTGTAAATGTCCCCCCAGGCCCCGGGGGAACCTTCTTTGAGGGCACCGGCC
This sequence comes from Culex quinquefasciatus, assembly GCF_015732765.1. Classification (NCBI taxonomy): domain Eukaryota; kingdom Metazoa; phylum Arthropoda; class Insecta; order Diptera; family Culicidae; genus Culex; species Culex quinquefasciatus. Next base: position 28,202,617 of record NC_051862.1, on the reverse strand, counting down.
ACTCCAGGTTGTGGCCACTACTGTCGAAATGGCCATTATTATGTTCAGTATCAAAAACCATGAATTTTGATACCCATATTGCCACAACTCGTATGTTTCTGTAAATGTCCCCCCAGGCCCCGAGGGAACCTTCTTTGAGGGCACCGGCCACTCCAGGTTGTGGCCACTACTGTCGAAATGGCCATTATTATGTTCAGTATCAAAAACCATGAATTTTGATACCCATATTGCCACAACTCGTATGTTTCTGTAAATGTCCCCCCAGGCCCCGAGGGAACCTTCTTTGAGGGCACCGGCCACTCCAGGTTGTGGCCACTACTGTCGAAATGGCCATTATTATGTTCAGTATCAAAAACCATGAATTTTGATACCCATATTGCCACAACTCGTATGTTTCTGTAAATGTCCCCCCAGGCCCCGAGGGAACCTTCTTTGAGGGCACCGGCCACTCCAGGTTGTGGCCACTACTGTCGAAATGGCCATTATTATGTTCAGTATCAAAAACCATGAATTTTGATACCCATATTGCCACAACTCGTATGTTTCTGTAAATGTCCCCCCAGGCCCCGAGGAACCTTCTTTGAGGGCACCGGCCACTCCAGGTTGTGGCCACTACTGTCGAAATGGCCATTATTATGTTCAGTATCAAAAACCATGAATTTTGATACCCATATTGCCACAACTCGTATGTTTCTGTAAATGTCCCCCCAGGCCCCGAGGGAACCTTCTTTGAGGGCACCGGCCACTCCAGGTTGTGGCCACTACTGTCGAAATGGCCATTATTATGTTCAGTATCAAAAACCATGAATTTTGATACCCATATTGCCACAACTCGTATGTTTCTGTAAATGTCCCCCCAGGCCCCGAGGAACCTTCTTTGAGGGCACCGGCCACTCCAGGTTGTGGCCACTACTGTCGAAATGGCCATTATTATGTTCAGTATAAAAACCATGAATTTTGATACCCATATTGCCACAACTCGTATGTTTCTGTAAATGTCCCCCAGGCCCCGGGGAACCTTCTTTGAGGGCACCGGCCACTCCAGGTTGTGGCCACTACTGTCGAAATGGCCATTATTATGTTCAGTATCAAAACCATGAATTTTGATACCCATATTGCCACAACTCGTATGTTTCTGTAAATGTCCCCCAGGCCCCGAGGAACCTTCTTTGAGGGCACCGGCCACTCCAGGTTGTGGCCACTACTGTCGAAATGGCCATTATTATGTTCAGTATCAAAAACCATGAATTTTGATACCCATATTGCCACAACTCGTATGTTTCTGTAAATGTCCCCCCAGGCCCCGAGGGAACCTTCTTTGAGGGCACCGGCCACTCCAGGTTGTGGCCACTACTGTCGAAATGGCCATTATTATGTTCAGTATCAAAAACCATGAATTTTGATACCCATATTGCCACAACTCGTATGTTTCTGTAAATGTCCCCCAGGCCCCGAGGGAACCTTCTTTGAGGGCACCGGCCACTCCAGGTTGTGGCCACTACTGTCGAAATGGCCATTATTATGTTCAGTATCAAAAACCATGAATTTTGATACCCATATTGCCACAACTCGTATGTTTCTGTAAATGTCCCCCCAGGCCCCGAGGGAACCTTCTTTGAGGGCACCGGCCACTCCAGGTTGTGGCCACTACTGTCGAAATGGCCATTATTATGTTCAGTATCAAAAACCATGAATTTTGATACCCATATTGCCACAACTCGTATGTTTCTGTAAATGTCCCCCCAGGCCCCGGGGGAACCTTCTTTGAGGGCACCGGCCACTCCAGGTTGTGGCCACTACTGTCGAAATGGCCATTATTATGTTCAGTATCAAAAACCATGAATTTTGATACCCATATTGCCACAACTCGTATGTTTCTGTAAATGTCCCCCCAGGCCCCGAGGGAACCTTCTTTGAGGGCACCGGCCACTCCAGGTTGTGGCCACTACTGTCGAAATGGCCATTATTATGTTCAGTATCAAAAACCATGAATTTTGATACCCATATTGCCACAACTCGTATGTTTCTGTAAATGTCCCCCCAGGCCCCGAGGGAACCTTCTTTGAGGGCACCGGCCACTCCAGGTTGTGGCCACTACTGTCGAAATGGCCATTATTATGTTCAGTATCAAAAACCATGAATTTTGATACCCATATTGCCACAACTCGTATGTTTCTGTAAATGTCCCCCAGGCCCCGGGAACCTTCTTTGAGGGCACCGGCCACTCCAGGTTGTGGCCACTACTGTCGAAATGGCCATTATTATGTTCAGTATCAAAAACCATGAATTTTGATACCCATATTGCCACAACTCGTATGTTTCTGTAAATGTCCCCCCAGGCCCCGAGGGAACCTTCTTTGAGGGCACCGGCCACTCCAGGTTGTGGCCACTACTGTCGAAATGGCCATTATTATGTTCAGTATCAAAAACCATGAATTTTGATACCCATATTGCCACAACTCGTATGTTTCTGTAAATGTCCCCCCAGGCCCCGAGGGAACCTTCTTTGAGGGCACCGGCCACTCCAGGTTGTGGCCACTACTGTCGAAATGGCCATTATTATGTTCAGTATCAAAAACCATGAATTTTGATACCCATATTGCCACAACTCGTATGTTTCTGTAAATGTCCCCCCAGGCCCCGAGGGAACCTTCTTTGAGGGCACCGGCCACTCCAGGTTGTGGCCACTACTGTCGAAATGGCCATTATTATGTTCAGTATCAAAAACCATGAATTTTGATACCCATATTGCCACAACTCGTATGTTTCTGTAAATGTCCCCCCAGGCCCCGAGGGAACCTTCTTTGAGGGCACCGGCCACTCCAGGTTGTGGCCACTACTGTCGAAATGGCCATTATTATGTTCAGTATCAAAAACCATGAATTTTGATACCCATATTGCCACAACTCGTATGTTTCTGTAAATGTCCCCCCAGGCCCCGGGGGAACCTTCTTTGAGGGCACCGGCCACTCCAGGTTGTGGCCACTACTGTCGAAATGGCCATTATTATGTTCAGTATCAAAAACCATGAATTTTGATACCCATATTGCCACAACTCGTATGTTTCTGTAAATGTCCCCCCAGGCCCCGAGGGAACCTTCTTTGAGGGCACCGGCCACTCCAGGTTGTGGCCACTACTGTCGAAATGGCCATTATTATGTTCAGTATCAAAAACCATGAATTTTGATACCCATATTGCCACAACTCGTATGTTTCTGTAAATGTCCCCCCAGGCCCCGAGGGAACCTTCTTTGAGGGCACCGGCCACTCCAGGTTGTGGCCACTACTGTCGAAATGGCCATTATTATGTTCAGTATCAAAAACCATGAATTTTGATACCCATATTGCCACAACTCGTATGTTTCTGTAAATGTCCCCCCAGGCCCCGAGGGAACCTTCTTTGAGGGCACCGGCCACTCCAGGTTGTGGCCACTACTGTCGAAATGGCCATTATTATGTTCAGTATCAAAAACCATGAATTTTGATACCCATATTGCCACAACTCGTATGTTTCTGTAAATGTCCCCCCAGGCCCCGAGGGAACCTTCTTTGAGGGCACCGGCCACTCCAGGTTGTGGCCACTACTGTCGAAATGGCCATTATTATGTTCAGTATCAAAAACCATGAATTTTGATACCCATATTGCCACAACTCGTATGTTTCTGTAAATGTCCCCCAGGCCCCGAGGGAACTTTCTTTGAGGGCACCGGCCACTCCAGGTTGTGGCCACTACTGTCGAAATGGCCATTATTATGTTCAGTATCAAAACCATGAATTTTGATACCCATATTGCCACAACTCGTATGTTTCTGTAAATGTCCCCCCAGGCCCCGAGGGAACCTTCTTTGAGGGCACCGGCCACTCCAGGTTGTGGCCACTACTGTCGAAATGGCCATTATTATGTTCAGTATCAAAAACCATGAATTTTGATACCCATATTGCCACAACTCGTATGTTTCTGTAAATGTCCCCCAGGCCCCGAGGAACCTTCTTTGAGGGCACCGGCCACTCCAGGTTGTGGCCACTACTGTCGAAATGGCCATTATTATGTTCAGTATAAAAACCATGAATTTTGATACCCATATTGCCACAACTCGTATGTTTCTGTAAATGTCCCCCCAGGCCCCGGGGGAACCTTCTTTGAGGGCACCGGCCACTCCAGGTTGTGGCCACTACTGTCGAAATGGCCATTATTATGTTCAGTATCAAAAACCATGAATTTTGATACCCATATTGCCACAACTCGTATGTTTCTGTAAATGTCCCCCCAGGCCCCGAGGGAACCTTCTTTGAGGGCACCGGCCACTCCAGGTTGTGGCCACTACTGTCGAAATGGCCATTATTATGTTCAGTATCAAAAACCATGAATTTTGATACCCATATTGCCACAACTCGTATGTTTCTGTAAATGTCCCCCCAGGCCCCGAGGGAACCTTCTTTGAGGGCACCGGCCACTCCAGGTTGTGGCCACTACTGTCGAAATGGCCATTATTATGTTCAGTATCAAAAACCATGAATTTTGATACCCATATTGCCACAACTCGTATGTTTCTGTAAATGTCCCCCAGGCCCCGGGGAACCTTCTTTGAGGGCACCGGCCACTCCAGGTTGTGGCCACTACTGTCGAAATGGCCATTATTATGTTCAGTATCAAAAACCATGAATTTTGATACCCATATTGCCACAACTCGTATGTTTCTGTAAATGTCCCCCCAGGCCCCGAGGGAACCTTCTTTGAGGGCACCGGCCACTCCAGGTTGTGGCCACTACTGTCGAAATGGCCATTATTATGTTCAGTATCAAAAACCATGAATTTTGATACCCATATTGCCACAACTCGTATGTTTCTGTAAATGTCCCCCCAGGCCCCGAGGGAACCTTCTTTGAGGGCACCGGCCACTCCAGGTTGTGGCCACTACTGTCGAAATGGCCATTATTATGTTCAGTATCAAAAACCATGAATTTTGATACCCATATTGCCACAACTCGTATGTTTCTGTAAATGTCCCCCCAGGCCCCGAGGGAACCTTCTTTGAGGGCACCGGCCACTCCAGGTTGTGGCCACTACTGTCGAAATGGCCATTATTATGTTCAGTATCAAAAACCATGAATTTTGATACCCATATTGCCACAACTCGTATGTTTCTGTAAATGTCCCCCCAGGCCCCGAGGGAACCTTCTTTGAGGGCACCGGCCACTCCAGGTTGTGGCCACTACTGTCGAAATGGCCATTATTATGTTCAGTATCAAAAACCATGAATTTTGATACCCATATTGCCACAACTCGTATGTTTCTGTAAATGTCCCCCAGGCCCCGAGGGAACCTTCTTTGAGGGCACCGGCCACTCCAGGTTGTGGCCACTACTGTCGAAATGGCCATTATTATGTTCAGTATCAAAAACCATGAATTTTGATACCCATATTGCCACAACTCGTATGTTTCTGTAAATGTCCCCCCAGGCCCCGAGGGAACCTTCTTTGAGGGCACCGGCCACTCCAGGTTGTGGCCACTACTGTCGAAATGGCCATTATTATGTTCAGTATCAAAAACCATGAATTTTGATACCCATATTGCCACAACTCGTATGTTTCTGTAAATGTCCCCCCAGGCCCCGAGGGAACCTTCTTTGAGGGCACCGGCCACTCCAGGTTGTGGCCACTACTGTCGAAATGGCCATTATTATGTTCAGTATAAAAAACCATGAATTTTGATACCCATATTGCCACAACTCGTATGTTTCTGTAAATGTCCCCCCAGGCCCCGGGGGGAACCTTCTTCGTGGGCACCGGCCACTCCTGGTTTTGGCCACCACTGTCGAATTGGCCATTTTTCATGAGAACCGCCGCATCATAGCGACTTCCACGCCGTCCGCTTCGCTCGAATTTCCTCCTTCTGCTGCCGGTGGTTCTTCCTTCTGGTTGCTGGTCCTCTTCTTCTATTGGCCGCTGCTGCTGCTGCTCCGCGCCGACCCGACGTGCACAGTTCGAGTGCTCGTTCCAAAGTGACTTGCTTTTGCGAAATTTTCTGCTTAAATAGCGGCACAGCCGGAGAACGGCACAAAGGGGCGCGGTCTCGAATGCATACGCTCGCTCTGATTGGTCATCTGTCCGATTTGTACTGAAAAATTACTCATTTTGATTGCATGTTTTAAGTGCTTTAACTATGTTGAGTCAGACTATCTATGTAGTTAAACAATAGCTGAAGTCTTCCTCTTTCGATTGGTGGTCCAACTGTCTGGATTGATTCACAGGGAAAAAAGATACAAGCGTTCAAAATGTCCCCTTTTTTAACGCTTAAAAGTGACGCTTTGGATCGAATTTCTGAACTGGCCCCCCAATATAGTAAGTAAAGACATAGTCCTATGTCAAAAAAAAACAAGTTTTTAGTACAATAACCTAAATGCATGTGCAATAATGCATATCCGTTTGGTACAAATATAAACAAACAAAATACTGAAACTTTTGAATCTAAAATAAACGTAGTAACATTTTCAAAAAAAAAAACAACGAATTTATAAATCTTCTTATTTGTACTAAAATTCTAAAATAGTCTTTCTATATTGTTATAGAAATTTTCAACAAAGAGTTGCCAAAATTAGGCAAATTGTTATTGCAATGTGTGTTTTTCAAAAGTTTAGTACAATTAGTTGGATCTGCATTCGTGCATACCCGTTTAGTACAAAACCGTTAACTAATTCTCGAAAGCTCATTTCGCTCCCCCGTTTAAAAAACAAATGTTACCTAAATTTCCACGCCACATTTGCTCCAATCCTGACGTCAAACGCCTTCGCTTCCAGAGAAGAAAAAAAATCGACACCTAATCAAAACATGTTTATTTCGGTCCATTTCAATGGCAAAACAATCGTGTGACCGCACGTTCTCTATTTGTTGCCACCACCAAACCCGGGTTAAATTTGCCCACCCCCCCCGCAGGTGGCGCCGGTGGTGCGTGACGTACCCACGGTTTCACGTCAATCGTGTGACTTGAGAAGAAAAAAAAGTCCCCGCGCGTTTAGTTTTGAGAAACGTCACCTGTGCCAATGTTTGTACTAATCTGCATCTGCGCTGAAAGGCTTCGGGTTCAGTGGAAACCACGCGCCTTCACCGCAGGGCGATGTTTGAACATGTGATGGGAAGGTAAACAAAAGAGCTTGGTTGTACTAAAAATTAAGCTGTTGCGTAGCGTGGTTCACGTTTCTATGAAAAAGACAAAAGTTGTTATTTTGTCTTGCATCAACCGGAATTTCGTTCTTTTATGTCCCCAGAAACACTCCTGAAAATTTGAGCCCATTTGGTAAGGTATAGGAGCTCCTGTTTTAATTTGAAATTTATATGGGATTTTGATTTATTTTCCATGGGAAACTATCTTTTTACATTGTATTAGGATTTTTTTATAAATCGATGAAATGACTTGATTCTTATAGTAGGAGATAGGTTTTGAACTGGGAACAACTTTGTAGAACATACCAACATGCTAGGAAGTGACCCTTTAAAGATACAGATACTTTTAGATGGTGGCTTTTGAAGTAAAGCCCTTCAAAAGCCACCATCTAAAAGTATCTGTATCTTTAAAGGGTCACTTCCTAGCATGTTGGTATGTTCTACAAAGTTGTTCCCCAGTTCAAAACCTATCTCCTACTATAAGAATCAAGTCATTTCATCGATTTATAAAAAAATCCTAATACAATGTAAAAATAGTTTCCCATGGAAAATAAATCAAAATCCCATATAAATTTCAAATTAAAACTGGAGCTCCTAGACCTTACCAAATGGGCTCAAATTTTCAGGAGTGCTTCTGGGGACATAAAAGAACGAAATTCCGGTTGATGCAAGACAAAATAAAAACTTTTGTCTTTTTCATAGAAACGTGAACCACGCTACTGTTGCGTCAGGACTTGGAAATCAAGTGGTTGACTGAAAAAAAACAGTTGTACTAAAAATGTGTTTTTAATAAAAAGTTATTTAAGATGTAATCAACATCCAAAGACATTTTGTACTAAAATTTACACTTTTTATCAATTCAAATAACAGATCAATTGTTTAGTACACTTTAGTCTAAATCATAAATTTAATAAATACTTGATGAAAGAACATTTTTTCTAGAGACAAACTGAAATGATTATTTTAGTGCAAATTATGTTTTCTGTCGTTTCTGCTCTCAACTTTAACTTTAGTACTTAAACTAGAATTCCAAATTCAAACTGACATTTAATTAGATTTTTTCAAACAAAACTTTCTGACCATTTTCGCAAAAAAAACAGTAGGCCATGCCAAATCATATCGCACACTACATCGCTACGCCCAAACAGTGATAGTGACTTTCGTAGTACTCGTACTACTACCAGAACGGTCATAGCAGGCCCGCGAGCGTAAAAACTTCTACAAACGTACCACACAAAAAAGTCACACATTCATTCATAAGAACGCGAACGCCATCGCCTACTACTCTGTCAGTGGCGCGTAGGCTTGTATTATCGGGTGTGAGTGGTGAGAGATGTGGCGAGAGATCAATTTCTACAAACTCTCATTATTGAGCTCTCACGTTTCACACACAATCGAACGCACGCCAGCAGCGGTGATGATGGTGATGGATGGTGGATGACTCAAAAACAAAAACAGCAAAACAAAATCGGAAGGGCAGGGTTTCTGAAATTTTGAAAAACTGTAGAATATTTGTCGAAAAAATTAACAATATAAAATGTTTCACCAAGACAATTTCAACAATTTTGTTCAACACAACACACAATTCAATGCTTAAAAACATAACCATCACATTTGTGAGGAAAATTAATCAATATTATGCACCGCATATTCACCTTTTTCTACACACTCAAAAAAGTTACAGTCGATGGGATCCAAACCCAGCATACACAAAGAGGATGAGCGCCTTAGCCCGCTCGGCTATAGCCTTCAAAAATTGAAAAAAGTATAAACATTTAAACTACGAGGCTTCAACATTTGAATGTAAAAGTGTTTTCAAATGCTGTATACACCTGTCCAGTAGTTTTTCTATCATAAGTATCCAAAACTTCGATAAATAGACAATTTTTCTTGCAAAAAAAAACTTTTCAAAAATATTTTTTTCAAAAATGACCGAAGTCACCAAAAAAGTTTCAGTCGGATTAAAAATAACAAAAAAAATCGAATGACCGAAATCTGAGAGAGAAATGCTCATATCTACAGTATTTATTATACGTCCTATAGAAAAATAAATATTATAACTAATTTAATGAAAAAATAATTATCAGAGGTAACACAAATTATGTGTTTCCCCGCAAAACAATATTTTCGAAAAACTGAAAAATCTACCGTTTCCATTTTTAGACTTTTACTTAACCTATAATTGTTTAAAATTTGTGGAAACTGTGTTTTTTCAATGACACCATATTTTTTTCATTGTTATAATGATGATATCTTGGAAACTATTGGTCCAATTTTTAATACTAAAAATGAAACTAACGTGAAATTTTCTGGTCTATTAAATAAAATGATTTTCTAAATTTTAAAACCTAGACTAACATTTGAAAATGTACAAACAATTTTTTAATAAGCTTTTCCCTAATTCTTGAAGAAAATAAATTATTTTTATATGAAAGAGCATAAAATTTCACAATAAGTAATATTTTTTATTTTAAATTGCTTTTTCCCAACAAAATCCAAAGATTTTGCATGGATCGTCACACACCTTCAAAAATGTTAGAAACAATTCTACCTACAAGATTAGAAAATGCAATTTAAATTTCATTTTTGAGATTGATAATTTGCTCCTTTTGCCTGTTTACATTTACCTTTTCTTTGCAACTTCTAAACTTTTTGAAAATGTGTGGATATGACCAGCATCAGAAACGCACACTATTGAAAAAAGCAATTTTGATAAACTCAGCAATGGATGATTTTTTTTAAAGGTCAAAATAGTGCCAAACATGTTCAAAAGTGGCTTTCGATAATAAATCAACTTAATATCTTTTAATTAAAAACGCCTTTTTTCATTTTTCAATATCCATACAAAGAATTTTTCAAAATTCAAATTTAAAAACAATAAAAACTGGGAAAGTGAAACTTTTGTTATCCTTACTTCCTTGCCGAAGACACCTATTTGAGCAGACTTTTATAAAAATATACTTTTCAAGTTAAAGTTTTTTTGAAAATTCATATGCAGCCCAGACTCGATTATCAGACGGCCTCAGAAAAATTTCACTTCGGGTATTCGAATCTAATCGAATTACGAAAAAAAAATCTTTGTCTTATTTTTGATGGTCGAGCTTAAGTATGACACATAAACTACTCAAAAATGGTTTAGAATTATTAAATACAAGATAGCGGCCAAAATGGCAGTGATTACATATCGAAAAGATGCATTTTTTAATTTGAAAGGCAATCAAATATTCAAATTTAAAACAAATGAAGTCGCAGAACTCGAATTTGATGTAAAAAGTTAGAAAACAAAATTACACGAAATTTTTTTTTTTTTTTTGGTCCTGATTATTCGAAGTCCCATACAAACCTTCGGATAATCGAGGCTTCGGTTAATCGAGTCTGGACTGTACTATTTTGAATGGACAGCTGCTCAATTTGTATGAAGACTTGAAATAACATTTCTGAGTAAATGCTTTAAAAGATTTTGATCTTGACCTAGTTTTTTTAATTAATACGTTACTGTTTTTACTCACCTTTTACTCGGAACTTGATAAAATATATAAACAAATATTTTTTTATTCACTCCCACATTCCGTGAAACTTTTTTCAAGATGTTTTTTTTTAACACTATACTAGTTTTGTATTTTTTCGAAAAACTTTTCTCTATCTCAAATGCAAAACGTCACATTTCACCAAGATTCTTTTTCGCCAATTCCTGGTGGAAAATTACCGGTATCAAAACATGCAACATGCGGTCAGCAGACGACCCCCCAAACGACGACAGAGAGAGAGAGAGAGAAAGCAAAAAAACTATCAAAATAAATATCTTCCCTCGCCTTGATTCCACAAAAAAACCAAACCAAATAAAACCGAAATGTTTGGGCGAAAAATAAAACTAACCTCAAATGCAAAATAATAAATACACACACACTCACACACACGAAATCTTCGTCGCGGTCTCTCACGCGCGCGCCGGTCTATTTGTCTTATTTTCTCTTTCTTGCTCTGTGTGTTTTTTGGTTTCTCTTGTTTGGTCTTGCCTTTTTGGTTTCTTCTTGTTTCCTTTTTTCCTGCTTTCGTCTTCTTCCCTTTCTCCGTCCCGCTTTAGCGGTCTTTCTCTCCGTTTCGCTCGCACCTCTTCATGGCTAGAGATCCTAAATAGGGAGACTGGTCGAAGTGAATTTGACGTACCCAAACAGACACGAGTTTGACGTATCCAAACGAGCATTTGCCTTTACGCCCAGCAAAACTTATCAGTGTTGCCAAGCTCAAAACATACGTTGCCAGATCGATTTAGCCAGCTTAGACCAGTCTCCCTATTTAGGGTCTCTATTCATGGCCACCTTGGACAGGTCAGTACGGCGAAATTTTTATTTTTCTTGATTTTGCTTTTTTTTTTTGTCTCGCCACTCTGCAACACCATTAAAATTATTGCGCTCACACGCGATGAGAAGGAACGAAAAACAAACTTCGCACACTTTTTTTCTGCAGACCCGGCCGGGCCCCGAAAGAGCGAAAGAGAGCAAAGAATAATATTGGTTTGAAAAATTGCACCAAAGAACAAGGGAAAAATACCGGAGTCAACGGCCGAAATCCGCGCCGACCGAAAGTCACCAAATTCGCACCAGATGTCCGCCCGGACATCGGGCAAAATTTAGCCCCAAATAGCCTAATTGGACCGAAAGAACAAAACCGACCACGCGACACGAAGGCCACGCGATTGTTGCGCACTCGAAATGCTTGCCCGAACCCGACGAGAAAAGTTAGACTACTGAACGCTGAGGAGGAACCAGCAGGACCAGGCGAATCGCGTGCAGTAGGCCAAGAAAGGGTGGACCCGAAGAAAGGCCGGAAGGAGCCGGGTTGGGCGGAGTAGGCGGCGGGTGGCAATCGTCTTCGTCGTCGCCGCCGTCAAAATAGAGAGAGAATCTCGCGAGAGAGAGGATTTTTGTGCGAAAAAAAGGCGAAATCAAACACGCACATTTTCAAAAAGAAGTGCACAAACACAGGGAGAGTTTGATTCGCGGTTCTGCGTGATACTGATAAAAGCGGTGAATTCAATGGAAGTTTTTTTCCTTAAAAATACAACATTACAGAAATAAAAAAATACAAAAATACAAAAATACAAAAATACAAAAATACAAAAATACAACAATACACAAATACAACAATACAAAAATACAAAAATACAAAAATACAAAAATACAAAAATACAAAAATACAAAAATACAAAAATACAAAAATACAAAAATACAAAAATACAAAAATACAAAAATACAAAAATACAAAAATACAAAAATACAAAAATACAAAAATACAAAAAATACAAACACATTATAAAACTCAAAAGAGCAATTCTCTACGAAATCGGTCTTTTTTCTTCAATTTTAATTTTTGTATTTTTTAATCCGACTGAAACTTTTTTGGTGCCTTCGGAATGCCCAAAGAAGCCATTTTGCATCATTAGTTTGTCCATATAATTTTCCATACAAATTTGGCAGCTGTCCATACAAAAATGATGTATGAAAATTCAAAAATCTGTATCTTTTGAAGGAATTTTTGATCGATTTGGTGTCTTCGGCAAAGTTGTAGGTATGGATACGGACTACACTGGAAAAAATAATACACGGTAAAAAAATTTGGTGATTTTTTATTTAACTTTTATCACTAAAACTTGATTTACAAAAAACACTATTTTTAATTTTTTTATTTTTGATATGTTTTAGAGGACATAAAATGCCAACTTTTCAGAAATTTCAGGTTGTGCAAAAATCATTGACCGAGTTATGAATTTTTAATCAATACTGATTTTTCAAAAATCGAAATTTTGGTCGTAAAATTTTCAACTTCATTTTTCGATGTAAAATCAAATTTGCAATCAAAAAGTACTTTACTAAAATTTTGATAAAGTGCACCGTTTTCAAGTTATAGCCATATTTAAGTGACTTTTTGAAAATAGTCGCAGTTTTTATTTTTAAAATAAGTGCACATGTTTGCCCAGTTTTGAAAAAAATATTTTTGAAAAGCTGAGAAAATTCTCTATATTTTGCTTATTCGGACTTTGTTGATACGACCTTTAGTTGCTGAGATATTGCAATGCAAAGGTTTAAAAACAGGAAAATTGATGTTTTCTAAGTTTCACCCAAACAACCCACCATTTTCTATCGTCAATATCTCAGCAACTAATGGTCCGATTTTCAATGTTAATATATGAAACAATTGTGAAATTTTCCGATCTTTTCGAAAAAATATTTTCAAAATTTTCAAATCAAGACTAACATTTTAAAAGGGCGTAATATTGAATGTTTGGCCTTTTGAAATGTTAGTCTTGATTTGAAAATTTTGAAAATATTTTTTTCGAAAAGATCGGAAAATTTCACAAATGTTTCATATATTAACATTGAAAATCGGACCATTAGTTGCTAAGATATTGACGATAGAAAATGGTGGGTTGTTTGGGTGAAACTTAGAAAACATCAATTTTCCTGTTTTTAAACCTTTGCATTGCAATATCTCAGCAACTAAAGGTCGTATCAACAAAGTCCGAATAAGCAAAATATAGAGAATTTTCTCAGCTTTTCAAAAATATTTTTTCAAAACTGGGCAAACATGTGCACTAATTTTAAAATGAAAACTGCGACTATTTTCAAAAAGTCACTTAAATATGGCTATAACTTGAAAACGGTGCACTTTATCAAAATTTCACTACAGTACTTTTGATTGCAAATTTAATTTTACATCGAAAATGAAGTTGAAAATTTTACGACCAAAATTTCGATTTTTGAAAAATCAGTATTGATTAAAAATTCATAACTCGGTCAATGATTTTTGCACAACCTGGAAATTTCTGAAAAGTTGGCATTTTATGTCCTCTAAAACATATCAAAAAATAAAAAAATTAAAAATAGTGTTTTTTTGTAAATCAAGTTTTAGTGACAAAAAGTTAAATAAAAAAATCACCAAATTTTTTTACCGTGTATTATTTTTTCTAGTGTAGTCCGTATCCATACCTACAACTTTGCCGAAGACACCAAATCGATCAAAAATTCCTTCAAAAGATACAGATTTTTGAATTTTCATACATCATTTTGTATGGACAGCTGCCAAATTTGTATGGAAAATTATATGGACAAACTAATGATGCAAAATGGCTTCTTTGGGCATACCGAAGGCACCAAAAAAGTTTCAGTCGGATTAAAAAATACAAAAAAAAATCGAATGACCGAAATCCTAGAGAACTGCTCAAAACCAATAAATAGCTACAGCAATGCTCCAGCCAATGAATTTATTTATTTAATAATTCGTTCATTAACCCGATCCGTCTCCTCACATCAAATTCACTGCAGAACTCGGCTCTCTGTTTGACTCGATCGAGTGAAGCAAATCAAATTTAAAATGTCAATTGAAAATTGACCGCGCGTCTGTCGTGCGTGGCAAAGAACATCCATCGGCACCCCGATAGCAAATCATATCAATACGATCCAAGACGTGATCTCACCTTCGCTGGTGATAAATTATATTTCGAGCCTGTCAGTTAGAATTAGGCAGAGAATAAAGTGATGTTTGATGAAGTTATTGCTGTGAAACAATGTTGCAATGGCTTGTGCGCAAGGTTTTATTACGATTTGCTTTTAATTGAAAACAAAATTTGTAGAATATATTAAATATATTTAACATCATGGCAAATAAAAACATAAAAGTTAATTATAGATGGATTATTATAGAGAATTTTCTCAGCTTTTCAGAAATATTTTTATCAAAGGTGACCAAACATGGGCACTGAATTTAAAAAATAATAACTGCGACTATTTTCAAAAAACTTACCTGAAAATGGCTATAAAATGATGCTTTTTGTCAAAATTTCACCTAAGTACTTTTTGCTGGCAAATTCGATTTTACATCGTAAAATGATTAAATAAACAAAAATAGTAACTTTTGTTTTTCGTAGAACAAATGTGACTCAAAAAGTCGTCCTGAACACTCAAAAATTTATTGTTTAAATCAACATGAAAAAATATGAAATAAAATTGCGCGAAAAATTGCGGTATTTTACCTTTTTGAAATTCTGCTTTAGGAATACTCACTTTTTCTATTATCATATAGTAAAAAAATTGCCTACTTATTAGAGGTGGGCAAAAAAGAGCGAACCGCTCAAAGAGCCGGTTCACTGAAAAGAGCGAACGAACCGTGACTCACAAAAAAAGAACCGCGGTTCTTTTTTAAACTCCGGTCTTTTGAAAGAACCGTTTCAATATGGCATGATTTTTGTTATAAATATAATTTATAGAATTTCCAAAAAAAATTGTATTAAATTTGTTTTTGAGAATTTAAATGATAAATGATTTTATTATAATCAAAAATAATCAAATAAACTTTCCACTATACAACTGAGTGTACATTGAAATAATACCGGAATACAAATTTTTACATTTCAAATAGCATAATTTGTCAAATATTACTAAAAATCTACTGAATATTTGAGAGATTTTGGGAAAAAAATAATCATTTTGTCCTATTAAACTTTAGCGTTTATAGACTTTATCTATTAAATCAAAATGTAGAGAAGAGTTCACGGAATATTTTCTCCAAATAAAATATCAGCATTTGTTCAATTCTTGCAGAAAAAAACGCAATTTTAAAATTAATAGCAATTTTTCCTAGATTTAAGTTTGGATAACATTCAATTACTCGAATGATTAGTTGTGAGTAGAAATCTTAACATAGAGACCACCAAGACCTATGATTTTCAAAGGCATGTTCTTGTTTTCAGTTTTATTTTTTATCAAATATCACAATATATTTTTCAAAAAACTTCCAAAATTTATTGGAAATAGAAGTCTTATCAACTGAAAACAAATTAAGAAGCATTTTGGGATCGATCTAAAATATTTTGAATTTTTGTGAAATTCCGTTGCACAGTAATGCATTTTTTTCGGCTAAAAAAAAGTTCATCAATACTTCGATATTTTGAAACTAATGATTGTCATACAACTGGAGACAACAACTGTTTAAAATACATTTTAGAACTCTTTTTTTATTAAAATGTTTATACCATGCCTTGTTACTATTTTTTTTAATTTTATTTTTTTGAAACTTTGGCCAGAGTTGAGGGACATAAACTTCAAAAAATATTTGGTACGGCCTAATTTATAAAAGTCCAATGCATTGCATGTGAAATAACTTATAACATCACACAATTCTTGAAAAAAAAAACATTTTCATCCAAATTTTGAAAAAGAGCGAAAGAGCCGTTCAAAAGAGCGGCTCTTTTTACAGAGCGAACGAAAATGAGCGCCTCCTTAAAAAGAGCAGTTTTGCCCACCTCTACTACTTATCATCACTAAAAATAACAGTGCTGAAAAGTTCAACTTTTCAACATGATGTCCGTAGTGACAGTTCAATAGGGCGAATCTGCGATTGTAAACAAGCAGTCTATCCCTTTTGCTCAAGTGACGGTTCACGTCAAGCAAGAGGGGGATAGACTGCTTGTTTACAATCACAGATTCGCCCGATTGAACTGTTACACGGATGCCGCAGAATGGTATCCTTAAACGAAGCACGAGATTTCGTCTACCACCTTATGTTGCTCCATCCAAATTGATGTGCAAGTCAGAGTAAGTAGGTAGATAAAACTTTAACTGTTAAGATTAGTCGCCTCTTTCGAAGCTCGCAAAAATTGCCGTAGCGGACGGTATTTCACGTCCTCATGGCGGGGTATTGGTATTAGTTTTCAACTAGCAATAATCGCACCTCGGTAGAACCTCATTGGTTACGATATCGCCACTGCGCAAAGCTAAAGAATGAAGGGAAAAATCGCCGGTTATGTCTACCCGGCCGACCTGGTGCGCTAGCGATGACTGACGGGCTGGTTGGGAACGAAAGGCGAGAGGCGGGGTTGAGTGAAGGTAAGTGAAACAGAGGACGCGACGCAACGGCGATTTTTACGCTTTGTTGAAGTGAGGGAGAAAGAGAGGGAATGATGATTTGGGCAAACCACGTGGCTTTTGGTGCACGGTGGGGCTTTAGGATGGAATTTGTTGTTCATTTTTACACAAGTTTTTTTTATTTTGAAAATAAGGTAAATCATGGATTTGTAAATACACAGTCTATTCAGGCTCGAAATGAATTTGGTCATCAATAAGCAGGATTGACTGCTTGTTCACAAATCCACATTCGTCATTTTACATTGTTTTGCTTGACACTCTCACTTTTAATTTCTCGATTCACAATTTCGAGCAAAACATTCATAGTGGGCCAATTTGCTTTTTAAACGTCAGTTCATGTCTAAACGCAGATTGTTGAGGCAATTGCAAACCTCTTTTTTTACCTAAGCTTCCGTCCACCCCGGGATTCGAACTGAAGACCTTTGGATTGTGAGTCCAACTGCCTACCAGCGACTCCACCGAAACAGGACCCAGAGAGACAAGTCCAACACCTGGATTGAGCTAACGACCTAACCTCTAGATTCTAGACCGGGTCCAACATATAATTCTCCGTCCGACGGAAGGCTTGATCAGACAAATCTCGTCTCGAAAAAAATACCACCGGTGCCTTCTGGGAACGAACCTGACGGCCTGACTGGATGAGAGGCAACCACGCTTTCCCCTACTGCACGGATCCCGGCAGTTCATGTCTAGAGTTTTTTTTTAACTCTTTGTTTCGGATTGGGTACTAAAGCCCTATGTAAATTTTTATGTACAATGGTAAAAAACACGATGAAAAACCCATTTCTGATCACTTTTTTTTTTCATTGTAATGCAAAAAAAATGACAAGACAACATTTTTTCAGTGGATTAACTATGGTCCCCTTGAAACGAGCTGTCAAGTAGGAACTTTTCTGTCAAGAAGGACCGCGAGGTTAATTTTTTTTTTAAATTGATTTCAAAATCCTTTTTAAACTCTTTGTTGTTGTACAAAGGGTCATTGCACTCAGTAAAATAAGCTTTATCGCTGTAAACAATAATATCAGCAATCTAAGCTTCATTTTAGGACCAAATTTGGTTACCTCCGTTGGCCCACTTAAAATATTTCACTTGATTTTAATTATTTTTTTGTAACATTTTTGTCCTGTTCAACCCACCTTGTGCGCTACCCCTGCGACTGAACACATTTCCAAACCAACACTTCGAGAACGCTACAACAGCTTTCAACTGTCAAACCCGTACCGCTATGCAGAGTCCAACTCCAACTGATCGTCATCATCAGTTTTGTTTTCGTCGTTGCCATCGCCGGGTCGGGTCACGCGTGTTTGCTGCAAGAAAAATCTACCCCGGTGAATCTCCCCCAAATGGACTCGGCTCCGTCCACGGTGGCGCTGAGGACCGCCTTCCACCGTGAGCGGTTCTGCCGGCTGTGTATGGGCCTGTCGGACAATAATCGTTTGCAGCGGTTCTTCGACGTCGGGACCCCGGCCAATCCGGACCTGCTGAAGCACATCCGGAGCTTGGTCAACGTTGAGGTAAGAGTGATTCTTGTTTTTTTTTGCAAGTTGTTTCTTTTTTTATGGTTGGAATAAATTGAAGAATTTCATAAAACATTGTTTAAAGTTTAAGAATTTGTCAGAAAGTTGTCCAATCGTACCGCTCTTTATGGGAGATCTGTCAATTTCTACCTCATAAATCCGGTGCTTCATATCTCAGTCACGAAATATTCTAGGAGAGCTGGTAGTGCCGATCTCGAGCCAAAATTCTCAGTTGGTGGGATGATTCATCCTACACTCAGAATCAGAACTATCCCTCAAAAGGGTATTTTCTACCCTTTTTCAAGGTCACCATAGTATACCATATACACTGTAAAACTGAAAATCGCACTTTGCTGAGTTCGTTTTCGCACTTTTACATACGATTTTTTCAGTTCAGCTACGATTTCACCTTTTATTGTGTAATCATAGTCGAACTGAAAAATGTATGAAAAAGTGCGAAAACGAACTCAGCAAAATGCAATTTTTAGTTACAGTGTATGCACTTAAAATCAGTACAAATCCGAAATCTACACTCAAATTTTAGAAGTATCCCTCAATAGGGTTCTTTCTATTTTTTTTTCAAGTTCACCCGGCGTCACCATTTTAAAAGAGTATGTCAAAATCAGTACATTTTCAATACCCTTGACGACGGCTGAACTTGAAAAAAAGGATACCTTTCACTTTGAGTGTAAGGCTTTCTGGGCTTTCTAGGCTCAGTGAAAAAAATTTAATTTATCCCAAAAATGACGAACTTCTTCTCGTCAAAGTTGCAATGAGCTGGCGAAATATGTTCTCTGACAAATCGGGCTGTCAGTCAGAAAAACCAGCTAGAAGTCGCCTGACAAAAACTTTTGCTAGAAAAAGAAAGCAGATCTGATGCAAACAAACCCGCAGCTGCCATGTAAACATACCTTGAATGAGTTGGTAAAGTATTGACTACCCAATCAGATTTATTTCCCGAACTTTGGCAGAATTCAGGGTGGCCACTCAAGCCGGGAAATCGGGAAAGTCGGGAAAAAGTCGGGAACTCGCCAAAATCTACAAAAAATCGGGAAAAGTCTGGAATTTGTGATTTTTTGTTAAAAAGTGGGGAATCCCAAGCATACCTGTTTGAAAAATATGTTCAAACTCTTGAATAATTTTTAAATATTTTATACACCTTTGAAATTAATTTCACTCATTTCGTCTTCAGCATCGAATTTAGGGTTCCTTTCCTTATTTCAATCTTTGAGAATGAAAAGGCTTTTTAAGACGTAAGACGTTAATAAATCTAATAAATCTGATGATAATTGTGGCATGTATTTGACCCAATTTTTTATTAATAAAAAGATTGTTTTTTTTTTTACTAAGTTTATCGAACAAATGATAACGTAACATATAACCACGAACGAATATAACTTCAAAATAACACCAAGGTCAGCGTATAGTTAAGATTCTGATTCTACTTCAATTTGCCAAACTGGTTGAATATTTAAAAAAATTAATCCAAATTCAGTTTGGCATAGTTTTTTATTTGTGGTCAATTTGTTTGAATGTTCATTCAGTCATTTCAAATATTGTTCCCAAATGTTCTTTTGCCTTAAGGTGAAGCCGTTGATCATTTTCAAAGAAAATTAATCATCACTATAAAAAATTGTGTATTAAATTCAATTTAACGAATAGCAGCATCAAAAGGAATCAGCATGTGCCAGTTGTTGCCTTCTTGAAGCCACTGTAGGAATTTTTAATCTAAATCAATTGTGCTTCAAAATTTATATACTTTTGTGGCACAGTCATTGACGTCCTAGTTGGCAATCATTGATTAATGACGATTTCCATAACTTTACAAGGAATGGGATAATCGTTACCAAAAGGAATCAGCATGTGTAGGGCACTATTCTAAACAACTTGTTGAAGGAATTTTGTCAAAATATTGAAAGCGACGCAAAATTTATATCTTTGAACGAAAAATCATGACAATGATGGAAGTCTTCACGTTAAACTTTTGTTCGATACACGTTTTCAGTTTCCGGAAAACTTAAATTTCGAAAATAATACAAACGTTTTTTGTTCTGAATGAAAAAATAGAAAAACTGTTTAATGCTTGAAAAATAGTTCAAAATCTTGAAATTGTAAATAAGGCTGGCAAAAAATGTCATCTAAATTTTTGACTTTCAGATATCCTGATTTTTAAGCGAAGATGGCGTTCGAATTGTGAACGCCCGAAATGTCAAATTCATGCAGTGGTACCAACATTACGAAAAAAGTGTGCCATGGCATGACAGCCACATTTTTTCTAATGTTGGTGCTACTGAGCGATTAGAATTCTGACATTTAGGACGTTCACAATTCGAACGCCATCTTCGCTTAAACACCTGTATTCGCCTGTATAGTCAGTTTATTAATCAATTTACGAAAATATTGTTTTTCTGAATTCAAAATTTGTAAATAGTATCAAGCATTGGCTTGATTAAATTAATAAGAATTTGTTTGAGTTATAACAAAAAGTTTAGAGAACCTTGCTTTAAAGAAACATTCTTATGAAAAAAGTGGTTCAATATGAAGTGTTGTCAAACTGAATTTTTCATTGAACATTTACATACTGGCACTTCGATATATAGAAACTGATTCATAAAATTTAATATCAAAATTTATAAAGTTTTAAAGGATACTTCGTAAAATATCTTTTAAGCGAATTCATAGATATTTTTAAATTCTTTGAAAGAATAATAACTTTAATCAAGTGAAAAGATATGTAAAGATTTGATAAAAAATATAAACCAAAGAATAACATTTAAAATTGTGTTATCTTGAACTTTTTGTCATCATCATTTTCATTGCCAGTTAAAACAAAGTTTAAAAAAAACATTATTTTTGGTTATTTTAAAAATTTAAATTATAGGTATTTTTTATGCATTCGTTTATTTTTTTAAATCTTATAATTTGTGTTTTTACTCAAAACAATGCTTTTATTTTTGAAGAAAGGTTGAAGGTTTTAAGAATTTATTATTATTATTATCACTTATTATCATTTTAATGCAAAACAAAATAATAAATTGGCAAGACAACAGTTTTCGATGGATCAACTACCCAGTCAAATCAATCCGAATCCTGAAACGGAATCTAATTAGAATCGTATACAAATTCCGTTTCAAACGCAACAACCGGTTCGAACACGGAACCGGTTGTTGCGTTTGAAACGGAATTTGTATACGATTCTAATTAGATTCCGTTTCAGAATTCGGATTGATTTGACTGGGTATGGTCCCCTTGGAACGAGCTGTCATGATCAGCGACAAGGGCACGCTCCCGATCGTGAACACTCCGCCCACGCGTTTTTGGAGAGGACACCTAAGAGGCTTGCCAGGAAGCGTACCCGCCGCACACCAAGGTCGAGGTTCTGAAGACTTCCCGCTTTGATCTGACCAACCTACTGGAGCTGCTCGACGATGGCGATGGCCAGAGATCTAAAGTGTCAACCGGTGCGCCAAGAATGACGTCGTTGTAAACCGCCTCGAGAGGAACAAAAAAATCTGTGCAATATGTTGACTCTGCTAAACAAAAAATAAATAAAGTGCGCTCGGGGTTGGGATGCGTTTTTAACGATTGGTTAAAGGGTAAATAAAAAAGTAAATTCATTAAAAAGTTTAATCTATTTCTATGGTTGAATTCCAATTTCAAATGGATTCAACAAAAACAAAAAAGAAAACCAGCAAGAAAAAACAAGAAGAAGAAGCAACTGTCAAAGCCAACACGTCCATTCCGTTTCGATTCCGTTTGAATTCCGCTCGAACCGATTTGCGGCGAAAACTCAAACGGAACCGGGTGTTGCGTTTGAAACGGAATGCGTTTTAGAATCTAAAACGAACACTGTTTAGAATTCGAATCGAACTTTTTTCGCTCAAGCGGAATTCTAAACGGAATTCAAACGGAACGCGCTGGGTGGGCAAGATAGGCTTATCCAGGTTTTTAAGCGAAAATGGCGTTCCAATGGTGAACGCCCGAAATGTCAAAATCACGCAGTGGTACCAACATTACGGAAAAAGTGTGCAATGACATGACAGCCAATTTTTTTTCTAATGTTGGTGCTACTGCGCGATTTTGACATTTCGGACGTTCAACATTCGAACGCCATCTTTGCTTAAAAACCTGGATATCATCGTCCGTGCTTATATTTCGCCATTGCCATGTTGGTCGCCATCTTGAATAACAAAATTCCTAAATTACTTAAGAGCACTTTTGGGTTCATATTAGACCTCAACAAACAAGACAAAGATGTTCCATTGTCTCATTCTTTCCTCCCCCCCAGATCGTCTTCCCCGACGACCAGCACTCGGAAATCTGCTCACGGTGTCTGCACTCGCTCGAAAACTTCTTCGTCTTCCGGAACCTCTGCCAGACGGTGGACGTGCGGGTGCGCCAAATGCGTGCCGAAAAGTCCCCCGCCCCACCGGAAGTGGATCCGGATCCGGTATTTGAGGTTCCGCCACTACTCCCTCCGGAACCGGAGGAAACGGTGGAATTGCCGCCGGTTCTGCCGCAGCAGAAAACGATGGGGATATTCGAGTGTGTGGAATTTTGCCACGATCCGGCGGATGAGCCCGAGGAGTACCGGCTGGTGGTGAAGGGGTTCGTTTATAGCCAAAAGAGTTTGACTGATTGGCTGTGCGAGGTTGAGAGTTGCGGCTGTCGGCTTGACGTGGACAAGGATCTGAGCGACTGTCGTCCGTTGACCGAGCACGGCCACGAGCCGGAGAAATATGATGGACGCGAACGTTTCAAGATTAACCGGGCGGTTCGTGAGTTCCTGGACTTACTGCCCAAGCGTGTCCGGTCAACCGTGAACGAAAGTGTCCTCAACATCGAGTCCTACCAGCAGAACTCCGATCCGGAACAAATGCCCGAACTTCCTGCGCTTCAGAGTGTCGACGTGCCCCAACCGGAAGTGGCCTTTTTCAACTGCTTGGAGCGAGGTCTTTCGATGGTCCGTGGCAGGTATCACTACCTTCTGGCCCAGGTCCAGGGCGGTAGAAGCATGTGGTTGTGCACCTGGACCGACTGCAAGGTAATCCTCGAGGCCAACTCCCAGCTGACCGCTTTCAGAACCCTCTCGGAACATTCCCACTACCCTCCGAGTCAGTCCGCCCTGAAAGAGAGCACCGCAAACCAAATTTCCCAGGACGGCGCTTTCGCCGAGCTGGCTGCCTGCCCGGCAAATGACGGCCAAGTGGCGCAACCGGAAGTGACCTTCTACCGCGTGGTCAAATCCGGGATCGGCGTCCAGCACGACGGCTTCTGCTTCCGGCTGGGCGGATTTCTCGCCGGTGGAAAGAGTCGCTGGGGTTGCGTTTGGCACGGGGCTGTTCTGTCGAGCTGGAACTCGCCGGAACGCTGCAATGCCGGCTGGTTCCGGCGGGCGAATCCTCGCATGGTCATCCGCGGCCGGAACCGGTTTGCTCGATGGTCAACACCGTTTCCCCGGTCAAGGCGCTGGTCGAGCTGAACGGGAAGCGCAGCGTGATGGGGCAACAGACGGGAGTGCACGAGATCCTCCAGGGTAAGGGATTGGGGAAAGATTGTGTTTTTGAACAAGTAGTAAATGATGTCCTCTCTCTCTTTTCAACAGGAAGGCCCCAGCTGCAGCTCAAACTGACCAAAGTGGTAAGTGAAATATTGAAGGGATTCTTGCACCTTGACGTTTAGTTTAATCAATTGAAGGCGGAAGCTTTTGATTCTTCAAGCGACGAAGACGCTGCCATGTTGAATTTATCTTGTTTGAATTTTATTGAGCAGTTGAATAAAATATTAACCCAGTTGAAGTTGCACCCAAAATTGTTATCTGTGTTACTGCTCGATCACAACTTGGTCGGTGGGGAAATTGTCACGCGAAAAACCTTTCCCCTAACTTGTTTAGTTTCAAAAGAAACGTCCGCTCTGTACGCGATCCACAAAGCGAGTGTGAAAAAAAGATTGACATTTGACAGCTCACGCTTCTCCTGCATGCCGGTTGTTTCCGTCAGTTTGGCAGCATTGCGCGTCAGCTACACGCTGACATAAGTTTGAGCAAAAGTTCTTTAAATCCTGAAAAATGTCCCCACAACGTTTGTCTTCCAGCAAGTGCCGGCAACCGTGCGACACCAAATGGAGCCCCCTCCACCGTCAAAAATGGACTTTTACCGCATCCGAAGGACGCTGGGCTTGCAGTTCGAGGGCGCTCGCTACCTGCTGGCCAGATACAGCACCAACGGGAACAGTCGGTGGGCGTGCGAACGGATGTCGCCCCAAAAGTGTCCGGTGCGCGTCATTTTGAACCGCGAGATGCACCTTTTGTCGAACGAGCACACCCACAACCACCGACGGACCAGAATCCTTCCGTTGGGATCGGCGCTGAACGCAAAACAGATTTCCCCGCAGGAAGTTGCAAGAGAGTTGAAAGATAACAAAGGCTCGAGCGGGGCGAACAAGCGCCGGGGGATTCTCGAGGTGTACGATGGGTGGGTTTTGAGGTTTTTAAAATGTTTTACTTTGTTTTGAGAGATTTTTTTTCGTGTTTTTTTCAGGCGCCGCATTATAAGGCGGACAAGATTGGAGCGAGCGACAAGCGAAGAGTCGGTGAGCGTCAATGGTTCGTCCCTATCACTGAGCAAAACTTACACAGCTTAACGAAGTGTTCTACACATGATCTGGCCCTGCTGTACAGAGCACTCAAAAATCAATCGCAAAACACTTGAATTTTGGGCACCTTAAGATGCTGTCAATTCAATAGCACAACACTTGAATTTGATGTGTTGTGTCACATGAAAAACTACATTATATCTATCGGTTTTAAATGGTGTTTCCTTCTATAATCAATCCATGTTTGTGTGAAATAGAAAAGGATTTCGGTTTGTTAAAAATAGAAGAAGTTGCGTCATAAAATTAATTTGACAGCTTTTATTTTCTATCAACTTTGCTTGTCAAAATTGTCTCTTCTTCCGGTTGTCCCTGCTCTCAGGATCGTCCTCCTGGTCAGGTTCGGGTTGTTCGCCACCACCGCTTTCTGCGGAGATGGAGGCCCCCGGGGAATCTTCTTGTTGATTCGGAACCGCGGTCGGTTCCATCTAATCAAACTGTGCCTTGACCATCTGAATGACGCATTGCTTGGCCCCTGGGTGGAATGCATTCGAATCCAGCTTCTCACCGATTCTCCAGCACCAGGCGGGTGTTTTCCTTAATTTCATCAAACGCTTCCTGGTACGGCATCTGCAGCTCAATCGCATCCTTCCTGCAAATCACACAAAATAGATCCCCACAAAAAATCTTTCTCCCCACTCATCAAGTGGGCCGAGCCACGTAGCCCAGTGGTAACGCTTCCGCCTCGTAAGCGGTAGATCGGGGTTCAAATCCCGGCTCGGACCAACACAAACTGGTGATCTTTTCCCTTCTGGAATCGATTGCTTAGTAAAGGGAAGGTAGTGTATCGTCACAAACTGGACCTTATCACGACACCTTAGGGAGGCGACCTATGGAATGTTAACATTAACCTTAACATGTTCACATTAAGTTGAGAATGAACTGCCACTGAATCCGCTTTGTAAATGCCGGCCCCGATACTCTTCAATGGTGTTCCCCTCAGGAACTGGGAAAGATTTACTTATCAAGTGGGTGAATCTGCGGAAAGCACCTCTATCGCCAAAGTTGGCCTCTTTCCGGGTGCGGGAGACCGAGCCCTTCCGCTGGCCATACGGACACAGCCTTGTGACGATGCTCGTCTTCGCGGCCACAAACCGGGCAAGCAATTTACTGGACAGGAACATGGCGGCAGCAAACTCACGCGGTCATTCAAGCCTGCGAAAAACGAACACACCGGACCGCCAAAACACAAATGAAGAAACGAAGCAAAGTCTGCCGAAGCTGTCACGAAACTGCATTTCAAATCAAAACAAGATCAATTTCAAGTGTTTTCCTCATCACTTTGACTAAAAAGTGTGGCGTATTTTCAGTGTAGGTTCTTCCTCCTGCTCCTCCGTTGTAAACAGTTAAACGAGCTCACAGTGAGCAGTCAAAATTTTATGACAAGAGCAAGGCTGACATCCAAAATTTAAAACTGTTGATTTTTCAGGTAAATAAATGTACAATAATAAACTGACATTAAAAATTCTGTTATGTTCATCATCTAAAGAAAAATATAATATTTAACCAAACAAACAATTTGAAAACAATATTATTATCACAAAAATGACTAAATGCTCCTCAGAGTGTCGCCACATCCGCTTGTGGTTTCGTAATGTAAACAAAGAGCTGTCAGCGTCCCTGCGAAATGCCAAGTTCACAGCCTTTCTCGACAGGAAGTATACATAAAAAATAGCTTATGCCTTGGCTCCAGCTGATACGCAGATCGGAAGAAACGCAAAACACTATATAAAAAAACGTCCAAGAAACAGTCAAGGAAAGGGAGCGTTCTTTTATTACGTAACGCAGTAGGGGGAG
This sequence comes from Culex quinquefasciatus, assembly GCF_015732765.1. NCBI lineage: Eukaryota > Metazoa > Arthropoda > Insecta > Diptera > Culicidae > Culex > Culex quinquefasciatus. Next base: position 28,175,571 of record NC_051862.1, on the reverse strand, counting down.
GGGGTCGGAGGCCGTGTTACGCTCCATACAAAATTTTTAAAATTTGTATGGAAATTTTGTTACGAGGGGGAGGGGTCTAAAAGTCCGATTTTTCGCGTTACGTAATAAAAGAACGCTCCCAAAGGGTCACGAAAAGATTTTTCTTAGGCGGTACGCAGCTGAAAAGTAACAGAAACGGAAAGTGACGTTTGGCGTTTTTGCGCGAGGTGATTGTTTGCAATGGTTTGATGCTAGTTTTGATGATAAAATCAAAGAAATGGAATATCCCTTTTGAAAGCGAGTGATAATTGTAAACGATTTAATAATTTTGTATTCGATACAATAATAGTTAAAATCTGCGCCGAATCTCAAAACTCTGACATTAAATTCAATAATAATCTGAAATTTTGAAATTCAGCAATACAAATAATTCAAAAATGAAAATTCTAAAATATATTAAAACAAACAATTAAGAAATTTTATCTAAAATTTGGATATTCAAAATAAAAAATATGCAGAATTTATTAATAATTTTAATATTCAAGTATTTATAAATTCAATAGCTCAAAAAAAGAATTGAAGCATGGAAAATTTCAGAAATTTCAAATTCTAAAATTCTCGAAAACCTCGAAATTGTAACATTGAAAGCTCCCAAAGGGTCACGAAAAGATTTTTCTTAGGCGGTACGCAGCTGAAAAGTAACAGAAACGGAAAGTGACGTTTGGCGTTTTTGCGCGAGGTGATTGTTTGCAATGGTTTGATGCTAGTTTTGATGATAAAATCAAAGAAATGGAATATCCCTTTTTGAAAGCGAGTGATAATTGTAAACGATTTAATAATTTTGTATTCGATACAATAATAGTTAAAATCTGCGCCGAATCTCAAAACTCTGACATTAAATTCAATAATAATCTGAAATTTTGAAATTCAGCAATACAAATAATTCAAAAATGAAAATTCTAAAATATATTAAAACAAACAATTAAGAAATTTTATCTAAAATTTGGATATTCAAAATAAAAAATATGCAGAATTTATTAATAATTTTAATATTCAAGTATTTATAAATTCAATAGCTCAAAAAAAGAATTGAAGCATGGAAAATTTCAGAAATTTCAAATTCTAAAATTCTCGAAAACCTCGAAATTGTAACATTGAAAGCTTTATTTTTTCCAAAGTTCAAAAAACTAGCTACAGCTATTGCATTTGAGCTAGAATTCTCAAAGAATTCTTGAAAAAATCTTGCAGGATGATCGCAGCATTCTAGTAAGAACAATTCGCTCTGTAAGAGTTCTGAAAGAATCCTGCGAGAACGCCGTGACTGGGGCGCTTAGCTTTAAGTACGGTATGCTGATCGGAAGGAACGCGGACCGCGTTACGCGGTCAAGAAATGTTGCGTGTTCTTTTCGTGACCCCCCCCAAGAAAAGTTGACAGTTCGGTATGAGCGCGATTGACGGTGTGCGCGCTTGAGGTTCTTTCGAGGAAAAAATAAAAAGATTAAAAATATTCAAAAGTTAAAATTAAATCGGGATTAAATAGATTCAAAATGTTTATTCAAAAACTTTTAATAACAATTATGAACAAAATTAAGAAATCAATTATTGAAAATTTCTTTTTAACAAAAAACAAAAAAATTGAAATTCTTAAATTCTGAAACTAGAAAAACTAAAATTAAAAAAAAATTAATTATGAAATAAGAAAATCAAAAAATTATGTAATCATGAAATAAGGAAATCAAAAAATCAGGAAATTAGGAAACCAGGGAATAAGGAAATTTGGAAATTATGATATTATGATAATTAGTAAAATATAGAAAATAAGAAAATTATTATCCGCGCACCACCAAACCGAAGTGCGCATCTCTTCTGTTCCGCAAAAAATCTGTTGCGCCATACAAAAATTGAGTGGTTTGTCGTAATCGTGTACATCAGCCCGTGGCGCAACAGGCTTTGACAGGTTGCGCTCGTATTTTGATTTTTGTCTGCCTTCACAATATTAAATTATGATATAAGGAAACAAGGAAATTAAGAAATTAGGAAACTTGGAAATTAGGAAATTAGGAAGTTAGGAAATTTGGAAATCAGGAAATTTTTAAATTAGGAAACTAGGAAATTAGGAAGTTAGGAAATTAAATTAGGATATTAGGAAGTGTGGAAGTTATGAAATTGGGAAATGAGGATATCAGGAAACTAGGAAATTTGGAAATTAAGAAGTTAGGAAGTTAGGAAATTAAGAAGTTAGGAAATTAAGAAGTTAGGAAATTAGGAAATCAGGAAATTAGGAATTCAGGAAATTAGGAGTTTAGGAATTCGCAATTCGCATTTCGCAATTTTCATTGTAAGAACGGGCCTTGGCCGATCTTATGCACTAGGTTCCCGACGAACACGCACTGCCCTTACACCTACATCTCACCCTTGCTCTGAGTCAGTACGAGCAGCACGCTAGAACACGCTTTGAGTGTTCGTGCCAGGCATGCACACCTTCTTTTCCGGTTACGCATTTTAACTCGGCCGAGGGTGGTACATTACGTAGGGTTTGATGTAAGTATAAGCGCCTAACCATTTATAGTGTGCCTATCAACTTTCATTAAAGCAAAAACTGTTTTATTTTTAGTTTGAATTCAAAAACTTATTGTTATTTACTGTGTATTGTTTTCTCCTGAAATCTTCCCTATTGTTGAGTCGTGTTTATCTGTTGCTATTTCTTTTGTCGCGGTGTTTTGTTACAATATTTTGGTCCTAAGCATTTTATAAAAGTTTTTCAAAAGTACAATAGTAATATTTGCGTTAATCCTTTAATCATTTCATAAATTGAGTCAGGGCTCGAACCTCACTTGCTTAAGAAAAAGGTGAAGTATCAAAACAATGGACAGTGAAAGAAATATACTATGTAAAGAATCAATAGTAAAAGAAAGATAGTAATTTATGAAGTAGATAAAGAAATTAACAATAGTTAATAAATAGAGGTAACAAACAAGCTTAGATTGTATTGAGGGCAATTTACAGGGAAGATGAGAAATTATTCAAATAGATAAATAAAGAAAAGGCATATGATAAACAAAATTGACATCGCTGCCAAATTAAGGGAAAGCAGACAGTTTTTTTACAGCAGAATCAGTTGGTAAAATAGAGTGGAAACATCGCTGCCAAATTAAGGGGAAGCAGACAGTTGGTAAAAAAGAGTGGAAAGGCGTTGAGAAATAAGAGAATCAAATAAGTAAAATCGAAATCAAACGGAGAATAGTAAGCAGAAGCCGTTTTAGAAAATCAGTGAAACAAAATAAACAGAAGATAGCTGATAGCTGAAATGGAAAGAAGAGAAACCCCGTTCTGCGATGCTCAGGTACATCCACAGCAGTTGACTCAACATACTGCGAATCAAAACAATACCGTCTACAATCACAAATTACTTCCCTTTCCCACATTCACGCGCCCCTTTCTTTTAGCCGCCTCTACTCTGACCCTCGCTGGTCAAAGGTTTACGAGTCGTTTCCACAGGCCACCAGCTAGGTTACACCTTGTCATCATGATGACTAAACCAAGCCAACGTGGAGGTAAGAAAATAGGACACTTGCAAGGAACCAGAGCCATGCTGTTTTGTCCAAACAGCACTACGGATGTAGTTGGGCTCTTTCCGGGATGTTCCTAGCCTAGGTGTGTCAACCGACGAGTATCATCAGTATCATGCACCCTTGGCCTGCAGAAAATTAGGAGTTTAGAAAGTTAAGAAATTTGGAAATATGTAAATTAGGAAATTAGGATATTCGGAAACTAGGAAATCAGGAAATTAGTAAATTTGGAAATTATAAAACAAGGCTGGTACAAATGATTTTTTTCTTGAATTCTTGAATTCTTGAATTCTTAAATTCTTAAATTCATAAATTCTTAAATTCTTAAATTCTTAAATTCTTAAATTCTTAAATTCTTAAATTCATAAATTCTTAAATTCTTAAATTTTTAAATTTTTAAATTCCTAAATTCTTAAATTCCAAATTTTTTTAAATTTCCAAACTCTTAATTTTTGGAAGAAATAGAGTTTTTGATTGTTACAATTTCAAGGTTTTCGGAAATTTGTATTTACGAATTTCTATATTTTCAAACTTTTTGAATTCAGACTTGAACATTCGTTTCGTATTTTAACAATTTTGAGCTATTGAATTTATAAAAACTAATTATAATTATTATTCAATTCTGCATTTTTTTAATTTTGAATTTCAAAATTTCAGATTTTTGTTGAAATTTTCTTTATTATTTTCAAAAAAATTGTTATTTGAAATTTCGGAAATGTTTGTTTTTCATATTTTTGAATTTGTTTTTTGGTTTGATTTCAAAATTTCAGATTATTATTGTATTTTTAGTAAAAACATAGATATTTGTATGATTATTGTCAAGTTTAATTTCACTCCGATTTACTTCATTTTGGACCCGCGAGTGTGGATCAATCGGACAGCGCAGGGGACTCATAATCCAGAGGTAGCTGTTTGGTACTAGCAATAAATAGTTGGTGACACGATGGCCGACATCTATAAAGACAACTTCTTTTTTTTTTTTTTACTCCATTTCGACCAAAAAAACTAAATCTGCCCTTTTAATTTCAATATTCTGCTTTTTAAGATTCAGCGGGAATTTTAAATATTTTTGTATCCAATACAAAATTATTTAAACGTTTGTAGTTATCAGTCGCATTCTAAATGGAAAATTACAATTCTTTGATTTTTTCATCAAAACATATTGCAAATAAGCACCGCGCGAAGAAACGTCAAACGCACCCTTTCCTTGACCGTTGCTTGGGCGTTTTTTTATATGGAGTTTTGCGTTCCTTCCGATCCGCATACCAGCCTTTGGGACTTTGGGTTGTAAATAAATAGTTAAAATATTTAAAAAGCAGTTAGATTCAAATGATCGTGCAGCACAAAACTGCAAAACTCCACGGAGAACGCTTTCAGTCGCAGGGTCGAGAACTGTCATCGCGATCTTTGACATTTCTCCTCTTGTCAACTGCACTTTGCGCCCTCTCGCTCTCTCTCTTTCAATTTATTCATCATTTCTCGCCGTGCGTCGTTCCGAGTCGGTCGCATTTACGTGGTCTCTAGTGCATCATCCTCATCGGTCAGGCTCAACTTAAGTGACTTTCTCTCGGACGGTTCAAAGTGCGGCCACGGTGTTTTCCCCCGAGGATTTTAGTTTCGTTCGATTGATTTTCAACCACTCACACAATGGCCTACCAGCTGACCAAGCTCGGTGCGACGGGCAATCTCGCCAAAACCGGTAAGTAAGAGGTGACTTAAGATTAAGCTCCGTTCCCCCCAGATTAGATGACACGATGACGTCGTCGCCGCCGCGGACAGCACAAAATGGCCCGACACTGTTGCACATAACTGAACTTTGGAACCGCTCGATTGAGTCGATTAATTGGTGCTTCTTGGAGGGTTTCGCCCTGTTTTAGGAATTTGCAAGACTTAAGGCTAGGCAATCCCCCCTTAAGCTGGAAGTTGACCGAGTAATTCCCCCCGCGAGCAAAAGTCACCCGCCGCGGCAGTGACTGACTTAGTCTTCTCAGAGAGGCCAGACCGAGCAAAAGTCCAAAGTCCATTCGTCACTTGTTTTCAATCTGTTGTGGCTGTGAGGAGGAGCTTCATTATCAGCACTGAACTCAGGCTCAGCGGAAAGCTTTACATTGTCTTTGTGTGGTGCAGTTTTTTTTTATACTGGCCGATTATAGTCAGTGTGAGTTGTTAGTTAGGAAGCTGGTCGTGACTAAATATTTAATTTAACTCCTTTTGATTGAGTCTCTGTTTACGAAAAAAAACATATGCACCCTTTTCAACAAAAAAAAAATCGAGAAATAAATGCAGTGTTAGTAAATTACAGGGTTGTCACGGACGGCGCAGATAGTGCGGATTTGCTGACTACATAAACTTTGAAAAATATTTGCAACGGCCTAACTCATTTTTTAATTTATCCGGCTCTGAATATGTAATTTCTTTTGAGTTTTGAGTAATGTTTTTTTAACCTTATTTATTTTTAATTTTATAGTGGATATATTTAATTTGCCTTTGAATTTTAGATGGGATTTACCAGTAGAAATATTTTTCTAAATTTAAACATTCTTGGCGAAAAATTAAAAGATCTGAACATTCAAGAATTAATGCTCTATCATTCAAAATTCAAATTTCAAAAATTCGAAACTTTTTTTATATTTTAATAGTTTTTTTAATCAATTTTTTTAAAATCCAGATTAAAAAATTCTCTAATTTCTAAAATTGTAATTCAAAACCCGAAAGAATAAAAAAACTGAAATTTAAAACTCCAAAAAACTACAAAATCAAAAATTCAAAATTTTAAGCAAAATTCAAAATTAAAAATAATCAAAATTTAAAAAAAAATCTAATAAAAAAAAAATAAAAAAGATAAAGATTTAAAGATATTAAATTTAAAACAATATTGAAAACAAAAAAAAACGGAAATCTCAAAAATCTCAAATAAAATTTGAATTCTAAGTTTTTTAGAAGAAAATATTTCAAATATTGGAAATGCAATTTGTTTCAGAATGGAATTTTAGTGAGGAATTTGGAATACAATCTGTATTAAAATTCATAGATTTTGAATTTTTAGAATTTCGAAATCTAAAATTTAATCATATTAAAATTTTAGATTTTGTTTTTTTTTGAGCTAATATATTTTTGAAGTTAAATTTTATTTATTAGATTTTTAAAATTTGTTTATATTGGTTTATAATTTTCTATTTTGTTTATATTGGTCAAAATTATTGTAGTGTCCCTCTGATTTGCAAAAAGAATTTTTTTTAGTGACACTTTTCTTGACGTCTCTGGGAGGTATTTTTAAATGGATTTTTTGCTTTTATTCCTTTAAACATAAAACATACTTTCTGTATTAGTTTTTTTCTTTGGAAATAACATTTCTTGAATGTTGGTCGCGTTTTTTTATATATGGCGCGGGTTGAGGTTTCGGTCGGCGCGGATTTGGTGCGGATTTTCCCGTAACAACCCTGAAATTAGTCTGCTTGTTTTAAATTCTTTAATCGTGCATATTTTTGAAAGTTAAAAGCACTTTCAAAATGTTTTACGCATTTAATTTGATTTTAGGTGCTTGTTTGCAATATGTTTGATTAAAAAAAACTAAAAGTTTTGATTTGCTTATTTGAATGCGACAGAGAAATACAAACGTATCAATAATTTTAAAATTAATAAATTCCTGTTAATTCCGAATCTCAAAATTCAAAATCCTAATATTAAAAGAACGGATTTTGTTTATTGCTCGAAATTAAGTAAACTAGGTAGAGGAAAGCCCAAAATTATCAATCTGGCAGAAAAATAAAAATAACAAAAACCATAAAAATTTAAACACAAATTTAGAAATTCGAACATATTTCAATAAAAAATGAAAAAATCAGAAATAAATTAAAAAGTGCGAACATACATGCCAAAAATAGAAATAAAATTAAAAAAAACTTTAGAAATTAAAAAAAATAATTTTAAAAATTCAAAAAATCGTAAGTTCAAAAATTTAAAAAATGCCACGATTTAAAATTTTTATTAAAGGTATTTAATAAATCTGAAATAAAAAAAAATAAACTTAAAAAATTTCTTATTATTCGGAAGTTAAAAAAGCCATAAATAAAAGTTTTGAAAGTTGCAGGCCAAGTGCGAATGATTCTGATGATATCCCTTCAGTTGACGCTCAGGCGAGGAACACCCTGGAAAGAGCGTCACTGACTACGTCCGTAGTCCTGTTAGATCTTTCTTGATCAGGACAGTATAGCTCTGGTTCCTTGCAAGTGTCCTATTTTCTTACCTCCACGTTGGCTTGGTTTTCATGATGACCTAGCTGGTGGCCTGTGGAAACGGATCGTAAACCTTTGACCAGCGAGGGTCAGAGTCGAGACGGCTAGAAGAAAGGGGCGCGACAATGTGGGAAAGGGAAGTAATTTGTGATTGTAGACGGTATTGTTTTGATTCGCAGTATGTTGAGTCAACTGCTGTGGATGTACCTGAAACATCACACAACGGGGTTTCTCTTCTTTCCGTTTTTATCTATCATCTATATTCTGTTAATTTTGTTTCACTGATTCTCTAACGCAGCTTCTGTTTACTATCCTCCATTTGATTTCGATTTTACTTATTTGATTCTCTTATTTCTCAACGCTTTTCCACTCTATTTTACTAATTGATGCTGCTGCAACAAACTGTCTGCTTTCCTTAATTTGGCAGCGATGTCAATTTTGTTTATCATGTGCCTTTTCTTTATTTATCTATTTCAATAATTTCTCATCTTCCTGTAAATTGCCCATCATAACAATAATCTAAGCTTGTTTGTTATCTCTTTTCATTAACTATTGTTAATTTCTTTATCTTCTTCATAAATTACTATCTTTCTTTTACTATTGATTCTTTACATAGTATATTTCTTTCACTGTCCATTGTTTTGAAACTTCACCTTTTTCTTAAGCAAGTGAGGTTCGAGCCCTGACTCAATTTATGAAATGATTAAAGGATTAACGCAAATATTACTATTGTACTTTTGAAAAACTTTATAAAATGCTTAGGACCAAAATATTGTAACAAAACACCGCGACAAAAGAAATAGCAACAGATAAACACGACTCAACAATAGGGAAGATTTCAGGAGAAAACAATACACAGTAAATAACAATTAGTTTTTGAATTCAAACTAAAAATAAAACAGTTTTTGCTTAAATGAAAGTTGTTAGGCACACTTTAAATGGTTAGGCGCTTATACTTACATCAAACCCTACGTAATGTACCACCCCCGGCCGAGTTAAAATGCGTAACCGGAAAAGAAGGTGTGCATGCCTGGCACGAACACTCAAAGCGTGTTCTAGCGTGCTGCTCGTACTGACTCAGAGCAAGGGTGAGATGTAGGTGTAAGGGCAGTGCGTGTTCGTCGGGAACCTGGTGCATAAGATCGGTCAAGGCCCGTCCTTACACTGAAAATTGCGAATTGCGAATAAAAGTTTTGAAAGTTCAAAACATCAAAATTTAAATATTTAATAATTCTACTGATTAAAAAAAAAATTTAAAATGAAAAAAAAAAACAATTGATCAAAAAAAATTAAAATTCCAAAATCAAGGAATCTGTGTTTGACCTAATATATAACTCCAGAAATGTCTGGTTTTCTTGCGGCAGTTAAATCAAAAGAATATCATTTGACGTTCATCAAGAGAAAAAAAAATCCGAAAGGAGCATTGCTCTCTGCAAAATCGGTAAAAGGAATCTAAAAAAATCATCATCTTGATTGTTCGGCGGAACACTACTTTCACTACTACACTTGCAAGTGTAACGTCACACGTCGAAAAATGACCTGTCACATTTTGTAGATGGGCATTGTGTGTAAACAAAGTGAAAGTGGTGCTGAGAAGGAAATTAAGGATTTAAGAATTTAGGAATTTGAGAATTTAAATATTTAAAAATTTAAGAAGAATTTCAGAGTTTTAGAATTTTAGTATTTTAGAATTTTAGTATTTTAGAATTTAATAATTTCAGAATAAAAAAATAATTCCGGAATTTTAAACTTTACAATCTTTAAAATCTAGAAAATTAAGAAAAGAATTATAGTTTTTCTTCTTTTTTTGTATTTTTGCTGAACAATTTATGGCTTTCCAGGTAACTTTCAACACCTCGAGCTTTATAAAAAAGTGACCTTTTGTCGCGGGATTTGCAAAAAAGTTGTACCTATCAAAGTGCTTATGCGCCCTTCCAAAATGTTGATATAGAAATTATACTGCAGAAAGCAGTTTGTAGAACAAGTTTTCAAAACACAATTGCTGCATACTTTCAATATAAGCTGAAATAAACGCAATAAAATAAAATTATTGGATTAAACTTATTTTTAGAACACGCTTTGCGCATTGCATGTCAACCTTGTATGGGAATTATTATGGAAAACTTTTTTTAACATTTTGTCTTATTTTTTACAATATTTTCCAAAACAGAAAAACTAGAAATCTCCAACCAAAAGATAAAGCGTGCTGAATACTGGTCAAAAACGCATTTTTTTAAGCAAAAAAAAAACACGTTTTAGACCAGTTTTGAGGAAGCTGTTTTTTGTTGGTATATTTTGACGGGAGCAATTTGGTCAAATTTAACGCTATTAGGTTTTACAGCGTGACGTCTTGAGCGCACACGCACATACATTTTTACTGAGACACACGTGCAAAAAATTTAAACAGTACAGCAAAGCTGTCAAATTTCTAACCTCCAAATCGAGTCGGCGTAAAACCTAATTGTGTTTATTCGGAAATTCAATAGGGTCTCAACGCCCCATGTAAATTTTCATGTACAACGGTAAAAAACACGATTTACCCATTCCTGATCACTTTTTTTTATTTTAATGCAAAAACTAAATTGACAAGACAACATATTTTTGATGGATCAACAATGCTCCCCTTGCTGTCAAGTAGGACCTTTTCTGTCAAGAAGGGCTGCGAAGTTAGTTTTTTTTAATAGATTTAAAAATTCATGTTGAATCCTTTGGGGTCCTACAAAGGGTCATTATACATCAGCTTTTGTTGTGAACAATAATATCACAAATTTAAGCTAGAACTACCTACCTAGAACAAATACATTTTGAATCTTATCAAATCAAATCTAGCAAAAACTCAGTCAGTCCGGTGAAGGCTTGCTGGAAAGCACATTGCTCGTCAATTTGATTGATTGCAGTACATCCGAGAACACCCGAAAATGTAATTCAAAAGATAAAGTGGCCAGCCCTACTGCGCCGTGTTTACCGTGCAGAGAGTATTCTGAGAACGGATCACATTTCACAGAATCTGCAGGGGAGGAAGGATGCGTGGACATACCGTGCCAAACGCTCATACATGTCTCAAAAATACGGAATGCACAAAATAGGATAACAGATTGTCATGGATGGTTGAAGATTACATCTAAATATACTAAAAATATTTTAGATTAAATTGACAAAGTATTTAGCAAAAGCTTTAATTCAGCCTCGCCGGCCTCCTTATCAGTTCCATCCGAATCTTATCGTCACGTTTCAGCCCGAAAAATAAACCTCCCCGATTGCACCTCATTTCACCAAGTCATCATCCATGTTATGCAAACACTGTCCGTTTTTTTTTTTCAACTGCAACCTTTCTTCCTTTCATTTCAGCCCTCCGCTCACTCAGCACCACCAGCGCCGTGTACGAGCCGCGCAAGCTCCCCGACAAAACCGGCCACAATGTGGTCCTGGTGGACGGTGTCCGAACGCCGTTCCTCCTGTCCGGCACCAGCTACTCCAAGCTGATGCCCCACGAGCTGGCCCGCCAGTCGCTGCTCAGTTTGCTGCAAAAGACCAAGCTGGACAAGGAGGTGATCGATTACATCACGTACGGAACCGTCATCCAGGAGGTCAAGACGTCCAACATTGCCCGTGAGGCGGCGCTGTCCGCTGGGTTCAGCAACAAAACGCCGGCCCACACCGTCACGATGGCTTGCATCAGCTCGAACGCGGCCATCACGACGGGCATGGGACTGATCGCGACGGGGACGTACGATACGATCGTGGCGGGGGGTGTGGAGTTCATGTCGGATGTTCCGATTCGTCACAGCCGGAAGATGCGCTCGTTGATGTTGCGTGCCAACAAGGCAAAAACCGTTGGCCAGCGGCTGCAGCTGCTGTCGTCGATTCGGCCGGACTTTTTCGTGCCGGAACTGCCCGCCGTGGCGGAATTCTCCTCCGGTGAAACCATGGGCCACTCGGCGGATCGCCTCGCCGCGGCCTTCAACGCGTCCCGCCAGGAACAGGACGACTACGCGCTGCGATCCCACACCCTGGCCAAGGAGGCTCAGGACAAGGGCTACTTCACCGATCTGGTGCCGTTCAAGGTGGCCGGAGTGGACAAAACCGTCGACAAGGACAACGGAATCCGCGTCTCGTCGAAGGAAGCCCTCGCCAAGCTGAGGCCCGCCTTCGTCAAGCCGTACGGAACGGTCACGGCGGCGAACGCCTCGTTCCTCACCGACGGTGCCTCCGCCTGTCTCATCATGACCGAGGCCAAGGCGAAGGAGCTGGGACTGCGCCCGAAGGCGTATCTGCGGGACTTTTGTACGTCTCGCAGGATCCGATCGACCAGCTGCTGCTGGGACCGGCCTACGGAATCCCGAAGCTGCTGAAGAAGGCCGGACTCACGCTGAAGGACATCGACTCGTGGGAGATCCATGAGGCGTTTGCCGTAAGTAGCAAAGTCTTGTCAAATCCTAGCTGAGCTGTAATACTATGAGGAAAACATCTTCTAAACCAGTCGACTTAAACCAACGCACATTTTTCAGAATAGAGCAATTCTCTACGAAATCGGCCGATTTTGACCATTTTTATTTTTTGTATTTTTTTATTTGGCTCAAACTTTGGGGGGGCCCTCCCTATGACCAAAGAAGCTATTTTGTGTCATTGGTTCACCCATACAAGTCTCCATATAATGTTGGCAGCTGTCTATAGAGCAATTCTCTGAGATTTCGGTCATTCGATTTTTTTTTTTTTGTATTTTTTTATCCGGCTGAAACTTTTTTGGTGCCTTCGGTATGCCCAAAGAAGCCATTTTGCATCATTAGTTTGTCCATATAATTTTCCATACAAATTTAGCAGCTGTCCATACAAAAATGATATGTGAAAATTCAAAATTCTGTATCTTTTGATGGAATTTTCTGATCGATTTGGTGTCTTCGGCAAAGTTGTAGGTATGGATATAGACTACACTGAAAAAAAAAATGATACACGGTAAAAATTTTTTTGGTGATTTTTAATTTCACTTTTTGTCACTAAAACTTGATTTGCAAAAAAACACTATTTTTATTTTTTTTTTTTTTATATGTTTCAGAGGACATAAAATGCCAACTTTTCAGAAATTTCCAGAATGGGCAAAAAAACTTTGACCGAGTAATGATTTTTTGAATCAATACAGATTTAAAAAAAAAAATCGAAATATTGGTCGCAAAAATTTTTCAACTTATTTTTTCGATGTAAAATGGAATTTGCAATCAAAAAGTACTTTAGTGAATTTTTGATAAAGTGCACCGTTTTCAAGTTATAGCCATTTTGAGGTAATTTTTTTGAAAATAGTCGTAGTTTTTCATTTTTTAAAATTGGTGCCCATGTTTGCCCACCTTTGAAAAAAATATTTTTTCAAAGCTGAGAAATTTCTCTATATTTTGCTTTTCCGGACTTTGTTGATACGACCCATAGTTGCTGAGATATTGCCATGCAAAGGTTAAAAAACAGGAAAATTGATGTTTTCTAAGTCTCACCCAAACAATCCACCATTTGCTAATGTCGATATCTCAGCAACTAATAGTCCGATTTACAATGTTAAAATATGAAACATTCGTGAAATTTTCCGATCCTTTCGAAAAAAATATTTTCAAAATTTTTAAACCAAGACTAACATTTTAAAAGGGCGTAATATTGAATGTTTGGCCCTTTTGAAATGTTAGTCTTGGTTTGAAATTTGTGAAAATATTTTTTTCGAAAATATCGGAAAATTTCACGAATGTTTCATGCATTAACATTGTAAATCGGACCATTAGTTGCTGAGATATCGACATTAGAAAATGGTGGGTTGTTTGGGTGAGACTTAGAAAACATCAATTTTCCTGTTTTTTAGCCTTTGCATAGCAATATCTCAGCAACTATGGGTCGTATCAACAAAGTCCTTGGGCATGAGTAAGGACCTCGACGCCGTTAGCAATGTTGGCTTTAAAATAAAATTTCGTGAGAATATCACTTCCCCCCAGCCAACATTTTTGCCATGCGAAGCGGGCCTCGACGCTGTGTCTAGGTTTAATTCCTAGCTAGGAGCCATCAGTGTCTTAAGAGGTGGTCCCAAGGCCGAGTAGGAGTTCATGAAGCAAATTAGTCGTCTCCCACCCCTTTTAAATTGAAAAATGAACTCTGAAACCAGCGCTTACTCACAACAGGAACAGAGGCCTCTTCTAGGCATTGTAGGATAGAATAGATTTTGAAATTTATTTAAAAAAAATTATTACGTAGCATTTTGATATGTCAAAATTTCCATAGAGTCTCGGTCAATCAATAGTGCGATGATATCGGACAAAATTCGTTAATCTGTTGAACTAACGGTTTTCGGATTATGGTTGTATCGACCATTGTTGCGAATCGAGGGTCTACTGGAGCCTTGACGATCAAATGGAGCCTAACATTTCAAAAGGGCGCATGGGTTTTGTGAACAGGAGTGTGTCTCCTTCACTCAAATGACAGTTTACATAAGGTATAATAGAGATGCACTCTTGTTTGCAAAGCTCTATGCCCTAATGAAATGAAAGGCATGAAATAGTCGTCTTAATTACTAGTGTTCAACTTATGAACTATTCATTTATGTTTATTGGTTTTTGGAAGCGGCAAGACTGGTTTAAAAACAAGATCCTTTACCTTATTTGGCGTTATAATAAAACATTCGGGGATTTGAGATTAAATTTACTTTCAGACAGTTTAGTTTAGGTTGTTGATTAAAGTTAGATAGTTTTCCGTAGATGAATAATTGGACTTAAATGATTAGTTGATTTGAACGAAGTGTAACATTTCATTGGCAGATCTGTTTCTAGTTGTAATGTACGACAAGACTATTGACGGACGTGACAGGTCGGCAGTTAGTTTTCATCTTTTTTTCTCTAGTATTTTTTATTTCCTTTAAATTTGGAATACATCATAGGTTTCTTTTGTGTAGATCTCCGATTAGTTACATTTTCTTATTTAATTAACTAATAATTTAATTTATTCCGGGCCTTCTTACTTTGAATCACAATTTCAGATTTTCTTTATTCAGTGTTAAACTTAGATTACCGTAACTGCTCAAGTCATCCAAGTTCTTACTACTCACATCAACACTAATTTTCTTTCACCTCCCCCCTCCCGATCCCCTATATCTTCCGGTGGTGTTCATTTGGTATGCAATACTAGTTCGGCCACTACCCTTTTTTCCACAAGAAACCGGACTTGGACTGACTTGAGGCCGCGTCCCCCACCTTGCTCCGTAAAACGAAAACGAAAACGAAACTATGGGTCGTATCAACAAAGTCCGGAAAAGCAAAATATAGAGAAATTTCTCAGCTTTGAAAAAATATTTTTTTCAAAGGTGGGCAAACATGGGCACCAATTTTAAAAATGAAAAACTGCGACTATTTTCAAAAAAGTTACCTTAAAATGGCTATAACTTGAAAACGGTGCACTTTATCAAAAATTCACTAAAGTACTTTTTGATTGCAAATTCCATTTTACATCGAAAAATGAAGTTGAAAAATTTTTACGACCGGTATTTCGATTTTTTGCAAAAATCTGTATTTATTCAAAAAATCATAACTCGGTCAAAGATTTTTTGCCCATTCTGGAAATTTCTGAAAAGTTGGCATTTTATGTCCTCTAAAACATATAAAAAAAAATAAAAATAGTGTTTTTTTGCAAATCAAGTTTTAGTGACAAAAAGTGAAATTAAAAATCACCAAAAAAAATTTTACCGTGTATCATTTTTTTTCAGTGTAGTCTATATCCATACCTACAACTTTGCCGAAGACACCACATCGATCAGAAAATTCCATCAAAAGATACAGAATTTTGAATTTTCACATATCATTTTTGTATGGACAGCTGCTAAATTTGTATGGAAAATTATATGGACAAACTAATGATGCAAAATGGCTTCTTTGGGCATACCGAAGGCACCAAAAAAGTTTCAGCCGGATTAAAAAATACAAAAATTAAAATTAAAGAAAAAAGACCGATTCCGTAGAGAACTGCTCTATACAAAAATGATACGTAAATATTCAAACCGCTGTAACTTTTGAGTAAATTTTCTGATCAATTTGGTGTCTTCAGCAAACTTTGCTGAAGACACCAAATTGATCAGAAAATTTACTCAAAAGTTACAGCGGTTTGAATATTTACGTATCATTTTTGTATAGAGCAGTTCTCTACGGAATCGGTCTTTTTTCTTTAATTTAAATTTTTGTATTTTGAGGACTGTTGAGAAAAAAATAGGTTCACGGTAAAAAAATCTTTTTCACATAAACTCATTTTCCCAAAATACGTATTTTTTTTTATTTTCGTGATTTTTTGATATGTTTTAGGATACAAAAACCCTCAACTTTTGAGCCATAGGGAAGTATGGTCAAAAAATCTGCCGCCGAGTTTTGATTTTTTTTTAAATAGTGATTTTTGAAAAAAAAATCTCACCGAAACAACCCACCATTTTTTAATATCCATATCTCGATATGTTCCGAAAACAAAAAAAAAATATAAATATTGAAATAACAAGCCACAGTTTCAATATTTGCATGGAAAAAGTGTTTTTAAATGCATTTTACACTAGTTCAGTTGTTTTGTAATCATTAGTTTTCAAAAAATGTAAGATTTGACGAAAACCTAAATTCTAATGAAAAAAAAAAACATTTTGCGATAATAAACATCGAAAATTTTGAAGATTTATGGGTAAACCAATGACACAAAATAGCTTCTTTGGTCATAGGTAAGGCTCCCGCAAAGTGTGAGCCAAGTAAAACGAGAGAGAGTTACGACAAACAAATAAACAAACTTTGTGACAGTTTGGCAGTTTGCTTGTTCTTTTTGTTTGCCTGCATTTGTTTGCAGAAACGTCAGCCTGCATATACTTGGCTAAATGTTTGCGAGTTTGACAAACTGTCGAACATAAAAAAAGTGCGAGTTTGTTTGTTTGTGTTTTCCATAGTCTAATAGCTCCTTGATTATAAACGTTGGAAAGTGCTTTTCAAGTAGGGCATTTCCCCCTATTTTGGATCAACTAAGCAGAGCGCACTAATTTTATGTATTCTCAGCTGATATTACATAATAAAGTTGGTATTTTAATGCTAACGCTCTTACATAATCACATTGTTAATAAAAATGCCTATAAATCGCTATATAAGCCCGAAAAAAACAAAAACAACACAATAAAACATTTTTTGTCCCTATTTTGGGTCTATTGCTCCTAGGATGCGACCTTGAATGTGCCTATTTTCGACCCACCTTCTGATTGGTTGAAATCTCGAATCACGTGGCGAACTACTTTAACGTACAGTGCAGCCCAAAAGATTAGGTCTACATAAATTTTGAAATGTATTTGCAACGGCTTCAAAAATTGTATAAAATTATTGAGTACAGAAGGAGTCATCAATTAATTGAACGACGATTATCGTACAAAAAACTTTATGAAGAAAAATAGTTTTTTTAGTGGTTTTTTGGCAATTTCTATATGACAGACTTGATTTTTCAGTCTCGTAAATATTTTTACCGGAAAGCTCGTCCAATTTCCCATAAGTTTGTCTTTGACAGCATTTCAATTGAATGTATGGGCTTACAGATATAAGCTTAATTACATTGCTCATAACTGAAAATAGAATATTTTTTTCAGTGTGGTAGAAACCTGGATAGTAAATAAGCTTACGTTTATATTCAAACGAGTCAAATTAAAAAGCTGTCAAAGGCAAACTCATTAGAATTTGACGAGCTTTCCGGTAAAAATATTTACGAGACTAAAAAATCAAGTCTGTCATAAAGAAATTGGCAAAAACCACTAAAAACCCTATTTTTTTCAACATTTTTATTTTTAAAACCACGGGGATTGGATATAGGACAATGGCCAATATGGAGACTTTTATGTAAAATTGTCTGGGGAATCGATTCCAATTATCGGTTTTTGAAAATTTCGACGTTCTAAAAAACAGTTTTAGTAAATGATTTTTGTATGCATTTTTCGTGAGCCTTTTTTTCACATTTTAGGCTATTTTCACAAAAATTTGAACGAAAAAAAATCGTGGACTCACCTTAAAATTCAACTTTTAAACTTAAAAATTGAAAAATCTCATAAAATTGGCGTGCATTTTTCTTTCAGTGTATTTTTTTTTTAAAAAAAAGCTCGTCGTACAGTACAGCAATATTTAAATTACAAAATACCAAAATATTGAAAACTCTAACGCCCTTCTCAAATGTCATTATCGAGTGCAACTGGCTCCATATACATTAAAATGGCTTTTATAGGCCTACGATAACATATCTAAAAAGTTTTATTGAACTCGGAGAGCGTCGGGAACAAAAGTACCAGAAAAAAATCCTGATTTGAGCTGGAATTGCTCTTTATTTAACCCTCTGCTGCCAAAATATTGGCAAACATGTGCACTACACAGCTAAAAAAGTAGTAATACAGCTGCGTGTAAAAGGCCTGGGTGTAAAATAAATATTGCATTATTTTATGCAATTTTATGTAATTTTACACCCTGAAATATGTAGCCCTTCAGTATGGGAAACCGAAATGTCAAGCCCATATATGGGTTTTTCCTTTCAGCTTTACATCGGTCTAATGGCCGAGTGGGCTAAGGCGACAGTCCTTACTGTTGGTGCTGGGTTTGAATCCCGTCGGTTGCAACTTTTTTTCGTGTTAACAAAAATTGAACATGCAGTGTGTAATATTAAGTTTTTATTTTGACGAAGGTGATGTGCATGCTTTTGCATGCGATTTTACCATCAGGTTTTTTGCTGTGTAATAAAAAAAATAAAAAACGGCGACTATTTTTTAAAAGTTACATAAAAAAGGCTTTAATTTCAAAACGGTGCACTTTATCCAAATTTCACTAAAGTACTTTTTGATTGCAAAATTAATTTTACATCGAAAAATGCATTTGAAAAAAAATTTGCGACCAATATTTCCATTTTCATAACTCGGTCAAAGTTTTTTTGCACAACCTGGTAATTTCAGAAAAGTTGGCATTTGTTGTTCCCTAAAACATATAAAAGAATTAAAAATAGTGTTTTTTTTTTGCAAATCAAGTTTTAGTGACAAAAAGTTTAATTAAAAATTACCAATTTTTTTTACCGTGTATTATTTTTTTCAGTGTAGTCCTTATCCATACCTACAACATAGCCGAAGACACTAAAACGATAAAAAAATTCCTTGAAAAGATACAGATTTTTGAATTTTCATACATCATTTTTGTATGGACAGCTGCCAAATTTGTATGGAAAATTATTTGAAAAAAAAAACTAATGATGCAAATTGGCTTCTGTGGCCATACCGAAGGCACCAAAAAAGTTTCAGCCGGATTAAAAAATACATAAATCAAATTTCAAAAAACCCGATTTCGTAGAGAATTGCTCTTTTCAAAAAATCGAAAATTCAAATAAATTCAGGAGTTCATTTTGAGCAACGATAAACTTTACTTCTCTTGTTTTATGTTTTTTTTGTTTTTTTGTTAAATTTTTAGTATTTTAATTTACATTTATCTTTTTTAGTTTATGTTTGTTTTCGGTAGTATTTGGCCACCACCTCCTATCATTATATTTTGCCTATCTAGTTTTTTCATGCTTTTACAGTTTTTTTTTCAATTTTTTGCATGTTTGTCACATTTTCTGCTATAAAATGGCACCATTATCATTTAAATTGTAAATCAATGCGTAGAGGCATAGTCTGGGGCACTAGAAAAATTACTGCATACTTCTTTTTACTTAAAATAAACGAAATGTTAGTAAAAAACACAGTCAAAATTGACCCCTAAAAAGGAAATTTTTAAAAACAGACAAGTAAAACTTCCAACCCATACATTTTGTAAAATTTTAGAAGATCTTCTTTCCAATTCTTTTTAAAGATCAAAATTGGTTGAAAAATTGTTTTTTTTGCGATTTTTTAAATCGAAGCACGCCTAAAGGTGGGGTTGGGTTGTAGAGGGATAAGATATCCAAATTAAGGAATTTGATATATCTAAAAAATAAATACAGTTCGTACTCAATTATCCGAAGTCCTTTGGAAAATGTCACACAATTTTTAATATTCTCAAAATTTCACTGTATTCTAAGAATCTAAAATTCGTGATTTTTTGTGATTTTCATTTTTATATTTTTGAATATTTAAATTTTATTTTCCCCCCAAAAACTGTCAACTTTTCTTAAGGGATCAAGAAAAAAATCGATTTTCTTGACGGGGTTTCTTCCGAGCTCCGTACTTAGCTTAAACCGGAAAACAATCTAAAAATCTATTTTTTTGCGTTGCGTAATAAAAGCACACCCCCTAAGGAACTGACCAAGAAAAAAAATACCCTTATGAACCCTTCTCTCTTCCTCCCCCAGGGTCAAATCATCGCCAACCTGAAGGCCCTCGACTCCGACTACTTCTGCAAGAACTACCTCGGACTGAGCGAGAAGGTCGGCACGCCGGACCTGTCCAAGTGGAACAACTGGGGCGGTTCGCTCTCGATTGGCCACCCGTTCGCGGCCACCGGCGTCCGGTTGTGCATGCACACGGTAAGTCGAATTAAGTGTTTCGTTAAGTTTAAAGATTTTTAACACAATTTTGTTTCGTTTTCAAAGGCCAACCGATTGGTGCGCGAAAATGGCCAACTCGGCGTGGTGGCGGCATGTGCCGCCGGAGGCCAAGGAGTGGCCATGCTGCTCGAGAGGCACCCGGAAGCGAACGCAGAGTAGATCGAGCGAATGTGACTGAATTATTATTGTTTATTTAGTAATGGTTTATTTAGTGCGGCATTTGTTTTTTTTTTTCGTTCGTTTCGGTACGGCAGTGTCTGTTTAATTTTTCATCGTAGTTATTTGTGTAAAAATGGTGCTCGAGAAAGAGAAAGCAGAGATTTTGCATCCCACCACATCCAACCAACCAACCAACGGGGTAAGGTTTAACGACAATCCCTTTTTTGTTATTTTCTTATTTACACCCAACAATTTTCAAGCTAATAAGTTTAAAAGTGAAGTAACTATCATGTTTATCTTTATGGTTTTTATAGAATAATGTGTAACAATTTGAGAGAGAGTGTTTGATTTATTGAGTATCCGAAATCCACTTTATTTAGTCTATGTTCTTTTATTTATTTATTTTTATGGAAAAATATTCTAATTTTATTTCCTGAAAGAACGTCTCTGAATTTGCCAAACAGTTCCAGCTGTCACAATGCTTATGCGCCCTTTTCAAATGTTGTCGTGTTCTTGTTTTTTTATTAACATTTGTAGTGCGCTATCGCATTAGAATGCATCAAAACATCACAGACGTTAATGCGGCCAGGCCTACTGCGTAAAGTTTATCGCAGAGACATGATTCGTTGAAGTGGGTTGAGTTTGACCACGGAGTGTTCAAACAACAACACAGCTCTGAATCTACAGAAGAGTAAGAAGCGTGGGAACACACCACCATGGTTAAAGCGCCACAACTCGCTCTTCTGCAATTTGAAAGTTTAAAGCTTTAAAATCTTTAATTCAAAAATCCATAAATATTATAAAATAAAAAAATCCCAAAAATAACAAATCTAATTTTATTAATTAAAAATAAAATAAAATTAAGATGATGATTTCGAATAATTAAGTATGAACCATAGACTAATTTATAAGTGCATCTCCAGCGCGGGTAGCAAACATCGAAGCAAATCAAATTTGCACCCGACGTCAACCCCACCGCGGTACCTGTCGCGGTAGCAAATTTGCTCTCAGTTCTTCGGGATTTCACTTTGCTACCCGCTATTCTGCTGGTTTGCTACTGCGGCAAGTGGAATCATGCACGGAAAACTGAATCATGCACGAAAAAAAATTAAAATTGTTTTGTTTAGGCTGGTACAAATATTTTTAAAAGTTTTTGTCACCCCCCCCCCCCCCTTCAAAATTGGCCCGAAAAATCAGGGGGCAAAAAAAAATATTTTTAAAATAAACTTCAAAATTTCAATGAAAATTCAAGTGCAACCAGCTTAAATCAAATTAAAATACATTTTTCTGCGTTTAAAATTATTTTTAGCATGTTTGGGTTTATTAAAAAATCTTAAGATTTTTTGAAAGTTTTCGATGCAAAATCTTTTTTTTCGATACAATTTTTGTTTTTGTCAGATCTTAGATTTTTTAAAAACTAATGATTGCAAAACAACTGAACTAGTGTAAAATGCATTTTAAAACCCTTTTTTTTTATTTGAATGTAAAGACTATGGCTTGTTATTTAAATTTTTATATTTTTTTTTTATTTTTTTTTTAAAAATTAAAATAAAATAATTAAAAATATTATAAAGATTTAAAAAAAATAAAAAAACATTTAAAAAAAGGTAAAAATTAAAAAAAAAGTAAATAAAAAATAAAAAAACATATTTAAAAAAACATTAAAGAAAAAATTAAAAAAAAAAATAATAAAAAAAACAAATTTAAGGAAATTTAAAAAAAATAAAAATAAAAAAAAATCAAAAAATATAAAAATATTAAAAAAAAATTAAAAATAAAAAAAATTAAAAAAAATCAACAGAAATTGAAAAAATTAAAAAAAATTAAAATGCTATTTAAATTAAAAACAAGAAAAAATCGCAATTTTTGATCTTTTTTATTTTGAATTTTTGTTTTTTTTTAATTCTAATTTTTTTATTTTTTTTTTGGCTTTTTATATTTTCAAATTTTTAAATTTTTGAATTTTTGACTTTTTGAATTTTTTATTTTTGATTTTTTTTATTTTTAAATTTTTAAATCTTAGAATTTTTAAATTTTCGATTTTTTTAATTTTTGAATTTTTGCATTTTTGAATCATACAATCATACAAAAATCTCCGAAACACGCATTCAAATTTTGCCCCGGCTTGCCGGTACTTGTCGGGTATCAGAAAATGAGTACCCGACAGGTACCGACAAATATTTTTTTTCTACAGATGACTTGAGATCAAATTTGATACCTGCTTTGCTACACGAGCCGGGCAAACTCGAGAGCAAATTTGGTGGGAATCAAATCGGGTAGCAAATTGTTTAACTTTCGACATTTTCGAAAAATGAAATTCTTTGAAATTTTCAATAGGATTAAAAAGTTTAATAAACTTTTAGCATTTTTAGGCATGATTCAACACATAATTATTGATTTTGAAGGTAAACGAGAGCAAAAAATGATAAAAACACATATTTGCCCCCCGCGGTGGGCTTGTTTCGGTGGCAAATTTGCTACCCTAGCGGTGGGGATGACGAAGTTTTTTCAAGGTGGCAAATTTATTCTCGGTATTCATGAGCCGGTCGTGAATTTGATTTGCACCCCAGCGCTGGAGATGCCCTAATAAACTGTTTTTAAATTTTTCAATTCTCTTGTTTTTAATTTTTGTTTATTTGCGCACTAATTTAGTTAGAATCTTTAAATAAGTTAATTTTGGAATTTTTAATTTCGTTATTTTAAAAATTTCTTTAGTTTTTTTTGTTATCATGAATTTCAAAATTTTAAGGAGCTATTACACTACGACAAACAAACAAACAAACTCGCACTTTTGGGCAGTTTACCTGGATTTAATTGTACAGACGTCAGCTTGCATACATTTTGGCTTGTTTGCGAGTTTGGCAAACTATCAAACACGACAAAGTGCGAGTTTGTTTGTTTGTTTGTTTGCGGTAGTGTAATGGCTCCTTTAGTTTTTTGTAATTTTGTTATTAATTTATTTTTAATTTTGATTTAAAAGGGTTTTCTGAACTTTTTGTATAAATTTTTATATTTATTTTTAATTTTTTTATTTCTGAATTCTAAAGTTTTTTAAAGTTCAAGTCAGTGGTGTTAAAAAAAACTAAAAAGAAAAAAAATAAATGTAGTTAATTGGACCTTTGAAAACCCTATTTTTTTTTGTTTTGACAAAATTAAATGATAATTATTTCGTCCTTTGAATTTTCTACATTTTAACACTCGACTTTTTCAGATTATTACGATCCAGGAGTGTAGCCAGAATTTTGGTTCGGGGGAGGGCTGGAAGAAGAAATTTTCTTCTTCTTTACTTCTTCTTCCCTCTCTCCCATATGTCTTTCAAAAATTTCGGAAGGGGGGTGGGGGGGGGGGGGGTGCTTCAGCCCGAAGCCCACCCCCTGTCTACGGGCATGTTACGATCTGATATTGAATTTTCAATCGCAAAGTTGCTATTATAATTTTTGGTCGCAAATTTGCCAATCTAAATTGTTTGTTGATCTTTTAAATCAACTCTGGAGTTTTTTTTTTTTTTTTGAAAAGGTCCAATAAACCAAATTATCAGCTTTTGCTTTTTGGGTGTTTTTTAATACCCCTGACTCAAGGCGGTTTCAAAAACACCAAAAAGCAAAAACTGGAAATTTGGTTTATTGGACCTTTTTTTTAAAAAAAAAACCTCCAGAATTGTAACAAATAAGGCTTTCTTGGGCCAGTGAAAAAAATATAATTTAACTCAAAAATGACGAACTCCTCATCACAGTGCACAGTGGTCCAAATCGCAAAATTAGGTGGAAATGGATTTTCCGAAAAAAATGGTGAATTTTTGGGCCTTTGGTGTCTTCAGAAGAGTTGTTGCAAATAGAAAAGGACAACTTTTGGTTTGGTTCAAAATTAGGGTGGTTCACGATTAGAGGGATTTTGAAAATCTAACTTTTCAGGTTTTTTTTGGGAATTTATGTTTCTTCTAGAAAGTTGTTGAGCTTGCCAATCCAAGTAACTTTGTCGAAGACACCAAAGTTTCATCTCGCATCTACGCCTTCTACGACCAAATTAAGAGAAAAAGTTTCTGAGCAAACCTTCAAAAATCAGTTTTTTGAGCGTAGCAATTCAGGGTTAAGTATTAGAGAAAAGTGAGGCTCTAAGCTTTCAAAGCTTAGAAAAAAAATCATTTTTTATTTTTTGACACCTCAATTTTGACTTTGAGGGTCAAAAGCTACAGCGATTTTAAGGTAAAAAAAAATGCAAATTTAAAACTTGTGTTTTTTCTGTAAACACGAGATATCTTAATTTGAAAATGTCTGATTTTCAAGGGAAAAGTGTATGGGCATAGGAACCCCCTAACGAAATTTGAAAATTATCCAACTTTATGTTTTCCCATGTCATTTGGTCGCTGAATTAGCCCTCAGAATTAAGCAAAAGCGCAAAAATCAATGTTTGGTCATATTTTGGGTTTCTATGTAAAGTTATCATAGAAACCCAAAAAGCGAAGATGGCTCAAAATGGCTTTACGAATGGTGCACGCTCGAAATGTCAAAATCACGCAGTGGTACAAACATTAGGAAAAAAAAGTGCGCCACGGAACTTTTTTTTTGTAATGCTGGTACCACTGCGTGATGTTGACATTTCGGGCGTGTACCATTCGAAAAGCCATCTTCGCTTTAAAATCTGGATAAGTCGAATGACAAAAACAAACTTGCTAGAAAGGGGAAGCAGATCTGATGCAAACAAACCAAATACTGTGGCACTCGGAGGTTTGAATGTTATGGTAAATTTTCTACGAGAAAGCCTTATAACTAATTAGATTATAATTATTATTTTAGCTGTATTTTATTTTATTACAGTAAATCACAAATAACAAAACTAGATATTACGCATCCTTCGTGTTGGCCTCAAGCACCACGTGGCCTTCACTGCGGCTTATCCTCCCTAGGTTTGAACGGATCGCTCCACACCCTCATGTCTGTAAGGAAGGTAATTGCGATAAGCATTAGCACATTTTATCTGGAACTTGAAGAAAACCATTCCGGACAACTTACTTCCAGGCTGAATTTCCTCCTGCTTAATATGGGCTCGGTTGACCTTTTGTATCCTTTCTGTAATTTATGAAAATTTTATGAGTTTGTTTGTGAAGAGTTAAAAAATTCTAAAATACTCACTGTATTCCTCCGGATTCATCATCGGAGCAATAATGATCGGGTAGCAAGCCAAACCAATAAATCCAATGATGCCGCCCACGAACAGCACGTAGTTCTTCCCACGCATCTTAATTGGAGCCATTTTTAACTGTTTTTGTATCGTTAACTGCAAAAAATCGCTTATTTTTACGAAAACAGCAATTTAAGGCTAAACTTGCTTACCAAAATTTACAGAATGTTATGCAAATCGCCAATCAAAACATACGACTTGTGGCCGGGTGACAGTTCTCGCTGTCAAACAGCCCTCCCTGCGACCAGGCATGCCAGATTTTGAAGATTTTCGGGCACATCACAAAAACGCAAATGAGTTTAACTTGATGGCAAAATAATATTTTACAAATCTGTTTTTGGCAAAAGAAGCAAAACATTGTTATCTTTTTCGTGAGTAATTCATTTAATTAAAAATCATCGAATAACATGGCAAAACAATACGTTTGAGCATTGAGCCTGTGCTCGAAAATCTTCAAATGTGGCATCCCTGCCTGCGACTGAACACCTACTTTACCAACACCACATTTGTTTATCGCGAAAGTGTGCAAAACGTCAACAACAACTATTTTGCCAGACGCAACAAAACCCGAAAGTTATCCGTAGAGTTGTTTTCTCCGATCGCGATCTTCCCGATCCCGAATAAAGCGAAAAAAAAAATGACCAACGTCACGGTGGTGTTCGAGTACGAAGAGCCGGAGTACTGCCGGCTGTGTTTGGCCAAGCAAACCAACGATAACGACCTCACGATGATCGAGTCGGACACGCACGGGATCATCCGGGAGTTGCTGCAGATTCAGGTGCGGGAGGGGGTCATTCCGTAGCAAGTGGGGGCTTATCCTAGATTGGGCGTGGGTAAGCGAGAAATAAATCAGTCTTGTAGTATCAACGGAGAGGAGCCCGGCCAAGGGGTGACATTGTTTTATCCTGGGTTGGGTAAGACGTGTGACCCTTTGGCTGACTCAATGCCTCTTTCAGCTGGACAAAACCGACTCGGACGCGTTCATCTGCTCGACGTGCGTGGAGAGTCTGGAGGAGTTCCACAGCTATCGTACCCGGTGTCGACGGAACAACGTGGCGCTGCAGAAGAAGGCCGAGGAGCGCAAAAAGCAGCAGATTGAGCTCGCCAAGAGCGCCATCGCCAACACGAACGTGCTGGACCAGGTCAAGGACGGCGAACCGATCCGGGTGGTGATCCGGATGAACGCCGAGGGCAAGGCCAGCGTGCGGTTGCAGGTCCACTCAAAGCCGCAGATAAAAACGGAAGAGGTTCCTCCAGCGGAGGTCGAAGCGGAACCAAGCACGAGCACGGCCAGCACCAGCAAAGCAACGACTCCAACCATTCCGGCCGTGTCGGAGAAGGACGGCAAATCACCACCCCAGAAGCTGATCCGGCTGCCGATGCAGCCGTTCTACTTCTACAAAGCGACGGCCAAGTCCAGCTACGGGTTGATCTACGGCGGCTACCGGTACTGCGCCTCCGTGCCGCGAAAGCAGCACGTCTACTGGATGTGCGAACAGCGCAAGACGCACCGCTGCCAGGCGGTCGTTCTGGTGAACAAGATCTACACCGAGTTTCTGCTCAACTGTGGACACAACCACGATCCGCCCCAGGTTGGGACCCAGCAGGTGTACAAGGCGGCCGAGGTACTGCCGTACGTGATGAAGAGCGAACGGGCCCGGGAAGAGGTAACGCATGGTGTCGCTTTTTAGACAGTTTGGAGTTACTCTTCTTCAATTTCAGCAACTCGCGCGAAACGTTGAGCTCAGAACATACAGCAGAAAAAAGGTCGTCAAAGAGGAAGACTACACGTCCGAGGATGACGATGAGGAGTACTCGTCGGGCGATGATTCCGATGCGGTTCCCGCGGAAGTAAAGAAAGAAGACTCTGAAGATGAGGAGGAAGAGGCGAAGCCACCGGCCAGCGATGCAGCTGAAGCGACGAGTCCGGTGGCGGTCAAAAAGGAGCAGGTTGACGACGGGGACGAATGTATGTACATAATTGCGGAGTTGACGTAAGATTTACGATGTTATTCCTTTTATTCATCTGAAAAAATAAAACTATTAATCAAATCTCTGTTTTAACAGCGTTTATTTATGATTTGTTTTACAAAACATTCAAAACAGGCACTTCCCAATCACCGTATCGCTTCCTTCTGCTTCAACTTATTCCTAACACTTTTGAGCTCGTCAAAAAGAACAACGTGAGCATCGAATGCGGTCCAATTCGTATGTAATGCGGCCAAAAGCCCTTGTACAGTCCGGCCACCCCTTCCGTCTTCAAAATCTTAACGCAACAATCCACCACCCCACTGTAGTAGATTCCCTTGCCCTTCCCGTCCACGCCCTGATTGTACAACCTCGTAGCTACCACATCCGGCGGCGTCATCGTAACGGCCATCACCGTTCCAGCAACCACCCCCGAAAGAATCGAAACCAACCGCTCCGATTGCCCTCCGTACAGCGGATGCCGCTGCAGCAGATCTTTCGTGTACCCGAAACCCGCCAACTGACCTCCACTCCCCAAAAACGCCCTCGGCATCGTCACGGAAACCCCCCGGTACAAACCCTGAATCCCGTGCTGCTGGTAGATCCCCCGCAGCGCACTCCACATTCCCGTGTGCTTGTGCTGATAACCGACGGCGATTTCCGCCACGGCTTGAGATTGCAAGTGGGTGCGCAGCATAAAGAACGGGCTCGACAGGGCGGATCCCACGAACCCACCGGTTCCGCCCCAAAACACACTCTTCCAGATGGATTGCGTTCCGTCCGCGCTTCGCGTCAGGCCATGCTCCAACGCCGTCGTGTACGTTCCCAATCTGCAAGGGTAAAATAAACATCAAACTCGCGCCCTTTCTTTTCTCAGTGCACGTGTGACAGCGCGCGCTGTCACGCAACACGCTGCACCGAGAATACTCAAAACTCCTTAAAGTTCAGTCTCTCACCTAATGGAATTAATTCCAAATTGAAAGCACAGCGACGGGGCCAACCCTTTCTGTAATGCCCAGTAGCCGTCGTTCCGCAGAATCGTAACCAGACCCTCGAGCACACTTTTGTACGGCTTTTCGTACGTGCCCTTGGCGGCCATTTCGCCCTGCAGTTGCATGCGGGTTTTGATGACCTAAAATTCGAAAAAAAAAACTTTCAGCGTGTACGGAGTCGAAAACTCATTCGATATGCCACTAACTTCCAAGGGATTCGTGAACAAGGTTGCACCTGTGGCGGCGATTCCGCCCAGCAGGAAGTCGACGCCGTCCATCGTGGGCTGCTGGCTTAGACGCTGCGCTGTGAACTAGAAACTGATTATTTTATTTATCTTGCACACCGCTCCAACGAGCCACCGAGCACTCGAGTGCAATGACATAATTTTATTTACTGATTTCAAAACAAGTCGAAATAAATAAGTTATCTCTTTGGATCTGTTTTGCTATGGATTTTCTTGCTTCGATTGTGAAATACACGTTTAAAAATATTAAATGAAATAAAATTTACACGTTTAAAGTTAAATCTTCTATTGTTGTACTAAATGCACTCTAAAAAGTATTCAGCTATTGCGAACAAAAATAACAATATTTTTTTTAAAAAAAGCATCGAATATCACCAGGGAAAGTGCAAAAATGATGCAAGATTGATGACATCAAAACAAGCGATTTCGATTTTTTTTTGTAGATTTGAATTATCATATTTTTTTATTTTTTGCAATTCTAAATTGCTAAATCTTAGAAATTTGGCAGTAAATTGAATAATTTGCTTTTCATGCTACTTTATTTCATTCTCGTTTTCAGCAACAACAAAAAAATCTGTCCTCTAGATTTTCGAATTATTGTTCATATCGGTACAGCTTTTTTTGTTAAATTGCCCTTGCACAACGAACTTTAAAATACAACAGTAAAAAACACAATCAAAAACCATTTCTGATCACTTTTTTTTAATTTTTGTGCAAACAAATTTATTGACAAGCCAACATTTTTTCGATGGATCAACTATGATGCCCTTGGAAAGAGCTGTCAAGTAGGACCAGTATTATTACAACATATTATTTCTAGATTTCACAAAATATAAACGTTTTCAAATACACTTCCAAATTTGCTTTTTTTTAGGTTTTTGCTTTTTTTTCAATTTTTGAATTTTATCTTATTGCTTTAGGCTTTTTTATTGTTAATTTTTGAATTGTTAAATATTTGAATTAACTTGTTTTTTTTTATATTTGTTTTTTTTTGTATTTGAATGTTTCAATTTCTAAATGTTCCGATTTTTGGAATCTCTACAACATCGTCACCTCCAAAGTGCCGCTGATCTATGAAGTGTCGTACGCATTCTTAGCGGATGATACTGCTTACTTGTAATGTTTTGTTCTTGCAAAAAATATAGGGGAGAGTGGGGAGACTTGATCCCAAGCCTGTATCTCGTCAGCATGTGGGTAAAACAATTAGCTTTGTTCTAGAAAGTTGTGCGAAATTGACTAAAACTCATTGTAGAAAACAAAGAAAAAAAAATAAAAAATGTTTAGATAGAGTTACACACATTTTTCGAAGAAGTGCTGCAAAAAACTTCCAAGAGATCTTTTTCTTTGTTTTGATAAGTATAGAAAACACTCAAAAATTATTCAAAAAAATATTTTTTATACATGAATTGTTTGATAAACATATCAACTCCAAAACCCTTACGCATTTGACGTTAAATTTATCGTCATACTATTTTTACAATCAATCGTTTAAAAAAGTGCGTTTAGGGAGACTTGATCCCTGCATTTTTACAGTCACTGGAATCAGCCTCAAGATTAAATAATTGGGTCCTAAAATGAAGCTTAGATTGCTGATATTATTGTTTACAGCGATAAAGCTTATTTTTCTGAGCACAATGACTCTTCGTACGATCACAAAGAGTTTAAAATGGATTTTTAAATAAATTTTGAATAATTAACCTAGCGGTCCTTCTTGACAGAAAAGCTCCTACTTGACAGCTCGTTCCAAGGGGACCATAGTTGATCCATCGAAAAAATGTTGTCTTGTCAAAAAAAAATTGCATTTAAATGAAAAAAGTAATCAGAAATGGTTTTTAATCGTGTTTTTTATCGTTGTACATAAAAATTTACATAGGGCTTTAGTACCTAATTGGGCTGGGTTTTCGTACATAGTTTCCTTTAATATAGTTGTACATAACTTACTGCAGTTTGAACCATTTTTCAAAAGTTTTGTTAACAAAAATTACCAGCTTTTGTAAACATGCTTAATTTTGGCCTTAAAAAGAAAATTTTAAGTTTTTAAATATTTTACATGCTAAACTTGTTATATTTTGAACACAAACGTACAGGTTTAATGTGAAATTGCTGTATCTTATAGAAAATTAAAAGTTTGGATTAATGAGAAACATTTTGCTTAAGATTTCTTCAAAATGTTGAAAGGGGGATCAAATTACCCCCAACATTTTGAAAATGCCGGTTTAATTTTTTTTAAACGCTTGGCATTATTCGAAGAGTTTATCTGATGAAATACCCTTATCAGCCAAACATAGTTGAATGTTTAAGCTTTCAATTCATGCAAAAAGATCATAGTTTTGTGAGAAATTGACAGAGTTATGTGCGATACAAAAAAGGGGATCAAGTCACCCCACTCTCCCCTACTTCTAATATTTTTGCCTTTCTCACATTACTGAGAAAAGGCTATATAATCACTCGAAAAATGATCTTCTCAATTAGACTTCCTATAGACCCACCTTCATGTATACCTATATCGACTCAGAATCAAATTATGAACAAATGTCTGTGTGTGTGGTGGGATCAGAGAGAAGGGAAATACTCAATACTCTTTGGTGGGATGTTGATCAAAAAAATGTCACTCGATTATCTCGAGACTGGCTGAACCGATTTTGTCCGTTTTACCTCATTCGATCCGTCTTGGGGTCCCATAGGTCGCTATAAAAAAATATGGAGTTTAGTTAAGTACCTCAAAAGTTATGCTAAAAATACGATTTTGACTAATGTTCGGAAGATTTTAAAAAGAGTGGTTTTTGTAAGAAAACCCGTCATGCAATACATTTTCAGAAAGGTATTTAAAAGAACTTTCCAACGCGTTCAAGACATTGAAGATCTGACAACCCTATCAAAAATTATAAGCATTTAAGTGTTATTTATGCACTTTTTGGAGGCCGGATCTCAGATATTTTGATGAAAACCTTGTCCGGATCTCTCGTGCGACCTATCGTTGGATAGGTAATCAAAAGAGCTTTCCAACACGTCCATAACATTGAAGATCTGACAACCTTATCAAAATTTATAAACACTTAAGTGTTATTTATGCACTTTTTGGAGGGCGAATCTCATGATCATCTCATATCATTTCATGATATTCATGCGACCTATCTTTGGATTGATTATCAAAATACCTTTTCAACGAGCACGAATTAGATTGAAGATCTGACTACCCTATCATAAGAAGTAAGCATATAAGTGCCCTGCAATATGATGATCTGACTAGCCAATCTAGTGGTATGATTGACAAAACACTTAAAAATACAAGTAAAAATACCGTTATTTCGTGTCTATTTTGGATAGCATCCTTTAATTGTGAGGAAGGCGCCAACTACCTAAGGGTGGATCAAGTAACGTTTTTTTGTAGTTTAATTTTTTAATCTCAAAATT
Organism: Culex quinquefasciatus; assembly: GCF_015732765.1. Taxonomy (NCBI): domain Eukaryota; kingdom Metazoa; phylum Arthropoda; class Insecta; order Diptera; family Culicidae; genus Culex; species Culex quinquefasciatus. The sequence goes on along the minus strand of NC_051862.1, from coordinate 28,143,322 downwards.
AAAAATTATTTTTTTTAATTTGTTATATTTCTGTTCCAGAATTTTTAAATTTAAATTTCAGTATAAGGCTTTCTAGGCCCAGTGAAAAAAATATAATTTAACTCAAAAATGACGAACTCCTCGTCACAGTGTCCTGATGCAAACAATGATCGAGCTGTAGCTGTCACAGCCCTGCGAAGTATGTTGGCTGACATATCGGGCAGTCAGTCAAATAAACCAGCTAGAAGCCGCTAGACAAAAAAAATTGTTAGAAAGAGATAGGAAACCTGATGCAAACAAACGTCCAGCTGTCATGTAAACATACTTTGAATGTGTTGGTAAATTTCTGACTAGAAAGCCTTATTTATAATTTTTGTATGTTTTTGTTTTATATTTATTATTTTTAAGAACTTTGTAAGAAGCTTTTTTTGAATTTTTGAACTTTTGAAATTTTAAATATTATTTTGAATTTTTTTAATTTTGTTTATTTCTTTTAATATTTTTGAATTTCCAAACTAGTTTTTTAATAACTGAATCTGAATCTGAATTTACCAAAAAATTATGCGATTATTGGAGTAGTTTTTTATTTGCTTTATTTAATTCCGAGCCATTTTTTTTTTATTTCGTTCTGAGCAACAAGTAAGCTTCTGCTTGTTTTAATTTGGATGTATGACCTAATTGAACTCAAGGCGGCATCAAAACACCGAAAAAGCAACAACTGAAAAATTCGAGGAAAATTTGGTTTGCGGATTCAAATCTTATATTTTGGGATAAACTTCTTTTGCGTGGACTGCTTTTAGTGTGCAAGGTTTTAAAAAGTTACACGTTGATCTTTATAATTATCTCTTATTTTCGATTGATTAATGGATCTATATAATATTTTTCATGCATGATTTATTCAACCTTATTTTAAAAACAATTCTGCCTGAAAATATAAATTATTTGCTTTTACTTAACTTTGATTTAACTAATTCTTCCCAAACGTGCAGTGTTTACGAAACCACAACGCAAAGAAGATCTGTCAAAAATAAGCCGCACCGTCGTCGTAAACAAACCTTGCGCGCACACGTGAAACAGTTTCGTACGGCAGAAATTTCGGATTTCGCGGCCAAAGCAAGCATGCCCATCGACCAGAAGCGCATCAATGGACCGGAAGGGTCGCTGCCATACCAGATCTTCGGCAGCACGCGCGATAAGGCGTTCCAGGACCGGTTGGAGGATGTTCTGGACCCGACCACCGGCAACCGAAAGTGCAACCGTCAGGACACCGAATCCCGGAAGTATTGTAAGTTTTAATGTTGATTTTGGTTGGATTGGTCTTAACGGAATTTCTCGTTTTAGTTATGAAGCTGGGAGTGGTCTCGACGGCCAAGGGGTCCGCCTACCTGGAACTGGGCAACACCAAGGTCATCGTTTCGGTGTTTGATCCGCGGGAAATTCCCAAGCAGAACACATTCCGGGAGTTGGGCGAGCTGTACTGCGACCTGAAGTTTTCCCCGTTTGCCTGTGTCCACCGGAAGAACCCGCAGACGGACGCCGAGGAGCGGTCACTTGCGGCGGCCATGACGAAAGCCCTGCAGCCGGTTGTATGTCGGCATCTCTTTCCCAACTTCCAGATCGACATTTTTGCAAACGTGCTCGAGGATGACGGATCGGTGCTGGGAGCGGTCATAACTGCGGCCGGACTTGCGTTGAGCGACGCGACCATTTCGATGTTCGACATCGTGACGGCCACGACGGTGGCCGTGTACGGGGACCGGATCTATCTGGATCCGACGCTCGCGGAGGAGAGACTCTGTCTGGAAGGTAGTCGGAGCGGGAACCACGGCGTCATTACGCTGGCCAAGCTGCACACCCTGGACCAGACGTCGGAGATTCGGCTTGCGGGGAACGTTTCGTTGGATCTGCTGAAGAACGCTTGCCAGCGATTGAACGAGGCCAACAACGACGTGGCGCCGGTTGTCCAGCAAATGCTAGTCAGCAAGGTTCAAAAGCACATGAGCGAAATCGAGGCGGAAGAGGTGGATGATGAAGAACCAGAGGACAAGGAAGATCTGGAGACTTCCGGTGTCATCAACGAATAAAAAGAATCAAAATTACTTCCAAGTCAAAAGTCTCTTTATTCAAACCCATTTAATCCTCGGGCTTCTCCGGCGGCGGTCCGCACGGCTGCAGCATCTTCTCCATGATGTTGAACCGGATGCGGGCCTTGGACTCGTTCTCCGCAACGGCAAAGTAGCTCAGCATGTCGTAGTGGCCGAGGTACGTCGATTGCGAGTCCCGGTGCTGATTCGTGAGCCACTCGAACTTGGTGGTGTCGGCGTGCCCCGTGCCGATGTACTTGCTCTGCAAATGCTCGAGCTGGCTGTGGATGTTGTAGCGGTCGCCCATGGTCTGCGGGTTAGCGGAAACTACGGTTCTGGTTTCTTCCGGGCGGAATCGGCTACGAAAACGGAACGCTTCACACGGAGAGGTAAACAAATGTTGACGTTTCTCTTTCGAGGACGCGCTGTCAAACTTGGAGCAAAACTGTCGGTAAAGCAGATCAGAGCCAAGGGGTGATTCAGGCAATTTATACACTTAAAGTAAAAAGTATCCTTTTTTCAAGTTCACCCGTCGTTACCCTTTAAAAGGGTATCGCAAATGTACTGAATTTGACATACCCTTTTAAAAGGGTGACGCCGGGTGAACTTCAAAAAAGGATAGAAAGTATCCTTTTTGAGGATTGAAAGTACCCTTTTGAGGGATACTTCTGACTTTGAGTGTAGATATTTACGTTGCACGTTTAGGAAGATTAAGCTAAATTTAAATTTTACTTTCATTGCACGCTAAATCAATAAACATTGTATACAGTGTCGTTGAGTTCGTTTTCGCACCTCTCCATAAATCTCCATAAGGCTTTCTAGGCCCAGTGAAAAAAATATAATTTAACCCAAAAATGACGAACTTCTCGTCACAGTGTTCTGATGCAAACAATGATCGAGCTCGAGCTGTCACAGCCCTGCGAAGTATGTTGGCTGACAGTCGCGGCCAGTCAAAAAAACCAGCTAGAAGTCGCCTGACAAAAAACTTTTGTCAGAAAGAGATAGGAAACCTGATGCAAACAAACTAGAGACCCTAAATAGGGAGACTGGTCTAAGCTGGCTAAATCGATCTGGCAACGTATGTTTTGAGCTTGGCAACACTGATAAGTTTTGCTGGGCGTAAAGGCAAATGCTCGTTTGGATACGTCAAACTCGTGTCTGTTTGGGTACGTCAAATTCACTTCGACCAGTCTCCCTATTTAGGATCTCTAAAACAAACGTCCAGCTGTAATGTAAGGAGCGTTCTTTTATTACGTAACGTGAAAAATCGGACTTTTAGACCCCCTCCCCCTTCTCGTAACAAAATTTCCAAACAAATTTTAAAAAATTTGTATTGAGCGTAACACGGCCTCCGACCCCCCCTCCCCCCCTACTGCGTTACGTAATAAAAGAACGCTCCCTAAACATACTTTGAATGTGTTGGTAAATTTCTGACTAGAAAGCCTTATACACTCAAACCCCGGTGGTTGGTCAACCTCAAAATAAATCTGAAATTAAAAATTGGGAAATTAAAAACTACAAAATTTAATCTAATTTAATCTAACCCAATCATCGAAAATTTGAAAATTCAAAATAACAAATATCAGAAAAATCAAAATTTCAAGTACAAGAATTGAAATACAGTCCAGACTCGATTATCCGAAGCCTCTATTATTCGGAGTTTCGAATATTATGAGACTTTGAATAATCGAACCACGATTATTTTTTTTCGTTTTATTTCTTTTTTTGTTTTAAACATCGAATCCAAGTTCTGCGACTGCAAATTTTTTCAGTGTTTCGCTACTAATATTAAATCACTTTAGCGTAGTTTACGTCGGACTGGCAACACCAGCAGCAACAGTCAAGTGTTCGGAGCTCTTCAGACTTTTCGATTTTTTCGCCGTAATTTACCGTGATTACCCGCGAGTTTGCAAATCTGCTGTGCAAGTGATTACCTACAAAAAGCTGCATTTCGACTTGGTGGTGAAGAAGTTGAAGTTGCGAAACTTCAAATTCTTTACATTTGACCCTGCCGAGAAGGTCCCAGTGAAGATCGTCCTTCAGGGATATCCGGACCGCCCGATCTCTGACCTGGAAGAACACCTGATGGGCGTCAAGGTTAAGCCTCGAGAGATAAAGGTGCTCTCAAAATCGACTACAGTGACAGGTGACGCGGGTCCGTCAAAATCCAGGACCTACGGCGGATCAAAGCACTGGACGGCTTCTTTGTGACGTGGCGATTCTACACGAAGAATCCGGCCGACGCAGCCCAATGCCACCGCTGTCAGAAATTCGGGCACGGCTCAAGAAACTGCAATCTCCCACCCCGGTGCGTAAAGTGCGGTGAGTCCCACTTCACCGAAAGGTGCAGTCTTCCGCGGAAAGACCAACTGGGGGAAAACGCCCAGCAGCACAAAACGCATGTCAAGTGCGCCAATTCTGGTGGAAACCACACGGTGAATGTCCGTGGCTGTGCCGCGCGGAAAAAGTACATCGAGGAGCAGGACAAGAAGAAGAAAGCGCCAGCGTCCCGCCAACCTCCGAAAACTTCAAGCTCGACCGCTGCCAGCTGGCGGCGGAGCGGTTCCATCGACCAACCCAGCATTCCCTCCCGGTTGGGGAGGTTCGTACGCTAGAGTAGCCGCTTCTGGGGGCGGTTCTCCCCCGGGACAAGCTGATGTTACCGGTGATGATCTCTTCACGCTTCCTGAGTTTTTCGCCCTTGCTGGAGAGATGCTCACGCGCTTTCGTGCCTGCCGAAACAAGGCAGAACAATTCCAAGCTCTCAGTGAGCTGATGATGAAGTACATCTGCAACGGATAAGCTGCCTTGTGCAGCGAAGTTTTTCGACGTCAAAAGACAAAACATACTGTGATTTAGTTTTAAGCTTTTCTATTTCTATCCTTTTCCTTAGCAAATCTAGAAGGTTTTTTTTAATTTTTCCTTCTCTTGCCAAATCCATTATTAGAATATCCAATTACATCAAAATGAATTATAGTTCAAATCATAGTTGAAAGGGACTCCAAAACTCTATTAGGTTATAAGAAATACGGAACTGTAAATTGATTATTTACTAACAAAATAAATTGAATTGAATTGAAAATAAGGCTGCGAAAAAAAAATCGTGATTCGATTCTCCGAGGTGAAATTTTTCCGAGGCCTTCGGATAATCGAGTTTGGATGGTCTGGACTGTAATAAAAATTGAAATATTTAAAATTATAAATTTAAAAAAATCCAGAATTTAAAAAAAAATAAAAAAATATCCATATTTTTAAGCGAAAATGGCGTTCGAATGGTGAACGCCCGAAATGTCAAAATCACGCAGTGGTACCAACATTGCGAAAAAAGTGTGCCATGGCATGACGGCCACATTTTTTTTCTAATGTTGGTGCTACTGCGTGATTTTGACAGTTCGGACGTTCACCAATCGAACGTCATCTTCGCTTAAAAACCTGGATAAATTCACAAATGACAACATTAAATGAATCAAGAAATTCGAAGATTCAGAATTTAAAAAAAAATCAAACGGTTGAATAAAAATTGTCAAAAATCCAAATATTTTTAAACCAGTTTATTTATGCTAAAAATGATAATCAACCGAGGAAATTGCATTTTAAATTTGATTGCACGTCTATTTCCATTGATGTTTTTTGAACAATTATTTTTTTATCCCCTAACTTTTCTGCCCGATTTGAGACGATCATTTTTTTTAAATATTTGCAACGGTCTTAAACAAAGGACAAAGCTATAAAAATAATCATAAAAAAAACTAAAAAATCAAAAATTTCGGAATTAAAATTTTCAAAATAAAAGGAAATTTAAACTATTTTTTAAATATTTATGAACAATATTTATGAAAAATTCGGAAAAATTTATAAATTGTGAAAATTTAAATAAAAAATCACAATTTACAAATAAACAAATTCATAAATTCACACAATCAAAAATTCTGAAAAGACAAATATAAAAAAATAAAAAAAAATACAGTTGTTCAAAAATCTTAAATTCCAAAATTGAAATCTATAGGTATAAATAAGGCTACCAACTCTTGCTGAGCAAAAATCCGTACACTTTGCTGATATGACACCATGGTGTAACAAAAACTGTCAATGAATTATTTAGATAAATTAAATTTAATTTATTTGAGAATTAAAAAAAAACTGTATCGTTTTTACAGCTAACAAATTTCACAAAATGCTATCAGAGTGCATATGACTTGCACGTTTAAAAGTATTCATAAATTAAACCGTTATTTGAATCAAATCATTATGTTCTTCAATTTTTTTGTTAAACGTTTAAAAGTTTAAGAAATGTCAAGTTTGCTTATCGTTCTAAGTGTTTTCACGAACACTTTTCCCGAGTTTTTTTTTATTGAAAAGGTCCTATAACATGTGAAACACAACAGTTTATAGGACCTTTAAAAAAAATCTAGTTTTTGTTATTTCAAATAATCAAATGTTTTCACAAGTTTTAGAAAGCCTTTGGAAATGGATAAATATATTTAGTAAGGAATTTCTAAAAGAACAATTATAGAGTTTTTTTTAAAGATCCTATCAACATATGAAAGACAATAGTTCACAAACTCTAGAATTATTGATAATCAAGTTTGAATTGAGAAAACCCCAGAAAATTCTCGCTTTTCAAATCAAACTCACAGAAAAATAAAAAATTCTAGTTAACAAAAGCTTCGACCAAATCAAAAAAGCAATTCAATGATTAAACAGTTGTTAAAATTCCGTACAAATCCGTATTAAGCGTAAAATTCCCTACAAAAATTCCGGCCTGTTAAAAATCCGCGAAGAGGTTCGAAATCCGTATGGTAAGGAAAAAATCCGTACAGTTGGTAGCCTTAGGTATAAAAAATTGGAAATTTCAAATATTCAAAAATTATAACACATAGGTGTTTTAGCAATAATATCAAATAGTCTAAAATTTCAAAAACTTTCAAAATAACACATTCATAAATTCACAATAACGAAAATTCATATAAAAAAATATTTAAACATCACAAAACATAGAAATAATGAAATTTAGAAATTCAAAATTACAATTGGGTCCTAAAAATAAGTTTAAACTGATGATATTATTGTTTACAACTATAATGTATACTTTTCTGAGTACAATGAGTCAAACTGCAAAGGGTTAACCCACCGGAGGTCGCGTACGTGTACTTTGTACACAGTTTGTAAGGGCACTTGTAAGAAAGGCGAAAACACGCGAAAAAAAATTGCAGATATGTATTTAAAACGTAAAAAATATTCAAATTTAAAAATTTCCAAAAAAATTAAGAATTTAAAAATTAAAATTATTTTTTTTTCAAAATCACAAATTTACGGAATAAAAAATTGAAAAAAAATATTATCAGTTAAAAAATTTAAGAGTAAAGTATTTAAAAATTACAAAAAAAAAACTCAGTAATGAGTATATTTTGATTGCTTTTTTTTTAGACAAGATCAGTCTAAGACAGCTACACTTCTAAAGCTGAGAGGATGTTTGTTTTCACTTCGAATTCGAAAAAACTCGCAAAAGCTAAGTTGATTATAACAAGGAAAATAAAATATTACGTCAGTAACGTGCTGAATAAAACTTCTTTCATACACTTTTGTAAAACGATTCACATTTTTTTTATTGTTAAAGCTAGCCTGGAAGGATGTCTCTATCCTATACAACAATGTTCCATTCTACATCACTATCGAAGCGCAAGGGGCGGAGGGAGGTACCAACAACGTGTAGAAGTTTTGAAAAATGTGTTTTTTTAGTTGCTCTTATCTTACGTGCGATTAAAGAACGCCAGCTACGCGTTTTGCTTGTACCAATTTACCCTTTTTCGTTTGTTGTGCTCGTCCTAATCTCACTCATTACATTTTCGTAGGATTTTCAACGTCTTTCCGCTTTAGAAACGGCCGCTAAATTGCTTGTGCTCTCTAGAACTACGGGACACACACAGAGATAGATTTTAAAAACTGGGGAAGATTTAGCAGATGGTGTTGTTGATAAAGTCGTAACATCCGAGCGCCGCGTCCGTCTTGCGGGCCATGCTGTTCAGTTTGTACTTGACGTACTCCTCGATCCACGACTGCGTCAGATCCAGGTACTTTTCCGGCGGTCCGGGCAGATAGTCCCGGAACCCAAACACCGGAATCGCCGCCTCGATCTGCGTTCCGTCGACCCAGTTGTTGTAGCTGTTGATCGTGATGATCTGGGCGTTGTTTTTGAGGGCCGTCCTCCACGCCACGTCGTAATACTGTCCGTTGGATCGGTATCGCTTGATGTTGTTGATACCGTGATTTGTGGTCGCACTCCGCGAGAACTTCTTCCGGTCGTAATAACCCGGACCGATTGTCGGCACAAACATCAGTTTGTACGTATCGCCGTACTTCTTCAGCTGGGACCAATTCTTCCACGTGCTCGCGTAGTTCGCACCATTGCTGGGCAAATACGTGTAGAACCCGTCAAACCCACCCCGCCTCACCACCGACTTGTGCTCTTTGGTTCCGATGTGGGCCAGCACGATCGCGTCGTACGCCGTCCCACGGATCGTCAAAATCCCATTCCGCGACAGCAACCGCATCCAATCGGCGTCCGCAATCTGATACGCCCGCCGAATGTAGAATATCGGAAGATCCTTCTGCTTGGACAACACCCGAAAGTAACTCAACGTGCTGTCCTGGTCCTTCCCAAACAGGTCCATAAAGTACTTGATGTTGCTCCGAATGCCCTCGATCGTCCGTTCCGGATACTCCAGAATCTCGATCGCCACCTTCAAATTGTGAATCGCGGCCATTTTGAAGATCGCCCGCAGCAGTCCCTCGTTGAACGCCGGATGCCACACCAGCACGATCGTCCCGATGCCACAGTTTTGGATGTCGTGAAAGTGCTCGCGCACGATCGATTCCGTCGTGTTGTACAGCGCCCGTTTCGGGTAGAACGCAATGTTTATGACCTGGTCGTCGTTGGGACGGAACGACACGGCCGAACCGTTCTCGGTGATGCGGCTGACGACCTGGATGATTAATAATTTAATAGTTGAATAATTTGATAATTTAATAATTTAATAATTCAATAATTTAATAATTTAATAATATAATAATATAATAATTTAATATTTTAATAATTTAATAATTTAATAATTTAATAATTTAATAATTAAATAATTTAATAATTTAATAATTTAATAATTTAATAATTTAATAATTTAATAATTTAATAATTTAATAATTTAATAATTTAATAATTTAATATTTTAATAATTTAATAGTTTATTAATTTAATAATTAAATAATTTAATAATTTTATAATTTTATAATTTAATAATTTAATAATTTAATAGTTTATTAATTTAATAATTTAATAATTTAATAATATAATAGTATAATAATTTAATAATTTAATAATTTAATAAATCGATAATTTATTAATTTAATGATTTAATAATTTAATATTTCTATAATTTAATAATTTAATAATATAATAATTTATTAATTTAATAATTTAATAATATAATAATTTAATAATTTAATAATTTAATAATTTAATAATTTAATAATTTAATAATGTAATAATTTAATAATTGAATAATTTAATAATTTAATAATTTAACAATTTAATAATTTAATAATTTAATAATTTAATAATGTAATAATTTAATAATGTAATAATTTAATAATTTAATAATCTCATAATTATATATTTTATTAATTTAATAATTTAATAATTTATTAATTTAATAATTTAATTATTTAATAATTTAATAATTTAATAATTAAATAATTTAATAATTTAATAATTTAATAATTTAATAATTTAATAATTTAATAATTTAATAATTTAATAATTTAATAATTAAATAATTAAATAATTTAATAATTCAATAATTTAATTATTTAATTATTTAATTATTTTATTATTTAATAATTTAATAATTTAATCATTTAATTGTTAAATTATTTAATAATTTAATAATTTAATATTATTTACAAATAATATAATTAATAAATTAATAATTATTAATATAAATAATGATCATTATCTAAACAAGAAAGGAATTTTATGAAAAATTAAGTAATTTTCAAACTTAAATTTATTTTATTCCTGCGGAAAATTTAAAAACTGTCAAGAGAATGTTGTTTCATTAAGGTCAAAGCAAATACCTAAAAAAGTTTTTTTTAGGAAAATTATGAAAAAAAAACCTATTTGCTACAGCCCAAATGAACAATATTTGGAACTTTGTGCCCAAGCCCAAATGAACAATATTTATTTATTTATCTAATATTATTAATTTAATTTAATAATTAATAATGTAATAATTTAATGATTTAATAAGTTAATAATTTAATAATTAAATATTATTTACTAATAATATAATTAATAAATTTAAAATAATTAATTATAAATAATGTTCATTATTTAAACAAGAAAGGAATTTTATGAAAAATTAAGTAATTTTCAAACAAAAATATATTTTATTTCTGAGGAAAATTTAAAAACTGTCAAGAAAATGGTGTTACATTAAGGCCGAAGCAAATACATAAAAAAGGTTTTTTACGAAAATTATGAAAAAAAAACCTATTTGCAACAGCCCAAATGAACAATAATTCGAACTTTGTGAAAATTTTGTGTTTAAATTTTATATTTATTTTTTAATTTATAACCTGTTTGGAATATTTGTAAAATCAAATTTACATTTCTGGAGTGAATGTTTTTGAATAGGTCCTATAAACATATGAAACACAATAGCTTATAGGACCTTTAAAAAACTCTAGATTTGCTGAATATTTAAAAAAACGAAACAAAGTTTCAAAAAACTCAGATCGGTTAACTCTTGAAATTTAATTGCCAAAATTGTTATATAACACTGTTTTAAATTTAATTACTTTTCATATTTTTTCGCATCAAACTAACATTAACTGAATACAGTACTTTTTTAAGTTTATTGAAATTTGCTTATTAACAGCAATAATTTTCCTCTCAATCTATTTTATGATAAAATCCAAAAATCTAAAATTTACTGATCATTCAATTGGATTCATGATAATAGATTTTCTTGAACTTTAACTTAATGTGGATGTTATTTTTTTTTTTAACTAAAGATTTCATTTTTTGCAATTTACAAATTTTAGAAACAATCCATACTTTTGAAAATGTCCAAAAACAAAAGTTTGCAACCTTCTGGATCAAATGCAACATTTTTACGTTATATACTTGTTTATAAGCAATGTTAAACCTTATTTGCGATAAGAAAAGGAATATTTTTGATTTTGGACACTATATATTTGTCCATATTTAAGGAGCCTAAAAAGCAAAATTGAAGGAAATTTTCTCAGCCTGCCGAAGAAAACAAAAGACGTTAAATGTCGTCTTGTCAATTTCGATGCTCGCATAAAAATTGTAAAAAAGTAAATAAGTAAATAAACAGAAGTAGTTTTATAAATACCGTTGTTAAGTAAATCTGGAGTTTTTTTTTTTTTGAAAAGGTCCAATAAACCAAATTTTCAGTTTTTGCTTTTTGGGTGTTTTTAATACCCCTGACTCAATACGGTTTGAAAACACTCAAAAAGCAAAAAAATTGGAATTTTGTTTATTGGACCTTTACAAAAAAAAGAAAAAAAAAACTCTAGAAATATAACAAGTTTTACTTCCAGCCACTTTTTTCGCTAGTTCAACTAACTTTCTGTCAATTATCACTCACCCTATCACTCGGCACCGTCGGGTGCAACCTGTACCAGTGCACCGGCGCGTAGTAAAAGATCTGAATATTCCTATTCAACGCAATGGTCCGATTTCTCCTCGCCGGGGTACTCATCAGTTCCGCGTTCTTCGGTCCACCAACCCCCGCCAGTCGCTTAATCTTCTCCCGGATGATCCGCGACTTGATTTCGTGCTCGTTGTACTTTTCCGGCACGAGGGCCGCATTTTGACTCCGCAACAGCTCATAGCTGATCACCTGCTGGTCCGGACTCGGCAAGAGCGGCTGAATCACCTTTTCCGGAGTGTTGAGCGTCGTGTACAGACAGAACACCAGGAGGAGCAGTGAGGACACTCCGATGAAGCAGATCAGCAGCTTCATCGACTTGATTGTGACTTTAAAATTGAGCAAAGACATTTTCGACACGAACTCGGTAACGACGTTTCACATTCTAGGGGGTTCGGGTTCTGCTCGATCCGGAACGTGCGTGTCCCCGGGGATGAATCGCGACACAATCTGGCCGACTCGAGAGACGTCAAATCGAAAATATTTTATTGCAAAAATGACGCGAATTTGGTACGCATGTGCGCGGAATCGTCCCCAGTCGATTCCAGCTGTTTTGGGGCGGCGCGGCATGGCATGCTATGTATCGATGACTGGGGGAGGGCGGACGGTGTCTGATCTGGCGGGACGCCGACGCCGCGACCAGGTAGAATGGGTGTTTGTAAACAGAAATGATATTTTTAGAACTTTTTGCGAGACGCCGCCGTGCGATGCAAAGTTTGAGCTGTAGATTGGAATGCGATTGGTTTCGATGAACTGCAGTTGGATTAGAAGATGGACGTTTTGGTTTTTTAAGAATTTTGACTTTAGTAGATTTTTTTCAGCGTGGTTCTTGCACTTCTTCAAACATTTTAAAGCTCCTGCTTCGTAACGAACTCAAGTTTCAACTTTTCATCGATGAGGGCTTGCTTGCGTTTCAGGAACAACGACAGGGCCTTTGGTCGGCGTTTGAATCCGATTCGGGCCGACAGTTGTTGCAGAAAGGCGCGCTTTTGGGCCGTATCGTAGAGGCCGCGGTACTCGAAGTACTCCCTCGGAGAATGACTCAGAGCGCTGAAAATGGCCTCGTCCGGGCAGCCGGCTCGGCGGCCACGCTTGCGAGAAGCCGGATTGCTGTTTGGGTGTAGAGAAAAGGATGTAATGTTACAGACATGACTAGTAATCAAACCATAACATAGCTTCACTATCGATTTTTTTAAAGGTTTTCAAAATGCAAACAAATTAGTGCTTCCTTAACACCGATGGGAAGGTCTAGCACCTAGAAAACAATATATTGGCCACTGACAAAGAGTTTCCCTAACACGGATTTGTACTTCAAGTACCTATCCAGATTTTTAAGCGAAAATGACGTTCGAATGGTGAACGCCCGAAATGTCACGCAGTGGTACCAACATTGCGAAAAAAGTGTGCCATGGCATGACCGTCACATTTCTTTTCTAATGTTGGTGCTACTGCGTGATTTTGACAGTTCGGACGTTCATCCATCGAATGCATACACACCAATCGTTGAATCTATAGTACCTTTCGATGAAAAAATAACTGTAACTAAGTTATTCAATGCCTTTCCGAATATATTACAACATAATTACTTCGATTTTTTTATTTAGCTAAAATTCCCAGAGCTCAACCCGGTTTGTTTCGGAAAACACGTTCTAGCTGTTGTTGCCTATAGCATCCATTATCTACAAGGCTAGGATTTCGAATACTTTAGCGCAATCCAACGTTTCTGTAACGTCCTTTGTAATACCCGATGCTATAGTTGATAGTTTGTTCTGGTTGGTACAGGCCCCTGTGATGACGGCCATTTTATTGAAACCAAAACTTCTGACGCCGAAGAGAAGATAAAGAAGAAAACAAAAAAAACACATCTGTCAACCGCGTCGAACCGCGTGTTTCGATCCACTCTGATTTTTGTTCAAATGAAAGAATTTTGGCAAAAAGAGGACAATTTCAAGTACGGATTCCCTCAAATCGCTCAAATCCAATCCGTCAGCGAATCTAGATCAAAACAACCGTCATCAGCCCAGCCAGTGGTGCAGGTCGAGCAGGCTGAGGTTTTATATTTCGGCTTCAAAAAACCATTCAGGGTGCCCCTTCTTGAACGAACCACCGTTATTTTCCGGACCACGACGGACATTTGGTGGTAGCTGCGACACTTCCGTCACTCAGTGATTACGCAAATATGAACACAAGAACACTTTTTTTACGCCACGCTGCTGCAAAGAATTTCCCATTTTAAATAATTTGACCGTTTTAACGTTGCTAGATGTAAACAGTAGGCCTCACCTACCAATACATCAGCAGGCGATTTCAGATAGGGGCTACTCACAAACACTAATGCGGGGGCTAGTTTTCAGACAGGGGCTACTCACTAATACTATTGCAAGATTGTGGTGATGGGCGAGTAGAGTATCCCTTTACTCTGACACCACCCCCCTGGGTTGGTATGGTCGTATGACAGGAGCATTTCTTATCAATAGTAGGCACATTGCAGCTTCTTCTTCTACTGCTGGCCGATGTTCCTTATCGTGGTGATTATTACATTCGATCGTAATATTACGATCGTAATTTTTCGACTCACGATCGAGATTTCTCGATGGTAAGATTACGACTTACCATCGAAAAATCTCGATCTACCATCGACAAATTACGACTTACCATCGACAAATTAGGATCGTAATTTGACTGTTGAGAACGTGGTGATTATTGCATTCGATCGTAATTTCTCGACTCACGCTCGAGATTTCTCGATAGTAAGATTACGACTTACCATCGACAAATCTCGATCTACCATCGACAAATTACGATCGTAATTTGACAGTTGAGAAATCTCGATCGTGGATTACGATCGGAATTTGTAATACCGTTTTTTTGAATATTTTTTTATTTAAACAAAATATTTAAAGAAAATCTAAGTTCAATTTTTTAAATATTTATTTTTTTCAATTATTTTTGAATTTTTCTATTTTTTGAAATTTTTGATATTTTTGAAATTTTTGATATATTGAATATTTTTAAATTTTTAAAATTTTAATTTTTTTCAGGGTTGTTACGGACGGCGCGGATCGCGCGGATGGCGCGTTTCGCGCGGATAGCGCGGATCTGGCGCGGATTTGCTGGCTAATTTTGCTCAGGCGCGGATTTTGCGCGGATGGCAATTTTGAAAATGTTTGTTTGAATTTTCTTAGTACGAAACGTCGAAAAATGAAGATAAAGATTATGTAGAAATAATTTTTTATATGTTTCTTGTCATTTCTTTACATCTCCGGCTCTGGATATTTTATTTCTTTTGAGTAATTAAAAAATCTGAAATTTCGAAATTCAAAATTTAAGCAGTCTGAAATTCAAAATACCAAAAATTTGGGTAATCGAAAATTTGAGGATTTAAAAAAAATCAAAATTAAAAAGTCAAAATTTAAAAACTTAAAAATATCAAATTCAAAATAACATAGAAAAAAAATTTCAAATCTAAAATGATTTTAGTATCCTTAAGCTTATAAATTCTAAAATTCTCAAATTCTAAAATCCTAAATTCTTGAATTCTTAAATTCCAAACTTCTAAAATTCTAAAATTCTAAAATTCTAAAATTCTAAAATTCTAAAATTCTAAAATTCTAAAATTCTAAAATTCTAAAATTCTAAAATTCTAAAATTCTAAAATTCTAAAATTCTAAAATTCTAAAATTCTAAAATTCTAAAATTCTAAAATTCTAAAATTCTAAAATTCTAAAATTCTAAAATTCTAAAATTCTAAAATTCTAAAATTCTAAAATTCTAAAATTCTAACATTCTAACATTCTAAAAATCTAAAATTCTAAAATTCTAAAATTCTAAAATTTTAAAATTCTCAAATTCTAAAATTCTTAAATTCGTAAATTCTTAAATGTTTTTATTTTTAAATTCTTAATTCTTACATTCATGTATTCCACAATTTTTGGAGTCCTATTTTATGTAAGGGATTTTGAAATTATGAGATGACATTATTTCAAATAGACCGAGCCACGTAGCCCAGTGGTAATGCTTCCGCCTCGTAAGCGGTAGATCGGGGTTCAAATCCCGGCTCGGACCAACACAACTGGTGATCTTTTCCCTTCTGGAATCGATTGCTTAGTAAAGGGATGGTAGTGCATCGTCACAAACTGGACCTTATCATGACACCTTAGGGAGGCGACCTATGGAATGTTATCATTAACCCTAACATGTTAACATTAAGTTGAGAATGAAACTGCCACTGAATCCGCTTTGTAAATGCCGGCCCCGATACTCTGCAAGGGTGTTCCCCTCAGGAACAGGGAAAGATTTACTTTTATTATTTCAAATATCGGAAATTAAATTTCTTTCGGAGTAAAATTGGATCAGGATTTTGGATTTTTAAAAAAACTGTATAAAAATTCTTAGATTTTGAATATTTAGACTTATCATATTATAATTTTAGATTTTGATTTAATGTTGAGGTTATATTTTTGAAGTTAAATTTTTAGGTTTTTATATATTGTAGGGGAAAGTGGGGCAAGTGTAACAAGCTAAGGAAATGCTCGTTATAACCCATTAAAAAGTTAAAAAATCTGTCGGATTTTATTATAATCATCTTTTTCTAGGTCTTGACTAAGAATTTGTAAGAAACAGTTTTTAAAAAATCCAGTTTTTTAATGTAAAAAATTGATTTTAAAATTTTTGATTTTCCGTACGTTCTACTCAGCTAGTGGGGCAAGACGAACAACCCGTTGGGGCAAGAGGAACAATGCATGAAAAAACATGTTAATTTGCTAACAATTGAACTGTAATCACTTAGATACATCAGATTAGAATGTATTTGAAAGGTTTCTTCCATTTTTAGATAAAATAATAATATTTTACTAAGAATTTTATCGTTTTTACGAAAAAAAATATTACTTAGATGATAAATAGTAAATTTTCATAATATCACTTTATTTTGTATGGACATTTTTTTTTAACAATTGTTTATCAATTTTTAAGTACTATCAAGTATTTATTTCCCAATAAAATATGTTGTTGCAGCAATTCGCATTTTTTTCCATACTAAAAATCCATATGGTACACTTGCCCCACCTGAACAAGATTTTTTAAAAGCTCTCAACAAAAATAACCAAAAGTTAAATCATACTTCGTAATAGGTGCATGTCATTGGTAGGGACACTACTGATCTAGGAAAAATAGCATTTTGATAAAATGAGCTTTAAAACGAATCCTAAGCCTTATTTTGCACTTTCCAAATATTATAAGAAAACAAAGGTTTTGAAAAACTTCACTAAATCTCATGCCCCGTGGCGTTTACGTCGTTTTGGCGGTTATGTGGTAGTAGAATCAGCTAATTGCATTGCTAGCAACAATTCCTCATACTGGAAATAATCAAAATTGTAAAAATTACTGCCGTACGAGCAATTGTTCCTCTTGCCCCATATGGTCGTCTTGCCCCACCTTCCCCTATTTTCTATTTTGAAGATTTCTTTTTCATGACCCTTGCCTTGACCGTCTCTTGAGGATTTTTTTAAATGGATTTATTGCTTTCATTCTTTTGGAGCCTTTAAACTTAAAAAGAGTTTTTTTTTAATCAAATACTTTCTGAATTAGTTTTACTTCATTAAAATATAAAAAAAAATTAAATGTTGGTCGTGATATTTTTTTTATATGGCCTGGATTTTGCGCGGTTTCGGATTTCAGGTCGGCGCGGATTTGTCGCGGATTTTTTTTCGACTCTCCCGTAACAACCCTGTTTTTTGGAATTTTTGAAGTTTTTCAAATTTATAAAATATCTGAAATTTCTCAAATTTTTAAAAATTTTGAAATTTCTAAGAAATTTCAAATTTTCAAAAATTTCAAAATTTTAAATTTTTTGGAAATTTTTAAATTTTTTAAATTTTTTACAACTTTTTGAAATTTTTTAAAAAATGGAAATTTTTCATATTTTTGCAATTTTAAAAATTTTTGAATTTTAAAAATTTCTGAAATTTTTAACATTTTTGTAATTTTTAAATTTTTTAAAATTTTTGTAATTTTTGTTATTTTTAATTTTTTTAAAATTTTTAAAGGTTTTGAAATTTTTAAAATTCTTAAAATTTTTGAAATTTTTGAAATTTTTAAAATTTTTGAAATTTTTGAAATTTTTGAAATATTTAAAATTTTTGAAATTTTTATAATTTTTGAAATTTTTAAAATTTTTGAAATTTTTGAAATTTTTAAAATTTTTAAAATGTATAAAATTTTTATGAATTTTTTAAATTTCTTTGAAATTTTTAAATTTTTTGAAATTTTTGAAATTTTTAAAATTTTTTAAATTTTTAAAGTTTTTGAAATTTTTTCAAATTTTTGAAATTTTCAAATTTTGAAATTTTTGAACTTTTGAAGTTTTTGAAATTTTTGAAATTTATGAAATTTATAAAATTTATTAAATTTATGAAATTGATAAAAAAAATAAATTTTTAAAACTAAAAAAAATATTATTTTTTTAAATTTTGAAATATTTGATAGGGACTATCCATAAACCACGTGGACACTTTAGAGGGGAGGGGGCTATGGCGATTGTCCA
Source organism: Culex quinquefasciatus (assembly GCF_015732765.1). NCBI lineage: Eukaryota > Metazoa > Arthropoda > Insecta > Diptera > Culicidae > Culex > Culex quinquefasciatus. The sequence continues at coordinate 28,124,984 of NC_051862.1, read as the reverse complement.
CGATCCATACAAAAAGTTTTTGTATGGACAATTGTCCACGGGGGGAAACAGATTCCCAAAAAGTGTCCACGTGGTTTATGGCTGGTCCCATATTTTTTAAATTTTGAAATTATTGATTTTTTTGAACTTTTTGAATTTTTTAAAACACGTATCGAGATTTTTTCGATCGTTAGTCGTAAATTGTCGATCGTTAGTTGTAAATTGTAAATTGATCGAGAAATTACGATCGAATGATCTCAATCTACTATCGACAAATTACAACTTACCATCGAAAAATTACGACTTACCATCGACAAATTACGATCGTAATATTACGATCGAAATATTACGATCAAATGCAATAATCACCACGTTATTCTACAGCACAGATTCGATTGCAGCAGATAAAGAATACATTCGCTTCGTCCTCTGATCCATAGCAAAAAACCAGCGGCATCCAGGTTTGGTTTATCGCACACATAATGGAGTTCACCGCGTCTACTGAAAGCAGGGTTCATGCCACACCTCACTGTCCGGCAGCCTTTTTTGTTGTTTCAACGATTCTGGATCTATAGTTCTGACAAGCGAAACAGATGCTTTTTCCCGAGTCTTGACCATTGGCGCAGAAGAACTTTGCAATGTGAATCGAAAATGATCCAGGCGACGACACTCTGTTCAACGTTGTCATATGTCAAACTTTTCGACTGCATCGAAAAAAAAAAACAACAACAACAACATTTTATTCAAATCAAAGAACACAGGATTCGAAAATCAACGTTTAAAGCTACCGCTCGGTCCATTAACACCGAAACTCCCATTCTCGCGCAAGTGGTGAACCTTTCGCGAGCACCGAACTTTCGGTGTCAAGAACTCCATTCCCAGCCGTTCGGTGATGACGGCGTGCTTTCGTTTCAGGAACATTTCCAGGGCTTTTGGTTGGCGTGTGAATCCGATGCTGGCCGCCAGCTGTTGCAGAAAGGCTTTGTCCTGGGCCGCATCGTTGGAGCCGTCGCAGTACGCGACGTAGTCCCACGGCGAACGAAACAGCGCGTTGAAAATCGCCTCGTCTGGGCAGCCCGGTGGCCGGCCTACCGGGTTGACAGCGGCGGCGTGGCTGTTTTGGACCAAAGAAAAGGGATAACAACACAAAATTCAGGGAAAAATGGTAAATTATTGTTTTTATATTAGATCAAAATTTAAAATTAAATCATTCAATCGAAATCAGTTTAACTTGTAGCGAATCGAAACAATACCTTCTGTGTATGATCGTAAAATGTTGTTCGCACAGTGGGTTATGCAAGAGTGGTGTAAAATATCAAAAATCTTAAGATAAATTTTAATTGATTTGGCGTCTTCAACAAAGTTGCCGATATTAAGGAGAAGATTTTAGGAAAAAGGTTAATTAAGTTGGTAATTTATATGATTTTTATTCCATCTTCATGATTAAAACACAAAAATCAAAAAGAAATTTTTCATCTTTTTATTTGTTTAGGAGCAGTAAAAAAATAAGAGGTTTTCCACCTTTTTCAAGAGCATTTTTTAAAAAGGTTGTTTTTGGTAAATTTTAGGACCAAAAAAAAAATTAAAGAAAATAATCACTTTAGAGTAGTTTGGGGATCATGCTAAAGCTCGACAATCAAAAATATGCCAACACTTTTTTTTTCATGAAATGATTATTCGAAGTTGAAATCTTTACAAGGCTTTCGGATAATCGAGCCCGGACAGTATTTTTTTTTTACAAAATATAGTTTTTTGCAAGGTTTTCTAATCTAATCAAAATTGTGTTTGGTTTGATACCCAAATTTTGAGTATCTTAAAAAAATCAAAAATTTATTCGTCTACATTTAAAAGTGTTATTCAGTGGAAACATGTTCAAAATATCGTGTCGTTTGATACTCACCAGCGTTGTGAATGAGTGAGAGAAAAAACTATCATTTGATGATTCTCGCATCAAAATGTCAGAAACATAACGATCGTCACTATTGCTGTGAACTCTTCTTTTAACTCGTGATTGCCACCAAAAACAAAAAAAAAAAACATTCTCTTTCTATCACCTCTTCTCTTTTCTTCGTTCACGAACACTCGCCGAAGATTCTTTTGTTTTCTCCAAAAACCGCAGTGAAAGAACGCGAGTGGGGGATTGGAAACCGACCACGCACTACGTTCCCCGTTAAAGGCTGATACGCAGATGGGAAGGAACGCAAAACTCCATACAAAATAACGCCCAAGAAACGGTCAAGGAAAGGGTCACGAAAAGATTTTTCTTAAGCGGTACGCAGCTGAAAAGTAACAGAAACGGAAAGATTGCGTTTGACGTTTCTTCGCGCGGTGCTTGTTTGTACTATGTTTTGATGAAAAAATCAATGAATTGTAATTTTTCTTTTTGAATGCGACTGATAATTACAAACGTTTTAATAATTTTGAATTGGATATAATAATATTTAAAATTCCCGCCGAATCTCAAAAAGCAGAATATTGAAACTATAAGGAGAGATTTAGTTTTTTGGTCGAAATGGAGTAAAAAAGAAGTTGTCTTTATAGATGTCGGCCATCGAGTCACCAACAATTTATTGCTAGTACCAACCAGCTACCTCTGAATTTAAGTCCTATTTACCCACACTCGCGGGACCAAAATGAAGTAAATCAGAGTGAAATTAAACTTGACAATAATCATACAAATATCTATGTTTTTTTCTGAAAATACAATAATAATCTGAAATTTTGAAATCGAACCAAACAACAAATTCAAAAATATGAAAAAACAAACATTCCAGAAATTTCAAATAAATTTTTTTTTAAATGATAAAGAAAATTTCAGCAAAAATCAGAAATTAGGAAAATTAAAAATATGCAGAATTGAATAATAATTTTAATTTTTAACGTTTTTTAAATTCAATAGATCAAAAATGTTAAAATTCGAAACGAATGTACAAGTCGAAATTCCAAAAGTTTTAAAAATCGGAAATATAGAAATTCGTAAATACAAATTTACGAAAACCTCGAAATTATAAAAAATCAAACACTCTATTTCTTCCAAAATTAAAAAATCAAGAATGAAAATTTAAGAATAAAGAAATTAAAAAAAATAAGAATTAAGAAATTTAAAAAATTTAAAAATTTAAGAATTTAAAAATTTTAAAATTTAAGAATTTAAGAATTTAAGAATTTAAAAATTTAAGAATTTAAGAATTTAAGAATTTAAGAATTTAAGAATTTAAGAATTCAAGAATTTAAGAGTTTAAGAATTTTAGAATTTAAGAATTTAAGTATTTAAGAATTTAAGAATTTAAGAATTTAAGAATTTAAGAATTTAAGAATTTAAGAATTTAAGAATTTAAGAATTTAAGAATTTAAGAATTTAAGAATTTAAGAATTTAAGAATTTAAGAATTTAAGAATTTAAGAATTTAAGAATTTAAGAATTTAAGAATTTAAGAATTTAAGAATTTAAGAATTTAAGAATTTAAGAATTTAAGAATTTAAGAATTTAAGAATTTAGGAATTTAAGAATTTAAGAATTGAAGAATTTAAGAATTTAAGAATTTAAGAATTTAAGAATTTAAGAATTTAAAAATTTAAGAATTTAAGAATTTAAGAATTCAAGAATTTAAGAATTTAAGAATTGAAAAATTTCAGAATTTCAGAATTTCAGAATTTAATAATTTAAGAATTTAATTTCCTGGTTTCCTGATATCCTAATTTCCCGATTTCTTTACTTCCTAATTTCCTAGTTTCATAATTTTAAAAATTTCTTTATTTCCTTATTTCCTAATTTCCTAACTTCATAATTTCTTAACTTCCTTATTTCCTAATTTCCTAACTTCATAATTTCTTAACTTCCTTATTTCCTAATTTCCTAACTTCCTAGCATTCTAATTTCCTTACATATTAATTTTGGGTTCGTTCAAAATTACGTCCATGAATAGGGAGGGGGTCTGAGGTTTGTGACAGCCCATGTTAAAGGTATAGAAAAAGTGCGTGACAGGGGGGAGGGGGGGGGTCTGAAATCCCTAAAATCTCTGGACGTAATATTTGAACAAACCCTTTCTAATTTCCTTGTTTCATAATTTCATAATTTTCTTATTTTCTTTATTTTACTAATTATGATAATGCTATTATCATAATTTCCAAATTTCCTAATTCCCTGTTTTCTAATACATTAATTTCCTTATTTCATAATTTCTTTTTGCTGAAAATCTCGCGACGGGAAGAAAGGCAGTGAAAATTGGCAGATGAGAATTTGGACATGAGACTTTAAGTCTCTAAGTTTGATATTTTTACAACCCTAATGAGAATTTGTTTACAATTTCGTGTCGTTTGATACTCAAGCTGCAAATTTCATAAAATTAAGATTTTTAACGGTATTTTTGAAAATTTTAGTATTTTATCTAGAAAAGAAACTTTCTGTAATTTCGAGTTTTTTCTTATGAAATTTTTTTTTTCTTAATTTTCGATTGTCGAAAAACGTGAAAATTTGGTGTGGATTTTCACTGCTTTAGAGTTTTCGGTTTTAAATATTCAATTTGTCACAAAATATCGTAGTTTGCCAACATTTTATTGGTTTTTAAAAGTTTGGAATTTCGACGTGAAACATATATTTTTTTACAAAACACTAAATTTTCAGAATTTGCAATATGGGTATCAAACAATATTAACAGTTTTTTTTAATAGGCCGTATAAACATATTAAAGACGAAAAAACGTACGTACGTACGTTTTTAAGTACTATTTTTTATGTTTTGCAATATGCAATACTACAAATCTAGACATTTTTTTAATAGGTCCTATAACCATATAAAACACAATAGTTTATAGGACCTTTTCGAAAAAAAACTCTAGAAATTTATTATGTTGCAATATGGGTACTAAACAACGCAAGTTTTTTTTTATGATTTTCACATCTCTAAGTTTTTGGCATATTTTTTTTGCCTTTCTTACTAAAGAAAGTTGTAGGTATTTCACAAAATGTTTTTTTTTTTTTAAACGAAGCAAAGTTTTGCATAGATACATTAAAGTTTTTTTTTCAATAATTGTTAAAATTTTCACAAGACAACACAAATTTCACAACATTTTAAATTTTGTTATACACACAATTACCTTAATTTTGTCAAAATTTTCATCTGAGCTGAGATGTGGACTTGCATAGAATAAAGTTAAAATATTCCAAATGTATTTTTTTTTCATAATTTCTTTTCAAACTGAGAGAAAAAAAAAAGAACAATGCAAAGGGGAACGTCATCGGCAAACAAACACTATCACACATTTTTCAATGAAATTTGAAAAAGTTTTGAATATTTTCTATTTCCTAACAAATCTCATGAAACAACAATTAATTCTCTACTTACTATTCCGCCCTCTCCACCACCTTCACCTTCGCCGCCGGATGCGCCACCTTCCGGTGCGCCCTCAGTGCGTACTTGGTCTTGAACTCCACGCCACAATCGCCGCAAACATCGCGCCGCGGTTGGTCCGCACTCCAGTGGGCGTTTGTTTTCTGGTGCTGGCGCAGATTCGACGAGGACGCAAAACTCTTGCCGCAGCCGTCCAACGTACAAACGAACGGCCGCTCACCGGTGTGCACCGCTCGCCGATGCTTCTCGAGCGCCCACCGGAAGGCGAACTTTTTCGGACAGCCATCGCAGCCAAATTCCATGTCCGCTTCCGTCAGGTGGGATTGCATGTGCGCGTTCAGTGTCTTTCGGAGGGCAAAGGATTTGAGACAGATTTCGCAGGCGTGTGGCCGTGCCCCGAAGTGGACCGATTCCACGTGGACTTTGAGCTTGTTCCGGGTGAAGTAAGCCTTGGGGCATTGGTCACAGGTGAAGGGCCGGGTGTTGGTGTGAATTCGCATGTGGACGACCATGGCGGTTGAAGTTTTGCCGCAAATTGGACAAATGTTGCCCTTTTTGGTGGGTTGATTTGGATTGAGCTCTTCTTCTGGTTCGTTTTCCTGTTCCAGCTCCTCTTCCAGGTAAATTGTCTCCGTGTCGTCTTCATCATTTGGTTCCTCAAGCTGCTCAACCGTGCAACCCCCCTCTTCCGGTTCTTCGTCGTAGGTGATCCATTCCGTTTCTGCATATTCACTGGCAGCAGCTTCATCAACTTCCTCTTTCAGCGTTGGTTCCGTTTCCTCTAAATAAAACGAATCTTCCTCGTGAAATACCTCTGGTTCCTGAACTTCTTCCACTTTTTCCGGACATTCCTCAACTTCAACGACAATTTCCCCCACCTGGAATTCTTCCGAAGCTTCCTGCGGTGACGCTTGCGTCACCTCGTCAAACTTAACCGTGGGAAACTCCCGCAGCAATCGTGCCTTGTCAAGTGCCAGCACCGATTCCCGGGCGGTTTCTTTAAACTTTTCGATCGAAAACAGCAAGTTCCGGCAGGCGCTGCAGATCAAATTCGGATACGGATCGTTTTGCGAGATCTAAAACATAAATTTCTTTTACAAATCGAGCTTAATAAAGGTAAATCCCACTTCTCACCTGAATGCCGAGCAGGGCCAGCACATTCCGGATCGTAGTATTAATCGTGATGATGCTCGGTTTGGACGGAACCGGTTCGTAAATGGCGCTCAGCGGTTGGTCCGAGGAGTGTTGCAAACAGAAGCGGCAGCACACGTCCGAGGACGCAAGCTGCTGGATTAGCGCCAGGGACATGGTTCCCGCGAGGACGAAATAACGCGACGCGAAAAGCCTGTGGAACGGAACGACACAAACAGATAAATAAACAACACACGTTTGACAGTTGCACGTTTGGAAAAATGGAGAAGTTGGAGTACGTTCGCAAATGTTGTTTATCTTGGAAATGGCAGTGGCGTTGGCAAAAAGGAAACGTAGCGAAAACTTTTTAAGCTTTAAATATTTATTAAATTTACCAAAAAATATTGCTTATTGCGAGATAAAACCAATTTACTCCTTCGCTGTGACTGACAGGAGGTTACAGCCGCCGAACTACCGCTGTATAAAAATCAGCAGGTTGAACTGAAATTCAGCGTTGATTTGGCTGTCAACCTGATTTGTTTTGAATATTTTCCGAAAAGTCAGCAAAAAACTCAAGGCAACCTTTGACAACAGCCAAAAATTTGTTCTGCGGCTGTCATGCGGCCACAGAGTAATCCAGAGCGCGCAGTCCGAACAAAAGTCATCAAATTTTGTGGCTGCGTTACGGTTGTTGTTGTTGGATTTTCGTAACGGTAGCAGGCGTTATGTTTTTTTTCAGGCGTTATGGTTTTGAGCTAAAGTTTTTGAATTCTATCTAGTAGCCTGTTATTAAAAATATAGAATCACCTGTCAAAATTTGTTTTGTTTTGCGCATGTTGAATTTGTCGGCGGGACGTGTAAATTTTCCCTTGTCACTTGTGCCACTGTCGGATTCCGGACCTGGGACCTCTTCTACGATAGCTTGGAGGTCCACATGCAACACGCCATGAGAATGGAGAGGGGAGGGTGAGTTTGTTTGCCCAGGAGTAGTGCTGAGTTTTAGGCCGGTTAACAGTGATGCTGTGCTGCTGAAATAAGTGGCCTTCAGGCCTCTTCTTTCCTGGTCCCGGTAACGAAACACTCGCTGTTTAATTTAACACAAATACACGATAACATGAAACTAATGGCTTGATCAGTTGTCAAGGAGGGCTAACTCATTCCATTTTTTCAGGGCAGAGACCATTTATTAAAAGGTAGTCGTAGACCTGAGCTACTGACTACTCATCATCTCAGGGTCGGCATTACTACTAAGCGATTCAAGAGAGACTCGGAAAGGAAATAAAAATCAAGAACCACACTTTTCAACTTTAAATCGTGTATTTTTCTGTATCGTGTAAAGTGTGTGTGTGTTTTTGGGGTGAGCACTTTAGGGACTAAACGTACCGTTTTTACCAGCAGCAGCTCACCGGGATTGAACGCCTTCGGCGTTCTCCTCTGCGTTGGCCGGTCACAGGAGCGCCCTCGACTGTGCCGCCGGAAGTCCCGTGGGGGGGGGGGGGTCGTCTTTGTTGCAGCAGAATAACGGTTGACGGCTGTTGTTGTTGCTGCGCTGGAAACCGCGAGGGAAGGTCGAGCGGGCGTTGCCGATCCTTCCTGCGGCAGACGTCTTCCCTCGTTGTCGGAATCGGCGGACCTGGCTTCCACCAATCCGGTCGCGCCGAGAGGGGAAATCTCGTTGACGATTATGGCGCCTTGCGCCAGAGATTCGGGTTGGTCCTTGACGTTTTAAATGTAGCCAACGGCACCGCCGCACTTACAGGGCTAGATTGACCACCGTACGGCACCGAGTTCCGGAATACGGGACAGGTACTCCGGAACCTCGACTGCACAGCACGAACTCCTGATATTAAAAGAGGCCGATTCTTGTCCTCGGCGTCGGAGGTAAACATTACCTCTTCATTTTGGGAGGGAAAAAACCCCATTTTCTTTTCCTCCCACTTTTCGTGCAGTCCTGACCTAGCGCTGTCAGGATCTGCGTGTTTGCAGTGGTACGGATAACCCTTCACTGCTTGTGTCGTGTGATGTTGTATGTACGGAAATAAATTGAAAAGTGAAGGTTCGTTCAAGAACTGTGACCAACGGTTACAAACAACAGAGAGAAGTGATAACAACTTTACCGCACTTAGACTATAGTCTAAACGATATAAGTCACACTAAACGAATTAAAATATGTCGCCCCGTGGCCATCTTGACCGTTAGTCAATCCGTTAGTCTGATCCTGTTGAGACTACACCCAAAACTGGGCAGCGCTTGTCCGAGAGAATAATGGCCTCGAGTCGAGAGAATAGTGGCACCATTCCGGACACAGAGAACACAGCTCGAGATTGGCGAGAGAATTATTCTATCGAGGTTCATTTGCAAAAAAAGTTTATCCGTCAAAACAAACAACCAAAAGTGTTGACAACGGGAATCGAACCAGAAACCTTTGACATAATAACTCAATGACTTAACTGCCTCGGCCACCACAGCTTGGTGAACAAGGAGTGGTCAGATGACGCTTGTTGGAGATTTATTGTTTCAATTAACGAATGAACTCATTTGTTATGGTGGTGTAAGTTGGTAGCATTATTCTCTCGATTTTGGCGCTGAGCTCTCAATAATTTTTGAGGGAACGATTCTCTCGACTCGGAATTTTGGGTGTAATTGATCAGATCAGTCCCTGAATGGTTGTTGGCTCCTATCCCCAACCCTCGAAGATCTTTGAGCCTTTATCTCAGTCTTGATATGGCCTAGCTATCGAACAGCCACTTTGTCGGAAATGTGTCGGAATGTTTAAAAAAATATCTACTTTCGCAGTGGAAGAAAATCCGGATTGCAAGGTAATGTTCTAAAGAACCGTGAGAGCAAACTCCCGTCACCGGGGGGCTTCGGGAAAACTCAGTTTGCAAGGTAGTGTTCTGAAGTACCTTGGGTAAAATCCCACATCACGACACATCTCCGATTCCGACACCGGCTCTGGTTTAATCAACAATTCTGGTCATTAAAAGTAAGCCAACTCCAACTCCAGCTGGTGACATTCAAAACTGTATGATCCGAATTTCCTATCTGCATTACATTTTGTTGTAGTTTTTTTGATTTAAAAAGACGTTGAGAACATTACATGCCCTGCCTGAAGCGGCTCGGAAACACATCCTTCTACAATTTGGTCTCGAAATATCTTATTCGATATTTATTGGAAAAGAAACAGATTACAGTTCGAAAACGTTTTGAAAATGATGAAATTCCAACAAATTGAGTAATGTTTTGAATTTCTGACAAGGAAAACTGTCATTGAAAAACGTAACGCCATTAAAAATCCAGTGAACTAAGATTGCTGAGATCTTGCACTTCATGCTAAGATTTTTCTGAAGGGGGGATGTAAACTTTTTATTAATTTACTTTAAGCCAATTAAAAAATCATGAATTTCAACATTTTTCAATTTTATTTCTGAAATTCTGAAAATGAGAAAATTGGGTCCTAAAATGAAGCTAAGATTGCTGATATTATTGTTTACAGCGATAATGCTCATTTTTCTGAGTACAATGACCCTTTTCACGATCACAAAGAGTTTAAAATGGATTTTTTAATCAATATTGAAAAATTAACCTCATGGTCCATTTTTTTAGAGGGTTAAAATGAATCAAAATAAACATTTTTATGCATGTTTCTATAGTGAAATTGTCTCAGGAACACGAATATGATAAAATTATCACCAGGAAATGGGATCTAAGGGGTCCCCCGAGCAAAAATGTACAACCGAAAACTTCACTAAAAGTGTATATTTAATATTTGATGATGATGGCCCTCCACTTACCCCCGCCCATGGGAATAGCAGAGTGTCTGATTTATCTTGTTAGATATTTTGTTAAGTTAATTCACTTCTTGTTTTCATTGTTATGTTGCTGTTATTATTTATTTTTTAAGCCCATGCGCGTCCATCAACCTTATTTTATTTATTTATTTTTTTGCTAATTTTATCATCATACAAAGATATTCACACAATTAATACATTAAAAAAAGTCACTTAATCTACACTTAACTAGTACTCAAATCATATACCAACATTTACTTTTACAAAACCTAATGTCTTCCTTTTGAACACCGCAAAGTTCTTTTCATTTTTAAAGTCTCTAGGCAATGTATTGTATAGTTTTATACCTTTATAAAATAATGAATTTTGTGTGCTTGTTAAAAGAAACGATGCTGCTCTTATTTCTGAAGCCATACGAGTGTTGTGCTGATGAATGTCTGAATTAAATTATCAAAGTTTCAAGATTTTTTTTTTTATATTTAATTGGGTCCTAAAAGCCCTATGTAAATTTTTATGTACAATGGTAAAAAAACATGATTGAAAAACATTTCTGATCACTTTTTTTCATTTTATTTTTTTTTCAATTTCATCCCATTTAGGCCGTAAGAGCAATGTCGTATCGCCCCTTTCAAATGTTGGTCCAGATTTTACGAATTTCAGCACCATGTGCAGGTTGATGCCTTCCTGAAGCCACTGTAGGAATTTTTGATCTTTATCAAATACGTTTCAAAATTTATATCAATCATTGATTGATGATGATTTTCAAAACATTATGGCTAATTTTTAACCTAATTCGACGCACAGCCAGAAAATATTCACACCTCAAATATGTACACATCAGTATGCACACCCCCTCTCCACCCCGCTTGCAAACAGTGGTGAGTGTTCAGGATAAAAGCTATCATCGATGTGAAGCAAAGCTTTCGGGTGTGTGCGTGGGTGTGTGTCTTAGAGTAGACAGTTTTTTCTGCTGTAGTTTGAGGTGTTCACATTTCTGAAGAGCTTTGCACAACTTGCACGATTGTCTAAAAATAGCTGCAATTTGCAATACAGGGAAGAGGAAAATCGTTACCAAAAAGTATCAACACATGCAGGGTACTATTCTAAACAACTTGTAAAGGAATTTTGTGAAAATATTATAAACGAAGCAAAATTTTTACCGTTTAACGAAATATCATAGCAATGATAGAAGTCTTCACCTTAAACTATTAAATTTGTTTTTTTTTTAAATTTTGAATTATTCGATTTTTAAAATTATTAGATTATTGACATTTTTAATTTATTGTTTTTTTTTTTATTTTGATTTTCAAAATCATTGAACTCTTCTCTTCGTTTATTTAAAAAAACATATTTTTTTTCTCCCCATATTTAAAATTCTGCCTGATGATTTGAGTGAAATTCATTAACATTCCAACTCCCAACCCCCCAAAAAAGATTGAACGGTAACTTCAGCTCGCTAGCCAATTCAGACGATATTTTTTTGAATGAGTTGATGATCCTAGAACTCTACAGAACTCAATTTGATCAGAATTCCAACTTTTTTTAAGCGTGTAAAACAATCTCTGAAAATTCAGTGGAGGAAAGCGCTGCAATAAAAATGAATCGATGTTTTTTATTGCAAAAATTGCAGATTTGATCAAATTGAATTCGTCAAAGTTTTAGGATCATCTATACATCCTACCAAATCACCGGAAAGAAAAATCGTCCCGATTGGTTAAGTTTCCGGGCTCAGAAATCAGTAACAATCTGCAAGTCCTGTGAGTTGTTGAGCCTATGCTCTGTTTTGTGCTGTTCTGTGAATGTAATCTAGAAAAAAATATCGTGAAAAAAAGGAATTAGAAAGTGTTATGTTTCTGAGTAATTTTCATAATATTGTTGTTTATTGAACTAAGGTGACTGGAATCCTTATCAGGACGTCACCTATGGCGTTTTTGAGCAAGGTTACGTCCTATGAACAATTACTTTAGAAATATGGTCATTCGTCACAAGATTCGTCATCAATGTATTCATTTTGATTTTGTCAAAACCGAACCATACTCAAGACTGACTGTTGGAAGCGAGGTTGGAAGTTTTTTATAAGTCATATTTAGGGTAAATTTCAAAAAGATTTGAGCTGAATTCACTCAAAAATTAGTGAAAAGAAAATTTACAAAATTATCTGAAACTGAATTTGACGAAATCTGAGTGAAAATTACTTAGAAGTCTTCAGTTTTTTTTAAAAAGGTTTCATAAAAAAATTAATAATGAAAATCTCACTGTGCACTATTCCGCGAACGCACCCCACTTCGCACTCGCGCGCGCTTCGGGAGTCGGATTTCGATGCGTCGAACTGTCACCCCAAACCTGGATTCTGCACAGTTCTCAACTTTTCAGCCGTGCCATCCCGCAGTAGAGTTCAATCCTTCCCGTCGTGCGAAAATAAAAACCCGTAAACCAATCCGGGTTGGCCCGAGCATTCGGTGTAGTGGACACTTCCGGTGGTTTCCCCCTCATCCTGATTTCCCCGTTTCCTTTCCGGTTGCTGGTCGTGTGCGTGTTTTCCGACGAGGGAAATTTCCTTCAGAAGAAAGTGTTGCTTAAAAAGTTGCCGAGAAGAAGAAGAAAAGTGTGCACAGATTTTTCACACGGTTCCGCGCGGACATGGCCATGACAATTCGCCGAGGCCATCAGGACTAGAGGGTTTGTGTGTGTTTCTCCCGTGCAAAGAAAAGCGAGTTTTCTTTTGGGTTTGTTCGGTTTGGTTGAGTTTGTTTACTCTTGAAAATCGTGTCTGTGGCGAGAAGGAAGGTTCCGATTGTTGGCAGGCAGAAGGAGGAAAACTGAGGAGTGGCAGGGCGGAAGGAGAGCGCAGAAATTTGCACACCATCATCCCTGGGGACGGCGACAGAAGGCCACCATGGACGAATCTTTCCTGAAGGATTTGGAGACTGCGGCCCATTTTATTATGGTAAAGATTGGAAATATTAATAATTATGTATTCAAAGTCGGGAATTTCCATCACCAAAATTGCATTTTCCCTAGAAGAATAATTAAAATGGATTATAAGGAAAACGAAACGAAGGAAAAACTCCCCAACAAAAGCTCGTAAAAAATCCGGAATTCATTTGGCCAAACCCCCCTTCGAAGGAGGTTCCAGGAACAAACGACCAGCGGCCGTAACCAAAACAAAGCAACAAAATATTATCGATTTTCTGCAAACTGCTGGCCAACACAACACACCCACCAAAAAGGGGGCAGGCAGCCAGAGACAGGGAGGAGGCCGCCCTCGGGGGAAAATTTACGCACTCGCGGAATTCAATTTCAGTCTTGCACTTGCTTCGAAATAAAAGGGGGGCAGAACAATCGAGATGACGACGACGGTGGCCGTGGTTGAGATGCGAGAGAGAAAAGGCAAAAACACACGCATTTTGTACTCTGCGATGTGGGTGGTTGTGTCTAGGAATGCAACTTTGAGGTGGTCGTCGTCGTTTTGAGTTTTTCTGGTTTTTCTTGGGACGCATTTTTTTTTCTTTGTATGCGATTGTTTGTGGATTAACCTTGAGCGAATAATATAGGGGGTTGTTGCAAGGAAGAGTACATTTTTATCAAGGGGAAATAAGTAGGAGAATTAATTATGAATGAAGAATGAAGAAGCAGTCGGCGGTGTTTCTAACTATTTGGCCATAAGGGAAGTGGAAGGATTTGCTTTTTCTGGAAGTAGGGTAGCGTAGTCATTAATGAAACACTTTTGGTTTTCAACTTTCAATGATTTTTGTATTTTTATCATCTGCATTTTTCTATGAGCTTTTTGTTACATTTTCTTTCTATTAAAATGTTCTAGCATTGACCAAAATATGAGATCGATCTGATGTCTACAGCCAGAGTTATTCAACTGTCTCATTGTAGACGCACTTGGCAGAAACAATGAGACAGGTGGGGAACAATGAGACACTCTATAAAAATCAAAACTTTTCGAGCTAAACATCATGTTTTTGTGTTGTATCATTGCAGGTGACTTGGCTTGAACATTTTAAAGCAATTTTGCCAACTTGAAACTTTAATTAACAAAAGTTATACTAAAAAGTATCTAAATTTTGTAAAATCCATATTTTCATGCCAAATAACTTTATATTTTTGGTTAAATGAAGTTTAAACTCAATAAATATGCCAAAAATCACTATAAATTCATGTTTTGAAAGATTTACAAAGATTTTGAAAAGTTTAATGAAGAAAAATCAAAGTGTCTCATTGTTACCCATGGGCTGAAAAGAGTGGGGAACAATGAGACAGCCCTGGATTCTGGGTATGTTCTTAATTTTGGTCAAAACTGATGAAAGGACATTGTAGCCCAACTCATTCCCTATGAATAGTCGAAAGAAATCTGAAGAAAAAATAGTTTTTGTGTTAATGGCAGCCTATGAGCGAAAATGTAATTTTTGTCCATAATTTACTTTTACACCCCAGAATCAAACATTTATGAATTACTTTGCAAGGGAGCGTCCATAACCAAAGCCACTATTATGGCAAACGTGTATCAAGTAGACACACCTTTCCCCCAAATATGAGCCTGATTGGTTGAAACTACGACTTGTGAGAGCCATTTTATCATTGTTCCCCGTGTCTCATTGATGACTACTCTACCCTACACATAATTCGACGTTATTTTTATCAACCCTTGAAAAATAAATAAACTTAATACAATATTGAGAACATTTTTTTTTCAAATTTAAACATATGAACAATCACAAATTTTACAACGTTTTATTTACTTGTCTGTGGTTGAAGGATGTCAAAATACTAAATAAAAAATACTAAAACCCAAAATTTAAATCCTGATTTTTTTGCAATTCCGTCGTGAAACGACTTGATTTTCCTGTCATTCTTGAACGACGAAACAGCCTACTTTTCTGTACCAAAAATCACAAAGTCGAATAGTAACCCTTTATACAACAAATGCTGAAAAGTTCTAGTTTTCAGCACTGAAATGGATGCTGAAAAGTTGAACTTTTCAGCATTTTTTTATTTACACGATTCATTGACTCAATGCTGGGACATTTGTACTAGAATTCTGTTGAAAGGGAGTTATTTCAGAATTGCAAAAAACATTGTATGGAACTCGTTACAAAACTTGATTTTTTCACCACTCGTCTGAACCACTCGGTGAACCACGTTGGATAAATGAACGACTCGTGCTGAAAAAATCCTCTTTTTGCACCTTGTTGCATAAACTACTATTATACTATTATACGTCATAACAGTTATGCTAAAGTCATAAATTTACCAAATTTCAATGAATTTATAGCAAATATTCGTTTCTTTAACTTTTACCCTGGGCTTTGTCATAATGAGTGTCATAGGTTTGATGCTTGTTTGGCAAAGAGTATGATTTGATTCGATGTGGAATTAAAATCGAAGTGTTCAGTATATTGCTGAAGCTTCCATTTTTACACATGGACACCACTTCATGCTGCGAGAACCCACTTTGGCGTAGTCTCAGGGCTTAATCGATGGCCGGTAAGCTGTCATCGAGACAAGGAGGTTCTCTGATAGTGGAAATATCACATTTGTACAATGAACCGCTACATATGTGATTTTTCCCTATCTTAATGTGGGTGTCAGGTTAGGATGCGGGTTTAAAAAATAGTGATTGTAGAATTTAGGATTTTAACTATAAATATCAACTTTTATACTTTGCCTTTAGTTATTTAGGGACAAAATTAGTAACAGTGAATTTAGTAATTCTATCAGAATCGGTGATTTTCATTCAAGTAGCATAAAAACCATTCTAATTTGTCAAAATTTTCATAGAGTCTCGATCAATCAATAGTGAAATAATATCGGACTAAATTCGTTGATCTGTTGAACTAACGGTTGTCGGATTATGATTGTATCGACCATTGTTGCGAATCGAGGATCTACTGGAATTCTGACGAACAAATGGTCGTCTCTTTTTCAATTCACGACTTGTAAAATATCAACTGTTATTTTTTTGTTTTTTTTTTTTTTTTAGAAGCCAGACAGGTTTTAAAAGAAACGCTTTTTTTGGTTAATAATTAAAATGTCGGGGATTTGAGATAAGAGTAGCTTTCGGATAGGTTGCTTTAAATCTTGTATTCAATTCAGGTTAGGTAGTTATCCGCAAATGAATATTTGGACTTATATGAATAATTGAACATTTTGGACTTATGAATAACACACAACTGTGCATTTATTCTGGAGTCAGATCCATACAGCGTCAGTGTTTATTTGGTCGAAGTGTACTAATTCATTGGCAGATCTGATTCTAGTTGTAATGTACGACAAGACTACTGACGGACGTGACAGGACGAGGGCCCAGTTTAGAGGTTTCGACATCAACGATGTGCGGCTGGATCACCCTCCCAAAAAAAAAAAAAAATCATCCAAGTTCTTACTACTCACATCAACACTAATTTTCTTTCACCTCCCCCCTCCCGATCCCCTATATCTTCCGGTGGTGTTCATTTGGTATGCAATACTAGTTCGGCCACTACCCTTTTTTCCACAAGAAACCGGACAAGAAACCACCTTGCTCCGTAAAACGAAAACGAAAACGAAATATTCGTTTCTTTAACTTTTACGTCTTTACCCGATACCCGAACCTTTAAAAAATCTTATTTTATTTGAACATTTTTTATAGGTAATAACCGATTTTATTTTTTTTTAGTGAAAAATGCTATTAAAGTATTTTTTTTCCTCTCATTTTTTAGGGAAATTTTGAAGGGGGACCTGAAAAAATGGCAATGGACTAACTTCTGGTATTCTTGAATTCTAATTTTTATTTTTTTTAATTTCTTCGCAAATTTTAAATTCCAGAATGTCAAGATTTTTCAATCCAAAACTTTTGGTAAATTTTATAATTTCACTTTCTTAAATTTTATTCAAAATTTTTTCGCATTTTTGAACGAAACTTTTAAGAATTTTTTTTTTCTCTTAATTTCTGAGCTGTGTTTTGAAATTTTAGAGTTTTTTTTTACAATTTTAATTTTTTTTATAAGTATACAATTTTATTTTTCAGTTTCCTGATTTTCCAAAGCCTAAAAATAAAAAAAAAATATTCAAAAATTGAAAATTCAAAACAAAATCAATGATACAGAAATATAGAAATATAAATGCATCATACACCTGTCCAGTTGTTTTGCAGTCATTGATTTCCAAAATTTCTAAAATTCATAAAAGTTCAAAATATTTTTAAACGAGTCCAAACGTGTTAAATATGATTATCAATGCAGAAAAAGGCATTTAAGATTGTTCTCAGCTGTGTAACTTTCGGTCAGTTACGCCCGCTCAGTCGCAAGGACTCCCAGAAATATCCCAAGATCGGCTCAATAGGGGAAGGAAAAGACCATGTTTGCTCTCCTTAATGCGGCACGTTTATTCAGCCCTCAAGACCCTAATTCCCTACTCCTAACAACCTAACCAACTAACCTTGTGTGTGTGGTGTGTACGGGCCCGGTGGTTGAACTGCTGCACCCTGCTTGCTCGATCCGGCGCAGTGTCCGTGTCCCTCGGGGACACGTGGTTTCTCGCGCCGGAGTATAGTTCTCCGAATCTCCTCGCGGTCTTCTCAACCGCTCTGCTCCAACTCGTTCGTCTGCGCACAGTTCCCGTCCGGAATCTGGCCTGGGTCGCTCGTGGACCTGCTTCGCTTCGACCGGGTGTACCGGGCACAATGGGGGCGGTGTGTTGACGGACCGCACGCGTAGCGCAACACCGGTAGACACCTTCGGTCCGGTTCGTGCAGATGGTGACGGCTGCACAGGCTGCCCAGCCTCGGTGATCAGGTGACGGTAGATCACTTACAAAACTCGTACGGCGAATCGATTGCCAACTAGGCAAGACTTGGCTTAATCGGCCACGCGGTCGCGGGTTATAAGTAAACTTTTCGCTGATCGAACTTCCAGGTGTTGTTCGGTTTGTGGCTCTCGTACAAGTGGACGAGTCTAGCTGAGAAGGTCCTCCAGGAAGCCTCGACCTCCTCTCAGCACTTAGCCGTGCCTTGCGTTCTTCGCAAAGAACGCACAATTTGCAGTTCAGTGGCAGGGTGGGCATAGTGAGGCGTGTAATGTTGTTTTGGCTGCGTACAATACCTAAATTGTGTGTTGTGTGTTTGATATGACCGTTGTGCCGACTTTCTGCAAGATTTAGCTCAGATATTTAATTGTTTTGGGTTATTGGTTGATTTTTGGGCTTTATTTGGACGTTTTCGGGTTGATCTACCTTAGTTTCCCTATCTAGCTTATTAGCATTGTGGTCTACCTTCCCGTTTTTAATGAGAAAACCCCGGGACATACTGGTTGAACCTGGTGAAAGCGTGGACGAAACAAACCGTTTGGTCACAGCTGATTAGACTAAAATTTCCAATTCAATTTTGATATGTTTTTGCCCCGCTGATTTTTCTGACCAGTTGTGAAGGGGAGGGGGCGACATAAACGTTGAAAAATATTTGCAACGGTCTAAATAAAATCTAAAAATCAAAAATGCGAAAAAAATTAATAAAATTTAAAAAAGTTAAATTCAAAAATTGAAAAAATTACAAAATTTTGGATTGAAAAATCTTGCCAGTTTTGAATGAAATAATTTTAAAATTCAAGAATTTATAATTTTTGGATTTTTGAAGTTATAGATTTGTTTAATCTTTAGATCTTGGATTTTCTGAATTTCTGAGCTGTAATTTTGAAATTTTAGGTTTTTTTTCTATATTTTTATTTTTTTTTATAAATTTGAATGACTGTAATTTTTTAATTTTCAACTCATTTCAATTAGTGTAAAGTATTAGAATTGAGCCGTTTTGTTCCAGGATGTTCCATTTGCAATTCAGAGATTTGGAGAACCCTTTTTCAACTGAGATCAATTCATTCGCCTTTGCAGGGAGGGTACATATTTCTACGTTTTGATTTTGCTAGCTGAGTGCTTTTTAGGGAAAATAAATTTTGAAAAAAACCCAGGTCTATTAATTCTCTATTTTTTAAAGTTGCGTTTGTTTTTTTAATTTAATTGTTTTGAATTATTGATTGTTTTGAAGTTTTGGAATTCTTTACTTTTTTGATATTTGTTTTTATTTTTATTTCTGTTTAGATTTTTGGAATATTAGGTATTTGTGTTTAATTTTGAGTGTGGTGCTTTTCGGGACGCGCAGTTCTGTTTTTTTATCTTCTTATTTTTTCATTGTTTTTTTTTTTTTCACTCGCGTTTGTTGGCCGATGAGTTTTTTTGTGTTGTTCTCTTTTTATAGTTTTTTTTTATAAAAACTAACTTAATCCACCTATGTGGTTAGAGCCTTCCTCACTTATTACCAACAATGGCTGATATGATGGAATTGTACAAAAATTGCATGTATTTTTAAGGTCCGGAATAAAAAAGTACATAAATATCACTTAGGTAGCCATACCTCGAGACAGGGTTGCCAGATCTTTAATGT
This sequence comes from Culex quinquefasciatus, assembly GCF_015732765.1. NCBI lineage: Eukaryota > Metazoa > Arthropoda > Insecta > Diptera > Culicidae > Culex > Culex quinquefasciatus. The sequence continues at coordinate 28,105,316 of NC_051862.1, read as the reverse complement.
TTTGGACTCGTTGGAAAGGTCTTCTGATAACCTAACCAACGATGGGTTGGATGGTGGATCCGGACATAGTTTACATACATTTAAGTGAGATCCGGCATCCAAATTGTACATAAATATCACTTAAGTGGACATATCTCGAGACAGGGTTGCCAGATCTTCAATGTTTTAAACTCGTTGGAAAGGTTTTTTGATAACCTAACCAACGATGGGTCAGATGGTTGATCCGGACATAGTTTACATACATTTAAGTGAGATCCGGCATCCAAAAAGTACATCAATATCACTTAAGTGGGCATATCTCGAGACAGGGTTGCCAGATTTTCAATGTTTTAGGCTCGTTGGAAAGGTCTTCTGATAACCTAACCAACAATGGGTTGGATAATGGACCCGGGCATAGTTTACATACATTTAAGTGAGATCCGGATATATGTGAAAACACATTTTTATACATAACTTTTGAACTACTTATCGAAACTTCAATCTGTATAAAACTCGATCTATGGGACCCTAAACCAAGTCGACTGCAACAGGTTCGGGTCAAATCGGTTCAGCCAGTGCCGAGAAACGTGAGCTAGTTTGTTGGTCACATACATACATACACACACACTTACACACAGACATTTGTTCAGTTTTCGATTCTGAGTCGATATGTATACATGAAGGTGTAAATGTATGTAAACTATGTCCGGATCCACCATCCAACCCATCGTTGGTTAGGTTATCAGAAGACCTTTCCAACGAGTCCAAAACATTAAAGATCTGGCAACCCTGTCTCGAGATATGGCCACTTAAGTGATATTTATGTACTTTTTTATTCCGGACCTTAAAAATACATGCAATTTTTGTACAATTCCATCATATCAGCCATTGTTGGTAATAAGTGAGGAAGGCTCTAACCACATAGGTGGATTAAGTTAGTTTTTATAAAAAAAAACTACGACGTTTTTATACAAAGTTCATTTTTAGAGCAGGATTATAGCCTTACCTCAGTGAGGAAGGCAAAACGTACCTATTTTTTTGAGACTAGCAAGTCGTATTACTGGATTAAGCCCTTTCTATATCATCGATGATTGGAAGGCACGCCGTCGAATATTTTTTAAGGCTTATGATATGAAATCATTTCAATAAATGAAGCCCTTCCTACATCACCGTTGATCGGAAGGCACGCCGACGGAGAATTTCTGGAGAATCGCGGTCGAATTAATACTATATTTAAATCCCTAGATAGCTATCTTTCCGCAGCCGGCTGCCTAAGATTTTTAAAATTTCAACCGATAAACAATTTGCTTATGGTCGCATCACCTACCACAGTGAATCCTGACCTCATACCCATCTTACTAACCCCTCAAAACTCATGTGATACTTTGTCGGAGACGCAGTCGATTTAGCGGTTCCATCACTCAAGTATCGGACTAACATTCCCATCCACTTCCCCGTGTCTTACCTCTGGTCGTGGCCGGCGTCGGTATTGATCAGCACGATAGGGACCTTTGAAAATTGCGAAGGGGTGATGATTGGTTCCTACTTTTCATCTGTGGTCCACGGAGCAATGTTTAGGGGTCCTGGTCAATAACGAAGTAGCAGCTACGGGTAGACACCAATGCTATGCTATGCTATATTATTTGTGTTTAATTTTTTTTTTATGCCTGGAATATTTTATTTATGAATTTCTAAATTTTGGGATTTCTGATTTTTTGCAAACAAAGTCGCGACTATGCATTTTAAATAAAGTTTTGACCTCACCATCGTGTTCCTGTGAAAATTTAGGTGGTAGATGGTGTCTTTCACTTTTGAGTCAATGACTGTCAATGATGGTTTTGAATTCAGAGTCCAGAAATAGTAAATTGAAATGAAAATGTAATCACTACATGTAAAATGCTTCTACAAACAACACTGAGAAAACCATTTTTTGATTGAAACATTCTGAACCAAGATTTAAATGTTTTTCTAAAACAAACATGGCCGCCAAATGACTGATCGGGAAAGATGTCTTTCAGAGCCTTAACATAGGATTTCAATTTCGTTAAATGTTTTGACTTTGTTTGTACGACTTGCTGTTCCAGAGATATCGCAGTTTGAAAATTGAGGTTTTGAACTTTGTATTACAACAACTTCGACGAACACAACCGGCGACGTGCCTTCCGATCAACGGTGATAGAGGAAGGACAATCGCCTCTCGTTAGAGGACGCCGACAGTAACAATACTGCCGAGCAACCAAGTGACTCCGCTGCCCGCAATCGACTCTCAAACAGAACAATCACTCACCCCATGTACACGCTCAAAACACGAACACGACACGAAAGAAACAAAAATTAAAACGACAAAACAGGACTGCGCGTCCCCACAGGCAGCGCAATAATTATGCCATTATTCTTTTATGTCAGGAGCAACACGAGAAAAGGGCGGTTTATACATTTTAATGGAAAAAAACTGTTTTCAATATTGTCTATCTATCTAACTTTGTTTTGTTATAAAAATGCTCTAAATAAAAAAAAATACCTCTTTTGGTTATTGTAGATTGGAAAAGTACATTAAATTTTCCTTCTTTTCAAATCTTACTCCAACAGGCCCCTCCCACCGTGGTCACCAAGGAGCAGCGCCAGCAGTCCGAGGCGATCTTCATGAACTTCCGCAAAACCAAATCCCCGTACGTCCTATGTCAGACCATCCTGGAAAAGTCCGTCGTCGACCTCGTGCTCTTTGAAGCCGCCGACGTGCTCAAAAAGGCCGTGGTCGCCGAATGGAAGTACATTCCGGACCAGGACAAAGCCTCGCTGCGCCAGTACCTGCTTAACTACATCATTCAGCGGGACATTCCGGTGTTTATACGGGACAAGTTGCTGCAGGTGGTGGCGATCATGATCAAGCGGGCGAGCTTGGAGGATGTGGGCGTGGAGCGCGGCCAGATCATCGACGAGACGAAGAAGATGATGACGTCGGGGGACGTGAAGCAGCAGATCTTGAGCTGTAGCATAATATTGGCGATTTTGGAGGAGTACTGTAACATTGTGCGGTCGGACGACACCGGGTTGACCACGTACGAGCACTTCCGGGCGAAGAAGCAGTTTGAGGATTCGGACCTGCTGAAGGTGTTCATCATGACGCTGCAGTCGATGGAGGAGCTGATCAAGGTGTTTGACGCGGGCAACTCGATGCACCTGTATTTGTTCAAGCAGATGCTGTCGGTGATGGAGACGATCCTGACGTGGGGCTTTCTGCTGCCCAAGTTGCAGATCGTTCGGGTGTTGCAACCGTCGCTCTCGAAGAAGATCATCGACACGTCGGAAACGGTGACGAAGGCGTTGCACGCGCCTCCACTGCGACTGCACGCCCAGTGGAAGAACGTGATATTCGAGCCGAAACTGTTGGAGATCTTTTTCTTCATTTACTGGAAGACCCGGGACAACGAGGATCTTCAGCCGAAGGCGTTGATTTGCATTCTGCAGCTGTCGACGTTGAAGGGGCCGATCATCACAGATAACAAGGAGGAAAGCATGACCTATTTGGTGAACTACCTGACGCACTTTCTGTCGATGTTGTCCACGTGAGTAAAGGAGGTCAACGTTTCAAAAATATTTAGTTCACTAAAGACAAATTTCGTTTCAGAATTGAAATCAAAGAAAAGGAAGCGTACAGCTTCTCGCTGATCTTGCGCAAACTGCTGCAGCTGCAGCCACGGGCGGAAATTAAGGGACTGCCGAACTCGCTGTTCAACGCGTACATGCAGCGCACGCTCACGATGACGCTCAAGTTTATCGAGCTGTCCGCGATGGAGGAAGCGGTGAGTGTGATGAAAAATAGCTTGGTTTTTAGGGCATCTGCACCGTACAGAAAAGCTTAGTTTTCTGAAAATGTAACAAAAAAAAAAACCCCAAAGGTGCTGTATAAGTCATGCAAATTTTAAAATTCTAAAAACACACAATTCAAAATTTTCGATATTCTAAAAGTTTTTAAGATTAAAATAATATGAGAGTTCTCAAAATTCTAAAATTCTCAGATATTTAATTTAAATTTTTAATTTAAAAAATGTCAAGTTTTTTTTAATTATTGAAATTTGTAAAATTCTTGAAATTCTCCAAATTATTAAACTGAAAACTGAAAATTCTTAAAATTCCTATAATTCATAAAATTCCTAATGTTCTTAAATTTTTTAAATTATTTTAAAATTCTTAAATTTGTTACAAATTTTCAAATTCTTAAATTTGTTACAAATTTTCAAATTCTTAAAATTTTTAAAATTCTTAAAATTTTTAAAATTCTTAAAAAATTTAAAATTCTTAAAATTTTTAAATTTTTTAAAAATTTTAAAATTCTTAAAATTCTTAAAATTCTTAAAATTCTTAAAATTCTTAAAATTCTTAAAATTCTTAAAATTCTTAAAATTCTTAAAATTCTTAAAATTCTTAAAATTCTTAAAATTCTTAAAATTCTTAAAATTCTTAAAATTCTTAAAATTCTTAAAATTCTTAAAATTCTTAAAATTCTTAAAATTCTTAAAATTCTTAAAATTTAAAATTCTTAAAATTCTTAAAATTCTTAAAATTCTTAAAATTCTTAAAATTTTAAAATTCTTAAAATTTTAAAATTCTTAAAATTTTTAAATTCTTAAAATTTTAAAATTCTTAAAATTCTTAAAATTCTTAAAATTCTTAAAATTCTTAAAATTCCTAAAATTCTTAAAATTCTTAAAATTCTTAAAATTTTTAAAATTTTTAAAATTCTTAAAACTCCTAAAATTCTTAAAATTCTTAAAATTCTTAAAATTCTTAAAATTCTTAAAATTCTTAAAATTCTTAAAATTCTTAAAATTCTTAAAATTCTTAAAATTCTTAAAATTCTTAAAATTCTTAAAATTCTTAAAATTCTTAAAATTCTTAAAATTCTTAAATTTCTTAAAACTCTTAAAATTCTTAAAATTCTTAAAATTCTTAAAATTCTTAAAATTCTTAAAATTCTTAAAATTCTTAAAATTCTTAAAATTCTTAAAATTCTTAAAATTCTTAAAATTCTTAAAATTCTTAAAATTCTTAAAATTCTTAAAATTCTTAAAATTTTAAAATTCTTAAAATTCTTAAAATTTTAAAATTCTTAAAATTTTAAAATTTTTAAAATTTTTAAAATTCTTAAAATTTTAAAACTCTTAAAATTCTTAAAATTCTTAAAATTCTTAAAATTCTTAAAATTCTTAAAATTCTTAAAATTCTTAAAATTCTTAAAATTCTTAAAATTCTTAAAATTCTTAAAATTCTTAAAATTCTTAAAATTCTTAAATTTCTTAAAACTCTTAAAATTTTTAAAATTCTTAAAATTCTTAAAATTCTTAAAATTCTTAAAATTCTTAAAATTCTTAAAATTTTAAAATTCTTAAAATTCTTAAAATTCTTAAAATTTTAAAATTCTTAAAATTCTTAAAATTTTAAAATTCTTAAAATTCTTAAAATTCTTAAAATTCTTAAAATTCTTAAAATTCTTAAAATTCTTAAAATTCTTAAAATTCTTAAAATTCTTAAAATTTTTAAAATTTTTAAAATTCTTAAAATTCTTAAAACTCCTAAAATTCTTAAAATTCTTAAAATTCTTAAAATTCTTAAAATTCTTAAAATTCTTAAAATTCTTAAAATTCTTAAAATTCTTAAAATTCTTTAAATTCTTAAATTTCTTAAAACTCTTAAAATTCTTAAAATTCTTAAAATTCTTAAAATTCTTTTAAATAATAAAACTCCTCAAATTCTTAAAATTTTTAAAATTCATAAAATTAAAATTCTAAAAATTCTTAAAGTTCATAAAATTCCTGAAAAAATCTTAATATTCTTAAAAATCTTATAATTCTTAAAATTCTTAAATTTTTAAAAAATCTTAGAATTTTTATAATTCTTAAAATTCTTAAATGCTTTAAAAAAATTTAAATTCCTAAAAAAAATAAAAAATTCAAAAATCGAAAAAAAATAATTTTGAAAATTCAGCGAGTTTTTAAAATTTTAGTTTCAAATTTCTAAATTTTAAAAAAATCTCAAAATCCTCAGAAATCGCAAATTTTTCAAAATTCTCAAAGTTGAATTAGCAAATGTTCACTTTCCTCAAAACTCGCAAATTTCCCAAAATTTTCTCAATATTTTCAAAGTTTTTAGAAATCTCAATTCTCAAAATTGTCGAAATGCTTTAAATTCTCAAATTCCCAAAATTCTCAACAATGTTTTCAATGTTTTCAAAAATCAAAATTATCAAAATATTGCCAATTTTCAAATGTGCCCAAATTGTCAAAAATGCCGAATTGTCAAAATAGTTCAAATTGTCTAAATCGGAAGTTTTTTTTAAAAGGTCCAGTAAACCAAATTTCCAGTTTTTGCTTTTGGATGTTTTTGAAACCGCTTTGAGTCAGGGTATTAAAAATACCCAAAAGCAAAGACTGAAAATGAGGTTCATTGGACATTTAAAAAAACTCCAGAAATTTTCCAAACCGCCCAAAGGTCCAAATTGTCAAATGTGGTAAATTTGTCAAAATAGCCAAGTTTGGCAAATTTGTCATTTTTTTCAAATTGTCAAATTGTCAATTGTCAATTGTAAAAATTGTCAAATTTGTAAAATTTGTCAAAATTATCAAAATAATCAAAATCATCAAAAATATCAAAATAATTTAAATTATTAAAATAATATAAATGATTAAAATTGTTAAAAATCTCAAAAATCATATAATCGACAAAATTCTCAAAAATTATAGAATTGACAAAATTCTCAACAAAAAAAAAAAAGCCGAAATCACATAATTCTCAAAACTTTCAAATTCCTAACTTTTTTTAAATTTTCAAAATTCACAAAGTTTTCAAAGTTCGTAAAACTCTCAACACTTTCAAAATTTTCATTTTTTTTTCTAAACAATTGCAATGCTTAATTCTCAAAACTCGTAACATTCTCAATTTTTTCAAAACTCCCCAAATTATCTAAATTCTCAATATTCCGAAAAATGATAAAAAAATTACAATTCCTAAAATTATCAAAATTTTCAAAAACACCAAATTTCTTTTAAATAAATAAATTCTTAAAAAAATATTTTTTAAAAAATTACTAGATTTTAAAAATAATTTAAATTTCAAAATTCTCAACGTTTTTAACATTTTTAAAACTTTCTGCTTTTTAAAAATTCCTTATTTTTTTTTTTTTTTTTAAATCTGTTTTTTTTATTTTAAAGAAATTCAAAATCTGAGGGTTTTTTTTTTCAAAAGGACGTAACCTTGCCTGAAAACGCCCAATGTTACTTTAGAAATCTTCAAAATTATCAACATTTAAAATTCTCAAAATTTTCAAAATTCTTAAAACTCTCATTTTTTTTCAAAATTAGCGAAATTTCTAAAGTTTTTCAAAGTTAAAAAAAAATCCCAAAATTCACAAAATTTCTAAACTTTAAAGCCCAAAAATTCTAATGCTCTTAATTTTTAAATTTGAAAAAAAAAAATGAATATTAGGAAATTAGTTAATGCAGAAATCCGAAAATTTTAGAAATTTGGCAATTCTTAAATAGCAAAAAACTTTAAAAATTGTAAAGTTGTTCTAAAATTCTGGATTCTATGTTTAAAAGTTGTTTATGAATCGACACATCATTTTTTTATGATTCATTGCAAAATATGTAAAAAATTAACTTGATAAAATTGCCAACATTGATAGGTTTGCCCTCCAATTAGATGCCTGCGGTGGAAATGCCCTTAATACGATACTAATCCGCCTCTCTTTTTGCAGCTCTCCCCGGACGAAACGGTGTACATCGACGCGCTCGGCAACCTGCTCGAGATTTGGCTGTACATCGTAAACGACAAGGAAAACTACCCAGTCGAGGTGATGGTCCCGTTTGTGACGCAAATGTTCGAAAAGTACGTCCAGTACCACCTGGCGGCGCCGGATGGAATGCGGGGCGTCGGTCGGGACTCCGAGCTGATTGACGAAATCGCCGAGTTTGAAGAGTCCGATCGGGAGCGGTTTAAGGAACAGCTGATTATAATTGGGTACTTTGGACGGGAGATTCTGGGACATTCGTTGCCACTGCTGTCTAAGCTGTTGGAGGATCGTACGAGGAATTTGGGCACGCAGCTGCACCGATTACACTCGACCAAGACGATGGACGAGGCGGGGTCGAAGGCGTTGGTGAATTTGTTCGAGGATATTCACTGGATCTTGCTGGTTACGGGGCACGTGTTGGCACTGGAGGCGGACGGCGAGTCGGCGATGATTCCGGGGGAGATTCTGCAAATGTGCAGCCAGCAGATTGCGTCGAACGTGACGGACGTGAACAATAGCTTGAAGTTGTTGGCGTCGCCTAATCAGGACATTCAGGAGATTCCAAACGCGGAGATGAACGCGGATCCGGTGATTCGGCTGATCGCTGCCGGGTTTCGGTTGTGCGAGCTGGAGAAGAGTGCGATCGAGGTGAGGATGTATCAGTTTTTGAGTCCGGAGTTGAGCACCACGTTGGTTTGGTTCATGCGAAGGTGGAGCGATGCGTACCTGATGCCGTTGAACGAGGATTCCGTGAGTAGCATTTTCAAGGAGGCGTTTGGGTCGCGAACGCCCGGTTCGGTGTGGGTCATCAACTACCTGCTGAACAAGATCTGCCTCAACGCACAGTTCCTGCGGGCGGAGCAGTCCGTCATTGAAGAGACGTGTGATCTGTTCCTGGTGTTGCTGCGACGGCGAGATCGCTGCCAAGCGATCTTCAACTCGGAGTACTTCCGATCGATCTGCGACCTGAAGAGCGTTGACCTACCGGTGGCGATCAAACGAAAGCTGCTGAAAGGGTTCGTGATGGTGGCTTCCAGCGTGGAGAGTGACGAGTTGAGGCACGAATACCTCGGGAAGATCCTGCAACCGATTGAAGACAAGTACAAAATGTTGATCTCACATCAGAATTTCCAGTCCGTGTACCAGAACGAAGAGGTGCAGCTGAAGGTGATTGAAATTCTGGAGGAACTGATCGGGTGTGTGCAGGGCGCGTACCAGAACTCGATCACGATCATTTTCTCCAAGATCCAGAACATCTGCAAGGAGTTGCCCACGTTTTTGGACCTGTACCACAATTATACGGTGCGTAGAAAAACAATTATTTTCATGTGCTAGAATTCCTTTTAGAATTTTCAGGAATATTAAGAATTTTAGGAATTTTGGGAACTTTAGGAATTGTAGGAATTTAAGAAATTTTTAGAATTCAGGAATTTTAAGATTTTTTGGGAATTTTAGGAACTTTTGAAATTGTTGGATTTTTAGGAATTTCAGAAATTTTAGAAACTTTGTGAATTTTAGGAACTTAAGGTTTATTTTTGATTTTAGCAATTTTATGAATTTCAGGAACTTTAGAAATTGTAAGAATTTTAGGAATTTCAGGAATTTTAGCAATTTAAGGATTTTTAGAAATTTTAAGAATTTTAAGAATTTTAGACATTTTAGGAACTTTAGAAATTGTAAAAAATTAAGGAACTCAGGTATTTCAGGAACTCAAGGAATTTCAGGAGTTTTATGATTTTTTTTGGAATTTCATGAATTTGAGGATTTTTTTTTTAAATTCAAGAAATTTTAAGAATTTTTGGAACTTTAGAAATTGTTGGAGTTTTTGGAATTTCAGGAATTTGAAAAACTATATGAATTTTAGAAATTTTTAGAATTTTAGGAATTTTAGGAATTTTAAGAATGTTAGCAATTTTAAGAATTTTAGGAATTTTAGGAACTTAAGGAATTGTAGGAATTTTAGAAACATCAGGTATTTCAGGATTTTTTTTTTGGGAATTTCAGCAATTTTGAACTTTTTGAACTTTAGGAATTGTAAGAATTTTATGAGCTTTAGGAATTTCAGGAATTTTAGGAATTTTAAAAATTTTAGGAATTTTAGGACTTTAAGAAATTTTTAGAAATTTAAGATTTTTGGGAATTTTAGGACCTTTAGGAATTTTGTGAATTTTATGAACTTTTTGAACTTTAGGAATTGTAAGAATTTCATGAACTTAAGGAATTTTAGAAATTTTAAGAATTTTAGGGATTAAAGAAATTTTGAGAATTTTAGAATTCCAAGTATTTAAAGATTTTTAGGAAGTTTAAAAATTTTAGGAATTTTAAGAATTTTCGCAATTTTAGGATTCTTTTTATTTTAAGAATTTTAGGAACTTAAGGAATCGTAAGAATTTTAGAAACTTAAGGTATATCAGGAATTTTAAGAATTTTAAAAATTTTAAGAATTTTAAGAATTTTAGGAATTTTAGGAATTTTAGGAATTTTAGGAATTTTAAGAATTTTAGGAATTTTAAGAATTTTAAGAATTTTAGGAATTTTAAGAATTTTAGGAATTTTAAGAACTTTAGAAATTTTAAGAATTTTAGGAATTTTAAGAATTTTAGGAATTTTAAGAATTTTAGGAATTTTAAGAATTTTAGGAAATTTAAGAATTTTAGGAATTTTAAGAATTTTAGGAATTTTAGGAATTTTAGAAATTATAGGAATTTTAAAAATTTGAGACATTTTAAGAAATTTAAGGATTTTTTTTTTGAATTTTAGGAATTTTAGGAACGTAAGGAATTGTAAAAAAATAAGAACTTCTGGTATTTCAGGAATTTGAGGAATTTAAAGAATTTTAGGAATTCGAGGAAATCTAGGAATTTTAAGAAGTTCAGAAATTCTAGGAATTTTAAGAATTTTAGGAATATGAGGAACTCTATGAATTTTAAACAATTCAAGAATTTTAGGAATTTCAGGAATAAAAAAAAAAATTTCAGTATTTTCAAGAATTTTATGAATTTTTGAAATTTTAGGATTTTTTTTGAATTTTAGAAATTTTAGGAACTTAAGGAATTGTAAGAATTTTATGAACTTCAGGTATTTCAGGAATTTCATTTGTTAAGTAACTTTAGGAATTCAGGGAATTTCAGGAATTTCATGAAAATTATGAATTTAAGGAATTGTAAAAATTTGAGGAAATTTGGGATTTTCAAAAATTTAAGAAATTTTAGGAATTTAGAAATTAAAAAATTTATAATTTTATAATTTTATTATTTTAGAATCTAAGGATATTAGAACTTTAGATTTTTTTTAAGTTCACGTTTTTGCTTCACCTTCAGACAATCGTCGAGCTCATCCTGGAGCTGGTGTGCGAGATCGTGGCCAACATCGGCAACGCGTCCTCGGAAAAGGTCATCCGAACGGCCGTGCACGAGTGCTGCTTCTCGGTGATCCGCGTCTACGTGAAAAACAACTCCAACCGCGTCTCGCTCGACACGGCCAAGAACGACTCCGACCCGCTCGATCTGATCCTGATCCTGAAGCTGCTCAACTATCTCACCTCCAAGTCGCTGTTTGCGGACGACTTTGCCGGCTCCGAGGACAGCAGCGCCCAGTCGGCGGAGATTTGCATCTTCGGGCTGACGCACATCGTCCCGCTCATCACGGTCGATCTCATCAAGTATCCGGATTTGTGTCTGCAGTACTACAGCACGATCACCTCGTTCATCGAGGAGAAGTCGCATGTGGTGAGTTGTTTTGCAAAAGTTGCAAGTTTCCAAAAATTCTAATTAGATCCTCGCAGATTCCCAGCCTCCACCCGGACCTCCTCAAGCAACTGCTCGGCTCGATCGAGCTCGGCCTCAGCTCGTTCACGGCGGACATCGAGAGCAAGTGTCTCGAGTTTCTGGAGATCTACGCCAACGGCGTCTACTTCCACCAGGATCCGTCCGCCCCGATGGCCCAGCTGTTGCGACCCTTCCTCAAGCTGATGCTGGACATGATATTCGGTCAGAAGATCGACCTCAACAACACGATGGACTGGTACCGGACGGTGTTTGTGGTGATCTGCTGCTTCCCCGAGCACTTCAAGGAGCTGCTGCAGCACTTTTTGAGCGAGCAGTTTGCCGACGCGGAGCAGGGCGCCGGTAAGGATGTGGCCGCGAGCAGCGTGTCGCTGGTGAACAACATGGAGTTTGTGAACAATCGGCTGGTCAAGTCCAAGTTTGTCGATCGATTTGATAAGTTTGTTACGTTGGTGAGCACGATGTACAAAAAGTAAAGGGCGGTGGAGCATGAATGGGGAAATTTGAGGTAAGTTTGACTTTATTTTTATTGAATATTCAGTTCGCGGACAGGACGATTGACATTTTTATGAGTTTTGTTTGACAAATGCCTTATTTTAAATAAATAAGAATATTTAGATGAAAATCATGAATGTTTGTATCTAAGAACTCTATTTCTGATGCGAACAAAATTGTCATTTAGAAAGAAATGACAACAATCCGGAATGACAGGCAGCTCGCAGAAATGGTCTAATTGGGGGAATTTTGGTGGGGTATCAAAATTTATGGTTATCGTTGGCGATTATGATCATTAACATTTTTATGACAGTTTTCACATTCCGAACTAACCGGAAGCCCTTAGAATTGTTTCGATGGGGGGACAGTTCCAAATTTCATGGTTTTCAATACTGAACATGTGGACAAAATCTACCAAATTCCAGGTTCAACCTCTTTCAATAAAGTTCTTTGTCAACCTGTTCATGTCTGCAACATACACCACCGTTTTATTTATTTTTTAATTCTTGCATAAATATGGTAAATTTTAACATCAAGAATCGATTCCACATCAAACCAACAAATAAAAAGAGCGCCAATTTGGTCCTCGCCGAGTTAGGGTGGTCAAAATAACAGCGTTCTCACATTTTTTTTTTGCAAAAATCATTTGTTTTCTTATTGTGTGTCCAGCAAAATGTATGAAAAAATATTTCTATCCAGGTTTTTAAGCGAAGATGGCGTTCGAATGGTGAACGCCCGAAATGTCAAAATCGCGCAGTAGCACCAACATTAGAAAAAAAATGTGGCTGTCATGCAATGGCACACTTGTTCCGTAATGTTGGTACCACTGCGTGATTTTGACATTTCGGGCTTTCACCATTTGAACGCCATATTCGCTTAAAAACCTCGATGGAGAAGCACCTAACTAATTTCTCTAATTTGAAATTTGTAATTTGTAATTTGTGGAAAGACTCTGTTACGAGATACGTAACTCTAGAGAGAGCGAGGGAAAACACGACTGGTTGTGGGGAAAGTTAAATGTGGAATGAAGTTTTATTGAACGGAAAACTTAAAGTTAATGATCACCGATTGTCATTGATTACTTCGATCTTCATTACTCCTCCTCAATCAGTGATCTTGAAGTCCCATAGCAGCGCGATGTAACTCCAGTTTCTGCTTCTGTAAAGGCTTGGTCAATCCATCGGCTACCTGCACTTCGGTGTTGATATAGGTAATCTCGACATCGCCACGATCTAGTGTGTCCCGTATAAAGTGGTGACGAATGTCAATGTGTTTCGTTCTGGAGTGGAAACCACCGTTCTTCGAAACGGCTATGGCGCTCTGGTTGTCGCAGTAGATGACGATCTCCTCATTCTTCTCGATCCGGGCGCGTAGACGTTTCCACCACAAAGCTTCTTGTACTGTGGCAGACAAGGCCATGTACTCCGCCTCGCAGGTTGACAACGCCACGGTTTGTTGTCGTTTGCTGCACCACGAAATAGCTCCACCTTGCGCGATGAAAACGTATCCCGTTACAGACTTCCGGCCCTCGCAGTCTGCGGCCCAATCAGCATCCGTGTACCCCTTGATGTCTGCGTTACCGTCCTTCCGATACGTCAACTTGAACTTCGATGTCCCTCGCAAGTACCGCATCAGGTGTTTGACGGCGTTCCAGTGCTTGTCTCCGGGGTTGTCGTTGAAGCGGCACAGAACGTTCACGGCGTGGCATATATCTGGACGGGTGCACTGTCCCAGATACATCAGGCAGCCCACTGCCTCCTTGTAGGGTACGTTCGCCATCCGCTTGGCTTCTTCAGGATCGGTTGGTTCCATCGACTTGGTCAGATTTTCGGCGGCGTTCATCGGTGTGGCAACCGGCTTGCAGTTGGACATCTGGAAACGAGCCAACACAGACTCAACGTACGCCTCTTGGTCCAGTGAAACGGAGTCCTTGGTCCTTGAAACACGAATGCCCAAGACGTGCTTAGCTGGGCCAATATTCTTCATCCGAAATTCACCACAAAGTTGATCCTTGACCTCCTTCCTCCAGCGCTTGCAGTTGCTGAAGATCAGCAAGTCATCCACGTACAGCGCAAGAAACAGAACCTTCTCTCCGACGACCTTGTAGTATACGCACGGGTCGTAGTCGGCACAAGTGAGACCAAACTTCTTCAACGCAGCATCCAGCTTGAGGTTCCACACGCGGCTGGACTGCTTCAAGCCATAGAGTGCCTTCTTGAGTCGGCAAACCTTCGTCTTGTCTTGGTCGTCAAAACAGGGCGGCTGTTCCATATAGATTTCCTCGGTCAGCTCACCTTGGAGGAACGCGGTGATGGCATCCATCTGGTCGATCTGGAGATTCATCCTGGCAGCGAGCGCAAAGAGGTACCGTAGGGAACTATGACGAACCACGGGGGAATACGTTTCTTCATAATCCACCCCCTTTCGCTGAGAGTACCCTTTGATCACCAGCCTTGCCTTGTATCGATCCACCTTGCCGTCAGCGTCCACCTTCGTCTTGTAGACCCATTTGCATCGAATCGCCTTCCGATCAGCTGGTAGTTCAGTCATCTCCCAGGTCCCGTTGCTGATGAGAGCATCGTACTCCTCCTGCATCGCACGTCTCGAGCGGTCGGAATCGTCACGTGTCAACGCTTCTTGGTGCGTACACGGGTCATCGAGATTGCGCTGTGAACAATTGGAACCAGTATCGCCATCGTGGACATCAACATGGGAATACTTGCCGTGGGGTGGGCACCCCCTATCGTTGAGCATCAACCCATGTTGGAAAACGTCGTCAACTGGTCTTTGATTTGATGACGACGGGGGTGCAGTGCTGGCAGCATTCTCTCGTCGGGCAGCTGAAGTGGACGATCCGTCCATCATCGGGGCATCTGAAACACGCGAAGAGCGCTTACCATTGCACTGGACATTGAAATCTTTATACTTGCCAGGGATTGCGCGCTCCCTACCGCTGCGCCTCAACGCCTGTGACTGGGGCGGATGTGAAGATTGTCGCGGCGGGAGCGCAGGAAGTGTCACGGAGTCATCAGCATCCTCGAACTCGTCCGAACTTGTATCGGATGCCTCCTCTTCTTCCACTTGCTCGGGTTCTTGAGCAGGTTCCGGTTCTTGAGCAGGTTCCAGCTCTCGAACAGGTTCTGGTTCTTGAACAAGTTCTTCAAAATCCAACCTCACGTACGTCGACTGTGGCCCGTTGGTAGCTTTGAGAGTTGTCCTTCCGTCGCGATCCGCCAATCCTTCATCGAGGAAAGTCACGTCCCGGCTCATGAAGATCTGCTTCGATTTCACGTTGTAGAGACGATAGCCCTTCGTCTCCTCGTCGTACCCGATCAGGATACATTCAACCGCCTTCGGATCCCATTTGCGCCGCTTCTGTTTCGGGACATGGGCCATCGTTGTCGTCCCAAACACTCGCAAATTGGACAGATCCGGTTTACGACCAGTCCAGGCTTCTTCTGGTGTCGTCTGAATCCCCGTGCACGGAGATCGGTTGATCAAATACACGGCAACAGCAGCTGCTTCCGCCCAAAACGTCTTCGGCAAGTTGGCCTCGAATAGCAAGCAACGTGCCTTCTCGACGATCGTCCGGTTGGCCCTCTCCGCTAGACCGTTTGCTCGGGTGTGTACTCAACGGTGGTCTGGTGGCGAATCCCCAGCTGACTCAGGAGCTTCTCGAAACCCTTGTTTTTGTACTCCGTCCCGTTGTCCGTACGCAAAACCTTCAGCTTGTGTCCTGTCTGCCTCTCTGCCATGCTGTGAAAGTCCTTGAAGCAGCGAGTCACCTCTTCTTCGGATTTGTGACGCAGGAAGTAGATGAACATCTTCCTCGTCCGATCGTCGATGAAAGTGATGTAATATCGACTTCCACCGATGGATACCTGCTCCATTGGTCCGCAGATATCGGAATGCACCAACTCAAGCACCTCGGTCGCTCTGGTTCCACTCTTGTTGAAAGGCAGCCTGGTCTGTCGCCCCATGGGACAGATTTTGCAGCCAGCAGCACTATCAGCCTCCAGGAATTGGACTCCAGTCACCATGCCGTTGCGCAATCTGGTCAAGTTCTTGATTGACAAATGACCGGTACGCTTGTGCCACAGCTCAACGGTTGTCGGCTGACACACCAGCACCTTGGGTACGTCCTGTTCCAGCTTGAATAGTCCGTTCGAGCGACTTCCGGTCGCGATGCACGTGCCCTCGAGATCGAGCACTTCACAGCCCTTCTGGCCGAAAACAACGGTGTGGCCACTATCGACAATTTTACCTACCGACAGTAGATTGACTACCAGTTCCGGAATCAGCTGCACTCCGTTGACGTCAATCTCTTCTCCACAGGTCGGATGTAGCACGGCAGTGCCCTCCGCGACGACCTGCATTTCGCCTTTGTTTGCGGCGAACTTCTTCCCATCTGCTTGATGAGCGTCACGCAGCAACGACTTCGTCCGGGTGAGATGGCAAGTGGCTCCGGAATCGAAGAACCAGTCCTCAGTCTTCATCTCGTCCATCGTCGTCAGCACGGCACCAAATGCACGACCTGGCTTGCTACCACCTTTTCTCTCCGGCGGTTTCGACGACGACTTGGCGGGACAATCCCGCGCGATGTGTCCAAACTTGTGACAGGAATGGCACTTTGGACCCTTGGACTGCGGCTTACCAATATTCTCCTGCTTGTAGCTCGGCTTGCCCTTCACCGCAAACGCTGGTTCGATGGTCTCCGTCGGCTCGTGATCCTCCTGCAGCAACTTTGTTTTGATCAGGTCGCCCGTAATCTTCGAGCCAGAGTTTTGTAGCGCCATCACCATCGGCTTGTAGCTTTGAGGCAGGCCAGCAAGCAGCAGCATTCCAACCCATTCTTCCGAAATCGGGAATCCGACACCACCGAGTTGGTTTGCGGTAGCAACCATTCTCGTCACGTACGCCTCCATGGATACGGAGTTGGCCAAGTTCGTTGTCATCAGCTTGTGCAGGAGACCCCAGCGACGCGTCAATCCGTTGTCTTCGTAGGTCTGCTCCAGCTTGTCCCAAGCGCCTTTGGCCGTTGTTGTCCCCTGGACATGGACGTACAACGAAGGGTCGAGGCCAAGAATAATCTTTCCTCGAGCTTTACGGTCCTTCGCCTTCGGAATTGCTTCAGGCGTACCGTCATCCTTCAGGTTCGGTTCCACAGCTTCCCACAGCTCCTCCGTTTCCAAGTAGGTCTGCATACCGAATTTCCACGTGCACCAATTCTCCCTGCCGAGCAATCGTTCGACGACCGGAGATGGTCCGTAGCGTGCGCCATTCTTGAGGAAAACGGTTCTTCAGGAAAACTGCTTGCGTGAACTTCTTGTTTAAAATTCTTGGGGAAACTTCTTGCGAAAATTTTCAATCTTCTAGAAGCTTAGACACTTTCCACCCACACCTGGGCCCATAACCTCTAGAGAGAGCGAGGGAAAACACGACTGGTTGTGGGGAAAGTTAAATGTGGAATGAAGTTTTATTGAACGGAAAACTTAAAGTTAATGATCACCGATTGTCATTGATTACTTCGATCTTCATTAGTAACGTCATTATTGAATGGCCCCAAGTAATGTTTTTACTCATCTTCTTTCTGATTTGAGTAAGAATTCATCAATAAATCCTCTAAAAGCATCAGGAAATACAACACTAATGTAATGATTAACCGGAGCGTTTGGTACGGTATGTCCACGCATCCTTCCTCCACTGTAGATTCTGTGAAACGTGTTCCGTTCTCAGAATCATATCTGCGGTAAACTCAATGCAGTAGGGCTGGCCGCTTTAATGTTTACAATACATTTTCAGGTGTTCCCGGATGTTTTTGAAATTGGGGAGTTGTTTGCAATATCAGCGCTGTTGAACCACCCTTAAATCACTTGAAAAAAATTCAGAAAATATGTAATTTAAGAAAAATATCATGTTTTTATATTTTGCAGTATGGATATTAAACGATTAGAAATTTTGTATACAGTTCTAATGTTTTAGATTTTCTGGCATTTAGCTCAAATATTCTCAAAATATTTTTTTTATAATATGTACTCAAATTTTAATAATTATGGGCCTAAATGCAACCGAAAAAATCTTTTTCTGAAAAATCAACCTTGTTGAACCACCCTAATAAGTACTATTTTTTCACAATATTCGTATTTTTTTAAAACACTCAAGTTTTTTTTATTTCGCAGTATGGATATTAAACGATTCGAATTTTTGTATGCAGGTTCACTAATTTAATGTTTTTGAAATTAAATGCTATTTTTTTTACAAATACCGTATTTCAGTGAAAATACCCAAAACATATCGAATCGCTTGATTCCCATACCGCACCGCAAATTGTGAAAATGTGGGTTTTCTTAATTGTGAAAATTTTAGTATTTTTTTCTCCAAATCCTCTCAAACAGTGAAAATATATACAAAATTCTAAAACTTTTGATATCCATATTACATTTTTTGTGTTTTCAACAGATACGTTTTTTTTTACAGTAAAAGTATTTTGTGAAAATTGATGTGTACTTACAATTTGAAACTTTCTACATTATTAATTCAAGATACTTTAAAATAATTTATGAAAATAACATATTAGTGAAAGCTTGAATTAATCAATTTAAGTAAGTTATTTCAAATGAGTGATTATCAGGGGTTGTTCAAATATTACGTCCAGAGATTTTCGGGATTTCAGATTATCGAGAATAACCTTATTAATTAACAAGCTTGATCAATACTAATCCACTTTTCTGATTACTGATACTATATAATTACTAGTTGGTGTTAAACACTTCAATCAATTAATTTTCAGGTTCCATTTAAATCATTGAAGATGATCTTATCACAAAAATTGGCTTCAGGATGAACACATTTGACAGTTTGAGAACTCAACGTAACCAGAAGCCTAACAAGCATAAAAAACGGTAAAATCTCATCACGAGAAAAGACATGCAGCATGGAAAACACCAAGTGAAAAAAAATGACCTAAACTGATTCTAGAAGGAGCAAAGCTAACTGTGCATAACAATCGGTCGGAATGTGTGTGTAACGAAAGAGAACGAAATGTAAAGTTATTTCTTTCTTTGTAAGAAAACAAGTTTGTTGAACGACAAAAAAAAATGAGCTGTTACTTATTTGTGTTTGTTTGTTTGTTTTGTGTCTTTTTGTGATCGTCTCTCTTTAAATGTTGCCTTCGTTTTTCGAGACTTTTTCTGTATCTAAAAAAAACACGATTTAGGTAGAAATTTAAGCTCTCGTGTACTGCTGACACACACACACACACACACTAAATTAAACACACACAACTAGTGGTACTGATATTGTAGCTAGGACGGCGCGAACTTAGGCTAGGATTTTCGAATGGGCATTTTGGAAAGAAATGTGTACACCAGAGCTTTCTGTTTTAAGATTCTTCCATTATTTTTTGTCTTTCTTAAAAAGGTAAACTCACCAAACTAACCGTTCTGTACAACTAAACTACAATCAACCAGATTTTAACAAAACAAAAAAAATTGCACACAGTGAGTGAAACAAAACTAGACTTTTCCCCTCGTTCTTTCTTACCAAAAAGGCAACGCACTTAAAACTGTTACAATCACTATTACTACTACTACTATTACCACTAAAGTGAAAACTATAACATAGTTAAAAAGAAGAAGAGACATCCAATCAAACTTTTAGAAAGCCATCCAATTTTATGATGCAGCTCGGTTGTGGAATTTCGCTCATTCAGCTAACATCGATGGCCTTTTCATCACCTCCATAATTTCTTCTGATTGACCTGTCATGTTGTTTGACAAAAACTTATCGCAACTATTAGAACTTTGTCCCACTTGAAAAAAGAAGATGAAATTTAGTTGAGTTATGCGACAACTATTACTACTAAATGCAGCCCAGACTCGATTATCCGAAGCCTCGATTATCTGATGGTTTGTATTGGATTTCGGATAATCGAATAACGAATAAAAAAAAATAAATATTATTTTTATTTTCTTACTTTAAACATCAAATTCGGGTTCTGCGACCCCATTTTAATCAAATTTGAATAGTTGGAATGTTAGTTAAGTTACAAAATTCTGTTTTTTCATATTTCATCATTGCCATTTTGGCCGCCATCTTGGAATGAAAAAATCTAAATCACTTTCTTAAGCTCAACAATCAAAAATAAGTAAAAGATTTTTATTTTCGTGATTCGATTATTCGAATTTTCAATTATCCAAAGTGAAACTTTGTCAAGGCCTTCAGATAATCAAGTCTGGACTGCATGAGTATTTTTTTTCTTATTTTTGGAAAGGAAACAACTGAAACGAACATTCTCTTAGAATAGGTTTTTGAGTGGAAAGAGATAGAAAACAATGTTGTTAACGATTATTTATCAATGTTCGATTACGATATTAGCTTTAACGATCCACGATTATTCTACTGGCGAAGAACTTTTAAATTCTAATACTTTAAGCTATGTTTGCATTTTACAAACTTTATATTTTGTTTTGAAATAAATTAGGATTTTCGAAAAAAAAAAATCAATTATTGTCATTTTTTGATTTTCAAATATGAGAGGCAAAAGACGCAAAATTTTGAATGATTTTTTCACCATTTAAGTTTTTCCGTGTATTTTTTTGTAATTTTTTCTAAGTATAATTTTTTAGAATACTCTTATTTTATTTATTTGGAACGTGTCAATAAAGCAATTTTGAGTTGTTAATTTTTTTTTGATTTTTTCGGAGACATTTTATTGTCTGCTCTACAACTTTGTAGAAAATTGTTGCACTCTAAAAATTAACCTTGGAATGTGACAAAAATCAAGAAAAATGGCAGAGGATTTAGACAATTTTGTATTTTTTCGATGAAAATTTGTTTTTTTTTCGGTATTTTTATTTTGGCCATTAAATTTGGGGCCGATTTTACATAGAAATCCCTTTGATACGAAATTTTCTAAAATATCACCATTTCAGGTCAAAATCCCGCCTTTTTAAAAATGTTGTAAAAATCCATTCAAATTTAACTTTTTTCACATTTTTTTCACTTTGTACTCTAATTATGTGAAAAATTATTCCCAAAATATTGTGTTGATTGACACCAATATTTCTTATTATAAAAAATTATTGTTTTGAAAATACGGTATTAAAGGATTTGTATGTTACAACAAAATTTCTTATTTGACGAAAATTCACTATCATTTTCATTTCGTTTGTCACTCATATTTCGAACTATAAACACTGAAGTGTTTAAATAAAATGCGATATTTTGAGATTTTTTTTTTTAGTTTTTTTCAAACCTTTAGTAGCAAAATATGATAAGAAGCCATCCGCAAACTACTTTTGCGAAATTTTGGAAATTTCAGATTCCACCCCCTAACCCTTACCTTACCCCTTGTGGACAATTATTTTCTGTGGAAATCGTCAATCACTTCTTTGCACGTGGTTTGTGAATGGCCTTTTTGAAAATGATTTAAATGTTAAAAAAAAATCCTCTATGATGTGGTCGGTAAATCGATAAAAATGACGATAGCATTATATCGTAAGCTTCGAACGATAACTTTATCATTTAACAACGTTGATAGAAAACTGTAAAGCTCGGCAAAGACAAAAATTTGCTCTATTCCAAAATTTGCAAATTTCCGAACAAAATCGTCTCTTATAATCTCTCTCTTTCTCATGCGAAATTAAATAAGAGAATTAGTGTGAATGAGAGAGGGGGAGAGAGAGACAGTAAAACCGTTCGAAACGAGTCTTTTTTCTCTCTGCTTTCTGCAACACGTTGTGTTGTGACAGCTTCGTCGCTCTCTCTCTCAGAAAAAAATGTTCGCACTTGAAAGAGAGAACAAAGAGGACAACACAAATGCGATTTTGCCGGAGCGAGAGAGCTTTTTCGCTGCAGATTTGCTAGAATTTTGCGATTCTGGGTAGAATAGGCGAACAAAAAGAAGAAGAAGAAAAAAAAACAAAACTAATTAAACCTAAACTATACGGGGGCAAATCGTAGATAAAAAAAAACCAAGATGTTTTGAGGTCGATTTTTACACGCACTTTTTGCATGAATTTTTATTCTTAGTATCACAATAAACACACGGAAAAAAGAAGCGCGGCATTGGGCAAGAAAAAAAACATAACTATATATTTATACATGAGTGAAGGCACTTTTTGTGAAAAGAAACGTTGCCAATATTGGCATCAAAGTGCGATCGAAAGAAAGTGCGAACAAATTGGAACTTTGTAACGAAGATTTTTTCTTTTGTAAACGAACCTTTATTGCCGGTAAAATATTAATTTCGTACATTTTTTGCTCGCTTCGCTGTTGAAGAATCAAACATGAAACCGTGACGCTATATTTGTAGTGAAATATATATTATATATTTATTGTAAGATCGACTTAAGTGTTGCTATTTATAGGATCAGATTTTTTACGCGCTTCGATTCGTGGTTCGTTTTTTGGACACACCATTTTACTATACATTTATTTGTAGACATCTTTCACGGATAGTCGCGCAGCCATTTTTCCTCTACATTTAAAACGTCTTTTTCTTGTTATTTAAAATCCTCACAAAGTAAGCAAAACAAACTGTTATACATCTCATATATTTGTATAGAGCAGAACAAACTAACGCATATTTATCGAATCGTTCCCTTTTTAATTCGTGTAAATACCATTAAAAAAACTCTTTGAAAGCCATACGATATGTGTTTTAGTTAAATCATGTAGTTTTAAGCTGGAAACAGAATACCATCCCAAGATAAACATATATAAATTGCATAAACAAAACTCAAAGTTGAACCCCGTTTGTTGGACACGATTACAAATAAAAAATAGTTTTTGGAACGAAACAAATTTTTTGCACCTTTCTACACAGTAAAACAAACTTTAACAATCCCTACACATACACAAGTACACGACGTTTCCTCTCTGTCTGATAGCAGTAGTTTTTAAAAATTCACAAATTAAAAACTCAGATCTGAGCAAAATCGGCACACTCACACAACCACTTGGAGTAAATATAAGCACACAATATAAAATACACACCCACACATTTTGGAAACAAGTTACAAATTGTAAAACATTGGAAAATCATTTCTTCCTTCTCCCTAAGAAAAAAAAAAGAAAACGAAAAGTACATGAATGAGACACAAACACACCTATAAAGTGTATAAAAACAGTCATCCTCGACGTAAAGACAGCAAAATAACACTGAAAAAAATCAAAGATATTAAGTTAAGAGTGGCAACTTGAGATCGCATTTTTCGTGAAGAAGAAAAAAAAATAAACGAGTGTGTGAAATTCGATATCTACTTTCTAAAAGTACAAAATAAACTTATTATTACGAAGAAAAAGAAACAAGCTGAACAAAATAAAATAACACAAAAAAAAAGCAAGCGGGCGAGAGTGAGCGAGAGCGAGAGAGAAAACGTTAGCTAAGCGATTTTAAAATTAATCTTTCCGACAAGTGATACACTGAGAAAAAAAAACACAAATAAAATGCGGGCAGATCCACGCGCGACCGGATGCAACTGGGAATGGGCGCCAATGCCGTTCTGGGAAATTAATTTGAAAAGTATTTTTCTGATCTAAAACATTCCGAACTAGTCCGTTAATAATTTAATAATTTAATAATTTAATAATTTAATAATTTAATAATTTAATAATTTAATAATTTAATAATTTAATAATTTAATAATTTAATAATTTAATAATTTAATAATTTAATAATTTAATAATTTAATAATTTAATAATTTAATAATTTAATAATTTAATAATTTAATAATTTAATAATTTAATAATTTAATAATTTAATAATTTAATAATTTAATAATTTAATAATTTAATAATATAATAATTTAATAATTTAATAATTTAATAATTTAATAATTTAATAATTTAATAATTTAATAATTTAATAATTTAATAATTTAATAATTTAATAATTTAATAATTTAATAATTTAATAATTTAATAATTTAATAATTTAATAATTTAATAATTTAATAATTTAATAATTTAATAATTTAATAATTTAATAATTTAATAATTTAATAATTTAATAATTTAATAATTTAATAATTTAATAATTTAATAATTTAATAATTTAATAATTTAATAATTTAATAATTTAATAATTTAATAATTTAATAATTTAATAATTTAATAATTTAATAATTTAATAATTTAATAATTTAATAATTTAATAATTTAATAATTTAATAATTTAATAATTTAATAATTTAATAATTTAATAATTTAATAATTTAATAATTTAATAATTTAATAATTTAATAATTTAATAATTTAATAATTTAATAATTTAATAATTTAATAATTTAATAATTTAATAATTTAATAATTTAATAATTTAATAATTTAATAATTTAATAATTTAATAATTTAATAATTTAATAATTTAATAATTTAATAATTTAATAATTTAATAATTTAATAATTTAATAATTTAATAATTTAATAATTTAATAATTTAATAATTTAATAATTTAATAATTTAATAATTTAATAATTTAATAATTTAATAATTTAATAATTTAATAATTTAATAATTTTTAATAATTTAATAATTTAATAATTTAATAATTTAATAATTTAATAATTTAATAATTTAATAATTTAATAATTTAATAATTTAATAATTTAATAATTTAATAATTTAATAATTTAATAATTTAATAATTTAATAATTTAATAATTTAATAATTTAATAATTTAATAATTTAATAATTTAATAATTTAATAATTTAATAATTTAATAATTTAATAATTTAATAATTTAATAATTTAATAATTTAATAATTTAATAATTTAATAATTTAATAATTTAATAATTTAATAATTTAATAATTTAATAATTTAATAATTTAATAATTTAATAATTTAATAATTTAATAATTTAATAATTTAATAATTTAATAATTTAATAATTTAATAATTTAATAATTTAATAATTTAATAATTTAATAATTTAATAATTTAATAATTTAATAATTTAATAATTTAATAATTTAATAATTTAATAATTTAATAATTTAATAATTTAATAATTTAATAATTTAATAATTTAATAATTTAATAATTTAATAATTTAATAATTTAATAATTTAATAATTTAATAATTTAATAATTTAATAATTTAATAATTTAATAATTTAATAATTTAATAATTTAATAATTTAATAATTTAATAATTTAATAATTTAATAATTTAATAATTTAATAATTTAATAATTTAATAATTTAATAATTTAATAATTTAATAATTTAATAATTTAATAATTTAATAATTTAATAATTTAATAATTTAATAATTTAATAATTTAATAATTTAATAATTTAATAATTTAATAATTTAATAATTTAATAATTTAATAATTTAATAATTTAATAATTTAATAATTTAATAATTTAATAATTTAATAATTTAATAATTTAATAATTTAATAATTTAATAATTTAATAATTTAATAATTTAATAATTTAATAATTTAATAATTTAATAATTTAATAATTTAATAATTTAATAATTTAATAATTTAATAATTTAATAATTTAATAATTTAATAATTTAATAATTTAATAATTTAATAATTTAATAATTTAATAATTTAATAATTTAATAATTTAATAATTTAATAATTTAATAATTTAATAATTTAATAATTTAATAATTTAATAATTTAATAATTTAATAATTTAATAATTTAATAATTTAATAATTTAATAATTTAATAATTTAATAATTTAATAATTTAATAATTTAATAATTTAATAATTTAATAATTTAATAATTTAATAATTTAATAATTTAATAATTTAATAATTTAATAATTTAATAATTTAATAATTTAATAATTTAATAATTTAATAATTTAATAATTTTTAATAATTTAATAATTTAATAATTTAATTTTAATAATTTAATAATTTAATAATTTAATAATTTAATAATTTAATAATTTAATAATTTAATAATTTAATAATTTAATAATTTAATAATTTAATAATTTAATAATTTAATAATTTAATAATTTAATAATTTAATAATTTAATAATTTAATAATTTAATAATTTAATAATTTAATAATTTAATAATTTAATAATTTAATAATTTAATAATTTAATAATTTAATAATTTAATAATTTAATAATTTAATAATTTAATAATTTAATAATTTAATAATTTAATAATTTAATAATTTAATAATTTAATAATTTAATAATTTAATAATTTAATAATTTAATAATTTAATAATTTAATAATTTAATAATTTAATAATTTAATAATTTAATAATTTAATAATTTAATAATTTAATAATTTAATAATTTAATTTAATAATTTAATAATTTAATAATTTAATAATTTCATAATTTCATAATTTCATAATTTCATAATTTTAATTTCATAATTTCATAATTTCATAATTTCATAATTTAATAATTTAATAATTTAATAATTTAATAATTTAATAATTTAATAATTTAATAATTTAATAATTTAATAATTTAATAATTTAATAATTTAATAATTTAATAATTTAATAATCGTAGTAAATTGGGATTGCATTTTTAAATTGCTGTGGGAAAAAGATTTTTTTCAGTTCTCAGGGATAATTTTCGGACTTCATTCACAACACCAGTGAGTTTTATTATTTTTGATCACGTTTTTATTCCATGCTCTTGATTTCTATACATTTAATATAAAGTTTTCCCATCAAATATTGGTTGCTCTCTCATCTACAGAATACATGCATTTTTCCAAAAGAAAATATACCAATGTAAGGATACTCATTACATTTTGTCAATGAACTTCCGATAACTTAAACTAAAAAAAAACGATTATTTCTCTCTCTCTTTAATAGGGTGTTCACTAGTTCACTACGTTCGTATTTCTGTTGCATTTTGGAAAAAGAATTATCTTTTTCCTTATAAAAAAGGAAAGAAATAAAAATTAACTAACAACTACGGGCAACGATTAGATTTAGCTTTTTGCGTTTGGAACTTGTTTTTCTTTTGATTACGGTTTCGTTTTTTTGTTGCTTTTTTGCTTGCATTACATTTCTAGTAGTGATTATTTAAGTAAAAATAAAAAAAATAATGCTACTTGTTAACTAAACATAATCCGAACAAATGTACATACATCTTGTGTGTTTTTTTTTTCGCTAGATTACTATACTGGCTCCGGCAATGTCTCGAACTTGGACAGTTCTCGCGTTGTGTGTAATTTTTGTATTGCATCGCCCCAGCACAATTTCAGTGTATTGAATTATTTATTGTTTCAATGAGCGTATTTTAACGTTTAACCTTAAACCACAAAAATATTATTTTTTGTTTTCTCTAGTACAGTTTTGCGCTGCCAGTTTGTTTGCTTGCTTCATGTGTCTTAGTTTCTCGCGAATAAATATAATGTGGGTAAAAACGATGAAAAAAAAAACGTCTAAATCAGTCTTGCAAATTCATTCGAAAGAACGTAACGCGTCAAAATCAAAAGGAAAACAATAAGAAAGTTGATTTTGGTAAATGTAGTTTTAACAACTCAACAAACGATTTCTCTTTCACTAATTGGTATAAAATACAGGGGGGTGCGCAATCGTGTTTTCGTTGGTCACTAAACATTTCCACATTTTTCTAAAATTTTACAAATTTACCAGTTTTGTTTTCACTTTGCTTCGACTTGAAACATTCCCATTTAACATTTTCATTGCGTTTCATTTCGTTTTTTTCTTTTTTGCTTAATCAGTCTTGGTTTCAATTAGAACGACAAATAGTTTTTTTCTTCTTCAATGTTTGATTCTGTTGCTTCACAAATGTTTTTTCTTTGTTTTTCTTCGTTTTACCGTAAAACTCGAATATGGCATTCCTTCGTTTTCTTCCTTTTTCAAAACTAACTTCTAGACACGTACGTTAATGCTTAACATTTCTAACAACACATTTATTACTTCTTTTTTTTCTTGTTGCCTTCTTGCTACTAGTTCAAGAGTTGAGATATGGCTTTGCAACTTAACAGTTTAAAACAAAGAGAAAATATGTTTAGACAATTTTTCTTCCATAGGCACTCAGTGGTGATAACAATAGGGGGGGAGGGAAGTTTGAAAAGGGGAAAATTTTTGCTAGATTTTTACACTTACTAGAAAACAGCTTTTTCAAACAATAGAATAGTCCTCTAGAATAATAGTACAGACGGTGATAGTTTTCTTTTCGCTAACATAACAAGATAGTTTTAGAGATATTTACAATCTGTTCCTACTCTCGCCGAAAAAACTAAAGTTTTAACCAAAAAAACGAACAGCTTTTCTTTTTCAGTGTACTTTTGCATTTTTTCTAGTACGGAATTTGATATGATTTCTTCTCTCCGTGTGGTTGTTTTTATAGTACAGATTTGAAAAAAAACGAGAAAAAAAGAAAATAAAAAAGACATGCAACCATGCAGAACAAAAAAGAACGAAAATAATTTACAAAATAAAAAAAATATTACATTAAAATATTGCACCTCGGTTTTGTTCAACTGATTCGTATGTAGCTGTTTTGTAAAGTTTGTGTGATTGTTTTGTTTTCAGTTTATTGTTTTGTGATTGTTGATTGACTTGCTTTGTTTTGCTTTCAAATTTGAGCTTGTCACGTTTTCACAGGTTGCGCGAATTTTCAACCCACCTGTCAAAACGCTCTGAAAGATGGTTGTGTGCGAGAGATTCCGTTACCGATTCGCCTACTAGATAACACTATTTACCGGATGCATAAAAGCAATCTAGCGTCTTTAAAAAAAATAGAGTTAAACAATAATTGGTGGGATTGCTTTCAGGTCGTTTCAAGGTAACTCATGTTGCGCGGCTTTTTAGTGTGAGTGTGTATGGTAACTTAATTTCTACTACTAGTGTGTGTGTGTGTGTATATGTTTTTGAGCTTTACAAATGTCTTTTGTTTGCTTGTTTGTAAACAACTTTAAATAAAACGGAACAAAATAAGTAACTTTAAGAACCTAACATTACCCGTTTCACAGTAAACATTGAACAAAGAGGGAGCTTCGAGATGTTGTTTTGTAGTGGTGGTGTAAGGAAACACAATAGTACGAAAGAGGTTTCAGAGGACCGAGGAACTTACGGCGACGGCTTACGACGACTCCATGGGAGCGGCGTTGCTGTCGGCGATGATTTCGCGCTTGATGTTGAGCGGGTTGTAGTCGTCCTTGATCTTGGGCGGGGCCGGCACGATCACGGAACCTTGCTGCGGGGGCATGGACAGAACGGAGGGGTGGTGTTGGTGGCTCGAGGGCATGGGCTGCGGGAGACCGATCCACGGTCCGAATCTGGGCCAGCACCTCCGCGTCGGGCCATGGAGAGATCCTCGACGAGATCGTCTCCGCCGCCGCTCACGTCCCGCGGATCTTCGTGATCCATCGAGTCCCGCTCGGTTCCGGAGCGATCGTACACCTCGGAGCCGTTGCTGTGGTGGTGTCGGTCACCTTCGCTCGAGTCCCGCGGGTGGTGATCGCGATCCTCCGGGGATCCCATTGCCGATCGCATGTACTTCATGAGTACGTTCGGGCTTGGGGAGCGAGCGGTGCCGTGGGTTCCCGGCGAGGTGTTGATACCGTTGACCGCTGCATGGGCTGCGGCGGCAAAAGCCATGGCGTGCAGGGCTTCACGTCCGGCGATGTCTCCACCGCGGGCCTCCAGAGCCTGCTGGAGGAAGGACGGATCGAGCAGGGCCGCCGCCGGATGGGGGATCGTCGGAGGCAGATGGTGCCCCGAGTGGTCCATCTTCATCATGCGGTTCTTGTCCTCTTCGTCACGGTGCTGCTGCATCTGGGACTGCGATGGCATGGGCTGCTCGCCGCCGAACATGTGCGACGCTCCGCTCAAACCATACGGGAAGGGCGCCGGGCTACCGCCGGAACTGGGGCTACGCTTGATCGCTCGGTTCATCGGACGGCCGGTGGTGATGCCCAGCTTTTTCACCTTGTCGTACAGGGTGCGCGAGGGGACGCCAAACTTGCGCGAAGCCTGCAGCGCACTCATGCCCTTGCGCACGCACTCGATCGCGTTGATGATGTCCTGGCGGGTGTACTGCTTGTAGCGCTTCCACTCGGGCTTCTGCTGCTGGTGTGGGACGTACGATGCAAGGCGGGCATCGTCCGCGCTGTAGTTGAGGCGCGAGTCGAGCAGGGCATCGTCGTCGTACGACTTGTCACCGTACGGCGAGAGGGGCTCCTTGTGGTGCTGTTGGAGGGAGATGTTTGAGGTTAGAATCGGTTTCAAAAAAGGTCATCAAGTGGGCATTACCTTGTAACCTCCACCGTTGGAGTGGTGACTGCTGGTGAGATCGGCCGGGTGATGATGACCGCCGGCGGTGGCAGGTCCCGCTTCCGGCTTCATGCCGGGCATCGGCTGGAGCGAGAGCGGGGACGGCGAGCTTTGCGAGGAGTCGGCGGCGTTCGGTTGGGCGAGGACGTTCCTCAGGATGGGGGTGTCGCGCAGCATGGTCGTCATGGATTGGAGCTTCTTGCGCTTCAGGGGGTTCATGTCCGAGCTGGAGTCGTACACGGAGCTGAGCATGCTGTGCAGGGGTTGATGGGGTTGGTGCAGGGTCACCGGGATCTGACCGGGTAGTGGCCATCGGAGGTTCTGCGGGGGCTGCTGGGAGGATGATGATGCGGCCGAGGAGGTTTGCGGGAGGTCATCTGGGCGGGGTTCGTTGTCGTGGGGGTAGGACTGGTGGGGTGGCGGCTGCGAGTAGGTCGACGAAGAGGAGTGATCGCGGCGTTCACGTTCTTCATGATCGCGTTCACGATCTCTTTCCCGCTCACGTTCCCGCTCCCGCTCGATTGCCGTGGGGCTGGTGCGTGAGTACAGGCTTGTGTAGGGGGATTTGTACGTGTACGGCGGGGATGAGCTGCTACTTTGTGCGATCGAGACGTTCGTGGAGGTCGAGATCACCGGGGGTGACGACTGCTGCTGGGACTGTTCACTGACCGGCGGTTGCGACGACTTGCTGGCGTAGTTGTTGTTGCTGGCAAACTCCGTCTCGCGTTCGACCACCATCTTCTCGAAGCGACCCTTCAGGTCGGCCATGTCAAACAGGCCCTTGACCTCCAGCTGCTCGGCGATCTTCATGATGCGCGGGATCTGCGCTTGCGTTACGTTAACCTCACCGGTGTACATGTACTCGAGCAGGGCCTGCATCTCGAAGGCCGCCACGCCTGGGAACAGGATGCTACAGTGGTCCATCGGGACATCCTGCAGGATCGACTGGAAGTAGGGCGAGTTCGCGGCGAGCACCACGCGGTGCGCCTTGAACTGCTTCTGCTCGTCCACCACGATCGTGCAGTCCACGTAGCACTCCATCTTGATGAGCGCGTCGAGGATCTCGACCAGGTTGGACTTGTGGTTGTTCCATCGCAGGCAGTACGTCTGCGCTTCGCTGCTGCCCATTTTGACGTTTCTGAAAATAAGAGATCGCGCGTTAGACTCTCAATCCAAACTGAGATCATTTTACTCTCAATCGACAGTTGCATAACTGAAGGCGAAATCATAAAAAAACCTTCTCGCCACTTGTTGTTTCCAGGAATTTGGCAAATGACGTCAAGCTAGAACATTCCTCCACGTGTCCATCGAAGTAGGCGAAAAACCCTCCACCTTTCAAGCAGGCGTAGGGTAATCTAGATTACGATCTGAACCGTGACGCCGCCGCCAAGTCATCGCGTGACTAATCAAGCGAGCTTTATGTGGTGCTGGTGGTGCTCCTCGAATTTTGCAAATTTTATTATTTTGCCTACTTTTGGGCGCCGCCGAAAAGAAACGGTGGAACAGAGGTTGCCTACCGGTAGGGGTAATTACGGGTGGGGATTCCCCCCAGAGGGGGAGAAACAGAAGTTTGCGGTTTGCGAATAAGGGAAAGGAACGCGTTCCCTAGTTTTGCGCGACCCAGGATGAGTGGCACAAAAGCCTGGGAGGTTAAATTATATGGTGCGATAAGTGATTTGCATAAAATCGGGGGCTATTTCGCGATTAGTGTTATTACCGTGGGCAGGCTTGACGTCACTTTGAAGAGAGGAGCGAGTTTTTTGGTGGAAATTTTGAAAGTTGCTCACTTTTCGCCCCTCAAAACAAGTTAGGCCCTTTTGGTTCATCAATTAAAAGTTTATGACATACGCCCTTTTGAACCATTGTCAGTTGTTTTTTTCTCTCTCCATTTATTAGGGTAAAGCCGCAATAAATATTGCACAACTAGCTCTTTTCTCCCACTGGTAGAAAGCGGGCAGTCCAATTAAAGTGCATTTCACAAAGGGCCTAACCTCGACGAGGGATGCACAATTTGCCCGCCCGCGAAAAGGGGCGCGGAAATGAGGGTTTCCCTCCCTGCTTTTTTTTTGCTTTTTTAGAGGTTTTATTTGCCACCAGTTGTGTTGAGTTAATTTGGGATTGTGCGTATTTCCCCTCGACTATTTTTGGGAACGATTTTTGAACGGAAAAAGAAGCCCTTTTTGACACGCGGAGTTCGAGGTTGCTGTGGCGGGGTCAAAGTACTTTCGCTTATTTTTTTTTCTAAATTTTCGGGGAAAGAATGTGAAATGCATTTTTTTGTTGATTGGAAGGATCGGTTTGGCACCCCCTCTGGTGAACAATAGGGGAAAGTGCGTGCAGTTTGAGGTTATTTCTTAATTGTTAGAATTAATTAGAAAACCGGAAGTTTGCCTTTTTTCAAGGGGTAGCATATAGTTGAGTTTTTTAAAGCATAAATTTACTGTTGCTTGTAATTAACTCAGTTTGCTGAAAAGTGCATTCTCCACAAAAAATATTCATTTGGCCCTCTCAGAAAGAGATTTGAATGAGGTACTTTGTGAAATATCGATCCAATGACAGCTAAAAAAACAACGATTTGCAGGCAAAACGTCAGACGTCGCAAGATGAGCTGTTACGTTTCGCCGACGGCGCATAAAATGTTTGTAAACAATGTAAACATAAGCAAATCCAATGTTGCTGAAGAAGGTATTTCACTGCGGGAAACTTGTAAACATGTCAAAACACAGTTTGACATTTTTTGTTTGGAAAAAGTCCGCAGTAACTTTTCAAAAGGATATAAACAAACAGTCTATCCATTTTGCTCTAGTGACAGTTTATGTTGAGTGTGAGCTTGTTTAAATCAATGTTCAGCTTACTTGTCATCGCCAACTGACAAGTTTATCTAAACCGCAACAACAAAAAAGTGCGTGAGAACTTTTCGCCAAACATTTGCGGTTTCCAGAAATCGCACAATTTCCCATACAAAAAAGGCAACAACCTTATCTCACTTTCCGATTTTTCAAACACAACTCAACTTCTCACAAAAGGAGTAGGCGTTGCAAAATCCGCTCCTTTCAAATTTAACTCAAATGTCATCCAAGTCACCTGCGCCGGTGACATCCTTTTACGCCTCAAAGCAGGCCCCGAAAATTGCAGAATTCTTCCCACGATTGCTTCGATTTGCCGAAAAAGGATCAATTATGAGTCGGGCGGCCCCTTTTTCCGTAGGGTTGCTTGCCGAAAAGGCGGAAGGAGAAGGGGTTTTTATTGTGGCGAAAATAGGGTTTTTCGACCCTATCATTGACTGCATTGTGACGGGGTCCGGGGTGTCATTATGCGGATTTTTTTTTTGAGGGCAGGTAAATATCTTGGTTGAGGATGACACGCCGATGAGCAGTGCATAAAAGTGCAAGATTATGCAAATTTGGGCCGGGTTTGTTGTGGGTATTTGGCTCGGGAGTGAAGTGTGCATCGGAATGTAAATTAAGTTTGCTTTTTTTTGGGTTTGGGAAGATTCGGAAGGGTTTCTCTATTTCGATTTGATAGATGTGAGAACTTTGTATGGGAAAGTTGCGATATTTGCATGGGAATTGAAACTTCTGGATGGGTAACAAATAGTGCAGTAATGGGTTCGGCAACGGATTTCCGGATTGTCGTTTTGCATAATTTGCATATTTATGTGATATTGACGCTTTGAGGGATGCGTTTCTCAGAATATTGAAGAATATTGTTCATGTCTAGGGAAAATCATACCTAGTTGAAACCTTAATTGCACTGCTAAAATTGATTTCTCTCGAAAAATCAATTCAAAAACCTCGAGATTTTGAAATTTAGCTGAAATCGTGAACAAATTTCACGATATCATGAAAGTTATTCATAATTTCATGAATGTTTTTCACGGACTCCTAATTTTTTATTATGCTTTCATGATTTTTTTCAAGAATTCGTGAATGAAATTCACGCTGTCATGAATTATGTTCATGAGATCGTGAATGTTTATTCATGCTGAATATTTGTTTGATCGCATAATCATGAAATGTTGGTTATTAAATCATGAACATTGTTCACGATCACATAAATCCGTAGAAATTTTCTACCTGTTTTAACAAATTTCAGTAGAAAAGTCAGACATCTCAATAAACTACCTTTTCTACAAATCAATCTTCTCTCAAAACGGAAGTCCTCAAATTGGATCATCATTAGGCCTTACTTCCCTAATCCTCGGACCCAAATCGAAACAAAGCATCCGAAAATAAAATCTCCAAGCCAAGCCAAAAGCCAATAACGACCGAAAATCTCAAAATCAAAATTGAAAAAATCGCCTTTGACAACTTAACTTTTGCGTTTCCCATGGCTCAGCGAAAAAAGGAAGCTGAGGTCCTTTTTCCCAAGACCTCAACCATTATTCCATCCCTGCGAAGATAAAAGAGCATTTCCTCTACCCGGGGCGTAAAGTGCAAAAATCCCCTGCTCTAATCCCTCGAAAAGTTAGTGAGCCGACCTCCTCCTACTCATCGCCATGATCATCAGCAAAAAAAAAGATCCTTTTCTTGCTCTACTTTTGGCACACTGTTCCCACACGCGAGTCCTTTCTAGGTTTTTTTTTTCTGCCTGGAAAAAGGGACCCTCAAATGAAAAGCGAAATTGTATAATTTTACGTTTTTTTCTTTTGTTGCGATCGGGCTTTTGTTAAAATTTGAACCTTTTTTTTGCTGGTCTTTGCGGACGATTTGGCACATGTTCGATTGGAAATTGAAATGCGAAAGTTGTGCAAGTTGATTGCGCTTGAAAAATGTGTTGAATTTGGGCTTGTTTGAAGGTTTGCTGAGTTTGCTGAATTTCAGCAAAATATTTTTAACCGGGTTTTATAGCGGAATTTGTTCAAGTTTAAAGCATTTCAACAATTTCGTTGAATTTTGCTTTAATTCAAGTTTTGCGGAGTTTGCTGAAATTTGAAAATGAGCTGTATTTGAGCAAAACATACTATTTTTATGATTTTTTACAGCAAGAGTTGTAATGTTGACTGCGTCGGAAAATGCGTTGAATTAGGCATTGATTGAAGTTATGCCGAGTTTGCTGAAATTTAGCAACAAAATTTACATGAATTATTACAGCGGATTTTATGCAAGTTTATTGCATTGAAAAAAAAAATCGCTTCGACTGAAACTTTTTGAGTTTGTAGAATTTTTGCTGAATTTCAGCAAAACAAATCGATGCAAGTTGCAGAAGCAAAAATTGTGCAAATTGATTGTTTTTGCCATGCCAAAATTTGGTAAATTTTGATTTGATAAAACATTTGCTACAGTTTTGCTGAATTTCCGCTAAAAGATTCAATTTGGCATTGCAAGTTAAAACTCAGCAAAAACCGCCAATTTGAATTGCTGAATTCCACAACTCTCAAGTTGACTCGACATCTGCCATGAGAAACCTCGCCAGGATCAGATATCAAGCCGCGCACATCGCAGCAAGCGTGAATGCGTCCTTTTTCCCAAAATTTTGAAAAAAAAACTTTACGACCTCTTCGTGTTGTGCAATTTAACGCAGTATCCTTGGATGCATCCTCAAGCGGAGGTCCCTTTTCGGGAATTTCAGGGATAAAACGACGCACATGTGGCGAACTTCAACTCCGCGTTGAACACATGTCGATTTTGAGCGTAAAGTTCGAAAATTTAGCTTAGGGTGGTTCATCGAAAGAAACTTACCTTGTTTTGATCAGTTGAAAATCGGCAACAAATTTGAAGATTTAGTTGATTTCAGCGTTTTCGAAGCGGATGTTCATAATCACGATGATTGCTTTGTTTAATGCACTTGATCACAACTTTTGATTTCAAGTAAGGGACGAGGGTTGAGCAATTTTAAAATTTTGATAACCTCAAACACAGCGAGTCCGAAACGATTATTGCAGAAAAAGTGGTGGATTGTTTTTTTTTTGCGTTGTTGAAAATTCCAAATAAATTTAGCTGTGCGAGGGTGTTTTGTTCTTAGGGTTGTCTAGGTAATTTTGCTAGATTTTTTTTCCTTAACTTTTTTCACTTATTTTGATTTTTTTACGTTATCACTTATGCGATTGCATATCGTTTGTTTTTTTCACAAATTATCGTTTTTGTTCAAAATATTTCCGCACTCATCAGTTTTTCTCTTCGCTTTCTTCACTTTTCAACGCACTTTTCGTTTTTTTTTGCGTTGGCGGTTGCACTTCCTGTCTTTGCATGTGTGTCCGCACACACAGTTCTGTCACTTCACTCTCTCTCTCGCACTCCGCTCCCCGCGCCGGAACTGTGTTGAACTGCTCTTCGTCCTCACTCAACAAAATTCCGTTCGGTACTGTTTTGATAGTTTTATTTTCATCATTTTTCAGCACCACTAGCGATTGCGATGCGATGCGATACTGCACTAGTGTGGGTGAGCACCACCAACACAACGATACAGCGGTGCGTGAGTTACGCGCGCGCGACAAGTGTGCCGCACAGCAGGCTCTGCGGCTTCGCGCACTAAAGGAGCGCACAAATTGGCACCAAATCAGCACGGGATCGGCACTATATCGGGATATAGGGCAGAGTTGATTTTTTTCAACGCCTGCGATTGCTTGCAAATTGGGCAAGTGAAGTCCGGGGTCGTCGCGATGTTTTCAAGAACACTGGTCACTTGTGGATGCAACTTGCGAATGCACTTTCACCTTGGCAAAGTTTTGATAATTTTTTGGTTTTTGCATAACTTGGCGCAAATAGTTCGAGGTCGTCGATGTCGTGTCGCGGCGACGTTCGCGGAAGGAATGAAGCTGAAGCTGTTGACACGTGAACCGACTTTCGGGTACTGGTCCAACCGAAAAGTCGTAAACAAACCCACCGATTCGGAATCGTCGTCGTCTTCGACTTCGTGCTTTATTTTTCTTCGTTTGCTTCGGGTGTTGCATCTATGCTGCTGAGTTCCCTTCGGCGCGAGGAAGGGCCCGACCTTTTCGCCTTTGGTAAGGTTGTTCTACCAGCCCTAGACCAGTAGGATGTCCTTGTCTAGCGGCAGTCCCTTTCCTGCGCACGCCCGAGAATATTGCAAGGTACTCACACCCATACTCACGAAACTCCCAAAAAAAAGGAAAGGATGCACTTTTATTGCAGGGGTATTCTGAGGCAAGGGGCGAAAGGGTGCGTGTATCGCAACGCAATCTTGCTCTCTTCGAGACCTTTATTATGTACAACATAGAGCATAAACTATGCTGAGACTCTCGTCTTGTCTATGTATTGCTAGACGAGTCGAGTTCGTGTTGCACTTTGAGTTGTTGCACTCACCTACGAGTGACTCGAATCGAAATTTTTTGGTGGTGGAGGGGATGATGCAAAATCTTGCTTATGTTACGTTGTCTAGCATAGAAGCAGCAGCATAAGTCGGGTGAGCACACCAAACCAGCATAGAAATTTCCGGGTGGAGGGGATGAGTGATTCAAGTGTGCTGCGGGATGCAGTTTGCACCACTCGCTGAGTGACTTTGGACTTTGAAATTGGAGGCGATTAGCGCGCGATGACTTGACTTCGGGTGTTGTCAGAGTGTGTGGTGCTGGTTTTGTAAGTGTTGGTGATTGATAGGGAATTTTAGGCTTGCATTATTTGGTGAAACTGCCAAATTTACTACAATCAAAACAAATTGTTATTGTTAAAAAAATTTAAATTTATGTTTTAATTCACCAAAATATTATCAATTCAAACTACTTTGCAGAAGACATTAAGTTAATTAGAAAAAATATCTTCAGACACCGACATAAAATGACCGAGTCACGTAGCCTAGTGGTAACGCTTCCGCCTCGTAAGCGGTAGATCGGGGCTCAAATCCCGGCTCGGATCAACAAAACTTGTGATCGTTTCCCTTCTGCATTCGATTGCTTAGTAAAGGGATGGTAGTGCATCGTCACAAGCTGGACCTTATCAACGACACCTTAGGATGGCGACCTATGGAATGTTAACATTAACCTTAACATGTTAATATTAGTTGAGTTAGAAACTGCCACTGAATCTGCTTTGTAAATGCCGGCCCCAATACTCTTCAAGGGTGTTCCCCTCAGGAACTGGGAAAGATTTACTTTTTTTACCGACATAAAATATATCGATGGCATTGGGGCATCTCTGTCACAGCATCACTTCAACTTCAATCTTAGGTGTTGATACTTCCTTAGTGATTAGAACATTTATTCCAAGTGTTTTGACATGTCACTCGACATATTTGTCAACTGTAAAAAAGTTTCTCTGTAGGGACCGGAAATCCGGATTGACCGGAACTGGCCATTGGACCAAATGACCACAATCTGATTATTTTTACATCTTCTCACATTTTAGAACACTAATTCCAAATGTTTTGACATGTCGCTCGATATATTTGACAACTGTTAAAAAAAGTATCTCAGTAGGGACAGTAAATCCGGATTTACCGGATGTGGCCACTTCGTCCAAGTTGTTTAAAACTGATTTCTTTTTTAATTTTCACATTGTATGCACCGATAAAAGTTTTTTTTTAATGTCGCATGATATATCCGACCATTTTAGAAAAGTCTCCCAGTTGGGGCCGGATTTCCGGATTAAACGAAAGTGGCCAATGCACAGTGGTCCAGAACGCAAAATTAAGTGGAAAATGGATTTTCAGAAAAATGGTGAAGTTTTGGAGCTTTGGTTTCTTCAGAAGAGTTGTTGCAAATAGAAATGGGCAACTTTTGGTTTGGTTCAAAATTAGGGTGGTTCACGATTAGGGTGATTTTTAAAATCAAACTTTTCAGGAATATTTTTGGGATTTTTTTCGTCTTCTAAAAAGTTGTTGGGTTTACCAATTCAAGCAACTTTGTCCAAGACACCAAAATTTTATCTCGCAATCTACGCCTTCTACGACCAAATTTAGAGAAAGCATCTGAGTAAACCTTCAAAAATCAGTTTTTTTAACGTAGCAATTCAGGGTTAAGTTTTAGAGAAAAGTGTTGTTCGGAGCACTTTTAGAGCTTTGAAAAACGAACGTTTTTATTTTCTGACAATTCAATTTGGACTTAAGGGTTCAAAGTTACAGCTATATTAAGGTATAAAAGATTCAAATTTGAAAATTTCAATGTCTGTGTCTACGTCTGAAAATATTTTTATAAGATTCCTCGGAAAATTTTACATAACATATCAAAAAATTGTGAAGTTATGTTTTCAATATTCCGAGATACGATTTTTTGAAAATTAAAGCTGGGTTTTCGACGCGCCGCGCGAGAAAAATTAAAATGACGAAAATGGTAAAAATCCAAATTTTACTAAAATTGCGATAACTTAAAAATTTCAGCGATGACCGATACAAGTTAGGGTACCGGCAACTGGGGCAAATCGGGACACATGGTGCGAATTGGGACAGCAGTTTTAACTATGTAGGAGTACAATATTTTGATTGTTCTGGATGGTTTCGGTTAGAACAGCCTTAGACCAACAAAATGTGTACATTCATTTTCAAATTTAAAACCATTTAATGCTCTAAACACTGCTGTCCCTATTCATACTGTAGTCCCGATTCGCCCCAGATGACGGTACCAACAGTTGCGTATTTCAATTACGAAAAACCCAAAATCGACGAAATTTGCCATTTTTCGGCCAAATGGCCGAAAAAAAAAATACGGGTCTAATTATTTCTGCCAAGGAACCCCCAGAAAAGTTTTGAACTCGATCGGAGAACTTTTTTTCGAATCATGCTGTTTTCGTGAGGAAAGTCTAATTTTCAAGGGAAAAGTGCATGGGACCACCCTAACGAAATTCTAAAATTGTCCAACTATATGTTTTTCCATGTAATTTCGCCCGCTGAACCCGAATCTGCTCTCAGAATTGAGCCAGAATGTAAAAAAGTCGATCATATTTTGGGTTTCTACATGAAATTATCATAAAATCCTAAATATTAGCGAGCGGCTTATTTTTGTCTAAGGAATCGAGTCAAGATGTATCCCTAATGTAGATTTTGTATTGTCACCCTAGTCCACGTGCTTTACGGATGGTCCCTTTCTCTGAAACAAATCACATTTTCATTGTTTTTCAGTAAAAGCACGTCCTTTAAGTGCAGATGTACATTTTAGAGCATTTTTGTTTTTTAACATTAGTAAATTGATCGAAAACGGCTTTGTTTACAACTAACGCTTACGACCTTTTGAAAACTTACCCAAGAAATGTATTTTCAAATACTTTCTCGGGCAATGTAAACAAATGTTGCAGTTGTTGGCATTTTTTGTGATTTGGCTGAATTGCTAAAAAAAATCACTGATTCCAAGTTCAAAAATACCTCATTTCAGTTTTGAAGAGCTCTTCTATGAAGTTTTCAATGCTTGATAATAAGTTTGCAGACTTATGCTAAAAATCAAACTCAATCTCTCTTCAAGAAAAGTAGAAAACTTAAATTGTTACCTGTGATAGAACCAGTAAAAAGCAGAAGTATTTTTTTTAATGTCATTCTGAATAAAATCGTCTTTTTGAAAATTGTTGCATAAACGACTGTTATTTTTTGTATCTTCTTCTATAGGTATATCTATATATATAAAAAATTTCGACTGTTTTGTTCGAACGCGAATCAGTTCAATACGGAGCGTCGTATCGAGGTGCTTTTTGTTGCGTTGGATTCGTATAAGCCCAAGGAAGGTTCTTACGACAAAAAGTAACAACTTTGGCTACTCTGGACCGGTTCCGGAAAATCTGCAGATTATATGGGAAAAATACGTAAAATCAAATTTTGATCACAGGAGGCTGAATAAGCAAAAAAGTTAAAAACGTCAACAAACGAAATAAGGCAGAACGAAGTTTGTCGGGTACGGCTTGTTTAAAATAAAACATTTCAAAATGGACACAATATTGGAGCTTGTAGACCACAGATTTACGCATTGATTCACATTTGCTTTTTTATGAAACGTTTTATCACATTTACAATCAATCAGATCATCAAAAATATCAAAAATTACGCTTTGAATATTCATCGCTATGAAGCAAAAACTTGCCAATAAGTGGCAAATTCACAATACATTACGGAGGTAATGCACTCAGATCTTTTGTTATGTTTTGAACTTTTATCTCTTAATCATGATTTGAAGAAAATTCAATGACTATTTCCCGAGAATGTCAAAAAATTATAAGACTTTTATTTATTTGTAGATATTTGC
Source organism: Culex quinquefasciatus (assembly GCF_015732765.1). Classification (NCBI taxonomy): domain Eukaryota; kingdom Metazoa; phylum Arthropoda; class Insecta; order Diptera; family Culicidae; genus Culex; species Culex quinquefasciatus. The sequence continues at coordinate 28,063,875 of NC_051862.1, read as the reverse complement.
CTTATTCTGTTAAAACTAATTTTCATTCTGAAAGAGTTCCACCATCGCAAAGTCGAGTGGGGATGGCTGCATTTTTCCATTCTAAGCCACCTCAAACGCCAACAACCCACAACTCTGCTACAACCTACACACAGTGCGAGAGCTTCAAACTCCAACACACAGAAGAAGATGCGTGCAGCATAAAACATAAAAAGTATAAGCATCGCGACGTCGGAGAATTCCGCGGTCTCTCGCGAATGCTGGGCTAGAAATAGAAGAAGAACTTGCGCTGCTAGAGCGAGAGAGGGAAACAGGGGCCGCCGCCAATTTGTTGTCTGAGTGAAGTTTCATCACAACATAAAACTCTCGCTGTGTGCGTGCGCGTAGTTTTATGCTTTTAATGCTGCTGCTGCTGCGCGGGGAGTGGAGAAGCGAAAATGCACTCTCTCCCTCGCGCGCGACTTAAGTCGCGAGGGCCAACTCAAGTCAAGTGTGTGTGTGTTCGTTGAATACTGATGGGTTTAGGGCCGGTTTTTTTTTTGTTGGGTGGTTAGACACGTGGGAGGGTGGCAGGGAGAGTGGTGATGTTGCGTCGAGAGAATTCTAGAGGAATTGGCGTATTTGTCAGCACCGCCGCGGATGTCAACCGATTTTCGGGAGGTCGTTCGGGAATGGATTTTGGTGGGAAGTTATTTTTAAAAATAGGTTCTAACAATTGCATGCCATGTTGAGGGAGAGCATGGAAAATGGGCAAGGAAAATGCGGCTGGTTTGGCTGTTGCTACTGCGTTGGTGGCGGGAATGTTGCAGAAAATGGCGGATAGAAATGTGTCTATTTTTGGGCTGAAGTTCTTAGTTTAAGGGTTTTGGGTATTGGAGATTTTTTCCGAAGGAAAACAATCCTAGCAATCAATGTACTTTTTGTAGCAACTTATATATTTTTAAATTAATTTCAAATAAAACAAACGATGTAGGGGAAATATACCCATTTTTTCGAACTAAGCCGTTCGAACAATTCTCATCACTTTTGTCTTTTTCCGCTTTTAAATCATCATTTTCAGATGTATCAACAATGATGAGTTGCTTGCTCACTTTGATTTGAGCTATTTATTACTTTGGAACAGTCAAAAACATTGTATTTAAGCTGTAATTCATGATCAGAGTGCCGATAATAGAAATAGGCTGAGAAAGTGTATAGTTCCCCTATTTACCTCTCGTAACAATTTAAAAGTTGACAAAATATTAGTTTCCAGAGCAAAAGTAAATAACAAGATAAATGTGTTATAATGCCTAATTTAAAGTAATGAGCAATTCTCTATGAAATCGGTCTTTTTTCTTCAATTTTAATTTTTGTATTTTTTAATCCGACTGAAACTTTTTTGGTGCCTTCGGTATGCCCAAAGAAGCCATTTTGCATCATTTGTTTGTCCATATAATTTTCCATACAAATTTGGCAGCTGTCCATACAAAATTGATGTATGAAAATTAAAAAATCTGTATCTTTTGAAGGAATTTTTTGATCGATTTGGTGTTTTCGGCAAAGTTGTAGGTATGGATACGGACTACACTGGAAAAAAATGATACACGGTAAAAAAAAATTGGTGATTTTTTTATTTAACTTTTTATTACTAAAACTTGAAAACTTGAAAACTTTTTATTACTAAAACTTGATTTGCAAAAAAACACTGACACATTCTCCGGCAATGTACACCTTAGGATGAAATTTTGAAAAGCGTGTATGAGCTATTTGGATATTTTTCCTCGATTCTAGACTACTTGAAGCTTCAAAAATCATGGTTTTCATTAATTGATCATTTGAATATCATTTTGTACAAGTTCGTTAAGTGATGCATCAATTCGTGATAAAATCATCGTTTTAAAACATTTTTCTTAAAACTCCTGGTTTTCAGCGAAATAAAATCCAAAAATTATTCTATTCATTGCATTTTGTAGGTTTTTAAATGTACTAAACGGAAATGTCATGGATTTGCAGTTTATCTTAAGTTAAGTATTTTTTCTAACTAGTGTAAGTTTACCATTTTATTGCGTTGCAACGTCACGAAAAAGGGACAGTTGTTTATGACAACAGATAACTAAACATTCAATCATTTTGATATATTGGATGCTCTTTGTACTTGGAAAGAGCTTTCAAATGCAACCTAGAGCGACTAAATTGGTTGTCTAGATCCAAAGTTACAACAGGTTTAAGTTTGCGTTGCAACGTCACGAAATTTTAAATCATATTGGTCACATGGCAAAAAGGTGTATGCGTAGTTGGTTTTGAAGATAAAGGATACTAAATATTGTATATTTTTATATAATGTTTCCGAGCATATTTACAGAAGAATTGTATATGGGTCATTCACAAATCTCGTTACTTAAGTTTGTATGCAACTCGATAAAAGCAGGTATTTTATGAAACTTGTTGAACAAATCAAAATTGACCGATGTTCACAAGGGGGGAAAATTTCTAAAATTTTCTAAAAAGTAATCACGTGGTTACTGGATGGCCCCTTTATGATAAACTGATTTACGTGAGGGTTCATTCTAATACAACGCATTGATTTTTTTTTATCCCACACCCTTATGTAGGCCAAATTACAGTGACATTAACTAAACAATAAAAATCACGTGATTTGATTGTTTTTTATTTTTACAAACTTTTGTTACTTTGTTGTTGGACGAACCCTTACCTAAATAAGATGTATGCAACGTTTAGTTGTTCGCAATTCAAAATGTTATGTTGCGTAGGTTAACAGTTTTATTGTTTCCTCAAATTTAATTTAAAAAGCACAAAAGTCAACAAAATAAGTTACGTTGTTTGCAGATCACCTCTTAGGGGCCATCAACAATCGATATGGGCACTTTCTTGTAAATTTCAGCCCTCCTGAAAACTTGAAGCTCCTTCTCCCTTTTAAAACTTCCACGTGTTTTATAAATTGCTCAAAACCATTACAATATTAAGGAGCGTTCTTGCATTACGTAACAAAACAATTTTATTTTTAGACCCTCCACCCCTGGTAATACATTTCCTATACATTTTTTTGTATAAATCCGCAAACGCCCCCTCCCCCTCCTTGATATTACGCCGTTACGTAATGCATGGACGTCCCATTACATGGATAGAGGAGGGAAAAGTGGGGAAAGAGGTGTCCTTAGTGATAATGGAATAATACAAATATTTATTTTTACATTGAAAACGCTTTGGAAAACTTCGTAAATTGTACTGCTACTGTGAAAGCGGTATAGGGGGAGGAGGGGGGGTCTAACATGGGCGGACCAATCAATTCACAAGTCCTTGTACTGTCTATTAATGCCTTATAATAAAATCTTAACCTACAGTTGTTCAAACTAACAAAAACTATGATTTATTTTGAAACTAAAATTTCGTGACGTTGCAACGCAACGAAAAACCCTGTTTTCAAAAACAGAGCGTTGCAACGTCACGAAATGTAAGTGGTCTTTAAAAATCGAGGTTTGATTTTTTCGAAAAACTAATGATTGCATTAAATTTTTTGGCCAATTTTACACTAAAAATGGAAGAAGAACTCGAAATTTGTCGTTTGACCGAGCAGAGTTATTGGCGAAACATCAATTGGGTCAGGATTGAGAAAAAGTCACGCGTTGCAACGTCACGCTACATATTCCCCTCTCAATAATAGAATATTCGTAATGTTTCAACAATGTTTCTTATAGGAAATTTAATGTACTTTCCGAATCTGTAATAACATATGTACCTTTTCAATGTATTTTTTGAGTTACAGCCTAAATACTGAAAAAAGAAAAGTCAAAGCGTTGCAACGTCACGGCGGAATGTGTCACTATTTTTATTTTTTTTTTATTTTTTGATATGTTTTAGAGGACATAAAATGCCAACTTTTCAGAAATTTCCAGGTTGTGCAAAAAATCATTGACCGAGTTATGAATTTTTTAATCAATACTGATTTTTTCAAAAAATCGAAATTTCGGTCGAAAAATTTTTTCAACTTCATTTTTCGATGTAAAATTGAATTTGCAATCAAAAAGTACTTTAGTGACATTTTGATAAAGTGCACCGTTTTCAAGTTATAGCCATTTTTATGTAACTTTTTTGAAAATAGTCGCAGTTTTTCATTTTTAAAATTAGTGCACATGTTTGCACACTTTAGAAAAAAATATTTTTGAAAAGCTGAGAAAATTCTCTATATTTTGCTTCTTCGGACTTTGTTGATACGACCTTTAGTTGCTGAGATATTGCAATGCAAAGGTTTAAAAACAGGAAAATTGATGTTTTCTAAGTCTCACCCAAAAAACCCACCATTTTTCAATGTCGATATCTCAGCAACTAATGGTCCGATTTTCAATGTTAATATATGGAACATTTGTGAAATTTTCCGATCTTTTCGAAAACAATATTTTCAAAATTTTCAAATTAAGACTAACATTTCAAAATGGCGTAATATTCAATGTTTGGCCTTTTTGAAATGTTAGTCTTGATTTGAAAATTTTGAAAATATTGTTTTCGAAAAGATAGGAAAATTTCATTTCAGCATGTTTGGGCTTGTTTAAAAATGTTTTGCATTTTTATGAAATTCCAATGTACAGCACCGCAAAAAAAATTCTTTCGCAAAAAATAAATTTTTGTCATTACTTAGATATATTGGAAACTAATGATGGCAGAACAACTGGACAGGTGTATAATGCATATTAAAATACTTTTTTTCATTAAAATATAAACATAAATTTCAAAAAATATTTGCTACGGCCTAAAGTGTTCTATAAAACTCCGTTGAAACTTAGCGAAAAAATTGATCAAGCAGAGGTGAATCTTCAAATATTTTAAGCTAGCTTTTTAAATATGTTTTTCAAGATTAATTTTGGTTAAAACTTTAACAGAACAAAAAAAAAATACACACGGATTTCATAATTTGATTTTGTAATATTTACTGTCCCTATTCAAACTGTAGTCCCGATTTGCTCGAGTTGGCGATTGTGATTAAAATGAAGATAAAAGATGATTTATAAAAATTACACTCTAGGATAAAACACTGTAACTAAAAAAAACATGTAATATAAAAAAATGTTCCAAATGAAAAAAAAACACCCTTCTGCGTTACGGAAAAATCGAAAATTACTTTGAATTTCCCTTCTAATTGCAAATCTCACATTTTTTACAGTAATGTAACTAAAATAGCAAGAGTTGTAAAACAAAATTTGTATTTTATTGATAAAAAAATTGTTTTTACCATTGCACAGTGGTCCAGATCGTAAAATTAAGTTAAAAACGGATTTCCCGAAAATTGTGCTGTTCTGAAGCTTTGGTGTATTCAAAAGAGTTGTTGCCAATGGGAAAGGGCAACTTTTGGTTTGTTAGGGTGATTCACGAAAATGTAACCTTTTTTTTTAGATTTTTTGTTGTCTTGAGAAAAAAAGTTCAATTCTGAAAGGTTGAAAATTTGGTTGGTTGAATATTAACTCTTTTTTGAGTAATTCTACCTGTTGAAAATTCACTTGTTCCTGATGTAAAATTACAAATTTTTTACTCAAAATTAGTCACCATTCCCTGTAGAATATTATCATAATTTTTTTTGCGTAGAAAGTTGTTGGGCTTGCCAATCCAAACAACTTTGTTCAAGACACCAATGTTTTATCTCGTAATATACGCCTTCTACGACCAAATTTTGAGAAAACATCTGAGCATGCCTTAAAAAATAGTTTTTTTTAACGTAGCAATTCAGAGAAAAGTGGTGTTCAGAGTGCTCTTAAAAACAAACATTTTCGTTTCGTAAAAAGCGATTTTGATCAAAAGGGTCAATTGTTACAGCATTTGAAGGCTAAAAAGATGAAATTTTAAAACTTGAATATCCTGAAAAAGCGCAGGACAAATTTTAAGGACCAGGTTGCATTTGATTTGGAAAGTTTACCATCACAAACGATGAAATTAACTCGGGGGTATTTTTCTTTAAATTCGTGATATTTTTTAAATGCCTGATTTTCAAGAGAAAACTGTTAGATACCATCCTAACGAAATACGAAAATTGTTCAACATATTTCCATGTATTTTTTTGTAAAATAATATAGCATTTAACATATTTTCAGTAGAATTAAAAAAAATCTTCAATTCTTCAACAAATTGAAACCTAATTAAATTCTGATTGGCATCGAACGTCAAAAAACCTTCTAATTCGATTCACAACAAAACTCTCTCTGAAGTTTGCCGAAAGTCACTGTGCAACATAAAGGATTGAGCAAGACAAAAAAAGGCGCAACATCAAACGCGCCCACCGCCTCCCATTATCCTTTTCCTTCGGCTCATTATCACTTAAGACCGGTGGGTGAGCTTTTTTTTTCATTTGTCTCTGCCGTTCTCTCCTGAAATTTTCGGGAAGAATTGAACATTGTTGCAAGTGCGCCTCAGTTCTTGTTCTCCTTTTTTAACTTTTCTAGCCCATAATGCATTCATGCTGTGCTGTGTGTTACAAACACTTTTGTTTGGAGTGTTTCTTTTTTTTCTCTTGGCTTCTCTCACGTGCCCGAAATACGAAGGTATTTTATGCTCGGAGTTTTATGATGATGGGCTCTCTATAGCCCAAGTGCGTGACCATACAATATGTGCTGCTGGACTGAGGAAAAGAGCTGTGCCGACAGAATCCTTTACTCGAATTTCTTTGAATGGATTGTTTTGTTTTTTCGGAGGCCATTTTTCCATACATGATTAGTGTCGGTGGTTCTTCCATGTTTGGTGTTTGTTGTTCTAAGGCAATTTTTGGGCAAAACAAGTGGAGAGTGTTGATAATTACTAGTCTTTGATTGTTCAATTTTGTGCTAGTCACAAGTTATCATAATTTTACGATAATTATGATTTGGATGTTGTCTATCTCCTCAAGCTTTTAAAAAATTGTCTTAGTGAAAACCACGATATATCGATTTCAGTTTTTTTTTTTGTAAAAAAATTGACTGGAATATTTAACTTCAAATTCGAACAGCTTGCCACCTTAATGCCAAAGTAAAACCTCTGGTAAAATCATAATCATGTAACCTTTCTCGCAAATAACCCCGAACCACCTCAAACTACTGCAGCAAAATTGCGCCATTCCGTGCCAAGTGGCCACACCACGTGGCCCGGTGGACAAACGAACCCAAATAAAAATTGCAAGCCACCTCGTCAGTAGTTTGCCCCTAAGCCAAACCAAGTCTAGAACCTTTCGTAGCTGATTTGGGTGCGATGGTCAAGCAAATGGTCAAGCTGCGTGACTGCCGCAGCAACAATCATAATTCGCAAGTCCTGCTTTTCCCTCCCTGTAAGCTACCTTGCACGAACTTTAAAGCTCGAACATTAGCAGGCAATCAGAAGAGTGGTGGTGGTGCCACCCACCCACCTTTCCCGCTTCCCCCCTGGAGGGAAGTTAATGCGGCATTCTGCGCTCTGGGCGAAAAAAAAGCACAACATATAATTCAGTTCAGTCATAAAAAATTCACTACACCTCTCACTCGGGGTGGAGGGATTTTCACCCTGCACGAAGCACGAAATTTTGCAATTTATTTATTGTTCAGCGCACCTGTTCGGGCAGTATGGCCCTCGCCACAATCCGCCACTTCTCCACTTGTTAATCCTCTCTTGAGGAAGGGAGATTGAGCCTTTATCCCCCACCATTTCATTGCATGCGCCAAATTGATGATTGGCACAGTGGGTTTAATTTTAGGTAAATAACTATCAAATAATCTATGGAAAATAATTTAGCATTTTTGCCTTCCTCACCTCAATGAGGAAAGGCTATAAAATCACTAGAAAAATGAACTTCTTTATTCGACCTCGTAGACCCACCTTCAAGTATACCTATCGACTCAGAAACAAATTCTGAACAAATGTCTGTGCGTGTGTCTGGATGTGAGTCCGTGCACCGAAAAATATGCACACGATTATCTCCGCACTGGCTGAACCGATTTGGACCGTTTTGGTCTCATTCGATCCGTCTTGGAGTCCCACAAGACCCTAGTTAATATTATGAAGTTTAGAAAAGTACTACAAAAGTTATGCTAAAAAAACGATTTTAGCTAAACTTCCGAAGATTGTAAAAAGGGTGATTTTTGTAAGAAACCCCGTCATGTTCTACATTTTTAGAAAGGTGTTTAAAAGACCTTTCCAACGAGTTCAAAAGATTAAAGATCTGAAAACCCTATCAAAAGTTATGCGCACTTAAGTGTTATTTATGCACTTTTTAGAGGCCGGATCTCATATATTTCGATGGAAACGTTGTACAGATCTATCATGCGACCAGTTGTTGGATAGGTAATCAAAAGACCTTTCCAACGAGTTCAATAGATTGCAGATCTGACAACCCTATCAAAAGTTATAAGCACATAAGTGCCCAGAATTATGAAGATCTGACTACCCAATCTGATGGTATGAATAATGAATCAAGTTGATAGAACACTGAAACGTTTGCCCTTTTGAATCTATTTTGATAGCATTACCCTCTAAATGTGAGGAAGGCACCAACCACCTAAGAGTGGATTATGTAACGTTTTTATTTTAACTTTTTATTAGATTTTTTGCTAAGAAGTATCCATTTTTTTAATTTAAGTTATTTATGTAAAATAATATATTTATTTAGAAAGAAAATTGGACGTTATTAACCTTGAACAATTTTACGGCAATTCCGTTGTGTAACTTTGCTGTCATTTTCGAATGACTTAACGCCTTAACAGCTTACTTTTTACTACCAAATAAAACAATTCTGAAATAGGGTATATGGCCCTATTTTGGACCTACTATGCAAAGCATCAACATATTTCGCATAGTTCTCAGGAACGGTCTAACTAATTTGGCTCGTTTCAGGATTGTTTTGTGCCTTAATTTATGCTTAACAAAGTGTACTATTGAAAATTTAAAATAAATTAACCATTCCATTGTAATAAGCATTTCAAGTAAAACATTTGTTGGATGCTTTTTGGACTTATTGAATGTATTTTGGAGACATCGCTGAACCTATTTTGGACCCACACTCTGATTGGTTGAAATTTGGACAACTCGAATTGCGGCGTGCGGCGGCAACACGCACACTTACAAAAACTCGGTTTGATAAACCAAAGGGCCTATCCACGATTATAATTTAGAAAATATTTATTTCAGAAATTAAACAATTATGATGAAACAATGGATTTGAATTTGAAAACGTGTTTTAATCATATTGAATGGAAACTCACGCATCTTTAGCAGGTCTCTGTCCTATTTACAATTTGTATATTCTAACGACCTAATTGTTCAAGCATTAGAACATAAAAGACAACCCGTTATTACTCGCAATAAAAACACATTATCATAAAATTAAATGAATGACACAGATACATAACAAGTTACAATGAAAAAAGGTTCTAAATTTTACGCAGAGCTTTTGTTCAAATATTATTAAACAATCGAGAAATTTAAAAGGGAGATTATAGCTTGTAACTTGGTGTGACACTTTCTCATCTGTCATGATAAACTTTACAGTTGCTTGACAAAAAGTTTAACTACATGTTGTACTTTAAAAACAATGTAATATGTATTTGAAAAAAATCTTTGTTTGACTACCAGGGTGCCTTTGATATTCATAGTTTGTCTTGTTAAAAACAGATTTGTGGGTTTCAAACATGATTTTTACTTCGAACTTACCATCACTTAGGTTGCTGATATAATTTTTAAGAAAATCTTTTATGTCAATACTTAGTTAATTATGTTTATAAGCTTTTTAATATAATACATATAAATTTGAGGTAATATTGTTAAAAATTCAGAACTTTGCCTGAAATTCGTTGAAACTAGTTTTGTTTATTAAATTATGGATTTGTATAACATGTATAACTGAATTTAAAGAATGAATCAAACATTTTCACATTTTATATGAAATTTGTTTTAATGGAAATGCCTTTAAATTATGCGATTTTTTTTAAATTATGTTTCAAAAACAAATAAAATTTAATAATATTTATATCACTTATTTTACCTTTTCCTAGTACCCTTTTCCTTGTAGAAAATTGTCCGAAGAATCCGAAAATGCATTCCGTTTTACGATTCAAAATCATGTTCATTGAAAAAATCATGACACGTTGAGAAGATGAAAATAATGCTGTTTATCAACATTTTCTTTGTTATAGTTAACTAACTTTTTAAACTTTTCAAAATTTCATGAAAAGTTCTTCATGGGGTACTTTGAGCCCTTCTCTACCACGGTCAGTATGATTCCATACCATTCCGTACGTATTCAATTTTTAATCTTCATTTTGCGGAAAAATATCAAACCTATCAAAGTCACCCCGGCTATATGTCTCAAATCATAAAATTCATAATGTTAACATCGCATTAACCTCTTATGCTTATTTTTTCGAAGATTTTTATTTTTCTAGCTGGTTTAATTGTGTTTCTAACATGATTGACACGGTAAAATTTAAAAGTGTAATTTATTATAAACCAACGCTGCCAATTGTGAAAAAAATCGTTATAACTGTATTTTTAAAATTATACAGCAATTCCATTTGAAAAGAGCCTAAACCAAAAAAAAAGTTCTCCGATCGGGCTCAAAATTTTTCTGGGGGTTCCTTGGCCAAAATAATTAGACCCGTATTTTTTTGTTTGGCCATTAGGGTGGCCTACATCGTGCTAGGGTGGTTCAAAAAATGGCAATTTTCGTCATTTTTCGCAAAACCACTTTTTCTAAAATCATTCTCCGCGCCATTTCATCCGATTTTAGCTTCTTAGACGCAAAGAAAGGTGATGAGTTTGGCTATTTGGGAAAAATAGTAAAAGTTCCAAAATCTAGCTTAACTATTGAAAAAGTCGTATGAAAACTTAAAATGGCGTTTTGACCGTGTCTGGACCAAGAGCCTATGTCTGAAAATATTTTTATCGGATTCCTCGAAAATTTCACATAGCATATCAAAATTGGCGATGTCGAACCGTACGTTTTGGAGATACGATTTTGAAAATAAAAACTGCGTTTTCGACGCGCCACGCGCAAAACGGGAAAATGACGAATCGGCAAAAATCAACTTTTTCACTAAAACTGCGATAACTTTAAATTTCAGCGATGACCTATACATGTCTGGGTACCAAAATTTTCGTAATTGAGAGACGCAACTTTTGGTACCATAACATCTATAGGTCATCGCTGAAATTTTAAAGTTATCGCAGTTTTAGTGGAAAAAGTTGATTTTGCCGATTTCGTCATTTTTCCGTTTTTGCGCGTGGCGCGTCGAAAAACGCAGTTTTTTTTCAAAAATCATATCTCGGAAACGTACGGTTCGACATCGCCAATTTTTTTATATGTTATGTGATTCCGAGGAATCCGATAAAAATATTTTCAGACATAGGCTCTTTGGTCCAGACACGGTCAAAACGCCATTTTAAGTTTTCATACGACTTTTTCAATAGTTAAGCTAGATTTTTGGAACTTTTTACTATTTTTCCCAAATAGCCAAACTCATCACCTTTCTTTGCGTCTAAGACAGCTAAAATTGGATGAAATGGCGCGGAGATATGATTTTTAGAAAAAGTGGTTTTTGCGAAAATGACGAAAATTGCCATTTTTGAACCACCCTAGCACGATGTAGGCCACCCTAATGGCCAAACAAAAAAATACGGGTCTAATTATTTTGGCCAAGGAACCCCCAGAAAAATTTTGAGCCCGATCGGAGAACTTTTTTTTTGGTTTAGGCTCTTTTCAAATGGAATTGCTGTATATATAGATAAAAATGCAAAAATCAGATAAAACTTACAAAAAATATATTATCCTTATGTATATTTCTCTGATTAGTTTGCAATACGTCTTAAAAGCCATCACGATCTTCGACACATTTTTGATTTTTTTTATTTATAATTCGTAAATTGATCGAGAACTAATCGAAAAATTGATTTGTTTACAACTAGCGCTTAGAATCTTTTTAAAACTAACTCAAGATTTTTTTAAATTTAATTCATACGACTTTTTCAAAAACCACTCGTAGACGATGTTGACAGCTCCTGTCATGGTGACAGCTGACGATTTAATGAACTAGACCCTTTAGGTTTTTCAATCGTTTCCCCTTCAATTCCAACAGGGTAGCCAGTTTGCATTTTTTGAAGCAAAAATTAAAAATATATGCGGCTTAATTGGTGATAATGATGTTAAGACAAAAATCAACATCAGTTTAAATTTTGGAATACTTTGCAATCGGTCCTAACAATCATCTAAATCTCTAGCATCAATTTGCATTTTTATCGTTTAAAAAACATATTTTCATTGTTTCTGTTAATCATTTGCTTTTTAAAGCTTAGATTTCATTCAAATGATTACAGTAAAGAAATTCAATTCAAAATATTAAATAAAAAAATTTCAATCAATTTCAATGAAATATCGAAATAAATTGATAAACAAAACTGGCAACACCATGTTATGCATGTGTTGGTGACAGCCTTGAACCGACGACAAAGTAGCTCCAAAAACTGATCCAACCCGGCTGATTTGAAAAAATATTTTGAAATGAGTTTTTTTCGATAGTAGAATCGTTATTTCAATGGCTTAGTGACGGAAAACAAGAAAGAATTAAATAAACAACAGTTACATTGCTCGGAAACCGGACGAAATTGCTTGGTGTCAGTGCAAAACAGAAAAAATCATCAAGGTGTCGCGAGCCAAATCTGATAAGCAACGAGGCCGGAATTTTTGGACCTAATCGATGTGGTAGGAAAATGAAAGGAAGTTCGAATGGCGTTGGAAAAAGTGGCTGAAAAAGCGGTAATAATCAAAAATGTTAACATTTTTGGAAGAGGTAAGATACAAAACGATACTGCCTACACTTTCTGTTGGTTGGATTCCGTGAATTCGTACTTTAAAAGCCTGAACTACCTCGATTAATAAAAATAGGTCCAAAATAGGTACTAGGTCCAAAATAGGGTCATATACCCTAGTAGTTAATGCAACAAGTTGCAAAAAGAGGATTTTTTTCAGCTCGATCCAACGAGGTTCACCGAGTTGGATAAATACGAAGAGTGCTGAAAAAATCAAGTTTTGCAACGAGTTCCATACAACATTTTTTGCAATTCCAAAAAACACCCATTGGGTGAAATTTTAAGTCAAATTTTCTTGTGTTTTGTCAATAAATCGTTAAAAAAAAAATGTTGAAAATTGTTGCTTTTCGAAACAAGTGCTGAAAAGTAGAACTTTTCAGCATTTATTTTGAAAAGTGTTGCTATTCGATTCTGTTATTTTTGGTGCAGAAAAGTAGGCTATTTCGTCGTTCAAGAATGACAGGAAAAAAGGCATATTTTTTAAAACTATTTTTTGCATTTTACCAAATATTGTTAGTGGCCAAATTTTTGTTATTGCATGTTTTAATTTTAATACGCCGTTGTATTTTTTTTTAAGTTTATGCTTTCAAATAACTTCAAAATGTTTATGAAAACTGCAAAATGAATAAATGAATTAATATATTTTCCAGCCTTGATTTTGTTTAAAGCAGTTTTGAGGTAATTTTAAAATATATTGTGGGATGAATCTTTAGTAACATTGAGGACATTAATATGGCCAAGAATGATTGTTATTTAGCAAATTATTGACAGAAGACTAACTGTTCAATAAAAAAAATGAAACTTTTGTGAAATTTACGGATCCCTTCAATAGAAATAATTTCAAAATTTTAAAATGATACCTGTTTGTAGACTTTTTTCAAAAGTTATGCTCGAATTTAACATTTTGCAATATTTTTCTATGGAAAAGATCAGAAAATTTCACATAAGTTTTATTTTTTTAAATCCCATCAATAGTTTCCGATGTATCGTCAACTTTTTTACAGGCTAATTAGGTGACACTCAGAAAAAAAAACCAATTTTCATCGATTCGAATTCTGTATGAGAGTGCATAATTGACAAAGGGAGCGCGTGGTCGTAAAAAATATTTGGAGTGAAAAGTGATTTTTTTTTGTGTGTGCCTTTTGTTTCGCATTTTGTCGTGTATTGTGTGCAGCGAGGAAAATAATACCCTCTGAAAATGCAGCGTCATCAGTGCATAATTGACAAAGGGAGCGCGTGGTCGTAAAAAATATTCGGAGTGAAAAGTAATTTCTCTTGTGATTTTCAAAGCCCTTCCTATATCATCGTTGATCGGAAGGCACGGCGTTTGGTGGATTGTGTTTTAATTTTCCGAATAAGGTTTTATTTTTTTTGCGGTGAAAAAGCCATTTCTATACAATGATCGAAAGACGCACTGACAGTTTGGATCGTCGAGTTAATAGTGGAGCAAAATAACTGTGTATGAGTGATTGTGTGTGCTAACCAGAAAGACCTTCCCATAGCACCGTTGCTCGGAAGGCTCGCCGACGGGACTGTTATGAAAGTCCTCCCCATAGCATCGTAGCTCGGGAGGCATCGAAAAGCCAATACCTTATCCTACTAACCCTAAAAAAAAATATTAATCACGTGATGCTTGGAGGAGATGCTGTGGATTCAACGGTCACAAGCGGTATCAACAAGTATATAGCGAAAAACTATGTGCTTGATGAGTCTGCAACTTCAACTATCGGACTAACATTCCTCCCTTTCGTTGACCTGCAGGCTTCTTGGGAGGGCGCCGGTATTGACTAATAAAGTCGGGGTTTTCAGGGGTTAAACAGTGAACGGATGGTTGGCAGTGTTAAATCTCAAAGTCTGAAAGAGAAAAATTGTAGAAAATTTTCTCCGTTTTTCAAAAATATTTTTTCCGGGTGCTTTTCTTCCAAGAACTTTTTTTAAGTGCAAAGAAAAACGAAGAGAAATCGAAAATATATACCAAAAATTGGATATAACTTGAGCACTGTACGATTGCAAATTCAATTCTATTTTTGAAAAGGTCTTTTTAACTGTCCGTTTTTTCTCAATTAAAAAAAAACATTTTTCAAAAAAAATATATCTCTGGAACCAAAATCTGGCACCATCATGCACTATGGCTATTCTTTTCTTTTTGAGGTTTTCAGACTGGATTGATATAATTTTAGGCACTAAAAACGTTTGCATTATAATTTTTTGAAAGTGCTGTTAGCAATATTAACCTTTTTTTTACTGAGATACAGGTAGATATTTTTTTTAAATTGTATGAAATCCTTTTGAAGCGTTTTTTTTTAATTCTGATTGGTTTATTCCAATCAAAATACTAAAACTACTCTATTTGCATCATACTGTGCATGTTTTATAGAGAATGTTGACAGTTTTTAAGAAATAATGTAAAATTAACTCAGCCAAAATATTTAATTATTTTAACCACATTTCATCCTCCCTTTTAAAACTTTTGTGTTTTCATCCAAAATGCTTAGAATGGGTAAAGATGTCTGTTCAAGAAATCTAATATACCTAATATATTTTGCAGAAATTCAATTTTTGTCCGATATTTCGTGTAATACAGCATTATGCAATTAACCCCGTCCAGGCAATCCTTAAATTGATCCACTGCTCGACTGGCGTCAAAAGTCGAAAAAAAAAACAAAGCACCCATGCAAACTTTAGTGCTCAAAACAACTCAAAAACAGCAAAGAATAAAAGGACCAAGTATATCTCGATTGCATGCGAATTCGATTCGAAGCGTGCTGGCTGGGTCAGTCCGTCTGGGGAGGGTGGGTTGGAGAGTTGATTCCCACCCCCACCGCTCAACCCATCACGTGACCCTTTCAGAAGCGAAAAAGGTGGACAAAGTGCTCGAACCCCTCTCCCGCAGGGGTGAGCACTTTTCGTGATAAAAACCGTCAGACATGAGTTCGACGAAAAAGAAAAGTGGAAGCTTTCGTGCAATTTTGTGTGTTTTTTTTGTGCCCTCCGTCCACCACCCAGCTTAATGGCGCCACCCACCCTCCCAGCGGGGGGAGGTGGCACAGAATAGTCATTCCATCAATGTTCTAATCTGCTAATCAACAGCTAAAAGAATGTCAATAATTTCGACTGGGGGACGACGGTGAGCGAGGACGGCAATGGCGATGACGTTTGCTTAGTTCTATTTTTGCTTGACTTATTTGCCATAATGTGTCATTGTGGACGGATGATCTTTAGAACTTCAATAAATGGTCTAAGAATCAACGTGATTTCAAATGATTTCTGGAAGAATGTTCGGAGTAGACCGAGATATAATAATTGATTACCAATGAAGGAAAAATAATTTAAAAGTTTAAGCTGAATTAAACAACACAATATCAAAAGACATAACACAGTTTTCGGAAATTTCAGTTATCCTATATTCATCCCACAAATTTTGAACAGCTTAGAATTCGTCGAATGAAAATCGAAGAACATGAATGTTTCAACACAATTATTCGCTATATCCTGATATAATTTGAAGCCAAATCTAAACAACATTTATGAAATTTATGAAATTGATATTTTCTACAAAATAAGGATCTTAAAACTGAAACCGATTAAATTTAAGCTATTGCGCAATTACAGGGTTGTTACGGACGGCGCGGATCGCGCGGATGGCGCGGATGTATTGTTGAGGATTTTTTAAAGAAATTTATTGCTACACTCAAATAATTTTTGAACATCTGCTTACCAGCTTTAAATATTTTTAATATCTTTTGAGTTTTGTGTAGTGTTCTTTTTAACCTTTTTTATTGTTTATTTTATGAAGGATCCATTGAAATTTTAATCTTTTGAATCATATTTCAAACTTTTCGCGAAGTTTTACATTAGGATATGACAAAAATTATTATTGGGGCTCTTTTTTCGGTAGCCGTACTGTGCTCAAATCAAAATTATGAGCTTACTTGGACGTAACTGATGCTGGCTCTTTGCCTTTGAATTTTAGTAAAATCTACCCCGCAAAAAGATTTTTTTTCTAAATTTCAGCATTCTTAGAGAAAAAAAAAAGATCAAAACATTCAAAAATGAAAGCAACAATATTCAAAACTAAAAAATTATACATGCTCAAATGCTCAAATGCTTAAATTCTTGAATTCTTAAATTCTCAAAATTTTTAATTCTTAAATTAGAAGATCCCTAAATTTCAAAATTCTTTAATTCTTAGTACTTTCGGAGACATATTTTAAATTTTGAAATTTTGAGAAGAAAATAATACAAATTTCGTGTTTCGATTTTTGTGAGTGCCGAAATTCAAATCCCTACACGGAGAAAAAAGAGTTCCCAAAATCGTGAACAAGCGTTCATGAAAATGAGAACCACGAACAAATTGTTCAAATTTCATGGTACGTTTTTCAAAATCGTACCATGGAATTTGAACACTTTGTTCGAGGTTCCCATTTTCATGAACGCTTGTTCACGATTTTAAGAACTCTTTTTTCTCCGTGTAGATTTATGAATTTATCAAGATTTTCAAACTTATAAATTTTATGATCTTTTTAAATGTTTTAATTTCAAATTTAAATTTGATTTGATTTTTTAATATCCAAATTTCCTAATGTTTTAATTTCTATTTAGAATTCCTTTTTTTGCCAAAATGATTGTTATGGCTTCTCCCTCTAGCTCACTTCATACTAGCAAAAAAAAATGTCCATAAAATTTTCGGTGTTTCAAGATTCTGCGTTCTGAGATTAGGCCTCATGCGGCTATTTTTATTATTGAATACAACTTTATTCTGTGATTTTTGTGTTTTTTTTTTCTGATGGAGCTCTTGATTTTGTTCTCAATATTTTTTATTTCATAAAAAATGAAACTCTCTTGTATGTTGTCGCGAAATTATTTTTGTTAAATAATATGGCGCGGATTGGATTTTGGGACGGCGCGGATTTGGCGTGGATTTTTTTTTGACTTCTCCGTAACAACCCTGCAATTCTCACTAACCTGGACTTCGCACTAAATTATTGCTATCGATCGCACTATTGCGACTTGTCAAACTGGCTTGGAAAAATTAAAATTTTCGCAAAAAAGGTCAAAGCGAGCCACGGTTGCCGATCGTTCTTCAGCTATCAATCGCAATTTAAAAGTGCAAAATGTCCAGTTTGGTGGAAACTGCGATTGGAAATGTAAATAAACAAAAGCTGGTTGCCTAGTTTTTTGAAATGTTGTTGTCAAAAGTGCGAGAAATAAGTGCGGGCAAAATCCAAGTTATAATGAAAGGATCAATAAACAATGTTTTTTTTTTAAATTGTAAGATTTTGGTTCAAGGAAGATTTGATAAGTGCAGTGCTTCTGGGGATTGCCACTCGTGAATCCTGACCTCATAATCATCTACTAACCCCCTCAAAACTCATGTGATACTTTGTCGGAGATGCAGTCGATTGGGCGGTCTCTATCACTCAAGTATCGGACTAACATTCCCATCCACTTCCCCGTGACCCTACCACTGGTCGTGGCCGGCGCCGGTATTGATCAGCATGATAGGGGCCTTTGAGAAGTTGCGAAGCGAGGAAAGATAGCACCCACTCATCTTCCACGGCTCGTGGATGAGCAGTTCTCTAGGATTTCGGTCATTCGATTTTTTTTGTATTTTTTAATCACGCAGTGCCGGTGGCGTTATTATTTTGCATAATTTTCCTACTTTGCAGCTGTCCATGATGTATGAAAATTCAAAATCTGTATCTTGAAGCGATTTGCTTCGGCAGTTGATATGGATACGGCACTGAATACACGGTAAATTGGTGATTTTTTATTTATTTTATCACTAAAACTTGATTTACAAAAACACTATTTTCATTTTTTTGTTTGATATGTTTTGAGAAATGCCAACTTTTCAGAAATTTGTTGTGCAATTGACCGAGTTATGAATTAATCAATACTGATTTTTCAAAATCGAATTTTGCTCGTAAAATCAGCTTCATTTTCGATGTAAAATCAAATTTGCAATAAAAAGGCTTCTGTGAATTTTGATAAAGTTCACCGTTTTCGTTATAGCCATTTGTGTTTTTGAATAGTCGCAGTTTTTCATTTTTAAATTAGTACTAGTTTAAAAAAATATTTTGAAAAGCTAAGAAAATTTCTATATTTGCTTATTCGGACTTTGTTGATGATTTTGTTGCTGAGATAGCAATGCAAAGGTTTAAAAACAAAATTTATGTTTTCTAAGCCCAAACAACCCACCATTTTCTATCTTCAATATCTTAGCAACTAATGGTCCGATTTTCAATGTTAATATATGAAATACCAGAAATTTTCGATCTTTTCGTTTTGAATTTTCAAATCAAGACTAACATTTCAAAAAGGCCAAACATTCAATATTACGCCCTTTTAAAATGTTAGTCTTGATTTGAAAATTCCGAAAATATTTTTTTCGAAAAGATCGGAAAATTTCACAATTGTTTCATATATTAACATTGTGAATCGGACCATTAATTGCTGAGATATTGACGATAAAAAATGGTGGGTTGTTTGGGTGAAACTTAGAAAACATAAATTTTCCTGTTTTTAAACCTTTGCATTGCAATATCTCAGCAACTAAAGGTCGTATCAACAAAGTCCGAAGAAGCAAAATATAGAGAATTTTCTCAGCTTTTCAAAAATATTTTTTTCAAAACTGGGCAAACATGTGCACTAATTTAAAAATGAAAACTGCGACTATTTTCAAAAAGTCACTTAAATATGGCTATAACTTGAAAACGGTGAACTTTATCAAAATTTCAAAAGTACTTTTTTATTGCAAATTTGATTTACATCGAAAATGAAGTTGAAAATTTTTACGAGCAAAATTTCGATTTTTGAAAATCAGTATTGATTAAAAAATTCATAACTCGGTCAATAATTTGCACAACCTGGAAATTTCTGAAAAGTTGGCATTTTATGTCCTCTAAAACATATCAAAAACAAAAAAATAAAATAGTGTTTTTTTGTAAATCAAGTTTTAGTGATAAAAGTTAAATAAAAATCACCAATTTTTTTACCGTGTATTATTTTTTCCAGTGTAGTCCGTATCCATACCTACAACTTTGCCGAAGACACCAAATCGATCAAAAATTCCTTCAAAAGATACAGATTTTTGAATTTTCATACATCATTTTTGTATGGACAGCTGCCAAATTTGTATGGAAAATTATATGGACAAACTAATGATGCAAAATGGCTTATTTGGGCATACCGAAGGCACCAAAAAAGTTTCAGTCGGATTAAAAAATACAAAAATTAAAATTGAAGAAAAAAGACCGATTTCGTAGAGAATTGCTCGGATGTAACTTCTGAAGGTCCTGGTCAATAACGGAGTAGCAACTGCTATGCTTATGCTTATGCTTATGTAAGATTGGTTCAAGGAAGATTTATTTACCAAATTCAGTTGTTTAATATTTTATGTGGTGTATAAAATCATCGCACTGTTACGGAACAGACCACTGAAAAATTTAGTTAATAGAACATTTAGGCACCATCACTCAAAAATCCTTTGTCAAGATTTTTAATATTTCGATAGCTAGGTATTGTACCAAAATTGTACGGATACACAGGTTCAATATTCGGTCTATGATTTCCATCGCGTGTGTATGCTATTGAAAATGACCGCGGTTTTCCTCCCAATTTTTTCGGCGATGGACAATATCACCACCAAGAGGGTGAAGGTGGGGTGGCGATAAAAACTAATCACTATTAAATTACGCCAGGTATTCCTCGATAGTTTGGCCCCAAAATAATAGATAAACTTTTTTTTCCTACTTTTCTATGAACACGAGGTGGTCAGTCGAGGGGAGTGAGGTTTGATGAAAAAAAACTCCCATCAGAAAATTTCGTTATTTATGCACGCGCGAGGTTTTTTTTTTCACGAAACTGTCAATAAAGGACACACGAAATTGGTGCTGCCTTTTGCCCAACTTCGAGGGCCACCACCGCTACCGATGTGCCCGGGAAAAAAGGACATGTGCGTTTTTCCTTTTTTCGGCCAACCACGTGCGTGGTTTACTAAAATATTGACCATGCGTTTATTCATTATTCATATTGATCGGAAAATTACACAGCACCACCGCGGCCACAAAAAACGCGAAGAAATGGGGAAAATTGGTGGAAATTTTCGGGGCTTTCGTGTCGGAAAAATGAAGGCTGTTATCATTCTGGAAAGGCGCAAAACACGAATCGAAACGGACAAAATGGCGTCGCGACGCCGAAATTTTGCGGGGGGGAAATCAATCCTGAACATAAAAATCTAATACTCGTAAACAAGAGTAGAGCACATAAATCGAGCGGAAATGTTGGGATTATGCAATTTGCTGTTAATTTGGGGGTGTCAAAAATATATAATAAAAATTATGTACATTCTGCACATTTTTTGTAGTTCCTTTAAAAGTTGTAATTTTAATTTAATTTGAACATCGCCAAATTTGGCTAACATTAACAAAAAAAAATCACCCAAAAAAGATTTGTCACGAGGCATAAAATAAATCAAATCAAACTCGTGGTTCTCCAATAAACCTGTCCCATGGTCGCCGATCGTTCGATTTCGCCTCCGGAAAGCCGCCTTTGCTTCGCTCCCATTTTTCATACTTAATTCTCATTATCTTATTGCCGCGTGACCTCGACCAGAAAAGCTTTGCTGCGGGGGCGAAACGGCCCCGACTAAGAGGGCTTTTACGAGCTTCCTCTTTGGGGTTGAGCAAAGCGATGGCATTCCAACCCGGGGGGGTTGATTAGCAATTCTGTCCACTCTACGCTGGAGTTGGCCAAAAAGCTTACGGTGGGTGGAGGACCTCCATTCAAGTGGAAAGATTTTCTAACCCACTCCTCCCACCTTGCGGAAAGACATAAAAACAGTCTAATGAAAAATAATAACATAAAATTCCATCACCTTCGTTGAACTACTTTTTTTCCTCCATACAGTGCACAAAAACATTTCAGAATATTCATCATGGTAAGTAAATCTTATAAATCAAATCAAAAATTTAAAATTATTTTTAAGACAGTAAAATTCACCACCTTGGGGAGAACATCCCTCGGCCAAGAAGGAAAATTTCTTGCTGCGCTACTGCTGCTGAAGGATAGAAGAGGGCACTAACAAAATGAGAATTATTGCTGTTTGATAGTTTTCTGGCACGCAAATAATCTGTGACGATGAGATGTCGCGATTTAATGACATACCGGCATTATACATTCCAAAAAACTTATGCTTGTTGAATGTTTTATTACATTTTAATTGCTTAATTATACAACACTGGTTAAAAAAATATTCACTTTTTTATGTTCATTTAAAAATTTGTGCGACAATTTTAAATAAAAAAAAAACTAAATGCTCCGACATATTTAAAAACAAATAGGTAAAAAGTTATATTTTTTGGATCTGTTTTGAAGTTGACACTTATACAAATTTTGATCAGTTTATGTCTTGCTCAACTTTTGGTGCTATCTGGAGCATCATTTAAAAAAAGGCGCACAAGAGAAATTTGCAGATGAAACTATTTTGCAAATCCTCAAGCTTAAGGCAACTTTCTCACAAAATTCGATGTGTTAAAAAATAGCTGGCCTCCCCAGCTACCAAAACACTTAAGGTTTTGTGAAAAATAATTATTTTTGGCTTGGGATTTTGCAAAACCCAATATTAGGTCCTTTTGAAATATTGCTCCAGATATTTATAAAGCATATTTAAAAAATATAAAACAAATAAAACAAAGTAAAGTAAAAAAAGTGGGAAAATTTTATTAGTGTACCTATTTTTTGATTCTAATCTTTAGTTACAACTTTAACGAAGATTCCAAACCGGGCAGAGTATAGTGTTTCATAATAGAATAGTTTGAAACATTTCTGAAATTCTCTGATCTTTTCAATAAAATTAATTTCAAATTTTAAAATTCGGCTTAACCTTTGAATAGGTATAAACACAGATTATTTGAATTTAAATTATTTCTTATATTTTAGACCAAATAATAATATTTTTTAAATATAATTAATAAAACATTTCAGAATATTTTGAAAAAGTTTAATTATTTACATTGAAAATAAAAATCAAAAATTTAAATTAATTTTGAAAATTGGACCAATATTGACAAAAAGACAGGCTACGTGCATTTTGGGCCAAATTGAGTTAAGAACACCATTTTGTGCAGCAAACAATGCCTCACCTTGTGACCTTCACAGCTCCCCACAATCAGATTTCAATCCTGAGATATGCAATTAAAACCGAAAAAACTCCGTTCCTTTTTGTCACTTTTTATATGAAAGAAGTTTCAATCTTGTCGTGCTATCTTGTAAGTGCGACAACTGGCCAACGGGATTCAGGTCAGAACGCGTTTGACGCACGTACAGGCTAGACTACCGTAAACATTTGTAATTATAACTCGGGACTTTGGCAACCAAATTCAACCAAACTTCGATGCAATGCCCAGAATGGTCAATCAAACAAAACGTGTTTATTATTTTTTATATTGCGTGCTCTCTTTTTTTTTGTTTATTCAAGGTCACACATTAAAAAGCGTTTTTCTCGGAACGTAAAAATGGCGGGTGCGACATGATAGCACGACGGCGTCGATTTCTTAATATTGTAATAAAAGGAGTGAATCAATCCTCCATCGTGAGATATCAGAACTTGAACCTCAGATTTAAATCAGGGACCAAAATTACCCCCTAGGACAAAGTTTCAAGCATATCGAAAAGGCGTTGACTTTTCAAGAGAAAAGTTTATTTGGGTCAATCACAAACCACGTTGACACTTATTTTGAAAATTTACAAACTACACTTATTCTAAGTCAATTTAATTAATTGTTCAGATTTGCTAATAGTTTAATGATTTCAAACATTTTTTATATATTTGATATAACTTTGGAATACAAACTAAACTGTTTTATTGAAGTTCTAAAGGTTAATGACCTGGCTGGCAAAGCAGAATTGCAGCATTGACATCGGTCAAACACCTGTAAACATTGACCTGGGACGCCCGGTGGAAAGAATCGCCGAAATTTATTGCGCCGTGGCCGAAAACAGCAAAAGCAAACTTTCCTGTGCAAGCTTATCACAGCGAGAGCGTGTGTGTGTGAGTATTTGTCATTTTGTCATATTTTGTGGGCTGTCCCGAAGGTGGACAACGGCGGCGGCCCCCATGCAGTGCAGTTCAACGCCTGCTTGTCCATAGACAATGAAAATATGATGAATGGTGTTTTGGGCGGATTTAAAGTTATAGACTGGCTAGTTTGCTGGAAAGCTTGTTTAATAGAGTTGGCTGTTTCTATTATTTTGACCAGTCTGTTCCGAATTTCCTTACAAATTACTACCTGCATATTTCCTCTGTACATGTCTTCATTCCAGGCATAGACAATGCATTTTTCGGAAGGTGGTCGAAACACGTTCCACAAAAATGTTTGGCGCTAAAGTTCAAAATGACCATAAAACCGCAGGCAAAATTCATATTGATTTGAGATATTCATACGGGGTGTCAATGACTCCTGTTGCAGGGAACTTGCTTTTGGGTATGACCAAAGTTCTTTGAACTTCGCACCAGTTTTTGTTGTGGAACGCATGACACAGTCATAATTCGTGAATTTTTAAATTTGCTGTTTTTGGGACGAATTTTAATGGACTTTACCTTTGGGGTTCAGACACCTTTATTGGAGGGGAATTTAAGGGACAAAATTGTGCGGCTCAGACGTTTTTTGCAACCCTTTCCAAATGGTTCAATTAAATATTTGCTGAAAGCATTGCTTCAAGACAAACCTTAAGCCAATTACAGTCTTCAAACAAAGGAAAAGGATTCGAAAAATTGCACGTCTGCGGCGTGCAATTTCCAGCAATCGTAAAGTGTTAACATTTTGCAAAAAGGGTTTTCGCCTAACCAAACCCCGAAGAAAAAGGATTGAGTCCTTTTTTTTGCGCTGCAATTAGCACTGTTGTAAAAACACGAATTATGCAGATTTCCAGCAAGTCGCCCACAACAGAACCCTATTTGGCAAAAGGGCTGAGCTACCTGTCAAGGAGAAAATAAATCTGCATATTTTGGTCGAACTGTTTTTTATGACACCTTTTGCTAACTTTGCCTGGTCCTTCTTGTGTGTGTGTTCTTAACTCTTTTGGCATTTCTTTCCCTTTTTTGTTGCAATTCATCATTACGTGCTGTCGCGTCATAAAAATCCGGTCCTGGAAAAAAAGGATTAGACAGAAAGTTGGCCAAAAGAAAACGAAAATTTGCATGATCATAAAAGCAAATGTACAGCAATAAAAGTGTCGCCGCATATTGATGGTAGAGAGTGCACGGTGAGCTTAAATTGAACAAATTTCTGAAAAAAATATTTTTCATGAGAACTTAATCGCGCGTCTCATTAGCGAAATTATGGTGGTACCCCATCGATCATCAATCATTAAAGCTATAAATTAATTTCCTCAAAGTGCAGTTCGTGCACCGTAAATCAACCCTGCGGGACTGACTGGTGCCAAACCTAATTAATAAAATGTCAATTACTAGAGGTTACCACTATAAATAGCCCTCCTCGAAAGACGAGTCGTCCCCCTCACGACGAAGAGAAACACCATTCAATGAAATAATTCCCGATAATTGTGTGCAGTGGTCACATTGTAACGAACAGTACTGTGGCAAAACTGCATTCAGCTGAATGGCAGAACCGAGAGCAGTGACCAGAGAGCGAGTTTGAACTTGATAGAGGGGAAAATGTTTGGGTGAACGGTCCCGCATGTTTCGAATTTAACATTGGAAGTTGGTGAGAAAGATATTTTACCGTTTTTTAGAAAGCTGTAAAAGAATATTACGCAAATAATTGTGAAAAAAATATCAATGCAATGCAATTTCTTGAAAACACTTTTTTCGATTAAAGTTAACAAATTTCATGTTTTCCTTCCATTTTTTTAAATTTACAATGAATAATAAATAAAGTAATTGATAATTAATTTTCGTCCCTCGGTTCTTCCCAGTGTAAAAAGTGGATAAAACGAAAAATATTAATAAGAAATTTGTATGCTAATTTTCAAAATGTTTATGAAAAGCAAAATATTTGAGAACTCTTGTGTTTTTTTACAAAAGTTTGCTATTTTAGACTTATGGCCCATAAATTTATTAATCAAAAATAAGAAAGGTATACGTTTTGATTGAAAATAAATTTGTAGAGAAATCTATACTAAAATTTTAAAACTAAATGTTGTGATAACGCCCATTTATGCTCCAGAAAAAAAGTTAGAAAATAAAAATTTCTACATTTATTTTTATCACTTGTTTTTAGATTTTTCATTGTTGGTCTAAACTAGGTAGGAAGCGTTGAAACAATAATAAATTATTGTTTAATGCTTTGCTTCTGTTTTCAATTGATAAAAGAAGTTTTTGCAATCTTTCACCTCCTGCAGTCATGAAATTATTTATAATTACTTAATTTATTTCTTCATTTTATTGTTACACGCAGAACAATTTTTTTTGTGATTTTAAATGGAATTTTTGTTCTCATTTGGGACCATCCATAAACCACGTGTCATGCTTTTTTTTTCGTAAATCTAACCCCCGACAATCGCCGTTCATATGTTATAGGCATCTTCAGGTTAACATTTTCGAAACATTTTCAGTTACATATATTTTGTAACCAACATTTTTGAATAGCTGACTCCTGCTACAAATAAATTGAAAATTGCAGAAAAACAGCTTCCTTATTGTCACCAAATTAGCCCTCATTTTTCAACTGACGATATCACGAAAATAGTTGGTTCGATTTTCAATGTAAAAATTTAAACTGTTGTTAAATTTTCTGCTCTGTTCGATGAACATATTTATGTTTTTAATTGAGCCTAACATTTGAAAACTGCTAAATTCACTTATTTTTGGCTTTTTTAATGATCAACCAAGGCTTCAACCTTGTTATACAACAGTTTCTACACTACTGTTTGGCCATTTTAAGTTAGACAGCCAGTTGTAAGAACTGCTGTTCAACTTTGATTCTGGAACTATTTTTTATTGAAAAAGTGAAAACAGATCACAACAGTTTAAATTTTGAACATTGAAAATCGAACCAACAAATAAGCAATTCTCTACGAAATCGGCCTTTTTTAAGAATTTTAATTTTTGTAGTTTTTAATCCGACTGAAACTTTTTTGGTGCTTTCGGTATGCCCAAAGAAGCCATTTTGCATCATTAGTTTGTCCATATAATTTTCCATACAAATTTGGCAGCTGTCCATACAAAAATTATGTATGAAAATTCAAAAATCTGTATCTTTTAAAGTAATTTTTTGATCGATTTGGTGTCTTCGGCATAGTTTTAGGTGTAGATAACGGTAAAAAAACTTGGTGATTTTTTATTTAACTGTTTGTCTCTAAAACTTGATTTACAACAAAAAAACACTATTTTTATTTTTTTCATTTTTTGGTATGTTTAAGAGGACATCAAATGCCAACTTTTCAGAAATTTGCAGGTTGTGCAAATAATCTTTGACCGAGTTATGATTTTTTTAATCAATACTGATTTTTTTTTCAAAAATCGAAATATTGGTCGCAAACATTTTTCAACTTCATTTTTCGATGTTAAATCGAATTTGTAATCAAAAAGTATTTTACTAAAATTAAGATAAAGTGCACCGTTTTCAAGTTAAAGCCATTTTCAGGTAACTTTTTTGAAAATAGTCGCAGTTTTTCATTTTTTCAAACTAGTACACATGTTTGCCCACTTGCAAATTTGATTTTACATCGAAAAATGAAGTTGAAAAATTTTTTCGACCAATATTTCGATTTTTTGAAAAAAATAATATTGATTAAAAAATTCATAACTCGGTCAAAGATTTTTTGCCCAACCAGGAAATTTCTGAAAAGTTGACATCAAGTCTCCTAAAACATATAAAAAATAAAAAAAATTAAAATAGTGTTTTTTTTTGCAAATCAAGTTTTAGTGACAAAAAGTTAAAATAAAAATCACCATTTTTTTTACAGTGTATCATTTTTTTTCAGTGTAGTCCATATCCATACCTACAACTTTGCCGAAGACACTAAATCGATCAAAAAATTCCTTCAAAAGATACAGATTTTTGAATTTTCATACATAATTTTTGTATGGACAGCTGCCAAATTTGTATGGAAAATGATATGGACAAACTAATGATGCAAAATGGCTTCTTTGGGCATACCAAAGGCACCAAAAAAAGTTTCAGTCGGATTAAAAAATACAAAAAAAAAATCGAATGACCGAAATCTGAGAGAACTGCTCAAATAGATAACGTCAGTTCAAGAGACTAGACGACACTGAAAAAAATCATTATTTAACAAATGTTAGTTTTTGGAACATATGCGGTGCTCTCCATTATCAATTATTTTATTGATTGTTAAAAAATATTTTTTTAAACTTGGAAACGGAGATTGCAAATTTTTTTTTATCTTAAAAAAAATAATGATTAATTTCGATTTGACTATTTGTTTCGAGATTTATTTTTTCACAAGAGCAAGAGATGCCGTTTTTAGTCTATTCAAACATATACAGAAATAAATTTAAAAAAAATCACAATTTTGTAGAGTTTATTTCAGTATCAAAAAACTTTTTTTTTCATTGTCGCTATTTTTCCTCATCAACTATAACTTTTCCGAAGACACCATATTGATCTGTTTCTATGAACAGTAGCAACATTGTATGGAAAAACTAATGATGCAAAATGGCTCTTTTAGACATAAACAAAGTTGAATCCAAATTAAAAAAAATTAAATATCTCGAACAAAAAAAGTTTTATGAAATTTGAATCGTTGATCTTGGAAATGATTCTGAGTCAGCCAGCTTCAAAATCATTTGGGACGTTATCAGAGTTTTCAATAATCTAGTCTGGACTGTATTGTACAAAAAAAAAAAAAAAACAAATCATGGTAATGTTACATCGGGGAATGTGAACAGATTTGGTTTGCCTCAAAAACGTGTTAAGGTTTGTGAAATTTCTTCTTCAAAACCTTCGAAACATATCAATTCCACGTGCACACAACCAGGTCTGGCCGGGTGTGTTGCAATCGCCAAAACTCGCACGATTCCAAAGTTCTCCGAATCGGGCGGTGGGTTTGGAAGCGAAAATATGAACCCCGAAAAAAAACTAAACGTTCCAATGAACTCGATTGAACCCAAGCCATCCATCGCGAGCAAACATGTGCGTCGTCGTCGTCGTCTGCATTCGAAGAAAGTAAAACTGATAGCGATAGATTTTCTTACCAAATTTTGTACGCACTTTTGGTGGAGAGGTACGGGTGTAGGGTAAGGTGACCAATTTTGGGTAAATTTAGCATTTTTTTCAAATTTGAT
The DNA here is from genome assembly GCF_015732765.1 of Culex quinquefasciatus. Classification (NCBI taxonomy): domain Eukaryota; kingdom Metazoa; phylum Arthropoda; class Insecta; order Diptera; family Culicidae; genus Culex; species Culex quinquefasciatus. Next base: position 28,034,840 of record NC_051862.1, on the reverse strand, counting down.
TCGAATTTTGAGTCAGTATTTTGACCAGTTCCAACTTAAAGCAATAGGTCAAAACTAGGGTAAAAGACCCTAAACTAGTGCACATTACGAGGGTACGAAATGTGTTCCAGACTGGAGGGACAAAAGTGCATAATACTGGGAATTGCCGCGCTGCTGGAAGAAGACGCACAAATTGTGCTGGCTTATCACCGTAAGGTTCGGTATAATAAGTTTCAAGAAGGCGCGTACACTCGAGCAGAGATAAGAGTGAGGAGGAGCTCAGGGTACAAACACCATTTAGGTGTCAAATTTGGTTGATTAACGGCTGATTGCATGCAGCTATAGAGGGGAGTGCTCCATTGCAAGCGTTTCGAAGTTTTGTAGATTACACGAACTGCAAGAAATGAAGCAGTAAAAGGAATTCTAAAGTTACGTAATAAAAGCCTGGAAGGCTCGTAAAACCCTTTGGTAGCAGTTCTTCCAAAATTCAGACGAAAAGTCCAAACAATTGACAAGCCAATAATTGGCAAATTGCTTTCACCGAAGCTACTTCCAAAAGCGACCCCAAAAACACGAAAGGAAACCCTCAATTAAATCCTTTCACGTTATTGTCACCGACATGACAAACTGAGAGAAAGCAATTCAAACCCATTCTTCCTCCGTTTTTTTTATTGTGGTTATTAGCGTCTGCCAAAAGAGAGGCCCCTTTTGTAATACGCCCTTTCCCAATGTTTTTTGGCAAACTCCACAACAATAGAGCCCGACCGGGAGGAGCCCGCTGGTAAAGAAGTGCATTTCACTTCCGAACATCAAGCCCGAAAATTGAGAAAGAAAGAAAGAAAGGTCATAAAAGGACCTCTCATTCAAAGGCAATTACACGACATTTGTCCCCGGGGTTGTGTGTTTCTGTTTATATCGATGGGACAAATGTGGGCCCAGTAAAACAAGAAAACTGCACTCAGCTCAAGATTTTTCTTGCAAAACGAGAGAAGAAAGGTCACACTTCACTGTGGATTGAGATTTGGGCGAAGGGGTTCGATTTCGGGCATTGTTTTGATGAAGAGTTGACATTTTTTGCCCTTTGTCGTGAGAAGAAGAAAGTGCTGTTTGATGTATTTTGCATTGTTTGACATTTTTTAGATGAAAGGTTCTGTTTCCTGTTTGAAGTTGTTTTCCAGAGAATTTATTATATGCTTTACATTTTAGATTTGGTTTGGGATTGTTGTTGCACAACTGAAACAAAAAATATGTTTGGATTTTTAAAAGAGGAACCGACCGGGATTTGATCCCTGAACCTTCTGCTTATAAAACAGATGCCGCAACTATTAAGCCACAGAGCCGAGAGCTAAAATTTGTACTATACTAATGAAAAAAAAAAAAAAAACGCCTAGGTTTGTCCTTTTTAGGCAATCAAAACTGGCAAAATAATTAGTATTTTTTCTTAATTTAACCTGATTGCATTATAAACCCCTGCCCCCTTGAACTAATTGCGACAAAGTGCTCCACCACCAACGGCGATAAATGTATCGATGCTAAATGAAAGTGAAACGTTTCGAGGTCCCCTGGTACCCCTTTGACTTTTGGAAGTCGACGGTACCTCCAGGAACAAACGACACATAATTTCTCATTTCGAATTGCACAAAACTACAAATCAACGAGGAAAAAAAATGAGTTGGAGGGGGTCAGGAATTTTGCCTTTCCCAAAATTAAGTTGCCTTCCCCGGTCATCTGGCTGAAATCGGCCAGGTCAGCAGCCTGATTCATTCCGATTCCGTAATCGCGAACGCTGCCCACAAATCATTCCACGTGGCTCCAGCTCTGGGCTGTTCGGGGCGAAATTACGCAAATACGCATGGTGGGCTCTGTCTGGGGTGAAATATTGCGCTCCCTAATTCATGTCGACGGTCGTGAATCTTTTGCGCGACATTCGCGTTTGAAGAATTACGCCTGCCCGGAGGGGGAGGAATTAAGTATCGGGGTGGCGATTGAGCACTTAATTCTGGGTGACACCAAAGCAATAGTTGCAATGTTCTTCAGACGCGACTAAACCTCATTTGGGTTACAAATTATCCCGATGATTAATGAAATGGTCAGCAGCTTTGGCTGAAGTTGTTATCGTGTTTCAAGATTATGTCTTGTTTATTTCGCGAAACATGCGTGGCACTGAATCTGTGTTTCGTTTTTATTATCTTATTTACAACCTTTCTTTATTTATACAAAAAATAAATGGGTAATTCTCTACCAACTCACACGAAATCGGGAAAAGTTGCCCCGACCCCTCTTCGATTTGCGTGAAACTTTGTCCTAAGGGGTAACTTTTGTCCCTGATCACGAATCCGAGGTCCGTTTTTTGATATCTCGTGACGGAGGGGCGGTACGACCCCTTCCATTTTTGAACATGCGAAAAAAGAGGTGTTTTTCAATAATTTGCAGCCTGAAACGGTGATGAGATAGAATTTTGGCATCAAAGGGACTTTTATGTAAAATTAGACGCCCGATTTGATGACGTACTCAGAATTCCGAAAACGTATTTTCATCGAAAAAACAAAAAAAATTCTCCCATTTTCCGTTACTCGACTGTAAAATTTTGGAACATGTCATTTTATGGGAAATTTAATGTACTTTTCGAATCTACATTGTCCCAGAAGGTCATTTTTCATTTAGAACAAAATTTTTCATTTTAAAATTTCGTGTTTTTTCTAACTTTGCAGGGTTATTTTTTAGAGTGTAACAATGTTCTACAAAGTTGTAGAGCAGACAATTACAGAAATTTTGATATATAGACATTAGGGGTTTGCTTATAAACATCACAAGTTATCGCGATTTTACGAAAAAAAGTTTTGAAAAAGTTACTTTTTGCGTTTCTCTTTGTTTCGTCGTCCGTGTCTGTCGCGGGTGACCATGAACGGCCATGATCGATGACGACCAACTTTTTTAAAACTTTTTTTCGTAAAATCGTGATAACTTGTGATGTTTATAAGCAAACCCCTTATGTATATATATCAAAATTTTTGTAATTGTCTGCTCTACAACTTTGTAGAACATTGTTACACTCTAAAAAATTACCCTGCAAAGTTAGAAAAAACACGAAATTTTAAAATGAAAAATTTTGTTCTAAATGAAAAAATGACCCTTCTGGGACAATGTAGATTCGAAAAGTACATTAAATTTCCCATAAAATGACATGTTCCAAAATTTTTACAGTCGAGTAACGGAAAATGGGAGAATTTTTAAAACTTTTTAGTGTTTTTCGATGAAAATACGTTTTTCGGAATTCTGATTACGCCATCAAATCGGGCGTCTAATTTTACATAAAAGTCCCTTTGACACCAAATTTCTATCTCATCACCGTTTCAGGCTGCAAATTATTGAAAAACACCTCTTTTTCGCATGTGCAAAATGGAAGGGTCGTACCGCCCTCCGTCACGAGATATCAAAAAACGGACCTCGGATTCGTGATCAGGGACAAAAGTTACCCCTTAGGACAAAGTTTCACGCAAATCGAAGAGGGGTCGGGGCAACTGCTGTGTGAGTTGGCGGAGAATTACCCAAATCGTTTTGGAAAATCATGGCAAACACTACTCACATTCCATTTCACTTTCTTTAAGATCTGCACTCCGGCTAGGCAGGCGCCGTTTATGATCTGGATGTTGCTTGAAGTATAAGATTATCAAAATCCTAAATTCTATTTTCTGAAAATGCTGTGCAAATTTGTGCTACTTAGCCTGTTGCAATATTAACAACTTATTCAAACAAAACGTGTGTTGACCATCAGTAAGAAACCCGCATAACTTCCATCATTTGCGTTCATTAAAACTACATCAAGCGGAAGAGAGCATCGTCGAACATTGCCATGGCCGTTCTGCCAGAGAGATCATAGACCCTGTCCAAAGAACCTCATAACTGCAACAACCGCTCCAGGCTGGAATCTATTTCTGGACAACATGCAATATCTGCTCGTTTGTGAACTTCATTGGACGAATCCAGTCAGAAGAACAACCAAAACGGCCAAAGTGCACTGACCGCGGAATAGACACCACTCCTAGTCAAGGTGATGTCCTATGATTTTGACCTATCAAGTTTAGGTCGAAAATAGATCCGATTAGGTCCAAAATAGGAACATCCCCCATACAAAATGTATCAAGAACCCGTCGCTGATTGGCCCCACGTTTTTGGACGGTGCACCACCGACACGGATCGAATGCGTGACCGTAATTCGTGCGTTATGGCGGCCCCGGGAAGACACGATCTGCGCGCGGCTTGAATCGAATGCGCGCGTTATCGCACATTTGGGCAAACAACGCACATACGCATACAGTGAGACGATCCCGCATCTTGGAGGAAACGCATTTTTCGGTTCGTTCTGGTGTGGTATGGTCTAATATACACAATTCACACACACTCTGTGGTATTATTGTGGACGTACCGTACACTGCACTTTTCATTGTTTGCACGCCAGTGGTGATAAGGAGTTGTTATTGAGAAAGTTTATGAGGACGGCTTTGGTGAATTTTCGGGAATTATGTAACCGCTCTATAAATGACGAAATTAAGTTCATTGAGGTTCTGTCAGAATATTTTTAGTTAGGCTATTGCATATCTTTTAACAAGTACAAAACATAGAGCCGACGCCAACTCACACAAAATTGGAAAAAGTTGCCCCGATCCCTCTTCGATTTGCGTGAAACTTTGTCCTAAGAATAACTTTTGTCCCTGATCACGAAACCGAGCTCCATTTTTCGATTTCTTGTGATGGAGGGGCGATACGACCCTTTTCATTTTTGAACAATCGAAAAAGACGTGCTTTTCAACAATTTGCAGCCTAGCCGTTCGAACGTGAAAAAAGTTAAAAAAAAAAACTCTGAAAATCTTATGTTTAAGTCACAGAAACTACTTGTTTTGCTTCATTATATATAATTCTTCAATAAACAAAAAAAAACTTCACTTAACAAAAACAAAATTCTCCTTATTTTCAAAAAAGTTTCCACCTGGTTTATGCATGAGCTCTTAATTTTTTTTTGAAACAAAATGTAGCATATGCGTTTTCTCATTTACTGCTGCTTTTATGCTGGTGCTTTTTTTTTTTAAAAGATTCGACTAGTAAAGATAGAAGTTTTCGCTGATTTGCATTTTATTAAATTTCATATCAAAGCAAGATGAAACAATCTTGTTCAGCCAAAATGAGTAAAATTATTTGAATTTTCTGCAACAGTAAGCCCATTTAAAAATATTTCTTTAAGTTTTCACCTCAAAAACTTAATTTAAAATCAATAGGCAAAAATAATATGATTTGTAACGAAATCGAAATTTTTAATTCAAAATGAGAACAGAAAACATAAAAAGAGTATTTTTTTAGCTTTCATGGGAATCATCCACCCAAATAATCAAAGATTGTTAAAATTAAAAAGGACTCAAAAATATGAAATGATTTTAAAAGGTAATTTGAAAAAAATACTTTTCATTTCATTTTGAATAAAACAAAGCTGGATTATTTGAATTTCTATTGAAACAACACCATTTAATTAAAAAAGCAGCAAAATGTGTATTACAACGAATGAAAATATTAGGTACTAAATTTAGTTAGCTTCTAAAGAACAGAAAAAATGAACAATTCTTCAAATGGTTCATATCAAGCTTTTTAATAGAAAAATAATAAAATTTACTTAAATAGTCTTTATGGATCAAATATTTATTATTATGTTATTTAAAAAAAAATACTTGAGAAAATTGATAAATTTCACGAAGTTTAAGCCGTACACGAAATCGTCAAAAATCACTAACCCTACACACTTAGATTTTTTTTACCGTGCTCGGTAAAATTTTTACCGAAATCTCAACAGCCGAGCGCTCGGTAGCCAGCCCGGTAAAAAATAGATTCGATTCCCGCCTTACCCTCTTGACCTTCTATCGTTACAGTTTCACACAAACATACAATTTCACGGTATTTCGCGGAAAAAAACAAAATTTCACGGAATTCACGCTGTCCACGAAATCGTGAAATTTCACTAACTTGGTAAAATATTTGCAACGGCCTAATTTTTTTTCTGCTTTACAATACTTTATTGTATTACACTACACACTAAAAAATAATAAATATTACACTTAACTGAATTTCTAATCCGATGTAAAAATCATGGATGTACTCGAGAACTTAACGTAAAATTATGCTTGAATTGATACAGAGCCCCAAATAGTCGTTTGAATCATCAAGCAATACATTATACCGACCCAAGCAACATTTTAGGTTTTAAGTAGGCCATAAAAGCCTATTTAGGCCGTATCAGGGTTTTCAGAACCATGATAAAACCTGTAAGTTTAAAAATGTTACTAGGGGAATATCGTGTAATATTAATTTATGTTTGACTTTATTTTGCGTCTTATTTGATGCACATGATTGGAGCGTGTTTTTAGTAGAGAGCCTATATGGAGAGGCGAAATGTCACTCTCAGGGTTCCAATCGAACTGTCAAATCGGGGTTCCAATCGAGCAACAAGATCATGCAAGAACAAGGTTGGAATCAATTTAAAATAATTTTGGCAAAAAACGAGACTTATAACAATTACAAGTATTGTAAAACTGTTGTTAATAATAATCTGGTAGTTTTTATTATGTTTGTGCTTGTTCGGTACAAGGAAAGTGCCAACACCAAAGAAAAACTACAAGTTTTTCAACCTTAAATTTGAATGACTTTGGGTGTTTGAAATTTCTCCCAGAACATTTCATTTCCCTATGTAGGTCCCTAGCCGAGTCCCTAGCTTTTAGATGTAATTTTATGTCTCAGCAGACTGAATTTTAAGTTTATTTGAGTGTTCTCTCTTGACAGTGCAAGCGAAACGTCAGCTATCTTTGTGTTGTGCAAATCGGTGGAGGTTGAGTTTTTCACTTCTTTTCTAAAATCGCAAATATGTACCGATAATCTTTGGGTTTCCTCTCAAAATGATTAAGGTAAGTTTAAATAATCATCAGCTGCAACTGGAGGTAATTTGCTTGCAAATAGTTAACGGTGGTTCCATCACGAACAGCTGAGAAAAGAAAAACAAACATTCGTTAACTATTTGCAAGCAAATTACCTCCAGTTGCAGCTGATGATTATTTAAACTTACCTTAATCATTTTGAGAGGAAACCCAAAGATTATCGGTACATATTTGCGATTTTAGAAAAGAAGTGAAAAACTCAACCTCCACCGATTTGCACAACACAAAGATGGCTGACGTTTCGCTTGCACTGTCAAGAGAGAACACTCAAATAAACTAAAAATTCAGTCTGCTGAGACATAAAATTACATCTAAAAACACGCTCCAATCATGTGCATCAAATAAGACGCAAAATAAAGTCAAACATAAATTAAAATTACACGATATTTGATATAATGTATTGCTTGATGATTCAAACGACGATTTGGGGCTCTGTATCAATTCAAGCATAATTTTACGTTAAGTTCTCGAGTACATCTATGATTTTAGTGTGTAAGTTCTATCAAACACCTTATCAATTAACCCTATATTTAATGAACCCACATATTTTAATGATCAGTAATATGTATTACTATCTTACAAAGAACTTCTATGTTTTCCTTTATTCCAAATCAATCCGGGACTCGTGGTGTAGGGGTGGTTGCCTCTCACCCGGTCGGCCTGGGTTCGATCCCAGAAGGTCCCGGTTGCATTTTTCGAGACGAGATTTGCCTGATCACGCCTTCCGTCGGACGGGGAAGTAAATTTTGGCCCCGTTCTAACCTAGAGGTTAGGTCAGCCCAGGTGTAGGAGTCGTCTTCCTAGGTCTTGTCTCGGTGGAGTCGCTGGTAGGCAGTTGGACTAACAATCCAAAGGACGTCAGTTAGAATCCCGGGGTGGATGGAAGCAAAGGTTTGCAATTGCCTCAACAATCAAGCCTTCGGACACCTGGTTTCAAGTAAGAATCTCGCATTCGAGAACGCCAAAGCAATGCAATGATTTTTGTTTTCCAAATTAAAGTACTTCCGTCCATCTGTTATCCCGTCTCATAAAATATGGCAAAGTCCACGTTTTTCCATACATCACCTAACAACCCCCGAAAAATTCCACGTGTCCGCTTGATTACAACAATCACTATACAGTCCTGGCGAGGTGATATTGCGTGATAGCAGCAGAGCAAAACGTCCCGTCCCGATGAGCCAATTCCGGCCTCGGCGGTGGAAATTGGGGTTGCTTCATTAACTATGAATATGGACAATTGCACACGTGGTCGGGTCTTTGGAAGAAGGACATTCACATCGCTCGCGACTCGCTTCGATGATTAATTCAGGCGCGTAATTTTTGGGAAGAGAAAATTGGAGGGAAATTTGGCCTTTTCCCCGCGGGTTATATTTTTAGGAGGTTCAATTTGTGAAAGGGAAGGGAGGTGGCTTCGCGTGTGTGTAGTATTTGCGATCGATTGATAGCTTTTTTGGTTATTAGAACTTGTTTTTTACGTGTCGTCCAGCTCCGAGTTGTCGCAACAAAAACTAGTAATTTTGAAAGGAAGCAGAAATGAATATTTAATGGACAGTGCCGCTGCCAGCGGTGGCGAGTGATTGGACCCTCGAAATTAAGCAGAATTGCTGGATTAGGCCCGATAGTCGTATCGTATTGAGGGAGGGGAGAGAAAAACTTCCAAAAAAGTTCCACCTCCAATTCTTGGAAATTGTACGGCGAGAAATCGCGCGGTCCACCCACATTTATTATTCAATTTCCTCAAGTTCCAAGCTCTCTTAAACGTTTAATCTTTGGAGAAGGAGAGCAGCAATGACGGCCGTAAAAGTTAAATGCACAGATTTGGGAGGTGGATTGCGTAGGTTGACCAAAACATTGGTGCGAACGTGGACGAATTTTATGTTAATCTAATAACCAAAACCCAGCCCAGTCCGCCTTCGGATTTGCAGCCTGCTTTTTTTATTTTTGGAAGAGGGTTGCACGCGCGAATGAAACGCACCTCTCACCTTATATTTTATTGCGATGGATTAGGGCTGGAATTATTAGGGTGATCAATGAAACGAAAATAAATACAAACTTAAATTATCAAAAGCAATACAAGAAAGTATTTGAATTCAGTCTTTTTTAAAATTACAAAAAATAGAAGACTTGTACATCAACTCAACTTTTCCATAATTTCGCTGCCGGCCGGTAGGTATTGGAAATACATTTCTTTAAATCTAGGTTGCCACCCTAATCCACTACCACAGTTCACCTCTTTAGCAAGCAAATTGCAGGTCCCCCACAACCTTCTTAGGCGCCATTGAAACTCGCATAAAATGTCCTCGCAGGAAACATTCCATCCTTGAAGAGCAGGTGCGGTGCGTTCACCGACCATGGACCGGACCGGAAGTGGAAAAAGCATTCCGCGCTTCGATCGATTAGCAGGTCGCGATAAGAGCAGCTACCCCAAAAAAATGCTCGCCCTTAAAAAAACAACAGTCCACGTGGAAAAACCCAACCTCCACCCACGCTTTGAGATGGTCGCGAGATGTCGTAAAAAATCATCATAATGCTTTTGGCTCGCAACTTTTTCTGGTGTGCACTTTTCAGCTCTAGACTCCTGAACTTGAGGAGGTGCCATGTGGCTAGTCACTCTAGTTACTATTGGTTTGGTTGGTCCTTTTTACGACTTCGATATCGCGAGGTTGGTTTTTCCTAAACCGGTGAGGCCACTTTGGTGACGGCTTTCGACCGGGTTGTTGATTTTAGATTCTGGGATTATTGCTGTTTCAGAGGGAGGAAAAACAGGGTAATGCATTTAGGTGCTCCATTTGGTTCGATTAGTTCGTAGAATGTATTGAGTATAGATGAAATTAAGAAAAAAGATATTTTGAAAGTTTTACGACCAATTTTTTTTGAGTATTGATTGTTATGTTAAGATATTCAGTTTCCTTAGCAGTTGGAAATAATTGGAAAAGTTCAAGTTCTGTTATTGTCAGATAGTCCAGATTAGCTGTTATTTTTACAAAAAAAATATCAGAAATTTATTTCGAAAAATAACTCATTCTTTTATCCAAAATTACTACAAGAAAATCAAATAACAGAAAAAATGCTCCAATAACTCAAGGTGGTATTGGTGGGAATTGTTACTATAAAATTATCATATTTACTCGGCTCCAATTAAAAAAATATTTGCAAATATTTTCCAAAGTTTGTGTCAAAAATAGTCCGAAAAATCAGGGGGCAATGAAATATTTTTTCAAACAATTCAAAATTTATACGGAAAAAGAAGTTTAATTAACTGAAAACAATATAAAATGAATTTTTCTGCATTGATAGTCATATTAAACATGTTTGGGCTCGTTTAAATGTTATGAATTTTCATAAAATTCCAATGTACAACATTGAGGTGTTTTTTCGCAAAAAATATATTTTTTTGTCAATACTTAGATATTTTGGAAACAAATTATTGCAAAACAACTTGACAGGTGTATAATGCATTTTAAAACAATTTTTTTCATTAAAATGTTGAAACTATGGCTCGTAATTTCAATTTTTATACTTTTTTTTTAATTTTTTTTGTCCCCCCTTGATTTTGATCGAGAGTCAAGGGACATAAACTTCAAAAATATTTGCAACAGCCTACATATAACATTTTTTTTTGCAATTCCGTCGTGAAACTACTCACTTTTCCTGTCATTCTTGAACGACGAAATAGCCTACTTTTCTGTACCAAAAATAACAGAATCGAATAGCAACACTTTTCAAAATAAATGCTGAAAAGTTCTACTTTTCAGCACTCAAATGGGTGCTGAAAAGTTGAACTTTTCAGCACTTGTTTCGAAAAGTAACACTTTTCAGTTTTTTTTTATTTAAACGATTTATTGACAAAATACATGAAAATTTGACATAAAATTTCACTCCGTGTGTGTTTTTTGGAATTGCAAAAAATGTTGTATGGAACTCGTTGCAAAACTTGATTTTTTCAGCACTCTTCGTATTTATCCAACTCGGTGAACCTCGTTGGATAAATGTACGACTCGTGCTGAAAAAATCTTCTTTTTGCAACTTGTTGCATAAACTACTATTAAGAATGCTGAACAAAATCAGTTAACAATGGAAAACTGCTTGCAAACTTTGTTTAACAAAAAAATCAAATTTATTTTTTCAATTTTTATAAAAGTTTCAGTATAAAAAAACAAATTTTATGGCCAAAAATTGGTAAAATTTTTCCAATAGTTCTAGCTATTTAGCAGAGCTATAGCAGATCGGGTTATTGACACCTGACCACATTTTATGGCCAAAATATTGTCCTTGACAAAATTGGTCATACATTTTCACATAGAAAATATTAACAAATCGGGGTTTGGACACTTAATTTTTTTTCAAACAAATGGTTATGTGACAATTGATTGAATTTTCTGATCAATTTGGTGTCAAAGTTGTAGGTATTGATGAGGACTATTTAGAAAAAAATAGTTACACATTTTTTTCACAGAAACTCAATTTCACAAAATACATATTTCTTAATTTTCGAGATTTGTTGATATGTTTTAGGGGACAAAAATCCCGCAACTTTTGAGCAATAGAGAAGTATGGTAAACAAATTTTGCCAAAGAGTTATGATTTTTTGAAAAAATGATGATTTTTGGTAAAAAATCGAGATTTTTTACCAAAATAAAATTTGACCACAATCTTTTATGTTAAATTGAATTTACAATCGAAAAGTACTTCACAGGTTTTTTTGATAAAGGGCTCCGTTTTCTGGATATAGCCACCGAAAGTTTGATATTAAGTTAAAAAAAATTCTCCGATGTTAAAAAATGAAACATTCAATTTCAGTTTTCCGATCTTTTCGAAAAAAATATTTTGAAATTTTTTGGATCAAGACTAACATCTTAAAAGGGCCAAACATTCAATACGGCCATGTTTCTCTAAGGCTCAAAAGTTGCGGGTTTTTGTCCCCCAAAACATAAAAAATAATATCCAAATTAAAAAATATCCGTATTTTGGGAAATTGGGAAATCCGAGTTTCTGTGAAAAAAAAAGTTAATAAAAAAATCGGAAATATTTTTCCGTGTACATATTTTTTTATAAATAGTCCTCAACAATACCTACAACTTTGCCGAAGACTCCAAATTGATCAGAAAATTCACTCAAAAGTTACAGCTGTTTAAATATTTACGTACCATTTTTGTATGGACAGCTGCCACAATTGGATGGAGACTTGTATGGGTGAACCAATGACACAAAATAGCTTCTTTGGTCATAGGAAAGACACAAAGTTTGAGCCAAATAAAAAAATACAAAAAAATGGTTGATATCTGCCGATTTCGTAGATAATTGCTCATATATGAATAATATGAAAATCAACTTTAAAATTTTACTAATTCATGAAAATTTTAGTCACATTTTATGGCTAAAATAATGCAGTTGCAAATATTATTCAATATTTATGTCACCTTCAATATCGACCCGAAAAATCAAAGGGCAAAATTTAGTTTTTACAAAATTTTTAAAAATGTTCTTGAAAATAGACTTGCGCTGATAATCATATTTAGCATGTCTGAGATAGTTTGAAAATATAAAAAAAAAATCTTGGAATTCCTATGTATAGTACCGCAAAAAGTTTGTATTTTTTCAAACATAATTAATTTTCGTCAAAACTTACAATTGAAAAAAAAAAATTGCGATGGCCTTGATAATTTTGCTCAAATAATTTGAAAATCAGGCTTGATATTCGAAAATATTTTTATTTTTTCACTGCTTCTTATTTTTGTTGGTACGTTATTTTCATCGAAAAGTATTCTTTTGAGATTTTTTTTTATTTTTGGATCACATATAGTAAAATAACGTAAAATTGGAGTAAATCCAGTCATGTATTAGGCATATTGTGATATTTTTTGCTTCAATATTTCGTCATTTAATCAGACTATCTTGTTTTTCAATGTTTTTGCCGTTTTCCTAAGTTTTGACATGTGACAAAGAGTTTAAGAAATAGTATTTTTTTTATAAATTAGGTTTTTTTTTTTTAAATACAAAGGTATTATTTAACAAAAACACATTTCAATAGGGAAAATATTCCGATTCTAATCACATTTTTATACTTGGCCTGTCAGCGCTTTTGCCTTGAATTACAGGTTTAAAAAGGGGCCAACTACAAACCTCGTGGATGGGGACGGGTAGATGATCATTTTTTTTCGTTTTTTTCGTCAATTATAAAAATATCAACAGACAAAGACTTGCAATCTTACTTTAAAACGAATTTCCCAGTGTTCACAATAATTCATAATCTTTTGAAACCAATTTTCCTAGAATTTATTCGAGTTCATCCCGTTTCTAAGTATTTTTTTATGAATTCATCAACATCTGACAAAAGAGATGAAATTGCAGAACCGCTTTTCCGGCTGACTCACCCCAGCCGGCCATAAATGTGTGTACTTTTCATGCTACGCACTTTTCCTCTCACACACCGAAAGTTCATTGTTTTGCACCGTTTCGCTCAGTCAGTGACCATCATCTTTATACATATGAGCTTTCGCTGTGTGCGTGCACTTACTCCCGCACACGCACACGCAATTGGCAATGACTCGCAAAAAATTGTTTTGATTCGCGTTCGCAATCCTCAAGCTTGTGGTGGTGGCCAACAGTGGATTCCAACCCATTCGTCATCATTTCACCACCACCTTCTTACAGGCCACTTTTTGATTGGAGCAGGCCATGAGGAGGGGAGATTTTTTGTTGTTTGTTTCGCGTATGTTTTTTTTGCGCTTGTTATTCATTTCGCTGCCCACGTTTCGCATGTTTTCTAGCTGTTTTTTTGCGAGTTGTTTTTCTGCTTTTTTTGTCTACGCATGTATTTATATGTAGATTTCTGGCGTGTTTGTAGTGGGGAGTGCGTGAGGCGAGCATTTTACACCAGAAGTCAGTCGCTTTCGTTTTCTTTTCCGTCCAGAATTCGATTTTTATTATAGATTTTAGGTGTTGCGATTAGGATTTTTGTGTTGCGGTTTTATTGGTCAATTTGTTGTTAGTTTACTTTTATTGCATTTGCTTTATGATTTCATTGAAGCATGTCTTAACTTTTCTCATGCTTTTTCATTCTTAAAATGTTATTACTTTTCATTATTTCTATCTTTCTCAAATGGCCAATGACTGCGCTTTTTGTGGGTTTCCCTTTGCGGTCAGCTTCTCTTCAGAACGCACTTTGAATAAAGTGCGTAACGTCATGATTCGAATTCCCGGACGCTTCGAAACCCGGACACCTCATCTTGTTTTATCAATCATTTGGATATAAGTTAGCATTATAAATGTCAAAAATGGGTTATTTGATGAATTCTAACATCAACTTTCATTTAAAGTTTGTTTGAACGCTGTAGTTAATGTCAAAACAATTAAATAAAATAAAATTTTAAGATTACCAAAAATGCGAAACATTTCACGTGAAATATTTCATAGGCGTCCGAAGCCACGGGAAGGCAAAGCTGAAATTTATGGTTTTGATTTCCTTAAATTTAAGCAATTTTTTGTATAAAATATCGATTGTTTTGATGTTAACAGCTTATTTGAGACCTAAAGAATGCCATTCACTAACATTTAAGTCCAAATTTGTACGATTCAAAACGAATGTCCGGAATTCGAAGCAAAAGTGTCCGGATTTCGAATCAGCTTTTATCAGTGTCCGGGATTCGATGCACAACAATTCATTTTAATTTTCAAATTCTGATAAAAAATTGTTAGAAAAGACATATTTTGCAAGCATTCTCTTAAAACTGACTGTTAATACTACATCCTGATGATATTTCTTCATTTCCAACTTATTACATGTTTTTTTGTCAGCTATAACAAAAATGATATGCTACTAAGTGTCCGGATTTCGAATCATGACGTTAAGTGTGTGGAGCAGCACCATGTAAAACGCAAAATTTCTTCTTGTTTTGTTGTTGTTGTTTGCCCCGTTTTGGGTTGGAAATTTTTCGCTGACGGGTGGTGTTTTTGACCGCTTTTGTATAAGTTGCGAGAGTGGTCGTGTACGGGCGTTTATGCATGATGTGCAAATACGCAACATCGTGGGCCACGGGGTCTCGGTGCGGACCACAAGGTTGGAAAGAAAACGACCACGTTGTTGGAGGAATGGGAATTGCAGAATTTTCAATTAGAGGAAAACCCAAGGCCAGCGTTATATTTTTTGGAGTCATCTTAGAAAGATTAGAAATGAATAGTCAAATTTGAATGATTAGAAATTTATAATAATTTTTTTTTCTTCACAAAATTTGTCAAGCAAAATGAAAAATAAAATCGTAAGAGACAATTGGTTAAACATGGATAAATATTGTCACAAAATTTTATTACATTTTTAATAAACTTTTTTTTATAGCTTGAAAAGGTTTAACTCAGATTGAAATATCAATGCAAGAAAAATGTCTTTTGAACAATTCAATTAATGAATGAAGAAAGTGTTTTAAAATGTATTGTACGACTGTCCACTTGATTTGCAATTATATATTAATTTTATTGCCAAAATATCTAAGTGCTATGCTACTTCGGAATTTCATAAAACTATTTTTTTCAAAGAGCCCTCACATTTTAAATATGATTCAATGCAGGAAAATGCAATTTAAATTGTTTAAAAGTTTAAAGTTTTATTATTTTTTTTGTCTTTTGATTTTGTGGAGCATTTTTGAAAAACATCTGCAACTAAGTGCAAAAAATTGACGATTTTTTACTTTTTCTACTCAAAAATTCAATTACCCAAAGTACGTACGCATGTTTTATTTTTGATTTTTTAAATTAATATTTCAGAGGACAAAAAAACGCAAATTGTGAGCCATACAGAAGTATGGCAATTATGCCACCGAGTAATGATTTTTTTTTTGGAAAAAACGTGTTTTCTGGGAAAAATGGCTTTTTGGAAAAAAAATGTGTTTTTATTTGGAAAAAATAGAAATTGGGTTAAACAAAATTTTGGACTTCAATTTTTAATGTAAAATCAAATTTGCAATCGAAAAAGACCTTAACAGACTTACATTTTAAATGGGCATAATATCGAATTTTATACAACACTTTTTAAAAAATCTGAAAATGTAAATTTTGTGGTTAAAATAAAACTTTAGGTGCCTATATCTTGAAAAAGGTGCACTTTATCAATAAATCCGAAAAGAATTCTTCGATTCCAAATTTGATTGACCATTTAAGGCCGATGCAAATATTTAAAAAAGTTTTTGTCCCTCGGCCCTGGCCGAGGTCAAGTGAGGGGCAAAAAAATATAAAAATTTAAATAACAAGCCATAGTCTTCACATTTAAATGAAAAAAGTGTTTTAAAATGCATTTTACACTAGTTCAGTTGTTTTGCAATCATTAGTTTTCAAAAAATCTAAGATCTGACAAAAACAAAAATTGAATCGAAAAAAAAGATTTTGCATCGAAAATTTTCAAAAAATCTTAAGATTTTTTAATAAACCCAAACATGCTAAAAATGATTTTAAACGCAGAAGAATGTATTTTAATTTGATTTCAGCTGGTTGCACTTGAATTTTCATTGCAATTTTGAAATTTTTTTTTGCCCCCTGATTTTTCGGGCCAATTTTGAAGGCGGGGGGTGACAAAAACTTTTCAAAATATTTGTACCAGCCTAAAACTGAAATAAAAAAAAATAACTTAATTAAAACCATTTTTTTGTGGTTAAAAGTTGCAGTTTTTTCCCCTCAAACAATTAAAATAAATATTAAAAATGGATTTAGAAATTGAATTTATGGGAAATAAATGTTAATTTAGAGATCGGCAATTTTTTTCCGTGTTACAATTTTTTTTATGAATAGTCCTCAATACCTACAACTTTGCCGAAGACACCAAATTGTTCGGAAATTCCTTCAGATTTTCAAATACTAAATTCTAAAAATAAATCCAAATTTGTGAGTCTATAAAATTATTCAATCGAGGTTTTTAAGCGAAGATGGCGTTCGAATGGTGAACGCCCGAAATGTCAAAATCACGCAGTGGTACCAACATTACGGAAAAAGTGTGCCATGGCATGACAGCCACTTTTTTCTTTCTAATGTTGGTGCTACATCGCGATTTTGACATTTCGGGCGTTCACCATTCGAACGCCATCTTCCCTTAAACCTGGATAACTATCGATGTTTTTTTAAATGCGGGGTTTTGTTAAAACTTTGCTTGTTTTCAAGAAATTCTACAACAGTTTTTTGTGGTTAAAAGTTGCAGTTTTTTCCCCTAAAAACAAAAAAAAAAATATTAAAAATGGATTTAGAAATTGAATTTTTGGAAAATAAATGTTAATTTAAAGATCGGCAATTTTTTTCCGTGTAACATTTTTTTTTATGAATAGTCCTCAATACCTACAACTTTGCCGAAGACACCAAATCGATCGGAAATTCCTTCAGATTTCAAATACTTCATTTTAAAGGTGAATCCAAATTTGTCAGTCTATAAAATTATTCAATTACTATCGAAATGCATTTTTTTAAATGCGGAGTTTTGTTAAAATTTTGCTTTTTTTTCTAGAAATTCTACAACAGTTATAGAAATGTATTGAAAATGTTTAATTATTGATGTTTATATTCCATTCCATACAAGAACTTGGTTACGTAAAAAACATAATTCATAATTTTTTTTATATTTTTTTGATAATTTTCTAAGATTCATTAATATCAGATTATAACTGTTATCTGTTGTATCTGTTGTTTAAAAAAATTGTCAAGTTTCATTACTTTCCTAAACCAAATTAAACTAAAATTTTGAAAACGCACAGAAACAAAAAGATTTAAAACTTGAAATTTCGTCATACATTTTTAACATGATTTTTTTTCGAACATTCCAAAAATAATGTTTTGGTTTTTTTTTAAATTCAAATTTCAAGTAACGTTTTTTGCAAGTGTGCCGAAATTTCCAAACCTCTCTGTTGATTAAAAATAGCTCCCTCAAAAATGACGTGTTGTTGCTTCCAGAAATTAACGACCCGGTCACCGGGAAGAGTCATCAAACTTTGCTAGGTGGATATTTTTGGTTTTTTCTTCCCAATTTTTTGCCAAGTAAAAAATCTCAGTGCTGAATTTGGTTTGCTAGCAGAGCCTACTGTGCGTGCAGTCAATCATTCGATCTGCAATTACTTACGTCAATGAACCTCACTTCACTTAATCTTCACCACGTTTTTTCCTCTGTGGTAAAGTAAGATCTCCATTTTGAAGAATTGACTTGCTTCTTAAAGTTTTTGATTATTATTTTGTTACTTCTTATTTTTGAATATTTGTCACGTTTTCACATAATTTTTCCTCCAATTTTCCTTTAGTTTTTCTCACAATTCGTCTTCGTGGCACCGGTGGCCATTTCTTCTCCAACCACGATACAAAAAACTGCACTCAAAGCTATCCCGATCAATCGTAGTATCGTACCGACGAACCTCGGTACAGAGTTAAACCTTCCGTCTATCACTAAACGCTCCCGTCTAAACTGGCTCAACCACTAAAACAGGCCGAAGCGGGCGCGTAGTAACCTTGACCGACACCTCGATTTTTTTTTCTCGGTCTCTGTGCGCGACTTTTCGACTTTTCTGTTCCGACGACTCTCGACTTCGATTCAACTCTCAACTACTACACTGAGAAAAAAAAACTGTGGTTGAAAAACAACCTCATCCAGAAGCACGTCCAGTCGTCCGGAGGATCCTCGCGGAACCGAACCCCACACCCGACTTTGAGCTGGACGTTCTCGGCGTGAGCGTTGAGGCCGGTTCTGAACCCCCCGCATCCCCTTCTAGCCCCCCTCAAAATTCGCCATGGCGAAAAATTTTCAAGTTCTCGGTCATTCGCGCACGCACTCACGCACACCACTGCGTCAAAAGTCGTGGGGAGTTGCCGGTTCTGTCGGACGGGTGCGTACACGCACATTACGAAAAGATAAGCCGGGTGCGTGCTAAAATATGCGAAAAAAATATTCGCTAATACGCATACTAGCAGCGTGTGCGTGGCAAATGAGTAAAGTTTTGAATGATTTTTGGCTGGTGGAGCTATAATTTATCGGGCGGAAGATTCACGTGGTGGATAAAGTTCCAGGAGTAAAATGGAGTTTGCTTAGGACTGCCTAGAATGTTCAAAATAAAAATCATAAGCAAACAAAAAAGTTTTCAAAAAACTTTAAAATTTCAGAGAAAATTCAAGTGCAAATTGCTAGAAAATGCTTTTTATGTGTTTAGAATCAGTTTAAGCTTGTTTATTCATAATTAATTTGAATTTTAGTGAATTTTGAATGTACACTACCTCTTTAAGTTTTTATATTTTTTTTTGTCAAATTTTACCCTTTTTGATTGTAAATCAACTGTACGAGTGTAGAATGCATTTACAAAAAATATCGGGATGTTGAAGTTCTGGCTTGTAATTTCAATTTTTATATATTTTTTCTTTGACTAAAGAAGGCATTTTGTATTAGAGCAATGCTCTACACGGAGAAAAAAAGATCCCAAAATCGTGAACAAGCGTTCATGGAAATGGGAACCACGAACAAAGTGTTGAAATCCCATGGTACGTTTTTGGAAATGGAAGGAAAATTGAAGTTTTCTAAGTCTTACCCAAAAAACCCACCATTTTCTAATGTCGATATTTCAGCAACTAATGGTTCGATTTCCAATGATAAAACATGAAAAAATCGTGAATTTTTTCGATCGTTTCGAAAAATATATTTTCAAATTTTTAGAATCAAGATAAACATTTTAGCCGGGACCGTGGTGTAGGGATAAGCGTGGTTGCCTCTCACCCAGTCGGCCTGGGTTCGATCCCAGAAGGTCCCAGTGGCAAATTTTGAGACGAGATTTGTCTGACCACGCCTTCCGTCGGACGGGAAATAAATGTTGGCCCCGGACTAACCTAAAAAGGTTAGGTCGTTAGCTCAGTCCAGGTGTAGGAGTCGTCTCCCTGGGTCCTGCCTCGGTGGTGTCGCTGGTAGGCAGTTGGACTAACAATCCAAAGGTCGTCAGTTCGAATCCTGGGGTGGATGGAAGCTTAGGTGTAAAAAGAGGTTTGCAATTGCCTCAACAATCAAGCCTTCGGACACCTAGTTTCGAGTAGGAATCTCGTAATCGAGAACGCCAAGGCAATGCTGTAGAGCGAATAATTTGATTTGATAAACATTTTAAAAAGTCGTATAATTAATTGTTTGTTTTGTTCTGAACTTTTCAAAAAAAAATATATATTTTCAGAAGTAGTCACTAATGGTCACTATTAAACACCGAAAAACTGTAAAATTTCGGTGGCTATATCTTGAAAACGGAGCCCTTCATCAAAAAATCTGTAAAGTAAATTATGTCAAATTTAGTTTTGTATGAAATTTCGATTTTTTTCAAAAATCACATTTTTTTTCAAGAGATCATAACTCGGCGGCAGATTTTTTGACCATATTTCTCTATGGCTCAAAAGTTGCGGATTTTTGTTCCCTAAAACATATAAAAAATATAAAAATTTATATTACAAGCCTAGGTTTCAACATTTGGATGAAAAAAGTGTTTTAAATTGCATTTTATACACGTCAAGTTGCTTGCCAATCATTATTTTTCAAAATATCAATGTATTGACGGATTTGTTTTATCGCGAAAAAACTAAAACTTTTCGTGGGACTGTACATTGGTATTTCATGAAATATTTAAATGACTTCAAAGGAGTTCAAACATGCTAAATATGATTATAAATGCGGGAAATGCATTTTTATTGGTTTTGGGATGATTAAAGTTTAATTTTCATAAATAAATAAGTTAAAAAAGAAAATTTGTCTCTTGATTATTCAGGCCGACAATATTTTAGCCAAACATTTTGAAAGGGTCTAATTCAAATATATTAATTTTAAGACGTTTTATTAATATATTTATTCAGTAACATACTTGCTTTAAACACAGTGTTCAATGCCATTGTATATTTTATTTGAGGTTTTTGTCACTCTCTCCTTCAACAAATTTTCAGGAAGCAAAACAAAAAAATATATGGATCAACTTATTTGCTCACTTTTGGATTTTTTGCTATTTTTAAATTTTGAGGCACAGATCGGAAGCAGACATAAAATTTTGGTACACAGAAAAAAGTTGAATTTTGGAATGTAAAAAAATGGTAGGTTGAATATTACCTATTTTTGAGTAATATTACCCAAAAATGTGTAAAAATGTGAACCTGATGAATATTCATCAGAAAGTGATGAAAATTCATCAATACCTGATGTAATATTACACATTTTTGCCACAAAATCTGTCACCATTTCCTGATGAATATTACCATCATTTTTTTCTGTGTACACAGCAAACAAAGTTGAATTTAGGAATGTTGAAAATTTGGTAGGTTGAATATTACCTTTATTTTTGTGTAATATTGCCGATGAATATTGATCAAAAACTGATGAAAATTCATCAATAAAATTAATCATTTTTTTTACACAAAATCTGTCACCATTTCCTGATGAATATTACCATAATTTTTTTCTGTGTAGTTTTTAGATCTTTTGATTTTTTTGTTTTTCAGATTTTTAGATGTTTAGATTATTAGACTTTAGAAATTGATGACTTTAAAATTTTTCGATTTTTGATGTTTACATTTTTTAATTGTACAATTATTTGTTTTTAGGACTGCAGATTTTATTTTTTTAACTTTTAGAATTTTTAAATTTTTAACCCCAAACTCCTGTTTATTCGGCTAAAATAACACTTTTTTTTATACGAGATCTGTACTTTTAAATGGTATGGTGCGAAATTCTAATTATTATTCCATTATTTTTCGTGAACCATTTGTCTATTCTTTTCTATTAGGTTAAACCGAAATATTTTTTCATCAATATCTCCATATTCAATAGCCTGATTAATTTATAATTTCTGAAGAATTTCTATATGTATATCTTTTTGCTAAAATTCCAATTCGAGCAGAAATAATGAATATTAAAGATATGGATTGATGATTTTTTTATAAATAATTTATTTTTGTATTTTTTTTTGTTTTTTAACTACTTGGGAATTCCTTCATATGAGATATTCAATCTCAGTATTTTTCATTTCTTTTTTATTGCTGTAAGGTTAGCGAAATTCATTTGAGCCACCATGCGCCTCCTCCCATGGTACTTCATATGAGAAAACATTTTTTTTTGGAAAAAACGCGATTTTCACCTATAGAATATTTTCAATCGAACATATTCTTAATAAAAAAGGTGAAACACAACTTTCTACGAATAAATCTCCCATGGGTGTAATAAATCGAATATTTATAATATTTTGCTTCCTCCATACCGTGCATCGAAATTTTACCAACATACAGAATAGATTAGGCTTTTGTTTCCATTGAAATTTTGAAGTTTTTTTTTAAGTATGTTTATTGCCCTGATTTTTTGGCAGATTTTGAAAAAGGGGGTGACATAGATTAAATAAAAATAGCAGTGGCCTTCGAAGCATGCAACAAAAATTTGATTTAAGTCAAATTGGCAAATAAGTAGTTTGCTGAGTATTTTTTTAGCATGTGTCTAATATGCCATTAATTAGTTCCTAGATATGCAAATTGGAAGAGTTTTGAAAACAATTGTTTTCACTAAACCCAAAAATGCGACTTTGCATTCGGACATCAACTTGAACCTGAATCATCAACATATTGCTCATTTTACAACCTAATAAAACTCACAATTTTGTTTCGTTCGCTAGAGCTCAGTCAAATTCGCCAACACCAGCACTGTGCGAAAAAAATGTGCGTATTCAACTAACATTCACCAACACTTTCAAACCAAGATTTCCCCACCAACCACCCTCTTCACTCTTCCACCCCCTTTGATGACCTTCAATTCCAACATCCGAAACAAAGTTAACCTTAACATTGAAAAATTGTGCGTGTTCCACCTCATCGTAGCAAACCGGCTTCGAGATCCTACATTTCACAAATACATTTGAAAAATCTCTATCGGGACATCGCACGCATCGCGTCTCCTTCCCCAAACTACCCCAAAAACATCCCCCCACACCCTTAATTTCGGCATACAGAATGAAACCGAGTTTTGCACAGGCGCTACACGCAAACGCAGACATCTTTGCAAAAAAAAAAAAGCTTTACGCACACATTCACAACCCCCCTCATCGCGTATTCTTACGCACTTTCAATCTAGTCTGCGCCATGGGCGCCGCTTGATCCTGACCTAGATCAACAACCAACCAAATTTTCGCTCATAGCCGACCATGACCTACCCCAAGAATTCGCACAACTCGTGCCATCTCACTCACACAAACGCACTTCGATCGTGCCATCCTTTTTCTCTGTTGAGTGACCCCCCACCACCACGAAAGTTTGGATGTTCGGGAGTTGCGCGCGAAAGAGTTCGCGAATTTGATCCCTCCACGGCTTGCTTTGACCAAGAGAGAGAAAAAGAAAGAGTGGGGGGAACTCAAAAACAGGAGAAGCGTCGGACGGGTTGCGCAAACCTTGCAGATTCTCTCGCGTCGCGTGAGATTCGCGGATTCTCCTATTCAATTATCGCGCGTGAGCTCTCTCTTGTTTTTTTTTGCGGGTGAAGGATGTTTCTTTGCGGGAGAGAGGCTTTATTTCGCGAAGTTTTTTGCGAGTTGCGCGATTGAGAGAGAGAGAGAGAGCGTTCTCGCGCATTTTGCACAAAAGAAAGCGGGGTAAGAGTGCAGCCATTTTTTGCAATATGGCGACTAAATTAGTTATTTTTTAATGTTTTCGTGAGTTTTTCGATCAACTTGGCTATTTTTCGACGAGTTCATTCTTGATAGAGGTAATACATGTGGTTTCATGTAAAAATTAGATGTTTTAGCGCGGAAGTATGATGCAAAATGGCGCTTTCTCCATTTTTTATCACTTGAGCCCCATTGGTCGATTAAAATTTAACGACCGTTGGGGCGCTCTCTCGCAAAAATCTCTCTCAATTATTCTCTTGCAATTTTTTTGTTTTTTTTTTTTCGCGAAGGGGAAGAAAGTAACGGCACTTTCCGAGCGGTGACGCGCGATCCGCTTAAGCCACCTACCCTGTGGAGGCTCGTCATAACGGGACATTAACGGCGGCCACCACTTCGGATCCGTTTCTTTTTTTTCTGACGGAGAGGGGATTTCGCGAACTTCATTTTTCGCACAGAGTTGGAAGGGGCAGATTTCACGAAGATGTGAGTGCAGTTTTATTTTTTCGCGAATGAGATCCCACTCTTCGCAAAAGGTATAAGATTGGGATTTTCGCGAATCGCGAACCCATTTTGGCGGGGACATCGCGCGCGGACGGATCGGAATCGGACGGGTTAAACGCGGATCGCGATCGTTTGGGGAGGGTTTCAAGGGGTTCCGGGGGGTCATTCCAGCGTTGGCAGTCGGAGAGAACAGATCGTTGGAGCAGGAAAGTTGGTGCAGAATTGAAGCGGAAAGGATTAGAAGCTGAGTCGACGAGGGATTTATTGGATTACCAGTGAAATGAGAAATATTTGTGATGATAAAGTGTGAAAAATTGAGAAGTGTTGAAAAGCCATAAGAAAATTAAAGTGAAAAAATAAAAAATAAAAATATAAAAAATATCAGTGAACATTTAAAAGAGCAAAATTATTTGATTCCTATGATGAAAGCCTCCAGAAAAAAGATGCAAAGGAATAGAAGCAGAACCCAGGATTATTTGTTGGCGCTTTCCGAAACATGAGAGTTGAACTAAAAGATGACACTTTTTTTACTGAAAGAAAAAATATTTTGGGTGGCTGTTTAAAACAATACATTAAAGTTTTCATTTTTTTTTAGTTGTTATTTCTTTAAAGCGACCTTTGATATTCTGAGGCGTTTTTTTTAAATATACCATTAGTAAAGATTTAAATAAAAATTGAAATATCTATGTTCAATTTTTTAACACAATTTTGAACCAGTCAAAACAAAAACACTGCGTAGAAAAAAGATTAAAAATTGTGTGTAAAAGTATCAAAATTATTGGAACTGGAAAAAATCGTGTTTTAAGCGTCTCCTAAGTGGCATACAATTTCAGCTTTTTTGAAAACTTTTTTCGTGGATTATTTTCTTGTTCCAAATTAGGCCTCACAGGAATTCACTGGAAATTTTGCAACATTTTTTAACTTTCAATAAAATTTTTAAATTTGGATTAATCTTTGTCCAAGCGGACTCATTTTTTCCTTCATACAAGATTGTGGAAACGAAAAATCTGTAACGTGTGAATGGATTTTCGATTGGCTTGACAGCTTCAACAATGTTGTAAGTTAAGATCAAGAATGTTACAAAAAATTAAGGAATGCTTTAAAAAATACTTAATGTGAACGTTTTGTCATTCAAAATTAATGTTAGTAAATTTATGATAGATCGTAAAAACCTTTAAATTCATGACAGTTTCTAAATTAATGATGATTTTTTTATCAACAAATATTTTTGATGAAAGAACGTTGGAAATTACCATTTGTTTTGCCCTATTTAATTTTTTTTTTGGGATTTTTTTCTGAATACAGGCATTTTTTCATGTTTTGAAGCACGTTCCATAGTGGTCAATCAATAAAAACGGAATTGACGTAACACCTTATAATGTGGCCCTCTTAAACCTTGCGGTTTCGTCAACGGATCCGCAGGCGTGTATCGTTCTTTTTGCGACAAGACTCCACCTCCCGGGTCTCCTAAGTGTGAAGGTATGGGCACGGGGAGAGGGCACCGAATACCTATATTTACACTTAGATTTTTTTTTGCGTCCGCCTCAGGATTCGAACTGGCGTCCTCTGGATTGTGAGTCCAGTGCGCGGTCCAATTGATCCACACAGGCAGACGAATCAACAAAAAATATGAAATAAATTCTGAAATTTACACCTTTTTCAATTTTGACTTTCGTGATCGTTTTTTTGGTTGTTGATACATGATCACGCAAAAAAAAAATATATATATAAACAAATTAAAACATAAATGTCATTTAAGTGTGTGTGTGCAACCAACCAAACGGGACTACGCGGCCGCTTCTTACAAATTGAGTTGTTTTTATGTATAGTTTTAGATCTACATTCTATACATGCAAATAACTCGCATAGGCATTTCACCAAGTCGCGATGGCCTAGTGGTTAGCATTTTTGCTTACCGATCCAAATGACGGGGGATCGAACCCCGACTCGCCCGACTTTGATTTTTCGTTCATGTTCAGAGTTTCAAGATTTTATATTTCCAATACTTTCTCGATGGGAGCAAATGGGATTTGAACCCAGGACCATTCGCTTACAAAGCGAACACCGTAACCAGTCAGCCACGGCCGCTCTAACACATAAATGTCCTTTAAGTGTTACTAAAAGCATATCATTATATTTTTAACTGGTAAAGTTAGTTAACATTCATGTTTTAAGTTAAAACTGTGTAAAGAATGTATTAAACAAAATATGCATAAATACAAATCTGTTTTTTTCTTTCTTGATTATAGTTTAGACGGTTGCAAATATTTTTCAAAGTTTATGTCCAAGTCAAAATCGGCCCGAAAATCAGGGAACATTTTTTTCTTCAAAATTCAAAATGATTGTGGAAATAGTAGTTCATCAATTAGTATCAAATTTTTTTATCGCGAAAAAAATACTTTTCATCAAAAGATTGATATTTTAAAAATCTAAAAAAATGCAAAACAGTTGGTCCGATGGAAACGTTGATAACATGGCTTGACTTTCATTTATCTATATTTTTTTTCAATCGACGATATTTTGAAAAATATTGATCAATTTTTTCAAGTCAGAAAATTTAAATTATGTAAAATGTATAAATTACATACTTGCTACCCTAGAAGGACTATTTGACGAAAGTTACTCATGTCAGTTTTTAAACCGTTTGAATAGTCTTGGGGATTAATATTTATAAACTAAATCAATAAAAAAGTGTGTAAACAAATCCAAAGATCTGCCACCATAAACCATTTATGAATTATTAAAACAATAATCCACAACCAACACACTCCAATAAAGCACGGCCAGACAAAAACCGGCCACAAATCCAAATGACGACGTTGACAGCCCCGGGAAAAGGTCTCCAACTGTGCGCGTTGCGTTATAAAAAGCTGACCTGCCACAATAATGATTTATGAAAGGAAGACAAACAAATTGCGTCCTGGGAGTAGGAAAAAATCAAGAGAAGAAAAAAAAACGCTAAGAAAAGACAGACCGTGTGACTTTCGGACCGGTGCAATCTTAGAGCATAATGGCACATAACGCAATAACAAACGCAACAAAGAAAGCCTTCCACTTGTTTATCCTTTTACTTCTTCTTCGTTTTGATTTTTCGTATCAGAATCACTCCAAGAGTGTGCTGCTGCTGCTGGACGACGTCCTCTTTTTTTACAATTTTGGATGGCCAAAAGTAGCCGAGAGAGAGAGGATCAAGCCACATTCGGGAGTGGCACGGACAATAAAAATTACACCTTCCTTTCCCAAAGGGACACGGACACGGTTCGGGAGATCGGACGGAAAAAGGGATAAAGTGGCCCTCGTGGTGCTGTGGACAGCGCGACCGGGTTGCCAAAATGTGATAAAATACACAGAAAAAAAATCATGGTAATATTACATCTGGGAAGGGGTACATCTTTTATGTCAGAAAAAATGTGTAATTTTACCTCTGGAAATGTGTAATTTTACCACTTTTTTGGTGTAATGTCACTTTTTCAGTCTAAATTGAGGTAAAATTACATAATAAAAGAGGTAATATTCAACCTTAAAAAATTACAGCTTCCAAATTTACATTATTTTTTTCTGTGTAGATAAATTAGGGTTTCTAAGTGTACTAATTACATTCGTTAATTTTTGAACGTTGGAATATTTTTCAATACCCATTAAATCCTAGAGATTTTTTTTAAGGAGGCTTATTAATTTTAGTGCGGATGGAAGCCCATTTTCATGGACTTTTCAGACTTATTAGCAATATTAGATATATTATAATGTACAGCACCATTGCAAGCTTGTTTGTTTTTGCAAATAGATCCTTTATACATTTATTCTGATTATTTCAAGACTACTAAGCATTTTACAACTGAGCCTGAGAAATAACTGATTGTTTTTGGACACTCTATAATATCTTGTTGGAATAAATATATATGAGAAAAAAAAATTAATGAAAACAGTTGAATAGGCATTTGACAACCTATTTTTCTTCCATTTTTATTATTTTATAAAATTTAAATAATGTTAGAAAAAAAATATGCAAAAACCGATAATTTTTTGAACATAATTTTGACCATAGAATATTTGAAAATGTATATTTGTTAGGGATTCAGCCTTCGCTAGGACTACACAGCTCAAATTTCAAATTTTCTATCGTCAACAAATTAAATTCCAGTTTGTCAGGATTTCATTTTTCAAAAATCAATTAGGCTGGTACAAATATTTTTAAAAGTTCCCCCCCCCCTTCAAAATCGGACCAAAAAATCAGGGGGCAAATTTTTTTTTCAAAAAACTTCAAAATTTAAATGAAAATTTAAGTGCAGTCAACTGAAATCAATTTAAAATGCATTCCCCTGCATTTAGAATCATTTGCAACATGTCTGGGTTTATTCAAAAAACCTTTGATTTTTTTGAAAATTTTCGGCAGCACCGCAAATTTTTTTTGTTATTATTTTTGTTTTCCTCAAATCTTAGTTTTTTTTAAAACTTATGATTGCAAAACAACTGAACTACTTTAAAATGCATTTTAAAACACTTTTTTCATTCAAATGTTGAGATTACGACTTGTTATTTAATTTTTTGTATTTTTTTTAAATTTTTTTGCCCTTACCCCCTTTTTGACTTAGAGGTCAGTGCCGAAGGACAAAAACTTTGAAAAATATTCGCATCGGCCTTACAGGGGGATGGCGTCGCTATTTTTAGACCACGTTTTCCACTTTTTCTCATCGAAACCGACTACTTTATCGACTTAATTTTGCTGGGCGAGATAGGACGCCGTCTATTTTTAGACGATGACTCAGCACTTTTCCACTCTTGCACTTAAAAAAACCAGATGGCAGCATGATGTAACGCCACGTCCCTATTCAACACTTAAAACAGAGATAAATCATCGGCGAAGCGATTTCATCAATGAGTTTACAACAAAAGTGACAACTGTTCTTTAGACAGGTGAAAATTGTGCTCACCCATGTGGATCAATCGGACCGCGCACTGGACTTACAGTCCAGAGGTCGCTGGTTTGAATCCCGAAGTCATTTTTTTTATTAAAGAGAATTTGTTGCTTGAGAAGCAATTTTCTTATGGACTGGGTGTCTTCGGCAAAGTTGTTGGTAACGGTGAGGAGAATTAAAAAAAAATCATTAAAAAATTTAAACCTTTTTGGTTGACTTTTTATCACACCAAAAATTGCTCAAGAATATATTTGTTTTGGATACGTCCAAAAAATGCAATTTTTAGCTATGGCATAAAGTGATCAAAATGTTTTGCCCTTGGGCAACTTGCCTAACTTGTTAGGGTTTCTGAAAAAATAGTGATTTTTGCAAAATTTCAGTTAGATTAGATTTAGATTTTTTTTAAATAATATTTGATAAATGGTTATTATTTGGATTTGATTTGGTTATTATTACCATTCGAATATTTATGGCTAGTTTTGAAAACTTAGATTTTTGGGTCATATAGGACCCAAAAACCGTGTTTCGCAGTATTTAGCTGTAGAAGTCATGTTCAAGCTCGACTTTCTTAGAACATATTTTTTTCGAAAAGTTCCTATACAATTTCCAATGGTTGCTGAGATATATAAAAAGAGGTTTTTCTGAATGTCAACCAAAAAGCATCAAATATTAGGGTGACATTATGTTAGCAACTTTTGGAAAGATTTTCGATGTCAAAAAATGAAACATTTTGAAATTTCTGATCTATACAATTTGAATGTTTTCACATTTTTGAAATCTCAAAAATCAAGTCTCACTATTTAAAATTCCATAAGGCCGATGCAAATATTTAAAAATTGTTTTTGTCCCTCGGCCCTGGCCCTGGGGGGGGGGGGGCAAAAAAATAAAAAAATATAAAAATTTAAATAACAAGCCATAGTCTTCACATTTAAATGAAAAAAGTGTTTTAAAATGCATTTTACACTAGTTCAGTTGTTTTGCAATCATTAGTTTTCAAAAAATCTAAGATCTGACAAAAACAAAAATTGTATCGAAAAAAAAGATTTTGCATCGAAAATTTTCAAAAAATCTTAAGATTTTTTAAATAAAGCCAAACATGCTAAAAATGATTTTAAACGCAGAAGAATGTATTTTAATTTGATATCAGCTGGTTGCACTTGAATTTTCATTGAAATTTTGAAGTTTATTGTAAAAATATTTTTTTTGCCCCCTGATTTTTCGGGCCAATTTTGAAGGGGGGGGGGGGTGACAAAAACTTTTAAAAATATTTGTACCAGCCTAAACAACCTAAATAAAAAAAAAGAAAATTAATCATTTTCCGAAATTTTAAGGAATTGCTCAGTGGATTTTTTTTCTTTTAAATTATCTTTTTTTATTATTAAATCAAATTAATCAGCTAATAAAAAATATTTGAAGATAAAAAAAATGTGTTCATGTTTAAGTAAGTTCATGTAAGTTTTATGGACATAACAAGGAAACTTTTATGAACACAATATCGTTTCTACAAAAAATAAAATATTTTGTCGAGTGTTTGGGGTTTGAATGATCTTCCTATAAATCAACACAAAATATCAAAATAACTACGAATTTATGAAAACGTAATTATTTACGTCTGTTTTATATCTGGGACAAAACAGAAATTGCAGTTAAAAAACAAAAGCCAATAAATTTTTTTTTCTGAAAATTGCTGATAAAATCTGGATAAGATGTGTAATAAACATAATTGAGCAATTCTCTAAGACTTCGAACATATTTCATAATTTTAATCAAATAACACACAAATTATCACGATTCGGCAACCCTGCCACCATCTCAGCAGCAGCAGTGCATCGATCGAGGAAGAACCGGTCTCGTAATTCTCGTACAAAAATACGCATCAAAACATACCGTAAAAGATACGTAACCAGCGCATCAGGTCCTTTTTTTCTCTCCCCCGATTGCCACCAATCCTGGTACGAATAAAATATTGGATAAAAAGGATATTATTTTATTCGTACCTTTTTCCTTCTTCAAATTATTCTTCTCACAAACCTTGATTCCCTTTTCGAATCAGCTTCGTGGGAGAATTTTCCCACCGAAACCTCGATTCGCAGATGATGGCAGATCTTCACGGCCCAGTGGACATGGCCAGCCAGCAGCGCAGTCAGCCTCCTTCTGCTTCTCCTCCCACGATTATCCTTTTATGTTGGCCTTTATGCTGCAGCACCAAATGCAATGTAGGAGAGGATAGGATCGGTGCGCGGCAGAGGGATTATTTATTATGATTTTTGATTTGCAAGGTGAATAAAAATCATTTCTTTTCTTTTCTCGAAGCTTTTTTTTTTTTTTGTTAATTCTTTCTTTCTCTCCTGAAGGTTTTTAGTTGCGCACAGCGAGACGATCTTTTCTTCCCGAAAAAGGGATCTTCTCCCTGTTTTATGGGTTTTCGACGAACGCGCGCTTCTATCTTTTTTATTGCATTATAGGATTGTTGTTCTGGGCCCCTCAGGTGGTGGTGGTGGTGGGTGATGTTAATTCTCCCGGGGTGGAGGCATTGCGCGGCAGGGATTTGGCCGGGTCGAGGCGCGCATGACAGGGATGCAACTTCTTGTTGGAATCGTGGGAAAGTTTTTTTTTGGGAAGTTGTGTAGCTCTGGTGGGCAGGTGGATCTGCCTTGAATTGCCAGGAATTAATTAAATGGAGAAATTAGTGGAACACTTTGCCACAATATAAGGAATATATTCTAAAATAAAAAATAATTATTTTACGTCAGGAACTGGAAAATTTTTCTTCAGCTTCTGTTAATTTCACGTACATTTGAACATATTTTTCGATTTGATATTAACAATATGATCTCTAAAAGATACTGAGAAATTCTTTTTGGCACAAAATTTATTGAAATTTTAAATTTCTTTTTGAATTTAAAACAAATGATCCTAAAACCTCAAGAAACGCTGCTAACAGAAAATGAAAACTAAAAGAATCTATGAAAATATCTTTAAATTATATTTTAAATTTTGAAAAATAACGGAAATTCAGGTAATTTCAGAACTTCAGAATCGTAACACAACGTTGATTTTTTTTAATAGTTTTTTTTTTAAATTATTCTTCAATGGTAGCCAATGTTGTTATAAAATATTGGTTTTTTAAGGTAATTTTTCTAAGTAGATTTATCAAAACTTAGGTTAAAAATTGTTAATTGTTATGAGACAATGCCAAATAGTAAGACAATAACAACGCAAGTTATGGTACATGGAAGATCATTCAATCATATTTTTATCCGAATGTTTGGCAAGGGAACCTGGAAATTATTAGATTTTGAGTACTTAAGAGCAAGTCCACGAACAGGGCATACCCCTTTGTATGGGACGTCGTTTTGATCTCACCAATCTGCCTGAAATTTTCAGGGGTTGTTTGTACATATAAAACTAGCATCTGGCCAAAATATGAGCACTCTTGGACAACGGGAAGTGGGGCAAATCGGGACACAAAGTTTGAAGGTTCGAAAACGTCAAAAATCTTTAAAATGCTATAACTTTGGCAAAACTCAATATAATTTTAAATTTCAAAATGCATCTGAAAGGGCTTAAAAAATGCAACAAAATGCAGGTAGAAGCATCCCAATTGGTTAAATTTAAAGGGAGTTATTGGCATTTTAGTGAAAAAATAGCATAATTTTCAAACTCAAATAAAAAGTGTTCCATCCAGATATCAACTCGGTTCGACC
Source organism: Culex quinquefasciatus (assembly GCF_015732765.1). Classification (NCBI taxonomy): domain Eukaryota; kingdom Metazoa; phylum Arthropoda; class Insecta; order Diptera; family Culicidae; genus Culex; species Culex quinquefasciatus. The sequence continues at coordinate 28,002,153 of NC_051862.1, read as the reverse complement.
TGCAGCTTGTAGGGGACATCTGGAACTACCATCTGAGACTGAGAATGCTTTGGGTAAGGCAGTTTAACATATTAAATAGACACTTTTACTTTTTGTGAATTTTTTGGATGTACATTTTTGCTCGGGGGACCCCTTAGATCCCATTTTCTGGTGATAATTTTATCATTTTCGTGTTCCTGAGACAATTTCACAATAGAAACATGCACAAAAATTTTTATTTTCATCCATTTTAACCCTTTCAAAAATGAAAGTTAAAAAAATCTTCGATTCACATTTATTGAAAATCAAGTTCGTTTCCAAGGATACTAGATGACACCAGAAAAAAAACAGCTTCTTAATTTTTTTTAACTTTCATTTTTTATAGGGTTAAAATGGATGAAAATAAACATTTTTATGGATGTTTCTGTTGTAAAATTGTCTCAGGAACACGAATATGATAAAAATATCACTAGAAAATGGGATCTAAGGGGTCCCCCGAGCAAAAATGTACATCCAAAAAATTCACAAAAAGTAAAAGTGTCTATTTAATATGTTAAACTGCCTTACCCAAAGCATTCTCAGTCTCAGATGGTAGTTCCAGATGTCCCCTACAAGCTGCAGGTCGAACCGAGTTGATATCTGGATGGAACACTTTTTTATTTGAGTTTGAAAATTATGCTATTTTTTCACTAAAATGCCAATAACTCCCTTTAAGTTTAATCAATTGGGATGCTTCTCCCTGCATTTTGTTGCATTTTTTAAGCCCTTTCAGATGCATTTTGAATTTTGAAATTATATTGAGTTTTGTCAAAGTTATAGCATTTTTAAGATTTTTGACGTTTTGAACCTTCAAACTTTGTGTCCCGATTTGCCCCACTTCCCGTTGACCTAGAGTGCTCATATTTTGGCCAGATGCTAGTTTTATATGTACAAACAACCCCTGAAAATTTCAGGCATATTGGTGAGGTCGATGCGAGATGGGTATGCTTTGCTCGTGGACTCGCTCTTAAGTGAACTGTAATGAAATGTACCAAATTGACCACCAAGATTAGAGGCAACCTAGAATCACGCAGAAAAATAAGGCATAGGGGAAGGTGGGGCAAGACGACCATATGGGGCAAGAGGAACAATCGCTCGTACGGCCGTAATTTTTACAATTTTGATTATTTCCAGTATGAGGAATTGTTGCTAGCAATGCAATCAGCTGATTCTACTACCACATAACCGCCAAAACAACGTAAACGCCACGGGGCATAAGATTTAATGAAGTTTTTTAAAAACCTTTGTTTTCTTATAATATTTGGAAAGTACAAAATAAGGCTTAGGGTTCGTTTTAAGGCTCATTTTATCAAAATGCAATTTTTCCTAGATCAGTAGTGTCCCTACCAATGATTTGCACCTATTAGAAAGTATGATTTGACTTTTGGTTATTTTTGTTGAGAGCTTTTAAAAAATCTTGTTCAGGTGGGGCAAGTGTACCATATGAATTTTTAGTATGGAAAAATACGAATTGCTGCAGCAACATATTTTATTGGGAAATAAATACAAAAAAGTTCTTAAAAACTGATAAACAATTGTTAAAAAAAATTTCCACACAAAATAAAGTGATACTATGGAAATTTACTATTTATCATCTAAGTAATTATTTTTTTCGTAAGAGCGATCAAATTTTTAGTAAAATATTATTATTTAACCTAAAAATGAAAGAAACGTTTCAAATACATTCTAATCTGATGTTTCAAAGTGATAGCAGTTCACTTGTTAGCAAATTAACATGTTTTTTCATGCATTGTTCCTCTTGCCCCAACGGGTTGTTCGTCTTGCCCCACTAGTTGAGTAGAACGTACGGAAAATCAAAATTTTTTAAAATCAATTTTTAACATTGAAAAACAGGATTTTTTCAAAATTTGTTCTATCAAAGTCTTAGTCAAGACCTGAAATAAGATGATTATGATAAAATCCGGCAGATGTTTTAACATTTTAATGGGTTTTAACGAGCATTTCCTTAGCTTGTTACACTTGCCCCACTTTCCCCTATTTGAATCAACAAAACATTTTGTTGATTTAAAAATCAAGATTTTTGTTGAATCAACGCTAAACGTCAAAGCCACTTTTTTCAAAGCAACAAAAGATTTTTGTGGAATTGAGAAAATCAAGGTTTGTTTCAACGCAAAATCGGCGTTGATTATATTCAACAAAAAATTTGTTGAAACAAACCTCGTACAGGCTGATTCTACAAAACATTTTTCTGCGTGATGAAATTGAAATTTCGTGGGGGTGCGTAAAACTTGAGGTAAAGGCTAATCTGAAGTTCCAGTTCAGAGCGTGCATGTCTGATTCCAATCTTTAAAAAACATTCAGTATTATATTACATTTTTTTTTAAGTTTTTTAATTTGTTAATTGTTTAATTCTAGAGTTTTTCATAAGCCATTGTCTTTCATATGTTTAAAGGACCTTATCAAACAAAAAGCAAAAAAAAACTCTGGAATTTTACTTTTACTATGAGAAAATTTTGACCAATTTTGAAAAAAACATTATTTTGGTCATAAATGTGATTTTTAGACCAAAACTTTTCTAAAATGTAAATAAAAATAGAAGTTGATTTTGAATTTATTGGAATTAACAGTTTTTTTCAAAAAAATTCCATAACCTAATTTGTTATTATTTTTTTTTTATTTTGCTATATATGCCCAGAACTACTTTCCAATTTTGCCAAAGACATTATTTTGGCCATGGAATGTAATTCTTTGTACCAAAACATTTGTAAAAAGTTGAAAACTTTAAAGTCGATTTTTTTTAAATTATTGAAAAACTCCCCAATGTAACCATGATTTAGTTTGAAAACTCACAAAGTGTGCATAACAAAATATTTTATTTTTTTTTTAATTTGTTAGAACTTTGGGTATTTTCAAAAAAAAAAAAAAAAATTCAAGTTCACTATTTTAGTCACTTGCCAACTTTTTATATTTGGCCTGGTCTACGTTGAATTTTTATTTTTTTTTATTTTGAACTACATTTGTAAAAAATTAAACAATTGAAATTACAAGCCACAATTTTAACATTTGAACGAAAAAAGTGTTTTAAAATTCATTAGACACCTGTCGAGTTGTTTTGCAATCATACGTTTCTAAATATTTTAAAACGAGATTAAACATGCTATTTATAATTATTTATTCAGAAAAATGTAATTTAGACAGTTTTTAGTTGATAAGACTTTTGTCTCCATTGAAATTTTGGAGATTTTTGAAAAAAAAAAAAAATTTTTTGCCCCCTGATTTTCGGACCATTTTAAAAGGGAGAACAATGGCCTTATTGGATTTTCTTGTAATATTTTATTATAACAGAATGAGATATTTTTTGAATAAATCTCTGTTGTTATTTTGTGTTTTTATATAATCCTGATGTCCTGAAAATAACAAAATCTTAACTTTTCAAGTTATTTCAATCTGCTCGGGGTTTGGGACTAATTAAGAAAATTCTTCTGATAAAATCACGTCCCTAGAACATATTCTATGATTTTAGCAGCTGTTTCAAGTTGAGATAATGCTTTGTTCAAAATTGACCACTCCAAAACCAACTTTATATTTTTGTTGTTTTAATTGATCCAAAAGTACTTAAAAACTAATTTGAACTGTTTTGGTATTTAAATATTATTAAAATATATTTTTTAAACCTTTTTTCGTCTAAAAAATACCGTGTAACAATTTCTTTTGTCAAGTCTTTTGTTAAAAAATTGACATGGTGGATAAGTTTATGGTAATAAGAATTTAATGAATTATAGGATTATTTGCAGCTTTCTGGTATGCTATCTCTAGGTTCGGTTGCAGAATCATTCTACAGAATGATGATCACCTTCCAGAATGCACTTCATCAAAATATGCACGAATGCTTCAATGCCCTCTCCCTCCACCGAGAGGAAGGAAACAGGTTTGTATTTGCAGGTCATCAAACTCCGAAACACACCATTCTGCCCTTAATCCTCCTCCAAATTGCCCACGTGGTCGCGACCGCACCTAAAGATAATGATCACACAAACACACACACACATACACACCTATCACATTCGGCAAACAATCGAACATTTCCATCGCCCAAAGGCCCGGCCTTTGGAGCGCCTCATCAAGAGACCAGGTGAAGCCCCTAAAATTCGTCATTTTCAGCCGATGCATTTCGAACCGTCTCCGTGTGGGTCTCCAAAATAAACGGAAGGAAATGTAAAACCCCCCTGGCCCAAGTTGGCTGGAAGAAGCGTCATCAAAAGCGGTTCGCGCGAGGGAGACCCAACAAAATACGGTCCGCGGGGTTTCCTGGGTGGTCCCTTCACCTCAGAAAAAACTTTGGCCAAGGCGCCGCGACATGCAGCGTGGTTTGCAGTGGCATGGCGATTTTATTAGGGTGGTTGAGAAAAACTGGTGGTTAAAATCAATTTTGTTTTAATTCAATTCAATTCATGTTTATTTGTTCGGAATACAATTTGCTCAACTAATGTCAGAATGCAGAGTTTTGGAGATCCTTACAACTACAAATAAATTCAAATACAATCAATTGGATGAAATAATTTTTATAAGTTTCAGTCAATTGAGCGAGAGCAGAAAAAAAACATTCTAAAATAACTGCAACAATTTTGTTTTTATTTTAGTAATGGCTTATGCAACGAATAGCCAAATTTTGACATTGTCAAGTTGAGTAAATGTGACGAGTGCTGAAAAAAAAAAGAATTTGTACAACAATTTGATGTATTGTTAGCTTTGAAAAGTAGAAAACTTTCTCCATGAACCACCCTCACGTCTTGCCTTACGATCATTACCAACACCCGTCATATTAGAAGGCATATCTTTGCACGTACATCGATATCTTTCTTTTTCCATCGATTCGAGTCGCATCGAAGACCCTCCCAAAGACACTTGATGCCGTCAAGTCGTGCATCTGCCATCGACCACAGGGTCGTTTATAAAATTCACGGTCAACGACACAATTGGTGCTTTTTATCGTTTGTTTTAAATCTATTTTCAAACATTTTTGTTTTCCTTTTTGTTACATTTATCTTAAATTTTGATCGTGCAGTCGATTCAATCAGCACGGTTTTCGTGATTTTATTTGTTTGAAAAATTAAAGTATGATTTTGACTCAAAACGCCCTTTTTCCGTTAATTAGTATCGCGGATCGTGGATCGCGGAACTTTTGTGCTGGTGCACCACCGGATCGGTAGTTGGGGCGATTTGAAAGTTAACGAAGAGCGTTTGTTTTCTGCGCTTACTCACTGGAGAGATTGCTTATCAGTCCATCTGGTAAAATTAGTAAGCGTGGAAATGACAAATATTAGCTTTCTAAAGGTTGATTAAATTAACACCAAAAGGCAGCAATCTCTGCCGTTAATCCCAGGTTTACAAATTTATTGACAATTTTTGATAAAAAAATAATTTAAATGTTAACTTTATTTTTCTAAATAAAAAATAGTATGGAAAAGCATTTTCCTTTGATTTTAGTTGATTTATTTCCTATATCACGCTGAATTGAACACACAAAAACAGGTATGATACAGTTGATGGTTTCCACCCCAAATCCACATGGAAAATTGTGCGAACTTTCAGGAAATCTCATTCTTGAAATAATCGAATGGCCCCGACATGCTCATTTTTTTTTGTAAACAACTCCATTAATCCAATGAAATCAAGTATGAATTGAAAATATTTTTAAAAGAAAGAGCGCACCTTTTTTTTCAAAAACTCACTGCATACATGTTTCGCAAATAAAAAAACCTCTTTGAATAGGATTTTTCAGTTTCCCCGTTTCTACCCTCAACAACCCAAGACCGCCTCTAGGTGAATTTCGATCTAAAAATTCGCTCAATTTTAATTTTTAAACAATTTTTTTATCTTTAAAAATGTATTTTTTCGCGGGTCAACTTTGGCTATTTATTTCCTAATACAGTCGACTCTCTGGTTGTCGATCTTCTCGATATCAATATTGCTCCATCTATCGATGAATTCTTCACGATCCCATGGATTCTGTTTGCTTTAAAAATCTCTTCCGGATGTCAATATTGTCACTATCTCATGGCTTGCATAGATATTTTTCTTTGCAAAACGAAGCTTTGAAGGGTGTTTGACATTAGTTCTGGAGTTTTTTTGAAAAGGACCAATAAACCAAATTTTCAGTTTTTGCTTTTTGGGTGCCCCTGACTCAAGGCGGTTCTAAAAACACCCAAAAAGCAAAAACTGGAAATTTGGTTTATCGGACCTTTTCAAAAAAAAAAAAAAACTTAAGAGTTTGTTTTTGTTTGCTGGACGTTGCCATGATTCTCTCCCATAGCTGGGTATCAAGAAAAACATATTTTCAATCGAGTCTTCATTTTGCATCGTTCTGTAAACTCTTCCTCGACGGTCCCTTGGATATTGACAACCAGAGAGTCGACTGTATTTCCTATAATTTAGGAAAAAAATCAGTATTTTTTGTAATGCCTAAGACATGCACTACGCTTTTTTTCAATTCAGATAGTGATATCATTCTACAACAAAAACCCGATTTAATCCCACCAGGGGTGAGATAGAGCCTTTCTCACTAAAGAATATAACTTCTCTCAATTCACTACATCGACTTGATACAAAAAATCTTATGATGAAAGCAAGGTATTATTAATTATTAACAATTTTCACCTATCGAATATTTTTAATCGTACAAATTCTTAGCTTCCAATGCGCAAGTGACGACACACACCGCGGTTTTGGTTTTCTAGTTTTGGTACGAGCCCAAAACCGAACAAAGCAGGCGCAAAGCAAAACCGAGTTAACCGCACAGTGGGAAGCTTGCCATTCAGCGTCTACGAAAGTGAGAGAGTCAGAGATAGATATTTTTACAACCGCACCACTACACACTCAATCGCAATACCTTAGGTAGATAGCCATTGGCGTCGCGAGCATTGAAAACTTTGAAAACGATATAAAGCTTCGAAGCTTAGAAAGCTCCTATTGGAATCCAATGAACTCTGTTAAATAAAACGACACGACAAATGAAGCCTACTTAAAGGCGATTTTAGGAGCACACGGGAAACAAATTGATTGTACCCGGATGAATGTCCTATGTCAAAAAGTTTTGCATTAACATTGGACAGTTATGCAAAAACGGACAGAGCAAAAGAAACCGAAAAGCTACGATATCTTACATGTTGAAGGAAACATCGGTAGACAAGCTACTACGAACGAGTATAAGTCGAGCCGAAACATATGCGCCAGCATTCTAGCGCCAGTATTCGAAGCTCAACTTGACAACTTGTCGACTTGGCGACGAAGCGTCTAAAATCGATGCAGTGTGATTTTTAGCGATTTTTCGGTTTAAAATTCATGCTGAATCGACATATTTACGAAGCTGGAAATGACGTCCTGGCTTAAAGTAAAACCTATACCTTTCTTTAGTAAGAAAGGCAAAAAGTAAATCGTTCTAAAAATTGATCGGGATTGCCGATCGATGTAAAATTTGTTTCAGATGCTCACTCATGGTCTGTACTATGAATGTAGCAAGAAATTTCGAATAAAATCAGAAATGAAAAATGTTGGCGAAGGTCACCAGGTGGGCTTTTACCTTTTTAGGGATTTTGTTTCTTATGGTAGGTCAATCAAACGGCTCTAACTCCAGAACCATATTATGAATCTGGATGAAAATTTGGGAGGTTGTAGAGCTCGAAAAATGCAATTTTTGAGATTAATAAAAGATATGAAAATGAAAAAATTGGACCATATTTTCATTTGGAAACTGTGTATTTTCTGGAAAAGTCTGGCCGTATCCGAAAACAGCTGGATAATTCGAAATTTGCGCGGCAACTCGCCCAGGTTCAGCACACTAGCTTTCATCTGCATTTAGGAGAATCGAAATCGGATTTATGGGAGCTGAGAACGGCGCGACACAAAATTTTGCAAAATTTTACCACATACGAACATCACTCGACCTCCACGGAATTTATTTTCTCAAAATTCCAGGGTTCGAGATAGACGAGTTCTATCAAGGTGAATCGATAGAGCGTCGAAAATCGATGCAGTGTGATTTTTAGCGATTTTTCGGTTTAAAATTCATGCTGAATCGACATATTTACGAAGCTGGAAATGACGTCCTGGCTTAAAGTAAAACCTATACCTTTCTTTAGTAAGAAAGGCAAAAAGTAAATCGTTCTAAAAATTGATCGGGATTGCCGATCGATGTAAAATTTGTTTCAGATGCTCACTCATGGTCTGTACTATGAATGTAGCAAGAAATTTCGAATAAAATCAGAAATGAAAAATGTTGGCGAAGGTCACCAGGTGGGCTTTTACCTTTTTTTAGGGATTTTGTTTCTTATGGTAGGTCAATCAAACGGCTCTAACTCCAGAACCATATTATGAATCTGGATGAAAATTTGGGAGGTTATAGAGCTCGAAAAATGCAATTTTTGAGATTAATAAAAAGATATGAAAATGAAAAAATTGGACCATATTTTCATTTGGAAACTGTGTATTTTCTGGAAAAGTCTGGCCGTATCCGAAAACAGATGGATAATTCGAAATTTGCGCGGCAACTCGCCCAGGTTCAGCACACTAGCTTTCATCTGCATTTAGGAGAATCGAAATCGGATTTATGGGAGCTGAGAACGGCGCGACACAAAATTTTGCAAAATTTTACCACATACGAACATCACTCGACCTCCACGGAATTTATTTTCTCAAAATTCCAGGGTTCGAGATAGACGAGTTCTATCAAGGTGAATCGATAGAGCGTCGAAAATCGATGCAGTGTGATTTTTAGCGATTTTTCGGTTTAAAATTCATGCTGAATCGACATATTTACGAAGCTGGAAATGACGTCCTGGCTTAAAGTAAAACCTATACCTTTCTTTAGTAAGAAAGGCAAAAAGTAAATCGTTCTAAAAATTGATCGGGATTGCCGATCGATGTAAATTTGTTTCAGATGCTCACTCATGGTCTGTACTATGAATGTAGCAAGAAATTTCGAATAAAATCAGAAATGAAAAATGTTGGCGAAGGTCACCAGGTGGGCTTTTACCTTTTTTTAGGGATTTTGTTTCTTATGGTAGGTCAATCAAACGGCTCTAACTCCAGAACCATATTATGAATCTGGATGAAAATTTGGGAGGTTGTAGAGCTCGAAAAATGCAATTTTTGAGATTAATAAAAGATATGAAAATGAAAAAATTGGACCATATTTTCATTTGGAAACTGTGTATTTTCTGGAAAAGTCTGGCCGTATCCGAAAACAGATGGATAATTTGAAATTTGCGCGGCAACTCGCCCAGGTTCAGCACACTAGCTTTCATCTGCATTTAGGAGAATCGAAATCGGATTTATGGGAGCTGAGAACGGCGCGACACAAAATTTTGCAAAATTTTACCACATACGAACATCACTCGACCTCCACGGAATTTATTTTCTCAAAATTCCAGGGTTCGAGATAGACGAGTTCTATCAAGGTGAATCGATAGAGCGTCGAAAATCGATGCAGTGTGATTTTTAGCGATTTTTCGGTTTAAAATTCATGCTGAATCGACATATTTACGAAGCTGGAAATGACGTCCTGGCTTAAAGTAAAACCTATACCTTTCTTTAGTAAGAAAGGCAAAAAGTAAATCGTTCTAAAAATTGATCGGGATTGCCGATCGATGTAAAATTTGTTTCAGATGCTCACTCATGGTCTGTACTATGAATGTAGCAAGAAATTTCGAATAAAATCAGAAATGAAAAATGTTGGCGAAGGTCACCAGGTGGGCTTTTACCTTTTTAGGGATTTTGTTTCTTATGGTAGGTCAATCAAACGGCTCTAACTCCAGAACCATATTATGAATCTGGATGAAAATTTGGGAGGTTGTAGAGCTCGAAAAATGCAATTTTGAGATTAATAAAAGATATGAAAATGAAAAAATTGGACCATATTTTCATTTGGAAACTGTGTATTTTCTGGAAAAGTCTGGCCGTATCCGAAAACAGATGGATAATTCGAAATTTGCGCGGCAACTCGCCCAGGTTCAGCACACTAGCTTTCATCTGCATTTAGGAGAATCGAAATCGGATTTATGGGAGCTGAGAACGGCGCGACACAAAATTTTGCAAAATTTTACCACATACGAACATCACTCGACCTCCACGGAATTTATTTTCTCAAAATTCCAGGGTTCGAGATAGACGAGTTCTATCAAGGTGAATCGATAGAGCGTCGAAAATCGATGCAGTGTGATTTTTAGCGATTTTTCGGTTTAAAATTCATGCTGAATCGACATATTTACGAAGCTGGAAATGACGTCCTGGCTTAAAGTAAAACCTATACCTTTCTTTAGTAAGAAAGGCAAAAAGTAAATCGTTCTAAAAATTGATCGGGATTGCCGATCGATGTAAAATTTGTTTCAGATGCTCACTCATGGTCTGTACTATGAATGTAGCAAGAAATTTCGAATAAAATCAGAAATGAAAAATGTTGGCGAAGGTCACCAGGTGGGCTTTTACCTTTTTAGGGATTTTGTTTCTTATGGTAGGTCAATCAAACGGCTCTAACTCCAGAACCATATTATGAATCTGGATGAAAATTTGGGAGGTTGTAGAGCTCGAAAAATGCAATTTTGAGATTAATAAAAGATATGAAAATGAAAAAATTGGACCATATTTTCATTTGGAAACTGTGTATTTTCTGGAAAAGTCTGGCCGTATCCGAAAACAGATGGATAATTCGAAATTTGCGCGGCAACTCGCCCAGGTTCAGCACACTAGCTTTCATCTGCATTTAGGAGAATCGAAATCGGATTTATGGGAGCTGAGAACGGCGCGACACAAAATTTTGCAAAATTTTACCACATACGAACATCACTCGACCTCCACGGAATTTATTTTCTCAAAATTCCAGGGTTCGAGATAGACGAGTTCTATCAAGGTGAATCGATAGAGCGTCGAAAATCGATGCAGTGTGATTTTTAGCGATTTTTCGGTTTAAAATTCATGCTGAATCGACATATTTACGAAGCTGGAAATGACGTCCTGGCTTAAAGTAAAACCTATACCTTTCTTTAGTAAGAAAGGCAAAAAGTAAATCGTTCTAAAAATTGATCGGATTGCCGATCGATGTAAAATTTGTTTCAGATGCTCACTCATGGTCTGTACTATGAATGTAGCAAGAAATTTCGAATAAAATCAGAAATGAAAAATGTTGGCGAAGGTCACCAGGTGGGCTTTTACCTTTTTAGGGATTTTGTTTCTTATGGTAGGTCAATCAAACGGCTCTAACTCCAGAACCATATTATGAATCTGGATGAAAATTTGGGAGGTTGTAGAGCTCGAAAAATGCAATTTTGAGATTAATAAAAGATATGAAAATGAAAAAATTGGACCATATTTTCATTTGGAAACTGTGTATTTTCTGGAAAAGTCTGGCCGTATCCGAAAACAGATGGATAATTCGAAATTTGCGCGGCAACTCGCCCAGGTTCAGCACACTAGCTTTCATCTGCATTTAGGAGAATCGAAATCGGATTTATGGGAGCTGAGAACGGCGCGACACAAAATTTTGCAAAATTTTACCACATACGAACATCACTCGACCTCCACGGAATTTATTTTCTCAAAATTCCAGGGTTCGAGATAGACGAGTTCTATCAAGGTGAATCGATAGAGCGTCGAAAATCGATGCAGTGTGATTTTTAGCGATTTTTCGGTTTAAAATTCATGCTGAATCGACATATTTACGAAGCTGGAAATGACGTCCTGGCTTAAAGTAAAACCTATACCTTTCTTTAGTAAGAAAGGCAAAAAGTAAATCGTTCTAAAAATTGATCGGGATTGCCGATCGATGTAAAATTTGTTTCAGATGCTCACTCATGGTCTGTACTATGAATGTAGCAAGAAATTTCGAATAAAATCAGAAATGAAAAATGTTGGCGAAGGTCACCAGGTGGGCTTTTACCTTTTTTTAGGGATTTTGTTTCTTATGGTAGGTCAATCAAACGGCTCTAACTCCAGAACCATATTATGAATCTGGATGAAAATTTGGGAGGTTGTAGAGCTCGAAAAATGCAATTTTGAGATTAATAAAAGATATGAAAATGAAAAAATTGGACCATATTTTCATTTGGAAACTGTGTATTTTCTGGAAAAGTCTGGCCGTATCCGAAAACAGATGGATAATTCGAAATTTGCGCGGCAACTCGCCCAGGTTCAGCACACTAGCTTTCATCTGCATTTAGGAGAATCGAAATCGGATTTATGGGAGCTGAGAACGGCGCGACACAAAATTTTGCAAAATTTTACCACATACGAACATCACTCGACCTCCACGGAATTTATTTTCTCAAAATTCCAGGGTTCGAGATAGACGAGTTCTATCAAGGTGAATCGATAGAGCGTCGAAAATCGATGCAGTGTGATTTTTAGCGATTTTTCGGTTTAAAATTCATGCTGAATCGACATATTTACGAAGCTGGAAATGACGTCCTGGCTTAAAGTAAAACCTATACCTTTCTTTAGTAAGAAAGGCAAAAAGTAAATCGTTCTAAAAATTGATCGGGATTGCCGATCGATGTAAAATTTGTTTCAGATGCTCACTCATGGTCTGTACTATGAATGTAGCAAGAAATTTCGAATAAAATCAGAAATGAAAAATGTTGGCGAAGGTCACCAGGTGGGCTTTTACCTTTTTAGGGATTTTGTTTCTTATGGTAGGTCAATCAAACGGCTCTAACTCCAGAACCATATTATGAATCTGGATGAAAATTTGGGAGGTTGTAGAGCTCGAAAAATGCAATTTTGAGATTAATAAAAGATATGAAAATGAAAAAATTGGACCATATTTTCATTTGGAAACTGTGTATTTTCTGGAAAAGTCTGGCCGTATCCGAAAACAGATGGATAATTCGAAATTTGCGCGGCAACTCGCCCAGGTTCAGCACACTAGCTTTCATCTGCATTTAGGAGAATCGAAATCGGATTTATGGGAGCTGAGAACGGCGCGACACAAAATTTTGCAAAATTTTACCACATACGAACATCACTCGACCTCCACGGAATTTATTTTCTCAAAATTCCAGGGTTCGAGATAGACGAGTTCTATCAAGGTGAATCGATAGAGCGTCGAAAATCGATGCAGTGTGATTTTTAGCGATTTTTCGGTTTAAAATTCATGCTGAATCGACATATTTACGAAGCTGGAAATGACGTCCTGGCTTAAAGTAAAACCTATACCTTTCTTTAGTAAGAAAGGCAAAAAGTAAATCGTTCTAAAAATTGATCGGGATTGCCGATCGATGTAAAATTTGTTTCAGATGCTCACTCATGGTCTGTACTATGAATGTAGCAAGAAATTTCGAATAAAATCAGAAATGAAAAATGTTGGCGAAGGTCACCAGGTGGGCTTTTACCTTTTTTTAGGGATTTTGTTTCTTATGGTAGGTCAATCAAACGGCTCTAACTCCAGAACCATATTATGAATCTGGATGAAAATTTGGGAGGTTGTAGAGCTCGAAAAATGCAATTTTGAGATTAATAAAAGATATGAAAATGAAAAAATTGGACCATATTTTCATTTGGAAACTGTGTATTTTCTGGAAAAGTCTGGCCGTATCCGAAAACAGATGGATAATTCGAAATTTGCGCGGCAACTCGCCCAGGTTCAGCACACTAGCTTTCATCTGCATTTAGGAGAATCGAAATCGGATTTATGGGAGCTGAGAACGGCGCGACACAAAATTTTGCAAAATTTTACCACATACGAACATCACTCGACCTCCACGGAATTTATTTTCTCAAAATTCCAGGGTTCGAGATAGACGAGTTCTATCAAGGTGAATCGATAGAGCGTCGAAAATCGATGCAGTGTGATTTTTAGCGATTTTTCGGTTTAAAATTCATGCTGAATCGACATATTTACGAAGCTGGAAATGACGTCCTGGCTTAAAGTAAAACCTATACCTTTCTTTAGTAAGAAAGGCAAAAAGTAAATCGTTCTAAAAATTGATCGGGATTGCCGATCGATGTAAAATTTGTTTCAGATGCTCACTCATGGTCTGTACTATGAATGTAGCAAGAAATTTCGAATAAAATCAGAAATGAAAAATGTTGGCGAAGGTCACCAGGTGGGCTTTTACCTTTTTTTAGGGATTTTGTTTCTTATGGTAGGTCAATCAAACGGCTCTAACTCCAGAACCATATTATGAATCTGGATGAAAATTTGGGAGGTTGTAGAGCTCGAAAATGCAATTTTGAGATTAATAAAAGATATGAAAATGAAAAAATTGGACCATATTTTCATTTGGAAACTGTGTATTTTCTGGAAAAGTCTGGCCGTATCCGAAAACAGATGGATAATTCGAAATTTGCGCGGCAACTCGCCCAGGTTCAGCACACTAGCTTTCATCTGCATTTAGGAGAATCGAAATCGGATTTATGGGAGCTGAGAACGGCGCGACACAAAATTTTGCAAAATTTTACCACATACGAACATCACTCGACCTCCACGGAATTTATTTTCTCAAAATTCCAGGGTTCGAGATAGACGAGTTCTATCAAGGTGAATCGATAGAGCGTCGAAAATCGATGCAGTGTGATTTTTAGCGATTTTTCGGTTTAAAATTCATGCTGAATCGACATATTTACGAAGCTGGAAATGACGTCCTGGCTTAAAGTAAAACCTATACCTTTCTTTAGTAAGAAAGGCAAAAAGTAAATCGTTCTAAAAATTGATCGGGATTGCCGATCGATGTAAAATTTGTTTCAGATGCTCACTCATGGTCTGTACTATGAATGTAGCAAGAAATTTCGAATAAAATCAGAAATGAAAAATGTTGGCGAAGGTCACCAGGTGGGCTTTTACCTTTTTAGGGATTTTGTTTCTTATGGTAGGTCAATCAAACGGCTCTAACTCCAGAACCATATTATGAATCTGGATGAAAATTTGGGAGGTTGTAGAGCTCGAAAAATGCAATTTTGAGATTAATAAAAGATATGAAAATGAAAAAATTGGACCATATTTTCATTTGGAAACTGTGTATTTTCTGGAAAAGTCTGGCCGTATCCGAAAACAGATGGATAATTCGAAATTTGCGCGGCAACTCGCCCAGGTTCAGCACACTAGCTTTCATCTGCATTTAGGAGAATCGAAATCGGATTTATGGGAGCTGAGAACGGCGCGACACAAAATTTTGCAAAATTTTACCACATACGAACATCACTCGACCTCCACGGAATTTATTTTCTCAAAATTCCAGGGTTCGAGATAGACGAGTTCTATCAAGGTGAATCGATAGAGCGTCGAAAATCGATGCAGTGTGATTTTTAGCGATTTTTCGGTTTAAAATTCATGCTGAATCGACATATTTACGAAGCTGGAAATGACGTCCTGGCTTAAAGTAAAACCTATACCTTTCTTTAGTAAGAAAGGCAAAAGTAAATCGTTCTAAAAATTGATCGGGATTGCCGATCGATGTAAAATTTGTTTCAGATGCTCACTCATGGTCTGTACTATGAATGTAGCAAGAAATTTCGAATAAAATCAGAAATGAAAAATGTTGGCGAAGGTCACCAGGTGGGCTTTTACCTTTTTAGGGATTTTGTTTCTTATGGTAGGTCAATCAAACGGCTCTAACTCCAGAACCATATTATGAATCTGGATGAAAATTTGGGAGGTTGTAGAGCTCGAAAAATGCAATTTTGAGATTAATAAAAGATATGAAAATGAAAAAATTGGACCATATTTTCATTTGGAAACTGTGTATTTTCTGGAAAAGTCTGGCCGTATCCGAAAACAGATGGATAATTCGAAATTTGCGCGGCAACTCGCCCAGGTTCAGCACACTAGCTTTCATCTGCATTTAGGAGAATCGAAATCGGATTTATGGGAGCTGAGAACGGCGCGACACAAAATTTTGCAAAATTTTACCACATACGAACATCACTCGACCTCCACGGAATTTATTTTCTCAAAATTCCAGGGTTCGAGATAGACGAGTTCTATCAAGGTGAATCGATAGAGCGTCGAAAATCGATGCAGTGTGATTTTTAGCGATTTTTCGGTTTAAAATTCATGCTGAATCGACATATTTACGAAGCTGGAAATGACGTCCTGGCTTAAAGTAAAACCTATACCTTTCTTTAGTAAGAAAGGCAAAAAGTAAATCGTTCTAAAAATTGATCGGGATTGCCGATCGATGTAAAATTTGTTTCAGATGCTCACTCATGGTCTGTACTATGAATGTAGCAAGAAATTTCGAATAAAATCAGAAATGAAAAATGTTGGCGAAGGTCACCAGGTGGGCTTTTACCTTTTTTTAGGGATTTTGTTTCTTATGGTAGGTCAATCAAACGGCTCTAACTCCAGAACCATATTATGAATCTGGATGAAAATTTGGGAGGTTGTAGAGCTCGAAAAATGCAATTTTGAGATTAATAAAAGATATGAAAATGAAAAAATTGGACCATATTTTCATTTGGAAACTGTGTATTTTCTGGAAAAGTCTGGCCGTATCCGAAAACAGATGGATAATTCGAAATTTGCGCGGCAACTCGCCCAGGTTCAGCACACTAGCTTTCATCTGCATTTAGGAGAATCGAAATCGGATTTATGGGAGCTGAGAACGGCGCGACACAAAATTTTGCAAAATTTTACCACATACGAACATCACTCGACCTCCACGGAATTTATTTTCTCAAAATTCCAGGGTTCGAGATAGACGAGTTCTATCAAGGTGAATCGATAGAGCGTCGAAAATCGATGCAGTGTGATTTTTAGCGATTTTTCGGTTTAAAATTCATGCTGAATCGACATATTTACGAAGCTGGAAATGACGTCCTGGCTTAAAGTAAAACCTATACCTTTCTTTAGTAAGAAAGGCAAAAAGTAAATCGTTCTAAAAATTGATCGGGATTGCCGATCGATGTAAAATTTGTTTCAGATGCTCACTCATGGTCTGTACTATGAATGTAGCAAGAAATTTCGAATAAAATCAGAAATGAAAAATGTTGGCGAAGGTCACCAGGTGGGCTTTTACCTTTTTTTAGGGATTTTGTTTCTTATGGTAGGTCAATCAAACGGCTCTAACTCCAGAACCATATTATGAATCTGGATGAAAATTTGGGAGGTTGTAGAGCTCGAAAAATGCAATTTTGAGATTAATAAAAGATATGAAAATGAAAAAATTGGACCATATTTTCATTTGGAAACTGTGTATTTTCTGGAAAAGTCTGGCCGTATCCGAAAACAGATGGATAATTTGAAATTTGCGCGGCAACTCGCCCAGGTTCAGCACACTAGCTTTCATCTGCATTTAGGAGAATCGAAATCGGATTTATGGGAGCTGAGAACGGCGCGACACAAAATTTTGCAAAATTTTACCACATACGAACATCACTCGACCTCCACGGAATTTATTTTCTCAAAATTCCAGGGTTCGAGATAGACGAGTTCTATCAAGGTGAATCGATAGAGCGTCGAAAATCGATGCAGTGTGATTTTTAGCGATTTTTCGGTTTAAAATTCATGCTGAATCGACATATTTACGAAGCTGGAAATGACGTCCTGGCTTAAAGTAAAACCTATACCTTTCTTTAGTAAGAAAGGCAAAAAGTAAATCGTTCTAAAAATTGATCGGGATTGCCGATCGATGTAAAATTTGTTTCAGATGCTCACTCATGGTCTGTACTATGAATGTAGCAAGAAATTTCGAATAAAATCAGAAATGAAAAATGTTGGCGAAGGTCACCAGGTGGGCTTTTACCTTTTTTTAGGGATTTTGTTTCTTATGGTAGGTCAATCAAACGGCTCTAACTCCAGAACCATATTATGAATCTGGATGAAAATTTGGGAGGTTGTAGAGCTCGAAAAATGCAATTTTGAGATTAATAAAAGATATGAAAATGAAAAAATTGGACCATATTTTCATTTGGAAACTGTGTATTTTCTGGAAAAGTCTGGCCGTATCCGAAAACAGATGGATAATTTGAAATTTGCGCGGCAACTCGCCCAGGTTCAGCACACTAGCTTTCATCTGCATTTAGGAGAATCGAAATCGGATTTATGGGAGCTGAGAACGGCGCGACACAAAATTTTGCAAAATTTTACCACATACGAACATCACTCGACCTCCACGGAATTTATTTTCTCAAAATTCCAGGGTTCGAGATAGACGAGTTCTATCAAGGTGAATCGATAGAGCGTCGAAAATCGATGCAGTGTGATTTTTAGCGATTTTTCGGTTTAAAATTCATGCTGAATCGACATATTTACGAAGCTGGAAATGACGTCCTGGCTTAAAGTAAAACCTATACCTTTCTTTAGTAAGAAAGGCAAAAAGTAAATCGTTCTAAAATTGATCGGGATTGCCGATCGATGTAAAATTTGTTTCAGATGCTCACTCATGGTCTGTACTATGAATGTAGCAAGAAATTTCGAATAAAATCAGAAATGAAAAATGTTGGCGAAGGTCACCAGGTGGGCTTTTACCTTTTTAGGGATTTTGTTTCTTATGGTAGGTCAATCAAACGGCTCTAACTCCAGAACCATATTATGAATCTGGATGAAAATTTGGGAGGTTGTAGAGCTCGAAAAATGCAATTTTGAGATTAATAAAAGATATGAAAATGAAAAATTGGACCATATTTTCATTTGGAAACTGTGTATTTTCTGGAAAAGTCTGGCCGTATCCGAAAACAGATGGATAATTCGAAATTTGCGCGGCAACTCGCCCAGGTTCAGCACACTAGCTTTCATCTGCATTTAGGAGAATCGAAATCGGATTTATGGGAGCTGAGAACGGCGCGACACAAAATTTTGCAAAATTTTACCACATACGAACATCACTCGACCTCCACGGAATTTATTTTCTCAAAATTCCAGGGTTCGAGATAGACGAGTTCTATCAAGGTGAATCGATAGAGCGTCGAAAATCGATGCAGTGTGATTTTTAGCGATTTTTCGGTTTAAAATTCATGCTGAATCGACATATTTACGAAGCTGGAAATGACGTCCTGGCTTAAAGTAAAACCTATACCTTTCTTTAGTAAGAAAGGCAAAAAGTAAATCGTTCTAAAAATTGATCGGGATTGCCGATCGATGTAAAATTTGTTTCAGATGCTCACTCATGGTCTGTACTATGAATGTAGCAAGAAATTTCGAATAAAATCAGAAATGAAAAATGTTGGCGAAGGTCACCAGGTGGGCTTTTACCTTTTTAGGGATTTTGTTTCTTATGGTAGGTCAATCAAACGGCTCTAACTCCAGAACCATATTATGAATCTGGATGAAAATTTGGGAGGTTGTAGAGCTCGAAAAATGCAATTTTGAGATTAATAAAAGATATGAAAATGAAAAAATTGGACCATATTTTCATTTGGAAACTGTGTATTTTCTGGAAAAGTCTGGCCGTATCCGAAAACAGATGGATAATTCGAAATTTGCGCGGCAACTCGCCCAGGTTCAGCACACTAGCTTTCATCTGCATTTAGGAGAATCGAAATCGGATTTATGGGAGCTGAGAACGGCGCGACACAAAATTTTGCAAAATTTTACCACATACGAACATCACTCGACCTCCACGGAATTTATTTTCTCAAAATTCCAGGGTTCGAGATAGACGAGTTCTATCAAGGTGAATCGATAGAGCGTCGAAAATCGATGCAGTGTGATTTTTAGCGATTTTTCGGTTTAAAATTCATGCTGAATCGACATATTTACGAAGCTGGAAATGACGTCCTGGCTTAAAGTAAAACCTATACCTTTCTTTAGTAAGAAAGGCAAAAAGTAAATCGTTCTAAAAATTGATCGGGATTGCCGATCGATGTAAAATTTGTTTCAGATGCTCACTCATGGTCTGTACTATGAATGTAGCAAGAAATTTCGAATAAAATCAGAAATGAAAAATGTTGGCGAAGGTCACCAGGTGGGCTTTTACCTTTTTTTAGGGATTTTGTTTCTTATGGTAGGTCAATCAAACGGCTCTAACTCCAGAACCATATTATGAATCTGGATGAAAATTTGGGAGGTTATAGAGCTCGAAAAATGCAATTTTTGAGATTAATAAAAGATATGAAAATGAAAAAATTGGACCATATTTTCATTTGGAAACTGTGTATTTTCTGGAAAAGTCTGGCCGTATCCGAAAACAGCTGGATAATTTGAAATTTGCGCGGCAACTCGCCCAGGTTCAGCACACTAGCTTTCATCTGCATTTAGGAGAATCGAAATCGGATTTATGGGAGCTGAGAACGGCGCGACACAAAATTTTGCAAAATTTTACCACATACGAACATCACTCGACCTCCACGGAATTTATTTTCTCAAAATTCCAGGGTTCGAGATAGACGAGTTCTATCAAGGTGAATCGATAGAGCGTCGAAAATCGATGCAGTGTGATTTTTTAGCGATTTTTCGGTTTAAAATTCATGCTGAATCGACATATTTACGAAGCTGGAAATGACGTCCTGGCTTAAAGTAAAACCTATACCTTTCTTTAGTAAGAAAGGCAAAAATATGAAAAACATGCAGATCATTGCAAAAATGAATGTAAAAAAACACTACTAAAAACAAAAAAGGCAAAAGTTTATGATAGGAGGTGATACAATATGCCAAATAATATCAAAAACGAATATAAAAATAAATAAATTAAAACATTAAACAGTAAACAAGGAAAACTTTGCTTCCGTGTGTTTGTTCAACCCATAAATCAAAAAGGTATAAAAACGGCGTTTCTGTTCGACACAAGTGCTGGAAAGTTTAAGTAATAATAAACTTTTCAACACTTTTATTCTTGAGGATGAAAAGCAGACCATGTCGGCACCATAGAATAACAGGAAAAGTAAGTATTTGCAAAAATGTTTTGGCAAAAAAATGAACCAGTTCTCGATTCCATACAAATACTTTTTGTTCGTTTTTTGCCAAATTTAGCAAAAATCTAGCTCTGAAAATGTTGAATGATTTAATCACTAACACGAATTTATGGAAAAGCAAAATTTCTCTAGTGTCACGTTAACATATTTTTTCGCTCAAAGATCATAGGGCAGGGGTGACCAAAGTATGGTCCGCGGGCCAAACGTGGCCCGCGAAGTGATTTTTTGTGGCCCGCGGACCCATTTTGAATGATCATGTAAAATGGCACGTCGACCACTTTCAAAGTGGTTTTATACTTTTTCAAAATTAAGGTTTATTTTAAACTTTTTTGTACCAATTCTTTTTTTTAGTTTTGTAAATAAAAAACTAATGGATTATCAATATATTGATTCCCATTTTAGTTAGAACACAAATATCTGTTTAAAAATTTAAATAAATTCTACAATTCCACACGTTTCAATGTGAGTAACTTGTAAATATCATCAAAACTCTTATCAAACATTTTTGGAAATATTAATAAAACGTTCAAACGTTGATTTTGGTAGAAATATGTAATAATTGCAAAAATATAAGTATTCTATATAAATTTGAAAGTCATAGTGACTCTTTTATCAACTGACCTTCAAACTTACTAAGCACTTAGAAACCTTCCTTCGGGATTCGAACTCATAACAGTTCAACGAATCTGATTGACTACCATCTGATTGAGGCAGACAAAATGTTGAAATCGGAGGATTAAGTCTGTTGCAAAAAATATTACAAAGCTTTTGTCGACAATCCTTCCCCTCCCGCATTATTGAAAAAAATTGCTCGAAAAACCAGGAGCAAAAATATTTTTTATAAAACTTCAAAAAAAAAAAAAATCAATGGAAATTTAAGTGCTATCGTTTGAAATCAATTAAAAATGCAATCCTCTGCGTTTAGAATCATTTGAGCATGTTTGAGTATAATTAACATAATGAATTTTGAATCAATAAATGTTTTCCGCTAAAATGTATTTTTTGGCGAAACTTTTTTTTTAAAATAATGATTGCAGTTTAACTTAGAAATTTTTGCAAAATTCTACCTGAAACAATAGAAATTAAAAAAAACAAGTTATGGACTTTTTTTTCAATTCTATTAAATAAAAAAACTTAATTTTATTTTTTTAATAACCAATTTTGTGAATTTGGCCCGCAAGCTCATTTGAGCTTCAAATTTGGCCCAGTCTCCAAAAACTTTGAGCACCCCTGTATTAGACAATGATTTACACATCGTTACTTCCGATCTTTGGTCCTAAAATTAATAATTTTTAAAAAGATTAATAAGTATTTTTTTGATTTTCAATGCATAAATGAGTGTTTTTCAATGTGTAATGATTAGTTTACAATCGAAAATCGATTTTTAAAGTGAAAAATTAAAGTTCAGTGATGATTTGTTTTTTTTTTTGGTTTAAAATTGAAGGTGGGATCAAAACTTGAAATGAAATATTGAAATGGTCTTATGAAAATTGATCTTAAGCCGATAAAAGAAATGTGATGAAAAATTGTATATTTTCTTCAAGTGACTTTTGGAAATTGTGACTTATCATTTTAATAAAGATTACAGATATTTTTACTTCAAAATTTGATTTAAAATTAAAGGAGTTTCATTTTTTCATCGTAGGCATTTGTTACGGGTACCTGGCAATCGTTAGCAAAGGGTTATAAACGTAATAAACAAGTATTTTAATCATGAAACATACGAAAAAAAAATACAAGACCCATTAGAATCGTGGTAGATCAACCAAGCCAAGATGTGTCGCCATTTTATCCGGTCCGCGCCACCACAGATGAAAATTAATGTACACTAAAACCCCCGATTACGCTCAGGCGTTACGCTTTTTGTTAGGTTGATTTCTCGAAAACAGTGTCATGTTTCTACAATCTTTTGAAATCAATTTGTAGATCTGCACAAGACGTATAAATTGCTTTAAAAAGATTGGAAAAATGTTGCGCCGTTTCAGAGAAATCGACGAAATACAAAGCGTAACGCCTGAGCGTAATCGGGGGTTTTAGTGTATCCCGTTATGCACCGAAATGCACATGTGTAAACAGCACCTTCCCCAACCAGAAAGACCCCTCCCCTCTTCACCCAACACCACCGCCCTCCCAAAAAGAAGGGTTCTATTTCACCAGTATAAATATCAACCAACCGGCCAAAAGACGAGTCGAGTAAACAACCCGCCGAAAAAAAAAACCGTCTTAATTTATGATAATTTTAACCTCACATCCCAGAGTTCATTCTCCCCTTTTTTTTGATCTTTCCAAAACGCGATACTGAGCTCTCTCTGTCTCTGGATGCTCTGTGTGCAATGATGCAGAGTGCACACAGCCAGCCAACCAGCCAGCATCCATGTCTATTCGTGCGTGCGTGTATTTTTTTGCTTTTCCCCTCTCAAGCCTTTGGTTTCACTTCCACTTGTCGCACCGTTTTTGGCTGCTCTCTCTCAAGTGCAACGTGTATGCTGCGGAAAAGTAAGGCACGGAAAAAAATGATAAAAATTATTATTATAACTGATATGTATATTGATATTTAAACTGATTTATCAAGATTTTTTGTTATATTTAAGAGGTTATTTTGAGAGTTTTTGTTCAACAAAAAAACTTTAAACTTCTCTTGCTTCATTTTTTTCGTTTTTCACTGCAAGTATTTATATATGTCTTTTTTTGTAATAGTTCTGAGCCTATTCAACATCATCCGATCATTTGTTTATTTTTCAAAGGTTTTTGCATTGTTTGACTGCTAAAAATGAAATTTTTCAATACATTGCAAAGTCACATAAAACAAGATAAATTAACATCCTCTCGATTTCTAAGAAAGTTGAAATGAACAGAAAGCTTTTTATTTAATTTTTACACTTGTAGAATAGAAAAATTACCTTCAACAGAGGTGAATCGGGACTACAGTTTGTATTGAGATAGACGTTTTAAGAGCGTTATATAGCTTAAAATTGTCATTGGGTCTGGGAGGTGAGATTGGGCAAAAATGCTGAATTTTTTATGATGCAATCTCACCCCAGACCCAATGTCACTCCTGATAACTGGATTTTGGAAAAAAATATTTAGGGATGTTTTGGGGATTAAACCAGGACATAACAGGTAACAAAACTTGGCTCGAGTAGCATTTATACTCTAAATTTTTAAATTTATGGAACACATTTGTATAATTATTCATTATAATTACTTAAAGAGTATGTTAGTGTCATATGAACCTGAACTAAACGATAATTGTTGCAATCTCACAAATTTGCTTTGATATTTAGTTCTTTCTGTATTTTTTTTAAATCTTAACTATAAATGATAACATAAAGATGCGATAAACTTACCAAGCTGTTTTAAAGATTAAAAAAAAACTTCACAAGATCAGGGATATAATTTTGTGAGATTTGACTACATAAAAGGTAATGTAAATTTTTGCAATTCCGTCATGAAACTACTTAGTTTTCCTGTCATTCTTGAACGGCGAAATAGCCTACTTTTCTGTACCAAAATTAACAGAATCGAATAGCAACACTTTTCAAAATAAATGCTGAAAAGTTCTACTTTTCACCACTGAAATTAGTGCTGAAAAGTTGAACTTTTCAGCACTTGTTTGAAAAAGTAACATTTTCAACATTTTTTGATTTAAACGATTTATTGTAAAAATACATGACAATTTGACTTAAAATTTTACTCAATGGGTGTTTTTCGGAATTGCAAAAATGATGTTTGGAATTCGTTGCAAAACTTTATTTTTTCAGCACTTTTCGTATTCATCCAACTCGGTGAACCTCGATGGATAAATGTACGACTCGTGCTGAAAAATCCTCTTTGCAACTTTTGCATAAACTACTATTATCAACTATTGACTTAAAAATAGTATGAAAAATATTAAATTTCCAACTGAAAAAAAACGACTTTTTACAACTTTTATTATACAGCTTTTCCACGCAAGATTCAAATCAAGTTGGGTAAAATTAGATTTGAGAGTTCCATCACCAAAATAATTACAGTCGACACTCTGGCTGTCGGTATTCGGTATCAATAATTCTCCATCTATCGATGAATTCTTCAGTCCATTCAATCTGCATACTTCAATTATCTTCATTCCTCGACATTTTTCCTTGCTTGAAGGATCTCTTCCTCGACGGTTCCTTGGTTTCTGTTTGCTTTCAAAATCTCTTCCGGTTGTCAATAATTTTACTTTCTCATGGCTTGCATAGACATTTTTCTTGACGAAACGAAGCTTTGAAGGGTGTTTGACATTAGTTTGTTTTTGTTTGATGGACGTTGCCATGATTCTCTCCCATAGCTGGGTATCAAGAAAAAAATATTTTCAATCGAGTCTTCATTTTGCATCGTTCTGTAAACTGATGATTCTCTTCCTCGACGGTCCCTTGGATATTGACAACCAGAGAGTCGACTGTAGAACCGTTTCTTTGGTTTGGCGATTAGTTTGGTGTAAAACTTGCGCAACAACCATTTTTTTTAAACATCATTGATGAAACGACTGAACAAATTTTAGCAAGCCACGTTGAAAAAGGCAAAAAAAGATAAGTTATAAGGAAAAAAACTAAGAAAATTATAAAAGATAACTAATTATATGTTAAAGTTTAATTTGTAAGTTCATTGACTGATTTTAAATCCTCGGGAATAAAACGGGGATCGGGGATTTCGGATATTTTAGGATGTTTAGCGTAGTATTCAAAAATGGTGAATAACCATTATCAAGACTCCAAAATATGATTTTTTGGGGACTGGGCCGATTGGCAGAAAATCGTTCGGCAGAATGACGTCTGGCAGAACGCTAAACGGCAGAAAAACAAATGGCAGAAATGGCCATCTGGCAGAAAAGGTTAATTGGCAGAATGCTATCCGGCAGAAAATGTCGTTTGGCAGAAAATTATTTGGCAGAAAATTATTCAGCAGAACAGTATAAATGGCAGAATGGCCTTTTGGCAGAATGTCAACTAGCAGAATGTGTCATTTGGCAGAAAAACGTCTGGCAGAATAATTTCTGGCAGAATAACGTCTGGCAGAATAATTTCTGGCAGAATAGGTCATTTGGCAGAATGTCGAAATTAAAGCCGACAATTGCTTTGAAATTTTCTAAACCAGTGAAGCGTGCAGCCGGCTAAGTCCAAGGCACTTCGACTGGATATTTCGGATCAAACACTTTCACTCTTTTTCACTGTCTGATTTACTGTCTCCCTTTATTTGATTTCAGCTTGGCTTTTTATACTAAATCTAGTTATTTACTTAATTATTTAATATCTTATATTTTTACCCCACTCTAGTTTTTGATGTTGCATAATATATCCGTCCTTTTCGGTTTCACTCCAAAAATTCTTCCTCTAACTTATATAATATATTTTGTCTCATTTACAACCCCCACTCCAACCTGTATTTTTCTTGATATAATGAAAAGTTTCCTTAATTCTCTCTTTTTCCCAGAATTCAACAATATATAACACTCTTTTTTTCTTATTTTATTTATTTTTCCCCCCACTCTAAAAATCCTTCCAAGTTATACATAATATCCTGGTCTATTTTATTTCTCTCACTCTTAAAATCCTAATATAAATGTTCTATTTCTTTCCACCGCGCTCTCATTCTCAGATTTTTCTCAGAAATTAGTCGCGGTCCTTTTATGACTTAACCCATAGATAATGTAATCTTTATTTATTTTCCAGTCGTGCCAGTCCTTTTTCACAGATATTGTTATTTGTTTGTTTCTCGTCGGGCACCTTTCTGCGCGTGCCACTTAAGTGGGTCATAAAAGTGTTGTCGGGTTTTCCCGTCCTACGCTCCTAATTGATTTTTATTTGTCTTCCCTTTTTCTTACAACTCTCCTGATTCGCCTTTTCCTAATATTTTCGTTTTTAACAGAGAAAATCTACTGTGAATTTTTCTGGTAAGGCGAGGGTCGCTTCACCAGGGCCCCGGCGATGGCCTGATATGAGCTACCAAACAACATTGGCAATATGGCGTCGTTTGTTTACAAATATGAGATTGTTTGTGGACGAACCGAAAAATTTACTTTTTTGTATAAAATTCTATAACCATTGTGCAATAACATTAAGTCTTACAAAACAGACTAAGTTTCATTAAATTTTAGACCAAAATTTGTTTTATCATTATTTTTCAATTTTAACCTCTTTTATCGCGATTCTGATCAAGATTGCACATCAAATCATCGTGGCTTTAGTGTATTTTAAGTTTTCACATCGATTCACTGTAGTTTCGTGTTTAAATTTTGAAATTTAGCATAAATTAAAATAAGTTGCAAAATTCCCAACTTCAGCCATGTGCAACAATTTCCACATCACCTATGCGGGAAACCGATAATGGGGTAATTCATGCGTTCCAAACTGTCAAAATTCCAAAACGTCATTGCGTTGTTTTGACTTTTGTGATATTTTTCGTGGTGCGTGTTTTTGTTGTCCGGAGGTTGCTCCGGATGTAGGCCAATTTAGACCCTACTGAAGGGCGAACCGGCGGCCTGATCCGAAGGACATGGACGAGCAGGAGATGCTTTCTAACATTGTTCGGACCCCGCCCGCCGGACCAGAACGATACGACGACCATTTCGGAGAGCATTTCGTACTATACGTTGAGCATTTCGTCGGACCTCAACTCGATCGACTCGTCGAAGCCAAACTCGGGGGAGAATTCGAAGGAGGTCTTACCAAGTCTCGTCGTGGCGGCCAACGGGACAAACAAGTACGTCACACACACCGCCGAAGCTGGACGTGAAGCAGCTCGAGTGGGACGAGATCAACGATCTGCTGCAGGTCGAGCGGAAGGTCGACGAGACGGAGAAACCCTACCGGACGATGCCTTCGCTGCTGCACTCGGCCAAACAGTCGGCGTCGGATCACAGCGAAATCACGAACGGAGGAGGACTTCCGGACGCAGCACGACTTCAACACGATGGATTGCACGGACATCGTGATCGAAACGGCCCACTGGAAAACTCACCGCGTATGGGACTACTACATCCGTGATCGGTCCACGCCGCGAGTGGACGCCTTCTGGGGTGGCAAGTCGGATCTGACCGAAACCGGAGGGTTCGAGGGGGAAGGCACCACAACGATCGTGTTCCGCCGCAAGCTGGCGGCCATCGAACCAACCAATCACTCGATCGTGAACGATCTGGTGCACGTAATCTGGGCAAAGGGACAGAAACCGTCCAAGTTCAAAAACTGGTGAACCCGAGGTGAACCAGCTTGATTAGCTGCGGCCCAAAAAGGACTCCATGGAAATTAAAATTTAAATCACGGACGAACGGACATGACACCAGGAACAAATTTTCTTCAAATTTCTGAAGCAAACTATCACTTGCGCCATCTACATTCAAGTTGTCGAAGTATCGCGCGATTAAGCATGATTTCTCAAAATGTCTTATGCAATAATTAATTAAAACATTTAGCATTAGTATGGTGCTAGAAACAGTTTTTTGGCATTAAGTTTGTCTTTATGATTCTATGTAATTTATCATGGACCCTAAAATTGCCGAAAAAATATAGAAATGGTATTTTTAATATAAATTCATACGACCATTTCAAAAAATGCCCATGAGTTTGCTTCATCAGCTAGCTTTGTTTACGTTTTGAACCACGTGGCGCGAAGATTTTGACATAAGCGATCTCGCTTGCGCTGGTTTTCGCCAAGAAGAAGTAAAAGAAAACCTGCTTCACTTTTTGAAACCCCGTGTCATGTCCGTTCGTCCGTGTTTAAATGTAGTATCTTAGTTGGTTAATTGTTTCTATTAAATAAATAATTTAAATTTAAACTTTATTCAAATAAACTGCATTTAAAAACATATCCAACAGATGGCGCCACTGGTTGAAAAAATCACGATTGACTCATAGATGTCGCTAGTGAGCGCGCCGTTCCATGACAAGTACCCTTTTGAAAGGGTACTTGGCCAGTACCCTTTTGAAGGGTTTCGCCCTCGTACCCTTTCAAAAGGGTGACGACTAGAGATCCTAAATAGGGAGACTGGTCGAAGTGAATTTGACGTACCCAAACAGACACGAGTTTGACGTATCCAAACGAGCATTTGCCTTTACGCCCAGCAAAACTTATCAGTGTTGCCAAGCTCAAAACATACGTTGCCAGATCGATTTAGCCAGCTTAGACCAGTCTCCCTATATAGGGTCTCTAGTGACGAAAGTACCCTTTTACGGGTTATTCTGAGTTTGAGTGTAACCATTTTCTCTAAATCTGTTAAGCGTGCATCGCCTGCTAGCTGTCACTCTCAATCAACAAAATCAAAACAAAAGCACTTTTTTCCGGCCAGGTGCTGCGAGAGTTTTTCGCAATTTTTATTGATTTGTGCGTTTCTTCCGGTGCCGTGACCACCCGCTGGACCTGAACCGTGTTGGGCTGCTGCTGGTGCAGCCGGAGAACACCAGGAACGGGCGAAAGGAGCGGATTTTTGCGGAACGTCAAAGGCGGAGTCGTGTCGCAGGAGGACGATTCCGGAACCGCGTAGGACCAACATCGGCAGAAGCTCGAGGACACGTCGACCACGTACATCCTGCACGCCGTGCATCCGGGGACAACACGGCGGCCACTACGTGGTGTACATCAACCCGAAGAACGACGGCAAGTGTTGCAAGTTTGACGACGACGTGGTGTCGCGGTGCACTCGCAACGAGGCGATCGAGCAGAATTACGGCGGCCACGACAACGGCCTGAACATCCGGCACAGCAGCAACGCGTGTTGTTGGTGTACGTGCGAGAGTCCACGATTCACGAGGTGTTGGAAGATGTCAAGAGTATCGACATTTCGGACGAGCAGAGCCGGATTCAACAGTGCCGTCGTACTGAGTGCACCGAGGCGACCAAATGTATGAACATCAACGTGCTACTGGAGGACTACATGGAGATCTTTCAGAAGTCGGATCTGTTCGATCCGGCCACGGCCACGTACCGGACGTTGAAGGTGCGCAAGAGCATCACCATTTCGGGATGTTCTCGAAGGCATTGAGTATACACAAGTTCTAACTGATCGATGCGAAAACGAACGAAACATGCAGCAAGTACAGCTACCAAGATCCGAAGAACTCGTGGACGATCTTTCTGGAGATGGCCTCGCCGGAGACGAACCAGCTGAAGCTTATCGGGAGGGACAGCGTCGAGTCAATCACGAAGAACTCCTGCATCTTACCGCCTTGTTGATATCCGTCACCTCGTACAACCGGATCTTCGTGTCCGGCTCGTAGTGGGTTTGCTTGCGACACTCCTCCCGAAAAAAAACGGCCTGGCGCGGTCCCTTGTGGATCTATCGCGGGAAGATTTTTTTCCGCGCCGATGATAGTGACCTCGAGTTTGGTCAGCAAAGAATCGAACATTTGTAACCAGGTTGAGTAATGAGTAACAAAAATACGAAATATTGTAACGGAAAGAAATTTAAAACAAAAAGATTAAGGAGGCAACACATATACACAATAATGAAATGTTAACTCGGGTGTCTGAATAAAACAGGATGGGGTTATTGGGGATTCTTTTATTGCAATTTACTGGGCTATTACGTTGACGGGTTGGGCCGCGCTAGTTGATGTGGCTGACGGAGCCGGTGACGCCTTCCTGGACTTCATCGCGTCATACCTTGCCAGCTTGACCTGTTTCTCCTACTCCGACAGCTTCGGATCGTTCCGTATCCCGTCCCGGATCTTCTTCTCCTGCAAGTAAGCCATCCTCTCTTCGTGCTCTCTCTTCTCCTGCTTAGTCATCAACCGTTCCGGTTCCTTCTTCTTTTTCTCCAACGAACCTCCAAATCGAGTCGGCGTAAAACCTAATTGGGTAATGTTTTTGATGATGCGTTACTATCGCTAACAGGATTTTTTACGAGTAACAATGTTCGTTCGGACAGTTAATATTATGTGCGCACAATCAAACCGAAGTGCACATCTGTTCTGATGAGCAAGGGAATGATTGTACGAGAAAAATCACAAATCCGTATAAATAATTTCAAGATTGTTCAGGTGTAAACCGAAAACGCGGTCAAAAATTAAAGTGGACAAATAAGGCTCTTAACTGCTTATTTAATTGTCGGTGTACAGGACGCCGCACTTTTTAATAATTTTCTGGCGTACATTTAATTTTGCAGCCCAAATCCCGATATTGAACTGAAAAAATAAAATTCTTTTTCAAATTTTCTTTTTTGATTTGTGTGCACCTTTGTCAAAGACCAAGATTGTTTACTATTTGGTCTGACAGATTTGGACTGACACCCAATCAAATCGTTCTCCGCTTGACGGGTTCATTCCGCTTCGAATTCCGCTTCGAAAATTGCTTCGAAATTTTCTAAACGGAATCTCCGGTTGGACTCCGTTTAGATTCCGTTTGAGCCATTTTAGCACATTAGCGACACCTGCTGGTGTACGGCAGAACCTCGATGACATTTCGCCGCGTTTCGCCGAAGCGGTTTTCTTGTTGATTTTATTCAATCAAACGTCAAAGTGTTAGGAAAAAAGCAAAACATGTTTGGTCCTGTTCATTCGCGCCACGTTTTTTCGGGGAAAAAACTTATGCTGTGGAAATAATCGAACTGGTGAGTTTCGCTACATTTCTAAGGATTCGGACCATTCACCCAATAACCGACGCCTCCTCTTTCAGATTCCTGGCCGCCCTACACGGGCTCGACGGAACCGGCTTCTTTTATCTCTTCCAGTCGTTTCTTCTCCATCCGGTCCAGCTTGTCGAAGCCACATTGACATTTTTCCAATGCTTGGACAGGCCACCAGAGCCGAAACCTGTGCAACCTTCGTCGGGGTTCTCATTCTGCAGTCCACATTCCCGGCGCTGTTGGCGGCACCGAACTCTGCCTTGGTCGACGCCAGTGGCTGGGACGTTTGGCCGTGATGGCCGATTTAGCCTTGGCCGGACTGGCCTTGAGGCGCTTCTTCAGCGGAAGCACGCGTGAAAGATTTTTTTCACAGCACACGTAAGTTTTTTAAACTTTTTATTTATAATCAAAACCAACTTTGAAATATTTTTAATTCAGGTGGACAATCGCGGGTGTTCTTCGATTTGAACGTTGGCCAACTTTGAATTAAATCGCCGATCTCGATGCGCCCGCTGGAGGATTGTGGCCACTGGAACCAGCCAGCTGCGGAATGTGTGGGCCTAAGGTCGGACCTGTCCTGCGACACGGTGCTGTCGGTCTAGCTGGTGGGCCAGGAGATCGTACTTTCGACGGGTGAGATCGAGTGGGATGTTAGAAGTCTTCAACAGCATGTCCTAACGATCATCGTTCTTTGTTTATCTTTTTTGCAGAAAAATCCACCGCTTCAACAACACCCAGCACCCAGCGAGGGCACCTTTAGTGGCTTAGAAAATCTCACCCGAATACTTTCCAAACAACAGAAGTTGCTGCTTGTCCTTCTGTTT
Source organism: Culex quinquefasciatus (assembly GCF_015732765.1). Lineage (NCBI taxonomy): Eukaryota > Metazoa > Arthropoda > Insecta > Diptera > Culicidae > Culex > Culex quinquefasciatus. The sequence continues at coordinate 27,969,936 of NC_051862.1, read as the reverse complement.
TGCCCAATGAACCGCCAGTCGCGGCGTAATTGCTCGTGCCGCCTCCGGAGAGTGACGCCGTCGTGTCTAAGTTGCCGAACCCGATGGACGGCAAGCTGGCGGTGCTCGTACCAAACGCACCTGACGGTGTCGGCGCCAGCAGTGACGCGGCTTACCTGTTCGAAAGCATGACCCAGGCGCGCATGGTTCAGCGGCGGAGAACACTCGACGACGTCCCAATTCCTTTGTCGTGCCGAACTCTCCGATTGCGTTGGGCCGCCAGCACCACCTCCTCCTCCGCCGGCCTACCAGGGTAATGGTTTCAGCGGTGAAGAGTGGATCACCTTCGCAGTCGCTGCGACCACCTGCTCGTTGCTAGTGGACCTACTGTAGAACGAATGCTTCATTCTGTAGAGCATGGAGGCTGCAGTAGCTGGGGGACTAAAGACCAGCGGACCCACGGCCAAATCAGTGATGCTAGGAGGTGTCGTGCATCGTAACCCAGCTATACCAAGTTGGCAGGATTGCGGTTGAGAACATCCCGGGGGAGGCGACGAACAAGATCTACCTGCTGCAGCAGTGGACACCGGTTCGACAGAACTCTACCAGCACCACGTCGGCGATCTTAATACCGACGATCGTGGAGAAGCTCCTCCGATAGAATCGTAACATCTTCCAGCACGGATCGCCGCCATTCGAATGCCTGCCAATCTCCCTAACCTCGGTGCGACGACGATGAATCTCACTTGGACCAAGCGGCCACGCTCCAGTCGACGAAATCATCCGATACGATCGACGGCGGCCAAGACGAAGACGATGGAATCCCGCGTATATCATCCCGGCGTCGAGTACGGTCGAATCGTCCGATGCGACTCTCCAATTCGGCGGACGAGATAAAATAAAATCCACCCGATCAGAACGAAAACCGGCAAGTCTGGAATCGGCTATCCAGATTACGCGGACGCCCAGCAGCAAGAAGCAGCAGAACGCATTTCATTTACTAAAGCCTATGTAATTTTGCGAAAAAAAAGATTATTAAAAATGGGGAATTTGGGGCTGGGACTCTTGTTTTTATTAAGGCGCTAAGTACAAGGCTAAGTACATATAGGAAACCATCGTCGGGGGGCCTGTAATGGTTTTGACTTAAGTATTTACGATAGAATTAATAAAAATAAAATCAAAGTATTAACAAAATTCCAATCTGTTTTTTTTCTGGTTGAAACAAAAAAGAAAAACCACGATACTAAGAAGAAGAAGAAGCAGCTGTCAAAACTAACCCGTCCATTCCGTTTCAATTCCGTTTGAATTCCGCTTGAACCGATTTGCGGCGAAAACTCAAACGGAACCGGTTGTTGCGTTTGAAACGGAATGCGGTTTAGAATCTAAAACGAACACTGTTTAGAATTCGAATCGAACTTTTTTCGCTCAAGCGGAATTCTAAACGGAATTCAAACGGAACGCGCTGAGTGGGCAGGAGGGGTCTGTGTCCCACTCAGCGCGTTCCGTTTGAATTCCGTTTAGAATTCCGCTTGAGCGAAAAAAGTTCGATTCGAATTCTAAACAGTGTTCGTTTTAGATTCTAAAACGTATTCCGTTTCAAACGCAACAACCGGTTCCGTTTGAGTTTTCGCCGCAAATCGGTTCAAGCGGAATTCAAACGGAATCGAAACGGAATGGACGGGTTAGTTTTGACAGCTTCTTCTTATTCTTCTTATTTTTCTTGTTGTTTTTCTTTTGTTTTGGTTGAATCCAAATTATTGGAATTCAACCAGAAAGATTGATTTATCTTGATTTTCTTATTTGAAAACTAGTTTTTTTTTATTTTTCGTTATAATTATCAATCGTTGAATGAAACGCGGCCCAACCCCGAGTCCCCTCATTTTAATTATATTTTTTCTAGGTTAAAAGAAAACATTGAAAGGACGTTTTATATCCCGCCGGTCGACACTTCGGATTCCTTGTCATCGCCATACTTGTGCAGCTCCATCAGTATGGCCAGAACCTTGAACTTTTCGATAAGACGCCGTACAGCGGGTACACTGGTGCTGGTTGACAACCTCCGTTAGGTTAATCCGTGCCCGCCAGCATTTTGTCCAGCTTGAGGTCGTTGTAGGTAAGCTTGGCGCATCAGCAGCCTTAGCCTGCTCCTCCGCCAACCTTTGCTCCTCGGCTTCCATGCGTTCCTACTCGGCTTTTTGGCGAGTCGCTTCTTCCTATTAACTTTTTGCGTTCGATTTCCGCTTCCTGTTCGAGCTGTTTACGTTCAGCTTCGGCCTTGGCCTGCCATTCCATCGCGGAGGTCGCGGATAAACCCGTCGTTGGGCTTGGGCGGTGTCGCAGCTCGGTGACACATTGTTCTTGTCCTTGAAGCAGACGATAACCTTGTACGCGTTCAGAATGGACGTAATCCGGACGATGCTTCTGTTCTGCGGGATGTGCCCCAAGTAGTTGATGTCGACATGCTTATCGTGAGATCCGGAAGGTGACCTCAGCACCGTCATTGAGAATGGCCTTTTGCGAGTCTGCAGATCGTACGAAAGCCGCTCAAAGCCGAAGGCAAAGCCTGCAGGGAGCACCGCTGCTTAAACTCGAGCTTCTTCATGATGACCCGCGGGAGGTCCATCTGTATAACGAGGTACGAATTATGTCTGTATTCCTCTGGTAGCGCTCGGATCTTCTTCTCGTACGAGATCAACTTGACCATTGTCCACCGGGTAAAACAGACAGTTTTTGTCGTGCTGCTCCACGACCAAACCTCAGGACCAACCATCGAGAGAATCGCAATGTTTCCGCACTCGCCGATCATGTCCTCCAATGCTGCATGTCCAACAGGAACGGCGTCACCGGTGGCTGATCGTTTTCCACCAGTTTACGCAGCGGCGGTCGCAACTCCGTTGACGGAATGACCAACTCGTTGCCATAATCGATCAGGTAACCCGTGAGCAAGCTCTTCGAAAGGACGGTCTAAAAAATAGGGAAAAGGGTGGTCATTCCAAACCTAAAGAAGAGTTAAAGTAAACCGGCCAGACCTCTTCTAGCACCACAACCCAATAGATGCAGTTCACGTACGGCGTCGCCTTCTATCTGAATCTCCTCATACTTGATCGGTTGGATTTGCCTTAGTCTAGTCTTGATAAAGGAAGTAGTGCCTTATCCCCTCGGACATTGTAGGCTGTGTGACTCGGCGGCCTGTCTCGCCGACGAAGTTGGAAGGGACCAACACTTCCCACCTTGTACGGGAAGCTCGTGTGAATCTTATTGACCGCAATCTGATTCTCAACCTCTTGCTTTCCCACGGTCGAAGTTTCTCGTCGCGCACCCGATTCCGAGCGACCTCCGCGTTCCGTCCGCAGCCACCCGATTGAGATGCATACGGCCGAGCGCTCCAATCAAGGCCATCTGATGAAAGATGTAGATCTTGTCCTCGTCGCTGCACAGATGTACTCCGGCGGGATGATGGCCCAGCTGCTTGGTCGCCGCCGGCGGAAATTGAAGTACTCCCGATGACCTCGTAGCAACGTATAGAAAATGAAAAAAATAAAAATTATAGAATACTTTATTAAGTAATGCTTTTGACAATTAACAAAGTCTAATTGTCTAAATTAATTATAAACATTTTTTTTTAAGAGGGAGCGTTCTTTTATTACGTAACGCGAAAAATCGGATATTTCAACCCCCTCTTATACCAAAATTTACATACAAATTTTAAAAATGTTGTATGGCGCGATTCTAAAATTCAAAAATTCTAAAATCCTAAAATTTAAAAATTCTATAATTCCAAAATTTTTAAATTTTTAAATTCTAAAATTCTAAAATTCTAAAATTCTAAAATTCTAAAATTCTAAAATTCTAAAATTCTAAAATTCTAAAATTCTAAAATTCTAAAATTCTAAAATTCTAAAATTCTAAAATTCTAAAATTCTAAAATTCTAAAATTTTAAAATTTTAAAATTTTAAAATTTAAAATTCTAAAATTCTAAAATTCTAAAATTCTAAAATTCTAAAATTCTAAAATTCTAAAATTCTAAAATTCTAAAATTCTAAAATTCTAAAATTCTAAAATTCTAAAATTCTAAAATTCTAAAATTCTAAAATTCTTAAATTCTTCAATTCTTAAATTCTTAAATTCTTAAATTCTTTAATTCTTTAATTCTTAAATTCTTAAATTCTTAAATTCTTAAATTCTTAAATTCTTAAATTCTTAAATTCTTAAATTCTTAAATTCTTAAATTCTTAAATTCTTAAATTCTTAAATTCTTAAATTCTTAAATTCTTAAATTCTTAAATTCTTAAATTCTTAAATTTTTAAATTCTTAAATTCTTAAATTCTTAAATTCTTAAATTCTTAAATTCTTAAATTCTTAAATTCTTAAATTTTTACATTCTTAAATTCTTAAATTCTTAAATTCTTCAATTCTTAAGAATTTAAGAAATAAAATTCTTAATAATTTAAGAAATAAAATTCTTAAGCATTAAAGAAATAAAATTCTTAAGAATTTAAGAATTCTTAAGAATTTAAGAAATGAAATTCTTAAGAATTTAAGAAATAAAATTCTTAAGAATTTAAGAATTTAAGAATTTAAGAATTTAAGAATTTAAGAATTTAAGAATTTAAGAATTTAAGAATTTAAGAATTTAAGAATTTAAGAATTTAAGAATTTAAGAATTTAAGAATTTAAGAATTTTAGACTTTTAGAATTTTAGAATTTTAGAATTTTAGAATTTTAGAATTTTAGAATTTTAGAATTTTAGAATTTTAGAATTTTAGAATTTTAGAATTTTAGAATTTTAGAATTTTAGAATTTTAGAATTTTAGAATTTTAGAATTTTAGAATTTTAGAATTTTAGAATTTTAGAATTTTAGAATTTAGAATTTTAGAATTTTAGAATTTTAGAATTTTAGAATTTTAGAATTTTAGAATTTTAGAATTTTAGAATTTTAGAATTTAAGAATTTTAGAATTTTAGAATTTTAGAATTTTAGAATTTTAGAATTTTAGGATTTTAGAATTTTAGAATTTTAGAATTTTAGAATTTTAGAATTTTAGAATTTAAGAATTTAAGAATTTAAGAATTTAAGAATTTAAGAATTTAAGAATTTAAGAATTTAATAGTTGGATTTTTTAAGGGCCCAAAAATTTAATAATTTAGAAATTGAAAAATGTAATAATCTATGAATGGTAGAATTTATTAATTTCAAATATTTTATGAATTTAAAAAAAAATAACAATTTAAAATAATAACAAAATGAGTTAAGTATTTTAGAATTTAGCATTTAAGGGAGTCGAGATTTTTTTAAAAAAAATTCAATTTTAATTAATTTTATGGAGTCTTTGTGAGTAAAGCAAAAGTATTTGATAATTTGTGTCAAATTGTTGAAAAAAAAATTAAATGACATTTTAGAGTTGTTCCGTTGGTGGATGGTGTTTGGATTATAGAGGGATTAGGCAAACTTAATAGTTTGCCTGATCAGACTTTCAACAATTGATGTTGTGATACATGATTATAAGTGATAAGAATTAAAATGAAAATTGAGAAATAAAAGATTAGAAAAGTTAGAAAATCTGGTAAACTAGATTAGGCTTCATCCATAAAGTACGTCACGCTAAAATCAGCCAATCCTCCCCTTTGTCACGCTTTTCCTATACTTATAACACGCAATGTCACACTTACTCAGACCTCCCCTCCCCCCCCTAGAGCGTGACATACTTTATGGATGACGCCTTATAGAATTAAACAGTTAAGCATAAATAAATATAAAGAACGTATACATCACTTACACTTTAGTCAGTTGTGGAAGCAGTTCAAATGTCGTTGAACTTGTGATGATATTTTGACTAGTCATCTTGTAGACCAGCAAGTACAGCAGGTCCAGCCATTCTTGAAGATTGTGTCGAGTTTGATTTCAGCCTGTCCTTTTTCTAATCATCCGGTGTCGCTCACGTCCTAGGTAGGCGAGTCGTCATCTTCCGAGAAGAACACGGAGAAGTTCTTGGAAGCGTCATCCTCCTCCACGGAAATGTCCTTGGTTTAGGTTTCCTTCGTTGATCGCTGGCCAGGAATTGACCAGAAACTGTTGCTTCCGCACGACGCCAACGAAGTAGTCGTTGTCTTTAATCTACTTTACGCACACTTAGTCACGGATAACATTCCCTTCAAAGGGCCGGGTCATGGCCGATCCAGTTCATCAGACTGGACACAGCCAGGGCGTAAGATTCAACTGTACACAAACCAGCAGTTTGGCACTCGACACGGTCCAGCACAGTTGGTGCTCGATAATCTTTTCCACCTTGGTCGATTTCATCAGCCGGGTCGTGATGCGGCTGATGAACAAACCTAAAACAAAAACGGAATGTAAATAATCCGAGCATTTGGAATATCCTGAAGAATTACTTACATTCAAGGGAGCAGGAGCAACAATTCTTCCAAAATCATTCTGCGCCACCTTTCCTCTTCCAGCTGGAGGAACATGCTGAAAATTTCTGGATGGTAAAAAAGCAGCGGCTGCTTCCGCTGCCCCCAGCGGCTTCCCAGCTCGGGAAGAGGAAAACTGAAACAAAAAAAAAAAAAAACAATTACAAGACTGTAGTGAACGTATCCATATTGGCCTCTGGTAGTCACTTTAAAAACAAATCTTACCATTTTACGCCAGAATCTCGACGCAAATAGTCGAAAATTAACACGGAACCCCGGAACCGTCTCCGCCGTGGCAAGTTTTTTGACACTTTGCACTCACACAACGTCACCAAAACCGCTTCGGCGAACTGCGGCGAAATGTCACCGCAGTTCCGCCGTACACCAGTAGATGTCGCCAGCGAGCAAATTTTTTGAAACGGAATCGAAGCGGAGCCCAAGCCGTCAATCTGTTTAGAAAATTTCGAAACAATTTTCGAAGCGGAATTCGAAGCGGAATGAACCCGTCATGCGGAAAACGGTTTGATTGGGTGCTGATGAGCCGTACAAAAATGGAGTGGTTTGTCGTAAACGTGTAACCGTGGCGCAACAGGCTTTGACAGGTTGCGCTCGTATTTTGATTTTTGTCTGTCTTCACAATATTTTCTGCCAAACGACATATTCCGCCATATGATTTTCTGCCGTTTGGCATTCGGCCAAACGTCATTCTGCCGAATAATTTTCTGCCAATCGACCACATTTTCTGCCAACCGTTTTTCTGCCATTTAACATTCTGCCAAATGACACTGTCTGCCACTTGACCTTTTCTGCCGAAAATTTTTCTGCCGTTTGTACTTTTCTGCCAGATATTTTTCTGCCAAAAAAAATTCTGCCGTTTAACCTTTTCTGCCGTTTAGCGTTCTGCCAAACGTCATTCTGCCGAACGATTTTCTGCCAATCGGCCCAGTCCCGATTTTTTGGACATGCGTATCAAGAAAAATGTACCAGGATCTTTAATCTTTAGAGAAGTCGGGTGGATTAAGTTCACTCAATCATGTACAGTAGGGTGGTCCAAATCCGGACTTTTTTGGGGCTACCCCCTGAATTCAAAGATTGACCCATCACTAGGCTAAATTCCAAATTTGAGCTCATTCTGACCACGGGAACCCCTCCCTCCAATCGCTTAAAGTTTGTATGGGAAAAATCGTCAAAATGTATGGAGAAAAGCAACTGTTTTACTTTTTTACCTGTGGAAGGCGCCATAGTTATCCAATTCTTACCATTTCTCAAATGTAGAACCTTCATTAAATTTAGAACAACTTTCCCGAAGACACCATATTTTTAGGATTTTTTCCCGCGAAGTTATTAGCGCTTAAAACTGACCATTTTTGCGTGGCTAGCTGTAAGGGGCTACCTAAAAACGATATTTATTTACAATTCGTACACGCACGTGCTCTCTCTCAGGTTCAAACTCTCTCACGAGCTTGCTCGCCTGCCTGCCTGCCTGTTTACCTACAAGCGCGCGCTGTTTATCTGCATGGACTTTTGTCGTCGTCGTCGTTTTCGTTTGCTATCCGCTGCGCTGCGTTCCTGGCATGTTTTTTATAGTTTTCAACTTAAATAGCAGGTTTGTTTTGAAATATATTTAGCATATAAATTCTTAGATCACGTCAATTTTTTTAAAGTGCACTGAAAAAATTTGAATAAAAGGCAGCTTAGGCTTTGGCTTAGGCTCATTTAAAAGATTAAAGCAAATGAACAGAGTTTGTTCGTTTTTCCAAGCATTACAAGCAGTTGTTCGTATATGCTCATTAGAGTTATTTAAAAAAAATCTTCAGGTAATACAAATTATGTTTTTTTACTCTAAATATCATCCAACCAACTGCTTGTCCATTCGAAGGCAATTTGATTCCAGATATAAAACTAGCTAACTCAACAATCTCTATTTTTGAGGCTTTTCTTTTAGACATCGTTGCACTTTTGGATGTTTCGGAATCTGACATAAACTTCTAATAATCGTCAAAAGCAAAATATACCGCAATTTGTTGTAAGGAAGATTGTTATATTTTCGGCAGATTAAAATATTTTGTATGGAATGAAAAATAGTCGTGATCATAGGGCTACGAAAAAACTTCAAATATTTTCTTTTTAAGCTTGTTTGATAGTATACAAAAGTGGAAAAAAAACAGTTCCCATAATCGATGAATTGTCTAAGTGTATTGTTCTTTCTGAAATTTATACTTGACTAAGTTAAAAATAGTCTTTTATGTTTTCTAGAATAGTTAAAATCCCAGTCTTGAGTTTGATATGGTTCCATTTAAAAAAAACTAGAAATAAATTTAAATTACAATATCCCTATTTAAAAATTTACTCAATAATAACAGATGACAATTCATGGAGGAACTAATTTATCGAAATTTGTATTCTCTCACACACGCTCTGATAATATGATATCTATTGTTAATCACATATTACATTTAATTTTATATCTCGAAATAAATATCGAAATATATCCTGAAAATTATAATAAACATGCCAGGAACGCAGCGCAGCGGAACGAAAACGATGACGACGAGTCCAAGCAGAGAAACAGCGCGCGCGCTTGTAGGCAAACAGGCAGGCAGGCAGGCAGGCGAGCAAGCTCGTGAGAGAGTTTGAACCTGAGAGAGAGCACGTGCCTGTACGAATTGTAATTAAACATCGTTGTTAGTTAGCCCCTTACAGCTAGCCGCGCAAAAATGGTCAGTTTTAAGCGCTAATAACTTCGCGGAAAAAAATCCTAAAAATATGGTGTCTTCGGGAAAGTTGTTCTAAATTTAATGAAGGTTCTACATTTGAGAAATGGTAAGAATCGGATAACTATGGCGCCTTCCACAGCTAAAAAAGTAAAACAGTTGCTTTTCTCCATACATTTTGACGATTTTTCCCATACAAACTTTAAGCGATTGGAGGAGGGGTTCCGTGTGGTCAGAATGAGCTCAAATTTGGAATTTAGCCTAGTGATGGGTCAATCTTTGAATTCAGGGGGTAGCCCCAAAAAAGTTTGGATTTGGACCACCCTAATGTACAGTCCAGACTCGATTATCCGAAGTTTCGTTTATCCGATGGTTTGTATAGGACTCTTGATAATCGAATCACGAAAATTTTTATTTTTCGGTTTTTTTTCATTTTCTTGCTTTAAACATCTAATTCGAAGTCTGAGACCCAATTTTAGTTAAATTTGAATGGACGATTGGCTGTAAAATTCAAAAATGCATTTTTAATATTAAATCATCGCCATATGGGATTTCATAATTCGCCATCTTAAATTTAATAATTCAAATCACTTTAGAGTAGTTTGAGAGTTATACTAAAGCTCAACAATCAAAAAAGACATTTGTTTTCGTGATTCGATTATCCGAAGTTTTGATCATCCAAAGTGAAATTTTGACAAGGCCTTCGGATAATCGAGCCTGGACTGTAACCACCAATTTTGAATATGTTACGTAAATCATCAGGCTCATTGGTCTGAGTTTAGACATGTAATGATACAAAATTATTTAATTATTTAATGAAGAATTAAGCTATTAAATTTCAAACAAGAATAATTTTTCATGATTTTTAGTAAATAATTTCAAAATGTCTTAAAAATTATACAGTTGACAAATGTTCAAAGAACAATGAAAAATATTTTTTTCAAAGATCATATCTGCTGTTGGATAATTAAAAAAAACCTTAATTTTGGTGTCAGAATTTGAATTAAAGCCGATTAAATGTTTAAGCTTAAAAAAATATTTATTTTACTTCGCATTTATTTTTTTAATCAATTTCAACTAGTGTTTTATTAGAATTTACAATTCTAGTCCAGGATGTTATACTTGCAATTCAGGATTTCGAGAACCTTTCAACTGGGATCAATCCAAAAACCTTTGCAGAGAGGATACATATTTGTATGTTTAGATTTTGAAAGCTGAATGTTTTTTTAGGAAAAACCTTGATTCAATGTTTGTTCGATCTCTTCATTAAAAAAAATAAAGAAAAGATAACAAATCCCTGAAAACGATGATTGATTGAAAATTCAAGTTTGAACTCAAATGCATTTACTTTACTTATTGATTTGTATTATTGTTTAAGCCCAACACGATCCAGCAGAGCAGAGAATGGAAAATATGAACCAAATTTAAAACAAAAAAAGGTTTCAAAAAAGAATTGTATATATTTTAATTACACTTATTTTTTTTAACAAATTTGACCAAATCAAAATCAGTTTTTTATATTTATTTTAGTACTTATGGAATGTTCAAAAACCATTTTGAATTTGATTCCAACTGAAAAATTGTCAATATTTAAAATCTGAATTCCATTTTATTTTCCCGTGCAGTCGTCCAAACACGAAGAAGACTTTGACGTGGCAAATAATGGCGCTGCAGGTCTGCTGGATTGGGGCGTGGATCATGGAGTAAACATAGTGAATGGAATGGGGAGAAGGGGGGGACCACACCAAACCAGCCGCAGCATCCGTCCCTTCTCCCCGGGAGATGTTTTTACCAAATATTTACGATGGAGGGCGCTCTTTTACTCTTTTCTTTTTCTGGTTTTTATCTTCTTTTATGTCTCTGAAGGTTTGTGCCTTTTATGCAAAATGACTAAATAATTTTTAAATTTGTTTTTTTTTTACATTTAGATGAACAAAAACTATTGATAACTATTATTATTGTTATTATTTGTATTGTTTATAATTTTGTTGAATATTGCCAGATTAAATTTAGTTCAACAATTTTACAGCGGATGCATGAAACAGAGAACCCCCATTCATCTTTGCTGCTCTTCTTCTTTCTTGCAGTAATTGCTGTCATCACTTCCAAAATTGGCCGTATCTCTATGACTATCTCCCTCCCTCTTTTTTACTCTTGCAGTGACTTTCCTCTCATCCAACACGCACTGCACTTGAGCGCATCTCGTCTTTTTTTTCGGGAGTCTGTTTTTGCCGAAGATGCCTTGGTTGTCTTGGTTTCGTGCGTTGTTTACTTCCAAGTGTTATTAACCCCTTTCGCTGGGTAGAAGCAAAAAAAAAAAAGACAGACATTGAAAATGGTAAGAAAAGGCAAAAACGGGCCCAAGTTTTGACGATTTTTGTACACTTGTGCATGCACGCACGGACGCATCATGTGCCCCGCCATGTGCTGAAGAATTAACCAGTTTTTCGTTCGTAGATGGTTTGTTTGAATGTCTTTTTTCTTCTGTTTACATTAAAGGTTAGTGTCTTCCGCGCTAAAGAGTCAACCTGACTGCCAAACGTCTTGAATCTTGTGTTCCGGACGGGGACGATTGATGAGGGGAAAAAGGGAAATGTTTATTTGAAATTACTACTGATTTGTTTGGATTTGAGAGACAAATCTGGGGTTGTAAACACAAGACTGATGACAACTGATCTTTGATTGAATTAAAATTTTGAACATAAATAAATTTGAAAATAAAAAGAAACATTTTTTTTTGAAGTTATCATAATTGGCTTTTATGTTATTCGAAAATTCTAAAAAAATTTACATAAAATTACAAATTTCAATTCTTTTTTGAAACCAAATGTGAAAAAACTCTTTATTGTAAACAGCAGCGCAGATAGTCTCCACCCGCTCCTCGCCTAATCTTCTCAAAATTTGGTAAACTCTAGCTGCAGCATCCGCAGGTCGTGGACCGGGCCATTGCGTTTTTTCGCTTCTTGCGCGGCGCGCGTTCTTGACTTCCATTCTTGGGTCAGCCATTAATTTGGTGGGATTAAAAAACTAAAAATCAGTGTCTTGCGAACCTTCGTGGTGAACGGACACTAGAGCTGCGGTATTTTTTACTACCTAAGCTCAGAGTTATTTCAAAACAAAATTCACAGTCTTTTTAAAGACTACCTGAGTTATTTTCCAAAATTCTAAACAGTCTTTTCAAGACTAACCCCGCCTGAAATTTTGTTGTATTTTACAAACGAAGCCATCTTTTTAAGAGAACTTTGCTTGCAAAATGCGTCAAAACAAAGGTAAACGCAAATCTTCTGAAGATTTGGTCGTTACGTCGGTGAAGCGTTTGAACGCTAAACCGGCTAACGGAAACAGAAAAAGAAAACAGCCTCTTCTGAGGTCTGATTCTGATTCTGAATGTGAGGTCAATCCTCCAATTCCATTGACAAACAGTTTCGGTGTTTTATCCGAAACTGAAGACATGGAACCTTCTCCTCGTACTGAGCCTTCTGCCGTCGAGAAACGAGTAAAGGCTCCGCCAATTGTAGTGACTTCCGTCTCCGATTTGGCCAGCTTTCGAACGCAACTGAAGAATTGCAAGGAAACTTGCAATTTGAAAGTTTCGTTCCAGCTTGGTCGAAGAGGAGAATGTCGCTTGTTGACGGAATCTTTACAAGATCACCAAACTTTTGTTGGTTATTTGAAAACCACAAACACAATTTCTACACGTATGAGACCAAGAATGCTCGCCCATTCAAGGCGGTCCTGAAAGGTCTCTCCAACGACTTGTCGGTGGATGAGATCAAAAACGAACTTAAGGTGTTGCTTGGCTTTGCCCCATCCCAAGTAATACCAATGAAGAAAAATCAAACGGGAATATTTCTCGCTTTGGTTTGACTTCACAATTTTATCTGATTCATTTCAACAGAAATGAAATCAACAATTTGAAACTTTTGGACAAAGTTCAGTTTTTGTTCCATGTACGGGTAAAGTGGGAGCATTTTAAGAAACATGGCGGTAATGGCCAGAATTTGACCCAGTGCCGGCGTTGCCAGGCATTCGGTCACGGTACTGATCATTGCGCCATGGTTCCAAAATGCATGGTTTGCGGAGACTCTTCTCACGACAAGGACAACTGTCCCGTGAAAGAAGTCACCCAATTTAAATGTGCAAATTGTGGTGGAAATCACAAATCAAATTTTTGGGATTGCCCCATCAGAAAAAAGGTTTTGGATTCTCGTGCTAAGCATTAGCCGAAATCCAAACCGAAATTTTCTCAAAGTCAGGTTGTACCTGCATCTTTGAATCAAACGTTCGTGCTGTCTCACTCGAACAATGCTAGAAATACCCCTACAGTGGAAAAGTTAGGTAACAACAATGGCATTTCTTATGCTAACGTCGTTTCGGGTTCGGGTTCATCCACGAATTTTAAATCCTCTACCAATTTTCAAATTGGGCAGGTACCTCAAATTTCATTTGAAAATTTTTCTGCTGGCAACGCTTTGGGATCTTCTGATCTCGGCGATGTTACGTTTGAAAAATGACTTTTTGCAAAACTCACTGTTTGGTTTGATTCAAACAATGAGTAATGCTACATCCATGATGGAAGCTATCCAGATTGGATTAAAATTTGCGAATGATGTTGTTCTTACCCTGAAGTTTAATCATGGATCTAAGTAATTCCATCAATATTATGAATTTTAATGCTCGCTCTTTAAAAGCGAAAGAAAATGAATTTTTCAACTTTTACGAGTTCATAACGTGCATGTTGCTGTTATAACCGAAACATTTTTAAAAACTGGCACTTATTTGAAAAGTGATCCAGATTATAAAGTTATAACTAATAACCGAATGAATCGAAATGGCGGTGGAGTTGCAATAGTTATCCACCGTAGTATGACTTATAGCACGTTACGTGACTTTAAGTTAAAAGTTATTGAAAGTTTGGGCATTGAACTTGAAACTTCTTTTGGGAAAATTATGATTGCAGCTGCATATTTGCCGTTCCAATGCACTGGGGAAAATAAAAATTATCTTAAAGGGGATTTGAATAAACTTACTCGGCATAGATCTCGATTTTTGATCATCGGTGATTTTAATGCCAAACACCAATCTTGGAATAATTCTAAAGTAAATTCCAACGGTAAAATTCTGTTCAGAGATTGCACTTCTGGTCTTTATTCGGTTTTATACCCGAATGGGCCAACTTGCTTTTCTTCTGTTAGAAATCCATCAACAATTGATTTGGTTTTGACAAATCAAAGTCAGTATTGTGGTCCTTTAGTGACTCATGCTGATTTTGATTCTGATCACCTTCCAGTAACTTTTTCACTTTCCCATGAAGCAGTTACCAGACCCAATAGTTCTGTGTTTAATTACCACAAAGCTAATTGGGACAGGTATCAGCATCATATTGAGAATAATTTAAATCATGATTTTGTTTTAGAAACCAAAGCTGATATTGATTCAGCCTTGGAATCTTTAACTAATGCAATTTTGGATGCTAGGAATATTGCTATTCCTAAAGTCCAAGTCAAATTTGATTCTCCCATTATTGATGACGATCTTCAGCTTCTGATTCGTCTGAAAATGTTCGCCGAAGACAGTATCAACGTTCTCGTGATCCTGCACTGAAGCGAATTCAAAAGATTTGCAAAGGTTATTGACCACAGATTCACTCTCCTGCGAAATGAAAAGTTCGCAAGAGATGTCGAACAAATTAAACCTTATTCCAAACCTTTTGGAAACTTTCAAAGATTCTTAAGAAACCTCAAAACCCATCCCTTCTTTAAAGATGGTGATAATATTCTATTAACTAATGGGGAAAAGCTCAAAAACTTGCTCAGCAGTTTGAGAGTGCTCATAATTTCAACTTGAATGTTTTGAGTCCTATTGAAAATCAAATTTCAATAGAATTTCAGAATATTGTTGAACAAGAATTTTCATCAGATGAAGTTTTTAATACGGATCTGAATGAAATAAAATCTATTATCAAAAAATTTAAAAATATGAAAGCCCCTGGTGAGGATGGCATTTTTACATTTTAATTAAAAATTACCAGAAGCAACTTTAAGTAGCTTGGTCAAAATTTTCAACAAATGTTTTGATTTGGCATATTTTCCCAGTAGTTGGAAAAATGCCAAAGTAATTCCGATTTTGAAACCGGATAAAAATCCTGCTGAAGCCTCAAGCTATCGGCCCATTAGTTTGCTTTCATCTATTAGTAAATTATTCGAAAGAATAATTCTTAATAGAATGATGACGCACATTAATGAAAATTCAATTTTCGCTGATGAGCAGTTTGGATTTCGCCTTGGGCATTCAACTACTCATCAGTTGTTGAGAGTTTCAAATTTAATTCGAAGCAACAAATCTGAGGGCTATTCTACTGGCGCTGCTCTTCTAGACATAGAAAAGGCATTTGACAGTGTTTGGCATAAAGGTTTGATTGCGAAATTGAAAAGGTTTAATTTTCCGATTTATATCGTGAAAATTATTCAAAATTATTTGACGGATCGTACTCTGCAGGTATGTTATCAGAATAGCAAATCTGATCAACTACCTGTACGCGCTGGCGTCCCTCAAGGAAGCATTTTGGGTCCAATTTTATACAATATTTTTACTTCTGACTTGCCTGATTTGCCCCCAGGATGTCAGAAATCACTTTTTGCTGATGACACAAGTATCTCCGCCAAAGGTAGAAGCCTTCGTGTCATCACAAGAAGATTACAAAAAAGCTTGGATATTTTCAATTCTTATTTGAAAGAATGGAAAATTACTCCAAATGCTGCAAAACTCAACTTATTATTTTCCCTCACAAACCAAGGGCTGATTTTCTTAAACCAAAAAGTCATCACATTATAAAGATGAATGAGGTAAATTTAAAGTGGGAGGATCAAGTGAAATATCTTGGACTTGCTTTTGACAAAAACCTTACTTACAAGGATCACATTGAAAGTATCCAGGTTAAATGTAACAAATATATTAAATGTTTGTATCCACTAATAAACAGGAATTCTAGACTTTGTCTCAAGAATAAACTGTTAATTTATAAACAAATTTTCAGACCTGCCATGCTTTATGCTGTGCCGATCTGGACAAGCTGTTGTTTAACCAGGAAGAAAAAACTTCAGAGGATTCAGAACAAAATTCTGAAAATGATTCTGAAACTTCCTCCCTGGTTCAGCACCAGTGAACTTCATCACTTAGCCTAAGTTGACACTTTGGATGTTATGTCCAATAAGATAATTGATGCATTTCGACAAAAATCATTGCAGTCTTCAGCTGCATTGATCCGCTCTTTATATAGTTTATAAGTTAGTTTTAAGGTATCCCTTTTCCCTTTTGTACATGTAGGACCTCCTACATTTGAAATCACTGAATAGCGAAAGCTACAATATTTCATGAATAAATGAAAGTTGCTAGTATTTAAAATCGAGGTGAAAAGTCATCGTTTGTGATTGGACACTCAATAATATTTTAACTGAATGAATGTACATGGAAAAGAAATTTAAATAAATATAAACTTAAAAAAAAAAAAAAAAAAAAAAAACAAAAAACGCAGGAAGCAGTTTTGTCGCCGCCTGGAGGAACCGATCCAATGTCGTGGTTCAAGAATTTAAGGGGGGGTTATCAGCGAGAGAAAAGTCTAATTAATGGGAAACAGGAGGAGAAGGGATTGGTTTGAAAACGAGTTTTTTATTTGAGGTTTGATTTTGTTATTTTGATAAATGCGCAACTTGAGTCAGTGTAACGTGAACTTGAAATGGAACTTATACGTAATGTTTCACGATTTTGGAGGCAATCCAAATATATTTTTTAAATGACATTGTAAAAATCAGTTTTACGTTCACAAAGGTTTCAAAAGATCTTCGGATTCTCAAATCGCAATCAAACTTATGACATAATCCTTGAAAAAAATTACAGTGGCCTTATGTTAATTTAAAAACTATTTAATTAAATTTAATTCAAATGAGAATGTTGATTGATAATTTATCCAATATAGTCGCAGAGACATTTGAAAATTTTATATTATTTTGGTATCATTCGGAACACCTCTATGTATTTATGTACTTTTCTTTGAGATGTAAGCTAAATATTGATTCAAGAAATGTTGGAAATGTCAAAAATCTATGAATAAATTCAACGATGTAGTTATACGTCATTTAGTTATGAAAGTTCAAAAAATTGCAATATATCTAAGAATTTATGATTCATGTTTTATGTATTCTGTAGTAGAGCGTCCAATTTCCCGGGGTTACAAAATTCCCGGGAAACGGGAAATTTTCAACAAATTTCCCGGGAAATCCCGGGAATTCCCGGGAAATTTGAAATTTAACGAAAATTATTCTAATCCTGTTTCTGATTAATCTTCTGCAACGAAATTGTATAGAACAACAACTTTAATGGTCAAAATGAGTGTGAGGATCAATTAATGGCTTGACTGCTTGTAAAAAATCATGCAACTTTGAGAAAATATATAAACTTTCTAATTTTGAAATCTTTCAAATCGTCCCAAATGAAAAAAAAATATTATTAGTATTTTTGTTAAGAAGGATTTTTTTAAATCAATGCACAGTGGGCGAAATGGAACCCAAAATCGGACTTAATTGAACGCGGCTGGTTTCCTGGTATGAATAATAGTGTTTCTTATGTAAAAAAATCCGGGGAATCGATTGGTGATGGTTTCATCCACCGCACGAAACAGCAAAGGTCCATTTGCCCCAATTCCCCATTTAAAACAATTTTTCTTGAAAATCGGTCTGTCTTTTGAGCGGAGGCTTTATGCGGCCTTCAAAATGCACTTAACTTATGTGAAAATGTCTCAGGAATCCAGTAAAAATAACCACTTGCACCGCAAAAATCATCTAGGGTCCATTTAACCCCATTCCGCTATAAAAGCATTTTTGGCCGTTTTCAAATGTTAGGTCAGATTTTAAAATCTGAAAATATTTTTATCGTAAAGATCAGACAATTTTACATAGGAATGACGATTTGCACTTGATAGTATGACACATTTATGTTGATAAAAATAAAATGTATGTGAAAGGCAGTTTATTCTGCGTTTGGGAAAATTGGCCCAAAAGTGATTCTTCAATCATTTTATTTAGTTTAATTTCTATATCAACATAAATGTGTCAAACTTTCAAGTGCAAATCGTCATTTTTATGTAAAATTGTCTGATCTTTACGATAAAAATATTTTCAGATTTTTAAAATCTGACCTAACATTTGAAAACGGCCAAAAATGCTTTTATAGCGGAATGGGGGTTAAATGGACCCTAGATGATTTTTGCGGTGCAAGTGGTTATTTTTACTGGATTCCTGAGACATTTTCACATAAATTAAGTGCATTTTGGAAGGCCGCATAAAGCCTCCGCTCAAAAGACAGACCGATTTTCAAGAAAAATTGTTTTAAAATGGGGAATTGGGGCAAAATGGACCCTTTGCCGTTTTGTGCGGTGGATGAAACCATCACCAATCGATTCCCCGGATTTTTTTACATTAGAAACAGTATTATTCATACCAGGGAACCAGCCGCGTTCAATTAAGTCCGTTTTTGGGTTCCATTTCGCTCACTGTGCAATGTGTTTGGACAGTGAAAATCTATGCTCCACAACCATAAAATTGCTTTTAAATTTGTCTCAGTGACCATAAAGTAAAAATAAAAAAAAACCAAAAAAAAATCAACTTGTGAATAAATAATCATTGAATTTACCTTAAAAATCTAATTTCTAGCGCTTTTTAAGCTGAAACACTATTTTTCAACTTGAAAATTTGATACGAAGTTGTTTTTAAATGGTTTTTCATGGTTTTATTATATTACTTTAGTTATATGGTATTCAGCCTAATAAATCAATTAGATTAAAATAATGTTGAGCATTTAAAAGTGGTTGAAATTCAACGATATTTTTTCATATATAACTCTCTTACGCCTTTGGTAGCTCACGTGCTTCATAAATTTATAACTTCAATCTGTAATTTCTCGAATACTTAGAAACAAATTCTTCTTACACAAACCTTTTTTAAAAATTTAATTATATCAGTTCAGTTTCCATCTAACATGTTCAAAAAAAGTCAAGCAAATTTCAATGTTGATCTTGGCCGGAAGATGTAAACATCTTATTTTCAAATGATATAGCAAAAAAAAACATTAAAAAAGGTTGTCAAAAATAAAATAGTTTCTATTCATTCCATGACAGCGTAAGTTTTGTTGTCCAACACATAAGCAAACAATATTCCTAGTGGTGAATGCATCAGAAATAAATATTATCTGAATTAAATCTTGACATGAAATTTACAGACAAGCTGATTTGTTAAAATGAACAGTAGATGGAACTAAAAAAAATCAAATCTCAATTATTATTTTTGTATAATTTCAAAACATTGGTGCCAAAAAGGTAGGAAAATGTATACTTCTGCTTGTATTTCGGGAATTCCCGGGAAATTTACAAATTTCCCGGGAAACGGGAAATATTTTTTTCCGGGACATCCCGGGAATTCCCGGGAATTTTTTTCCCGGGACGGGAAATTGGACGCTCTAATTCTGTAGATGTTTTCAAAATCGACAACACTGTTGTTCAAAATCGGAAAAAAATGTTGACGATTTTCGAAACATTTCAATGATTACTAAGATTGTTAACAATCAAATTATCGAGGTTCGATAACGATAACGATAGTTCGTCAAATTTTCAAAAAAAATGGATTTTTTTAAAGTACCCAAATTTTCATAATATGCATTATGTTTATCAAACAAATTGAGATTTTGCATGCATTTTCATTATCTTAGAGTTTTTTTTCAATGAAATATTCAAATTTTCACAAAATATCGTTTTTTTTAAAAGAACTCAAATTTTTATAATCAGCAATAGAAATATCAACTGAAGCTTAATTTGCCATGCATTTGCACTGTTTTAGAGTTTTTAAAATAAAATACTAAAATTTTCACAAATTACCGTAGTTTTTAAAGCAATAAATTTTCATTATTTAAAATATGTGTATCAAACGAATTGAAATTGTGCATGCATTTTTATTGTTCTAGAGTTTTTAAAAAGATATTTTGACCGAATTTTGAGGAAATTTTAGTATTTCATTCAAAAAACTCTCAAACAGTGAAAATGCATGCAAAATTTCAAATCGTTTGATACCATTATTGCAAATTATTAATGTTTGAGTATTTTCGAAAACATACGGTATTCTGTGAAAATTTAAAAAATAACTCTAACAAAAGTGAAAAAGTATAACAAATTTCGCGTTGTTCGATACCCATGATGCAAATTATGAAAATTTACGGTATATTGTGTAAATTTGAGTATTTAACAAAAAAAAAAAACTCTTTAAAAGTGAAAAAGCATACCAAATTTAGGATCGATTGATATCCATATTGCAAATTCTGAGAATTTTGGTATTTTTGAAAAATATGGTATTTTATGAAATTTTTAGTATTTAACAAAAACTCTAATAAAAGTAAAAACCCGTGTTGCAAATTATGAAAATTTGGGTACTTTAAAAAAATACGGTGTTTTGCAAAATTTTAGTATTTTCGGAAGAATACGTTATTTTTTGACAACTGAAGAATTTCCATAAATACTAGAACAGTGAAAAACATACTAAATTTCGCTTCGTTTGTTACCCATATTGCTAATTATGAAAATTTAAGTATTTTCGAAAAAATGCGGTATTAAGTGATTTTATAAATATTCATGATTATCAATGTATAAATTTAGTGAATGCATTGAAAATTTAACATGATATTGATGGATTAAGTAAATTTAGGAAAGATTTTAAAAATGAGTAATCGTCCGTTATCGGCGATAAGATTATCGCCGATAGAATTTTCGAAATAACCATAACGATAACGAGAGATTTTCGATAGAAGATCACAAAAATTACCATAAATTTATAACATTGTAGACAGGACCAACGGTTTCTGAGGTAGAATTTGATACAAAAACAAACGAAAAAAAAAAATGTTTCCTGAGTGTCAACAAAAGAGCTTCCAATATTCAGTTAATAAATGTATCACAGCATTTATTGGACCGATTCTCGATGTCAAAAATGAAACATACGTATTTTTTAAAATCATAAACGCATATTTTTAAAATGAAGTTTTTACTTAAAATTGCCCTTTTGAAAAGTTAGACATGTTTTTTCCATCAAAGGCTATCTCAGCAACAGAGGGTAGCAAAGAAGCCGCCATCTTGAAGTTCAGAAAACAAACACTGAGAATCAGTATTATACATATTACTATGGTAACACAAAGTGTGTTATCCTGTCTGAACTCAAAAGTCCTATGTAAATGTGTAAAAGGAAACTGAAAAATGTGTAATGCCGATTCTCAGTGTGCGGAAGCACTGTTTGATCGACCAAAAGAAAAAAAGCAAAAAAAGGTAAACAGAAAAATCACTTTTCCGATATGAATTTTCAGCCAACATGGGATGGAATCACCATTAATATGATGAAATTTGCCATCAGCAACAAAATTTACGTGAATTTTCAGGAATTTCCCGTTAAAATTGAGAAAAATTTGAAAATCAAAAACCCAAACATTGATTTGTTATGGGCTACCATTTGACAGCTAGTGCTTTTGTTGCGGGCTCTCATTTGACTACCATGCTAATGTTGACCATTGCCAGTTTGCTTTGCTCGGAATAGGGTTGTCCACTCAGCAAACAGTGTTCAAAACTCAAAAATGGTTTTAGGCAAATTTATAAAAATAATACGAACTTTAAAAAAAATCTGATAAAAACATTCTTTATTAATACAAAAATCTTTTCTAGGTTAATAAAACTTGATCATTTACTGCTATTCCGTCAAATTAAGCCTGAAATTGCATACAGTTGCATTAATTTTAACGAAGATTTGTTATGATTGTTTTGATAGCCAAAAAAGCAAACTCCACTCCCAAGTGCGATCGTTAGCACCCCGGACACTTCAGCACCTAATTCAAATTCAGCCCGCGCTGGTCAACCCGAGATTAGATCTATCCACGAACGGTAATTATAACCCCTCGGTGCGTACTCTGCGTGAGTACCTGCAGACGACCACGCGCGCGCCGACCGATTAAGACGCACATCTTTCCCGAACTCCTCCCGACCCCCTCGGGGGAAGGTTCGAGCGTAATACCCATCAATTTTGGCCAGCAGAGTCCGCGGGGTCTTCAGTTTGTAGGTTAAGTTCGGTCAACACCACCAATTACCGCTAGTCCAACACCAACAAGTGCACTCTTCTGCTGTTTTGTTTTTGGTGAGGGGTTTTAAAGATTTCGCCGACTTTTTTTTCGAAAAAAAAAACGACCAAACGAGAAGCTAATGATACGTCTCACAGAGTGGCCACAAGATATCGCCAAGATAGGGCAAGCCTGTTGGGGGGCAGGTGCAAGTAGCCGAAACGCGCTGGGAACATGGGCTAATTACGCGTCTAATTAGTGGTCAACGTCCAAATTTAACAACTCCCAAGCAGTGTCCCCCGAATGACGGTCATTAGCGTGCAAATTCGGAAAAGGTGCAGTATTTGGACGACCCCGGTTGGGTTGGTTGATCCGCCCAGGTTCAAGCTAACGGAATTTTTCGGGAGGTTTGTCGTGGAAAAGTGCCGCCCTGTTTTGCAGCAAAGTTTGGACAATTAAGATTTAAATGACAGTCCAGAGTGCAGCAGGCCACGCTGGAAGCTGTCAATTTGTTGTCGTTTTTCTACTGTTTGAAACTTAAGTGACCAGAGTTGATGAGGAGTGGTCCTAACCCTACTATATGAATGCTACCGGTAGGGTAATAAAAAGTGTTCAAGTGTGTGACACACAGATATAAAAGAAAGATCGTGTTATAAGATGAAAGTCATGTGAAATTGTTATAATTTGAAATCAATTTCTCTTATCCTCTTAAAAAGTGGAGGATCAACACTTCCCGACTTCCAAAGACGCGTGTTTTTGAACCTTGTCCTGAAATACCTTGAACAGGTCTCTAAGAAAATTCACCGACTTTCCATACATTGAACTTTAATTTTTTTAAAATTTCCATCGTGATTACAGCCAGTAGCCAGTTTACTGCACGTAACAACTCCGACTGCACATCTCTAAGCAGGAAAGGATTAAAACATCACAAAGATCGAGCCGAACCTTTCCCTACCTTCACTTTACTTTATCAATCGCGTGATCACGGCGAGGGCCCAAAAGGACCGGCGGAAGCCATTCATCATTAGAGCGCACACAGGAACCGACCACGACGACGACTTTAGCAGGTTTCTTGGCCACTTGGAATCGATCCGATCCGTTGATTGGTATCGCGCGAGGCGCACCACACTATCTTTTCCTTTTTTTCTCCTTGGAAAGTGGATTTCGTTCTCCGAATACCTAATGATTAGCGACCGAAGGGCCGGTACGTGACCACGACCTGGGGACAGACATGCAACCTGGTTCTTGTTTCCTAGGGGAGACTAGACTTCGAAAATCATAGATTTGTCTTGAATTTTAAAAAGAATTAAAAATAGTAGGATTATTTTGTTCTATTCAATTCTTATTTTATGTCGTATATTTGACATTTGAATCTTAAAACTATTTAAAAATTGCACTCAAAAACCCACCCTCCCCAAACCCAACCGGGCGAATTAGAAAAACCTGGCACCACCACCCAACCAACTCTGAATGGAATGACAGTGACCGTGAACCCTAGAATTAAGTGTCACTCGCTAGACGACAGTGTCGAGCTGCAACATGCTTTTTGTCTCCTCTCGGATTTTCTTCTTTTCCATAATTCTTTTTCATTTCCAGCTCCAACCAAATGGGCGGCGGTAAAAGAGAGATTTTCAAACCACCTCCCCCCTCCCTACCCCCCTTGGTAGAACATGGTTACAAAACACCACAAAGAACTATGTTTTGAGATCTTTTCGGCGAGGAAATTTTGTTGGCATAGGCCCCTTCGGCAGAAACTCTAGGTGACGGCTAGGATAGTGATGTGGTATTTTCATTAACGAAAATGGTGAATGGTACCGTACAGAGGAGGTAGTTTCACTCGATGTTATGGCAGAAACGATTATTAGGTAATTTTCAACATTTCGTCACCGTCGTGACAACTTGTCGTACGTGCATTTTGGGTCAAATTGAGTTAAGAACGCCATTTTGTACATCTTACAATGCCACATCTTTTGACCTTCACAGATCCTCAAAATTCGATTTCAATCCTAAGATATTCATTGAAAACCAAAAAAGCTCCGAAAATTTTTGTCACTTTTCATATACAAGTATTTTCAATCTTGTCGTGCTATCTTGTCACTCCCTGAAAATTGATGTAAGTGCGACAATTGGCCAAAGGGATTTCAGGTCAGGGTGCGTTTGACGCACGTACAAGTTAGACTACCGTAAACATTTGTAATTATAACTCGGGACTCCAGCAACCAACTTCAACCAAACTTCGGGACAATGCACAGAATGGTCAGCCAAACAAAACGTGTTTGTTATTGTTTACATTGTGTGCTCTCGTTTTTGTTTATTCAAGGTCAAACATTAAAACGCGTTTTTCTCGGAACGTCAAAATGGCGGGTGCGACAAGATAGCGAGACGACGTCGATTTCCTTTGAGATTCCTTTGATCTCAAACAACTGATTTTTCAAATTTCTAATTTCTAGATGGTCACTTAGTTTATCGAATCGGATAAAAAAATGTATTTTTAAATTTTGTAAGACTTGACTCAATTATTTTTGTATTTATTAAAAATGCCAAGTTTTGATGAAGTGAATCACCTCAGGAATTCTCTTTGTTTTCGCAAATCGATATTTTTTGTTTTGTTTTATATTTATATGAAACATTGCCTTTTGATTCCATAAATCCAAATACAGTACATGTTCGGTAACTGGGCTGAGAACATGGCTGACCGAGAGAAGACGAAAGATCGCTAGCTTATTTTTTCAAACAAAATTAACTCAAATATATTTAATTTATAGACCTTTCACATCTTTATAGGATGTTCATAAAATTTTTATTCAAAAATACTAGAAAAAAATTCATATGTTCAAATTGATTATTGCATCCACGTGGCCCTGTTGCTTTTGAATTGCTCAGTATTTTCTTTTAAAGCATTGAAAATATCACAAGAGTTTCAAATAAATAATGGCGATTAAAATTGAGGTCTTTGTTAATAAAACTCACCAAAACAGTTTTTTTTTTGTATTTTTGGAAATTTGAATCTGCAATGTACAAACATGATAATTGTAAAGAATTTGCTCAGAGATTAAGAAATATTTTTCAGGAGATGGAAAAGGATTGCCTCTTTTTTATATTGAAAAAAAAAATCGAAAAAAAAAAAACATTTTATAAGAGAAGCTCTTTTCGATTCATAACAAAAAATCGAGAGTACAGATTTTTGATTTTTTAAATAGCATTTTTGTATGACCAGGTCAGTCCCAAAATTTGTATTAAAACTCAAAGAGGAGGTTTAAAAGATGGGTAATTCTCCGCTAACTCACACAGCAGTTGCCCCGACCCCTCTTCGATTTGCGTGAAACTTTGTCCTTAGGGGTAACTTTTGTCCCTGATCACGAATCCGAGGTCCGTTTTTTGATATCTCGTGACGGAGGGGCGGTACGACCCCTTCCATTTTTGAACATGCGAAAAAAGACGTGTTTTTCAATAATTTTCAGCCTGAAACGGTGATGAGATAGACATTTGGTGTCAAAGGGACTTTTATGTAAAATTAGACGCCCGATTTGATGGCGTACTCAGAATTCCGAAAAAACGTATTTTTCATCGAAAAAAACACTAAAAAAGTTTTAAAAGTTCTCCCATTTTCGGTTACTTGACTGTAAAAATTTTTGGAACGTGTCATTTTATGGGAAATTTAATGTACTTTTCGAATCTACATTGACCCAGAAGGGTCATTTTTTCATTTAGAACAAAATTTTTCATTTTAAAATTTCGTGTTTTTTCTAACATTGCAGGGTTATTTTTTAGAGTGTAACAATGTTCTACAAAGTTGTAGAGTTGTCCCATAAAATGACACGTTCCAAAAATTTTTACAGTCAAGTAACCGAAAATGGGAGAACTTTTAAAACTTTTTTAGTGTTTTTTTCGATGAAAAATACGTTTTTTCGAAATTCTGAGTACGCCATCAAATCGGGCGTCTAATTTTACATAAAAGTCCCTTTGACACCAAATGTCTATCTCATCACCGTTTCAGGCTGCAAATTATAGAAAAACACCTCTTTTTTCGCATGTTCAAAAATGGGAGGGGTCGTACCGCCCCTCCGTCACGAGATAACAAAAAACGGACCTCGGATTCGTGACCAGGGACAAAAGTTACCCCTAAGGACAAAGTTTCACGCAAATCGAAGAGGGGTCGGGGCAAATTTTCCCGATTTCGTGTGAGTTGGTAGAGAATTAACCAGATATCAAATGACTGATTTGAAATCGTTGTAAATGTGTCGTAATAAAATTATTACAAATTAATTGTGAAAAACGCGGATAGCTAAGAGTGCGAAATTGATAATAAACAATATTTTGTTTAAGCCAACTCGGTCCTAACCAGGAACCAGCTCCAAAATAGGACCTAATAAAAATAATGCTATGAAAAAATATTTTGATTTGTATTTGTTCCAATTCATCAAAACTATCAACAGAAACTTAGGGTTTCATTCGAATGTTTGAAATTGAGCACGATTTTTTTTAAGCAAAACGAGCACACCCAAAACTGGGCAGCAGGCATGATACAATTAACGGACACAGAGAACACAGCTCGAGATGGGCAAGAGAATTATTCTTTCGAGGTTCATTTGCAAAAAAGTTCATCCGTCAAAACAAAAAAAAAATAATAGTGTCGAGTCTACGGGAATCGAACCAGAGACCTTTGACAGACTAACCAAGTGACTAAACTGCCACGGCCACCACAGCTTGGTGACCAAGGAGTGGTCAGAAGTCGATGTATGACGCTTGTTGGAGATTTATTGTTTCAATTAACGAACCTTTATTTTGATGGTGCGAGTTGGCTTTCAATCTGATTACCTACAGTTAGTTAAAATTCAATTTCCAATGAAATGTTGAATGTTTTCGTTTTTCTTTGTTTTCCTCCTGTCTTTTTGGGTCGATTTCAAAAAGGGGTGGGGGTTGGTGGTTGTGGGCGACATAATTTTTCAATAATATTATTAGTTTATTTAAAATGATCTACCATAATAAACTTTTCATTCAATACCCATGAATTAAACAGAATGTTTGGCATTCTTGACTGTTATTTTTTTAAATAAAATTCTAGATAAATTCATTGAGTTTCATATACCGTCATCTGGTCCGAAACAGGATACATGGGGCGAATTGGACAGCTGTTTTAGCTTTGTTACTGCACAATTTTTGGATATTTTTTATTTGTTTCGGATAGAATACACACAGAGCAACAAAAATTGAACATCGTTTTCCAAATGTCATGTCCCGCCCGTGTGGATCAATCGGAACGCGCTCTGGACTCACAATCCAGATGTTGCTGGTTCGAATCCCGCGGCGGGCGCTCTAAAAATTCTTTGTATAAATATGGGTATTCGGCGCCGTCGCTCCGTGAGGTACTCAAACACTTAGGAGCCCAGGGCGGCGAAGTTCTTGTAGTTAAAAGAAAGACACTAGTGGTTGGTACTTGCAATAAAGCTATAAAGTCAACTTCGTTTTTCCAAATTTCATGCTTTTAAAAACTGTTGTCCCTATTCAGATCCGATTCCCTTTAGTTGACTGTACATTATATGTTATTTTGTTTGTTTATTTCTTGTAGCGTAAAGGACATTTCGGTTTTGCCTAGATATTCTCACTTACTTTTTCAAAAGGTCCTATGTACATAGGAAACCCATGATTAGTGGTTTTGATAAAAGTAATCTAAATATATTGTATTTTTATTTTATAAAAATCAAATCAAAATCTTCTCAACAACGAAATGTAGAAATCATGGTTTGAATATGTGGTTTTTAAACTTAGTGCTAATTTGAAGAGATGAATAATTCATCCAATTGTCCAATTTTTATAAAAAAAGAGATGTAAATTCTAATCAGTTCTTTCAAAGTCATTCTAGTTGACGGTTCTAAACCTCTTTGAATATCTTGTTCTTCAAGCCGTACGTGGGCGCTCCTGCTGGCTTCCCGCGACACGAAAACCCTCGCGCCGATCCCCGCGCTGACACTGACTTTTATGGATGGCACATGAAAATGCACAGAGAGAGAAGAAATCTGAAACCCGGACGCTAGGGGCCCCCTTCCCAAATCCACCAATCCAGCCAAGAAACCTCTTCCAGCGTTCTTTTTATGCGTCAAATATATGCAACGCATGGCGCGACTTTGACTTAAGCTCCGCGCGCCGAGAGAAGCCACACAAACCTGAAGAAAGAATCAGGTTGCGTGCGCGCGATCTGCGTTTTCCTGGCAAGAAAAAGAATGAAGGAATGGTGAAATAAAGGATGATGGCCGCGCAAAGAAGGCAGCCAGCAAAACGGGCAATAAATAACTCTCCGCGAGCGAAGATTGCAACGGGCACGGTGGGAGTTGGAGGGTTGATTTCGGATTTAAAAAAAAATAACCTATTTGAAAAATTTTTTTTATTGAAATGTAGATCAACATATTTTCAAATTATAAATTAATCTTCTGTTGAAAACTTTCATTTCATCATCGTCTTTTCATGAAAAAAAAAATCAACAAATTCGTCTAAATATTTATTCATGTTAGGAACTTCTCAAAAGTTGTTATTTTAAAATTTCTACAATCACTTTATGAATAAGTTGAAAGTCAGAATAATAATGTTTGTATTTCTTTAATTTGCATTCTGTATTTGATAATATATTTTGACTATTCTAATTTCACTGTTCCACAAACCCCGATTCCGGATTCTTCCTCTTCTTGGCCTTCACTCCAGGCCGGCCGGTCCCGCGAAGGCCATCTTTTATGCTGCGCCGCGACTTTCGATGTTGGCCACGTTGAATGCACAAAAGCCCCCAGGCCAGACACCCGTGCTGTAATCCGAGGACTCAACACCATGAGGGTAAGGTGAGGTGGCCTGGGGAACCTCCAGAGATTGGGACGAATTATGGCTTCTCGCGTGGCTCGATCACCGAAGGGGGCTCCAAAATATTATGCGTGGCCACATATTCATCCAGCGTTTGCGTATTATTACAAAACATAATGGCCACGATGACGACGGTGACGGTGACCTGGAGGTGGGCTCCTCTGGTGAAGCGGAAAGAAGTGGACTTGCGACTCTGGAACGAGGAGAGAAATTTGAGAAGTTTTAAGGTTAGAATCGAAACGAAACCGCGATGGCGGATGACGGTGCAGTCGTTGAGCGAAGGTGTGAAGCCTTGCGTGGGCTTTTCTATTAGGGATTGCAAGAGCTGCAATACAGTTGAGACTAAGTTTTCAAAACAAAAATACTCGCTTTATTTGCGATTTCTTTAAAATTTAAGCGATGACTTATACTTCTGTTGGTACTTAAAGTTGCGTCTTTCAATTACAAAAAATAGTACTAAAATTTTGCTCAAATATTGGTAAAATATGATATTTTGAATTTTTCGATGCTTATTTCTAATAAATTTGTCAATAACACAGCTCATTATTTCTGAAAGTCAATGTTCCAATTTACTGGAATAAAATTAAGTATCAAATATTATCATATCTTTCTATCATGAAAGCTTCAAAATGTTTCAGGGACATAAGTCTGGGAGCTTTAACTACATAAAAGTGCATGTAAATACACTCAAAAAAAATGAGTTCGCGTAAACGTGAACAGAGTTCATGCCAACGGGACTAGGAAGAAAACTGTTCACTGTCATGGTGCAATGCATTATAAAAGTTGAACAGTTTTCTTCCTGGTTTCCGGTGGCATGAACTCTGTTCACGATTACGCGAACTCGTTTTTTGAGTGTATATTAATTATTGAATAAAAGTGGACAAACATTATCTTGACACCAAGGTTGTTATCGAGGCTCGATAACGATAACGATAACAATGGTTTTCTTTATGTCTTTTCGATAATTTATAAACCGTATTTTTCGA
The DNA here is from genome assembly GCF_015732765.1 of Culex quinquefasciatus. NCBI lineage: Eukaryota > Metazoa > Arthropoda > Insecta > Diptera > Culicidae > Culex > Culex quinquefasciatus. The sequence goes on along the minus strand of NC_051862.1, from coordinate 27,939,861 downwards.
AAATACTCAAATTTTCAACAATTTTCCAAAATTCTGGAGCAACATTTGTAAAGGGCGCATAAGCATTTTGACAGCTGAAACGATTTTTAAATTCCGAGCCTACCGGTAGATATTTAACAAAACCCGCAGTGTTAAAAGGTAGCTGGGGAGGCCACAGTTTTCCATTCAGAGTTTTGTGAAAAAAAAAACCGGTTGTCTAGAACTTTGCAAAATATTTCCAGCTGTCAAATCCTTATTCACACTTTTCAAATGTTGCTCCAAAATTGTAGTATTTAGCAAAAAAAAAAAAAATAAAGTGAAAACGTTTTCATCCAAATTTTGAATATTTGAGTATTTTCGAAAAAATACGGTATTTTGTGAAAACTTAAGTATTTTTTTTTTTAAACTTTACTGAGGTGAAAAAGCACACAAAATTTCGCTACGTTTGATTCCCATATCCCAAATTTAAAAAATTTGAGTATTTTTGAAAAATACGATATTTTGTGAAAATTTTAGTATTTAAAAAAAAAACTTAAAAGTGTGAAAAAGCATATACAATTTCGCTTCAGGGGTATCAATCCATATTGCAAACAATGAAAAAAAAATTCGAAACATACGATATTTTGTGAACTATTTTGAGTATTTATACTTTGAAACTTATATTCTTATATATTCTTAGTGAATACATTGAAAATGTAACATGATATGGTTGAATTAAGTCGATTTTAATTCTAATAAAGTGAAAAATCATACAAAATTTCGGTTTGTTTGATACCCATATTTCAAATTATGAAAATTTTAGTTTTTTTTAAATATTGTATTTTGTGAAAATTTTGGGTACTTATACTTTGAAACATACTAATTTTTCAAAAAATATATTCTTAGTGAATGTATTGAAAATTAATCATGATATGGTTGAATTAAGTCGATTTTGAAAGATTTTAAAAATGAGTAATCGTCCATTATCGACGATAAGATTAGAAATGGTGATAGAATCATCGCAATAGCGATAACGAAAGATTATCGTTATTGTTAGATGATAATTTCATCGATCAACAACCTTAGTTGACACTTTAAAAAGATTTTTTAAACTTTCATCATACAGCTGCCCATACAAAAATGATGTATGAAAATTCAAAAATCTGTATCTTTTGGAGGAATTTTTTGATCGTTTTGGTGTCTTCGGCAAAGTTGCAGGTATGGATATGGACTACACTGGAAAAAAATGATACACGGTAAATTTTTTTTGGTGTTTTTTTATTTAACTTTTTGTTACTAAAACTTGATTTGCAAAAAAACACTATTTTTATTTTTTTCATTTTTTGATTTGTTTTAGAGGACATCAAATGCCAACTTTTCAGAAATTTCCAGGTTGTGCAAAAAATCATTGACCGAGTTATGATTTTTTTAATCATTGCTGATTTTTTTCAAAAAATCAAAATATTGCTCGTAAAAATTTTTCAACTTCATTTTTCGATGTAAAATTTGCCCTTTTAAAATGTAAGTCTTGATTTAAAATTTTTGAAAGCATTTTTTTCAAAAAGATCGAAAAATTTCACAAATGTTTCATATTTTAACATTGTAAATCGGACTAATAGTTGCTGAGATATAGACTTTAGAAAATGGTGGGTTGTTTGGGTGAGACTTAGAAAACATAAATTTTCCTGTTTTTAAACACTTGCATGGCAATATCTCAGCAACTAAGTGTCGTATCAACAAAGTTCAAAAAAGCAAAATATGGAGAATTTTCTCAGCTTTTCAAAAATATTTTTTTCAAAAGTGAGCAAACATGTACACTTATTTAAAAAAAAATGAAAAACTGCGATTATTTTCAAAAAAGTCACCTAAAAATGGATTTAACTTGAAAACGGTGCACTTTATCAAAATTTCACTAAAGTACTTTTTGATTGCAAATTTGATTTTAATTTTACATCGAAAAATGAAGTTGAAAATTTTTTACCCAATATTTCGATTTTTTGAAAAAATCAGTATTGATTACACTGCCCATAATTGAAAATTCGGCTATTATGCCAAATCAAGTATTCCGAGAAAAACGCGTTTTAGTGTTTGTCACAAAATCTCCGACAAGGCAATTTCCCATAAGTGTTGCATATTAGCCGTTTGGTTTTTCGCATCGGCAGCCGAGTCTAAACACTAATTGAGTGAAATTCAAGTTCCAGGAGATGCGTTGGAACATCCTCTACCGCCTGGTGCTTATATCTTGTTTTTGCCAAAAGTGGATATTAGCCGTTTTTTCAATGGTGGGCAGTACAAAATTCATTACTCGGTCAAAGATTGTTTGCACAACTTGGAAATTTCTGAATAGTTGGCATTTGATGTCTTCTAAAACATATCAAAAAAATAAAAAAAAAAAAAAAATTTTGCAAATCAAGTTTTAGTGCCAAAAAGTTAAATAAAAAATCACCAAAAATTTTTTTACCGTGTATCATTTTTTTCAGTGTAGTCCATATCCATACCTACAACTTTGCCGAAGACACCAAATCGATCAAAAAATTCCTCCAAAAGATACAGATTTTTCAATTTTCATACATCATTTTTGTATGGACAGCTGCCAAATTTGTATGGAAAATTATATGGAGAATCTGATGATGCAAAATGGCTTTTTTGGGCATACCAAAGGCACCAAAAAAGTTTCAGTCGGATTAAAAAATACAAAAATTAAAATTCCAAAAAAAAGACCAATTTAGTGGAGAATTGGTCAAATGCGCAAAAAACCTATTTTAGATCTTGCTAGCCACATTGCAAAAAGGCAAAAAGGTGATACATTGACCATTTAACGAAAGAAGATAAAAAAAAACATAACTGAATATTTGCTGATTTGCTGGATTTTTTTAAATATATTTCAGAGTATTTCCTAAAACCAATAGCTCACGTTTCAAGTACAAATAGTATAATTAATTGGTTAAATTCACTTGGTTCTGTTCACCTTTTCACCGAACAGAACCAAGCGAATTTAACCAATTAAAAATTCCACGGTGATTACAACCAAATCAATACAAATAGTATAGCATGATTTTTAAGATTTTTTTCATTTTTCTTTTGAATTTCCTTTTCTTTGAATAAAAACCACGTAGTTTATGGATGACCTCAAATCACCACATTGCTAATAGTTTACAAACGTTGTGAATTGAAAAAATATTGTATTTATGGAATAAAAAGCGAAGTAAAATTAAAACACTTTTTATTTTGAGAAATATAATGCATTTATTTGCAGCTTCAACAGGCTACTTTTATTTTACGTCTTTTAAACGTTTTTTGTTGTTGTTTTTATTTGGTTTACAGTTTAGAACCAAAAATGTTAAATAAACTAAATTTATTAAAATGTTTTTGTATTTATGTTTTTTTTCGTTTTGTATTTATTACAAAAAAAACAAAAAATTTCAAGCCATTAACTATGTGTTTAATTTCTAACACACACAACACCTGTGACTAAAACATTTCATGTTGTGTTCCTTCTTTAGCCCTACGTTGGCTGAATAAATTAGTACGCAGGGGAGAAATTAGTTAGCATACGAATTGGAGAAAGAGCGTTTAGCTTCGCAATCGTAAAATCACGACTTTATCTTCAAACAAAACATCAGGTTCAAATTCTAAACCACGTTTCCGAGTTAGAATGTATCGTCGAAAAGCCTAACCGTTTCAGATATGTTTCTTTCTTTCTTCTTTTCAGAACGTGTTTTTTGGTTCATGTGTAGAAGATCAATACGCAGGCTGAAAAAAGAAGTCGAAAAGTTGCGCAATCTTGCGCGATCGCTTTGAAACTCAAAAAAGTAGAAGAAAACCACGTTAAATCAACATGAAAAAGGACGAAAAGAAGGATACGATGCTCAAGTGTGAATAAGCAACAGGCGAAGTCGAAAAGTGATGACTGTCGAAAAAAGGGCAAGAGAGGAAAAAAGCAACATTGTAATCCGCTTCGTCGGCTGCACCTGACCCGGAGAGGTTACCAAAATGTGCAACAATCCCACTCCTGGCAGAACTAAGACCAACTAATAAGGACGAGGTCCTTTTTCGTTAGTTTTTTCTTCTTGTCTCTTTAGTTCTTCTTCAACATTATTTTTCAGCTTGCCTTTTCGATTCCATGTGAAAATTTTATTTCGTACAATTTTCGCTTCCTTATTTTCATTTCATTCCATTTTCTTCTTGATTTCGCTTCGGTCAAACTTTATGGCTTATCATCCTGTGAGAATCCATCAGGTAAATAGGGTTCCCCTCTAAGCATGTGCACTTTTCAGGGCCAGCAAAAAAAATAGAGGAAGTCGACCGACGGAATAATCGACGAATTGTGCAATCGTAAATAAGATTATCTGGCAATTTTCTAGTCTCAAGTGCTTCTTCTTCGCCATCTTCGATGAAGATGAGGGCAAAAATTCACCTGCGATCTTGCGAGGACGACGAGACCTTAAGCCAACTTAAGGGCACGACCTGACTTGCTCTGGTCGGACAGGTACCGACGACGAGGAGGATGATGATGATGGGAATGTTTTATGTTTTATGCGTGCCGCAGCAATATAGAAGGCATGCCAAGAACTAGAACTGGATTCTATGATTAAAGCGAAAACCTGTTTCAGTGCAGTCGGCAGAAGTGGCTTGAATTTTAATTAATTCGGGTCGACGGCGGCGTGGTCGCTATAGCTTAAATTAATTTTGAAAGGTTGACAAAAGTGCACTCAGAGGATGATGGCGTTTCGGGCTAGAAAACTGTACTGAGTCATAAACATGTAGATGGTACGTGCTGCAATGTGATGTCGCTTGATTTTACATTGAAATAAAATTTAGTAGAAATTCTCAACGTTTTTGTTAACAGATTTTAAATTTTGACAAAGCACAATAAATCTCATGCTGATTACATAATTTAAACTTGTGTGTTTTATGTTTCGTAAAACAAACTAAAGAAAAAAAAATTGTCGGGTCTAAAAATTTGGCACCATAAAAAAGGTGCGTTTTCCTGACATTTTGCGGGATTATCGTTAATCGTTGAATCCCAAAATCATTTTTTTAATTCTCTGCCAAAAAACGAGACTATAATATTTTTTCTATTTGCAGTGTAAACTCTTAAAAGAAATTTATACTTTTCCGTTTCTCTTTGTTTCGTCATTTTTCAAAACTTTTTTATTCGTAAAATCGTGATAACTTGTGATGGTTACAAGCAAACCCATTAGAGCAACTCTCTACGAAATCGGCCGATTTCGACCATTTTTATTTTTTGTATTTTTTTATTTGACTCAAACTTTGTGGGGGCCTTCTCTATGGCCAAATAAGCTATTTTGTATCATTGGTTCACCCATACAAGTCTCCATACAATTTTGGCTGCTGTCAATACAAAAATGGTATGTAAATATTCAAACAGCTGTAACTTTTGAGTGAATTTTCTGATCAATTTGGTGTCTTCGGCAAAGTTGTAGGTATTGTTGAGGACAATTGAGAAAAAAATAGGGACACGGAAAAAAATTGCAGATTTTTTAATCAACTTTTTTTTCACTAAAACTCAATTTCCCAAAATACGTATTTTTTGATTTTCGAGATTTTTTGATATGTTTGAGGGGACTAAAATCCGCAACTTTTGAGCTATAGAGAAACATGGTCAAAAAATCTGCCGCCAAGTTATGAATTTATGAAAAATAGTGATTTTTGGAAAAAAAATCCAAATTTCATGCAAAAACAAATTTGAAGTTATTTTTTAATGCAAAATTGAATTTGCAATCGAAAACTACTTTACATTTTTTTGATAAAGGGCTTCGTTGTCAAGATATAGCCACCGAAAGTTTGATTTTAGCAAAATATTTGCAGTTTTTCGATTTTTAAAAATAGTGACCATGAGCGACCATTTCTAATTTTTTTTTGAAAAGTTCAGAAAATTTGCTATAAAATTGTCTAAGAGACATTGAAGATTGGACCTCGGGTTGCTGAGATCTGAGATACAGCCGCTTTAAGAAAAACAAACACGAAAATTGAAGTTTTCTAAGTCTCACCAAAACAACCCACCATTTTCTAATGTCGATATCTCAGCAACTAATTGTCCGATTTTCAATGTTAATACATGAAACATTCGTGAAATTTTTCGATCTTCTCGAAAAAAAATATTATGAAAAAAAATAAATCAAGACTAACATTTTAAATGGGCGTAATATTTAATGTTTGGCCCTTTTAAAATGTTAGTCATGATTTAATTTTTTTCAAAATATTTTTTTCGAAAAGAACGGAAAATCAAAAAAATACGTATTTTGGGAAATTGAGTTTTAGTGAAAAAAAAGTTGATAAAAAAATCTGCAATTTTTTTTTTCTCAAAAGTCCTCAACAATACCTACAACTTTGCCGAAGACACCAAATTGATCAGAAAATTCACTCAAAAATTACAGCTGTACCATTTTTATATGGACAGCAGCCAAAATTGTATGGAGACTTGTATGGGTGAACCAATGACACAAAATAGCATATTTGGTCATAGGGAAGGCCCCCACAAAGTTTGAGCCTAATCAAAAAATACAAATAAAATCCATTTCCGGTTTTGGTAGAGAATTGCTCATATACTTTTCCGTGTCTTTTTGTTTCGTCATTTTTCAAAACTTTTTTATTCGTAAAATCGTGATAACTTATGATGGTTACAAGCAAACCCATTATGTTTAAAAAAAACCACGTTTCTGATCAGAATTTTACAATTTTGTAGAACATTATCACACTCTAAAAAATAATCCTTCAAAGTTAAAAAAATCACAAAAGTTTTTTTGTTCTAAATGACAAAACGATTTTTCTGGGTTTTTGCAGATTCAAAAAGTACATTAAATTTCCTTTAAAGTGACACGTCCCAAAAAATGGCAGATATGTTTGTATTTTTTTTGTATTTTGTAGATGAAAAAAAGGCTTTTATTTTTTCGGGCGTCCAATTTTTCATTAAAGTTTGCGTACAACTTTGCTAACTGCTAACAAATTAGATAATAACATTTCATTCCAAACAAAGAACTGTAAAACTTAAGTCGTTCTGAAAATTGGCAGAACATTTCCTAAAAAAATAAGGAAGTTGCAAGTATGTTTCAAAGTTGCTGCCGCCCGCTTAAAAATCGTCCCAAAAAATCATTGGGAAACCTTTTTTTTTGCAATTCCGTCGTGAAACTACTTACTTTTCCTGTCATTCTTGAACGACGAAATAGTCTACTTTTCTGTACCAAAAATAACAGAATCGAATAACAACACTTTTCAAAATAAATGCTGAAAAGTTCTACTTTTCAGCACTGAAATGGGTGCTGAAAAGTTCTACTTTTCAGCTCTGAAATGGGTGCTGAAAAGTTGAACTTTTCAGCACTTGTTTCGAAAAGTAACACTTTTCAACATTTTTTTGATTTAAACGATTTATTGACAAAATACATGAAAATTTTACATAAAATTTTACTCAGTGTGTGTTTTTTTTTGGAATTGCAAAAAATGTTGTATGGAACTCGTTGCAAAACTTTTTTTTTTCAGCACTCGTCGTATTTATCTAACTCGGTGAACCTCGTTGGATAAATGTACGACTCGTGCTGAAAAAATCTTCTTTTTGCAACTTGTTGCATAATAGTAGTTTAGTTGTTAGTTTAATTTCAAAATGCAACGCTTTTTTCTAACAAAAATACACTCATATGAAGTTTATCCAGTTTTATTGAAACTCATGCATCCTTAAAAAAACTGACTTTTAATTTATTTGTACATTCTCAACATGGGGTAAGCGTACACTAGAAGGTCCCTAGAAGTTAAGTGAAACGATTTTTTCCAGGATTTTTTTTTTTTTGAGAGGATACAAATCTTAATGGCGAATGGTTAATTCTACTAAATATTGCATGCAGTTTTCTAAAAAAATAAAACTAATTTCATTTGATTCAGGAAACTTTGAAGTGAATTTATAATTTTTGTGCTTGCGTTGTTTTCACTGAAACGGCAAACAATCCAAAACTGAACTTCCTGTGAATTGTGCCTAGTTAACCGTTATTTTGAAGCTGCTAGCATATTAACTGCCAAAGCCCATCATTTCGCATTCACAAACAATTTCGTGCTCGTCACAGTCGAGAGGTCATAATTTCAGAACCAGAACATTTTGGGCACTTCCTGGTCTCATTTTCCTCGCAACTAATTTTCAAAACTCTCCCTCTTGCCACGATGACTCTGCTGCTGTCATTGCCGCCTTCAAAAGTAGCGCTAAATTTAGCCTCACTTCAAGTACCCTCTCTCGCGCGAGGCACGCACATTTTGCTCCCCCTCCAGGACTGCACACTATTCTCAAAAGTAGCTGCAGCCAGCAAAAAATTGTGTCTAAATTTCCAGCAAAACCCACGCACTCCATTCTTCTTCTCTTTTCTTGCTTTTTCTAGTCCCAACTTAACATACGTACTACCCACACACACACTGACACTCATATGCATGCGTTTATTATTGCAATGTGCCCGCGCGCACTTTCCAACTGAATGAACTTGCGTGAACCTTCAGGAGAAAAAAAAGTGCAGTTTGCTCAACCCAACCAGCCGAAAACTGACAAAATTTCCGTTCCCACTTAAATTTTTGAGTGGTGTAAAAATGCGCTGAACAGGAAGACCGGCTTCAAAATGAATATTCACACTGAAAAAAATATAAATTTAGTCCAAAAAAATACAGGTACTAAATATCACACATTTTTATCAGGAATTTTAAAAATACATTTTGAAGAAAAATTAAGCATTTCCACTGTGCAACTCCACTGCGCCAAGCTAGGATCGGCTTCTAGATATGTGCGCGCGTTTTGAGCGACTTCCGCAAAATATCACCGCCAACATGGAGGCCAACATAGTCCCAGCATAAAGCATAGCCCGTGGTTGTGTGTGATGCATTAATTTCTAGTCTCGCGACTCACGCAACACTGCGTTTGAAATTTTTCCCTGCTTTTTTTTCGCTGTTTGGCAGTTTTTGCTGGGGTGTATATTATTCGTTTATATTTATATATGTTTTTTTTTGTCTGCTTCTCTTTATATGTTGCACTGCTATGGTTCGCTTTCGTCGCCCACTTTCCCACCGCCAAATCGACCGCGGCACCACACCTTCCGCTGTTGGCTGATGAGTTGAGTTTGGAGTGCCAACGCATCGTTGAGTTTCGCGATCATCGTGACGCTGCCGCGGTGAGGCATTGATTGTACGCTTTGTCACTTAAAAACTACGCTACATTCAAAATATGATTGTTGCAAAAATGTTATCGATTGTTTCTTAGTTTTAATTTTGATGTTTGAAGACTTCTTAACATATTGTTAGAATGTAAAAAAAAAAAATTTAAAACCTAAATTATTAAGTCTAATTCTAGAGTTTTTTTAAGTATCTATAAGCTATTGTGTTTCATATGTCTATCAAACAAAAGCAAAGCAATCCACTTTAACCCCCGGGTCTTTTCTGGTCTTTGTTGCAACTTGCAAGTTTCTGCTCATTTCTAGGCATCCGAAGGTTATGTGTGGTGAGCAGGGATGGAATTATCGCGAAAAAATCATTTTCGCTTACGAACTTTTTTCACCCGCGAGAGAGAGGAGGCAAATCACGCAAAAGAAAATCGCTCCCGAAATTCTCCAAGAAAATCAATCTGCTGATGATTTTTTATGAATTTCCTTGTCAGCACCACTCAAAAATATTTATATCAATTTGTTTACACACATTGTCCATCTACAAAATGTGACAGGTCATTTTTCGACGAGTGACGTTACATTTGCAAGTGTAGTATTGAAAATGATACTCCACCGAATAATCAAGATGATTTTTTATTAGTTCTTTTTACCGATCTTTCGTGTGCGAGAGAGGAGAGCCATGCTCCCTTTGGTTTTTTTCTCTTGATGTTCATCCAAAGATTTTTTTGCTGATGATTATTTCATCGCTGGTGATGAGTCTGTTTTACGCAAATGGACCGACGTTTTACTTCCCCATCCGATAGAAGGCCAGGAGGATAAGGCGGGAATCGAAACCCGCACCCCATAGCAACTTAGAGATCGTCAGCCGAAGCCGCTAACCACCGCGCCACGAGGCCCTGTTTATAGGACCTTTAAACAAAAAAAAAATCTGGAATTCAAGTATAAAAAACACAGATTGCTTTCCTTTTTACATAGTGTCCAAATAAACGTAAAACTTGTTTTTTTTTTCAAAATTTTATTTTAATTTTTCTCTCCCAACTTAAAAATGTTTCAAACAATTATCCTAATAAATAAAGAATTCTTTGGAAGAAAAATATTTGAAAATCAATGTTGATGTGCTCTACTTTATTTAAATTTTATTTTAATTTTTGGAAAGTCTTAAATTATTTTAATATTATTGTAGTTATGATGAACATGTTTTTACAAAACAAACAAAAAAAAACATAAAGAGCAATTAACTTAGAATTCGAAGATAATATTTTTCGTGATTTTGCAGCATGCATGTGTTTGCCGGTCGTTCCCGTTATATTTGAAAATTGTGAATCCGTGAAATATGGTTAATACTGTGAAATGCTGAGAAATTGTAAATAATCAATTGAAAATTTCTCCTGACTGTATTTAATCTTTGATTTTGAATTCAAGCATACCACAGAATAATGGATAAAAAATACAACATTTCAAGCATTTTATAACACCTGAACGTTTTATTTATATTACAACAAAAAAAATATAGAAAAAAACGTTTAAACCGTACATGCAAAAAAGATATGATATTTTGATTTGATATCATGTTTTTTTTCAATTAATGATCATAAAAAACTAACTTAATCCACCTATGTGGTTGATGCCTTCCTCACTTTTTACCAAAAATGGGTAATATGAGTGGTTTCAGTTTTTTTTAGATCCAGAAAAAAAGAACACTATGTGGTGATAACCTGATACAGGGTTGTCAGTTTTTCATTGTTTTGGACTCTTTGGAAAGGCCTTTCAATTTCCTAACCAACGATGGGTCGGATGATGGATCCGAACATAGTTTGCATACATTTAAGTGAGATCCGGCTTCAAAAAAGTACATAAATATCACTTAAGTGGTTATAAATCGAGATAGGGTTGCCAGATCTTCAATGTTTTGGACTTTTTGGAAAGGCCTTTCAATTTCCTAACCAACGATGGGTCCAAACATAGTTTACATACATTTAAGTGAGATCCGGGTATTTGTGAAAACACATTTCTATACATAACTTTTGAACTACTTATCGAAACTTCAAACAATTCAATGGCGATGTATGGGACCCTAAACCAAGTCGAATGCAACTGGTTCGATCAAAATCGGTCCAGCCAGTGCTGAGAAAACTCAGTGAGAATTTTGGTCAGATACATACATACACACACACATACACACACACAGACATTTGTTCAGTTTTCGATTCTGAGTCGATATGTATACATGAAGGTGGGTCTAGGAGCTTTTGATAGAAAGTTCATTTTTAGAGCAGGATTGTAGCCTTACCTCAGTGAGGAAGGCAAAATGAAGAAAGAAAAGTTGCAAAAAAATTATAAAAATTAAATATGCCTAAACTTTTCTTAATTACCGTCATCTGGATGATTCGTAACACATGGGGCAAATAGGGACAGTTGTTTTAGGAATTTTGCAGCGTAACATATTTATATTTTCGAGTTGTTTTGGTTAGAACACAGATCGCTGAGCAACTCTGAAAAAATAGTACCTTAAAAAAAATAACGTTTTTTTTTGTTTCACATATAAGTTTGTTTGTTTCCAATTTTATTTATTTATGTGCTAAAAACAACACCAAAAGTGCATGTTTGAAGAAATAAAAATTAATCGTTGTTATAAGTCTCAGAGAATATTATATAAATTTTTAACTCTTTGCTTTATCGTCGTGTGTAGTGAAATCAACAATGCAAATGCAATTTTACAAACTCGCAAATAAGTTTAAAAATCAAACTCAAACATTTTCAAAATATGGAAGCAAAAAGAAAGACAAAACGCATAACACATCAGAACTTGAAGAAGTTACCATCATCTGGGGTGAATCGGGACTACAGTCTGAATAGAGAGAGCAGTGTTTAGAGCACTTAAAGGTTTTAAGTTTGGACATGGATGTAAACATTTTGTTGGTCTGAGATCCGAACCCAACTACAAAAATCAAAATATTGGGCTCGAACATGGTTAAAGCTACTGTCCTAATTCGCCCCCAGTTGACGGTATAAGAAAAATGGTCAGAAAATTGAAAAGATGATCACAATCCTGATGGGACAGTTATGCTTTTCTGAGGAGTTTATAACGCTATTCGAATTTGAATAATTGAAATTCAAATTATCTTGAGCCTGAAATTTGGGTTCCAAAAAGGATAATGGCTTTTTAACAAAGTTTTACTGGAGTTTTACTATCTGATGATTGTTTTTCCTTAGTTTTAGTTAAAAAAAATCACGGTAAGGTTACATTTGGAAGGGGTCTGTAATGTCAGATAAAATGTGTAATTTTACTGCTTTTCTGGATTGTGCCACCTTTTCAGTCTAAATTGAGGAAAAATGACATCTTAATAGTGGTAATAATCAACCTTCCAAAATTACACCATCCAAAACCTTCCAAATTTACTCAATTTTCTACTGAATATTCAATAGAGAATTTAAGAATTTAAAACAAAATGCATCAGTCAACATTTTTTCTTTAGAAGGTTGCTCATCTTGTACATTGTTATTTCCTGAAATGTGGATGTAATACACTCAAACCCCGATGGTTTGACACCAACTGTTGTCAAACGAACGGGGTCACTTTTTAGTTTGACACCCCTTTTACACGGAGTTCACACACACTACCAAACATTTGTTTTGATAGCGTGCGTGAGCGCCGTGTAAAATGTGACAGTTCGTCACTTTTTAGTTTGACTTTGACCAACCAACGGGGTACAAACTAAAAAAGTGTCAAACGAAAAAGTGACCAACCACCGGGGGTTGAGTGTATTCAAGAGGATCTGTTAAATCTTTGGCTTATCAAATAAGTGCAATTAGACATTTTTATGGACTCCAGACTCTTGATTCGTCCTTCATTCTCCCAAAAAGCCTTCTCGAGTAAATTAACGTTTAATCTAAAACCTGGAAACCACAAGGCATTACCGTGATTGCATTATCTCCCAGGTCCATTGAAATAAATTACCCAAATTAAAACAAAACAAAAAGCCCAAATCTGGAAGCGTTATCAAAGTGCAGCACGCAATAAATTTCCCGAAGATCCTCGTCCTGCGATCCCACGCTTCCCGAAAGGGTCTCTCTCCGAATAAAAAAAAGGGCTGCATCATGTCTCCAACGCCAATCCGGCGGCGACGACCAACCAAGAATCCAAAAATCCAATTAGAGCCCTAGACACAGGAAAACCTGTTTCTGCATTCGTAAACCTGTACTCAATCATCCCCCTTTACTCCTTCCTTCTGCGGTGATTCTTACCTCTCTCCTCCTAGACCCGGGATGACTTTCAACCCTATAGGTAAGAATCTGGACCTCACCCAAGGCCTCGGCTGGACCTGGAACCCGGGACGGACACGTTCTACACGACCCACACACGGCGACGACGCCAAAATAAAAAAAAGGAGGGCCAAAAAAGGAAATCATAAAAGAAATTAACAACATACGCGCAACAACATTAAGAAAAGAAGCAAGAAACGCATTTCGTCTCACCTCTCATCACCACTCTCCTCGTGAGATGATCATCGCCCGGTCTTCTTCGCCAGCATCATCGCCGATGCTCAAGGAAGAAAAGCGCAACACGCAACATTGAAAAAAAAACCATCCAGATTTTGATGTAAAAATTCGACGCCGCGAGAACCGGCCGAACAAAAAAGGAAGAAGATGAAATTAAAAAAAAAACTAAAGGCAATAAAATAAACCTACAAATTTATGTCTATCCTCCTGCGGGATGCGTGTGTTTTTTTTTTCATTCTTGCATACGAATGTGTGTTCAAGTTCATGGGGATTTGAGGGAGAATATTTTTATCTATCCTCACGAGCCACGCTAGATGAATCAAGAATGTGGAGAAGAATCTGCTAAAGAGAAAAAAAGAAGGACTAGATGGAGCTGAACTTGATTTTGAATTAACTCCTTCCCAGGATTGGAGTCAAGTTGCCCATGAAAAAAAATAGTGTGCTATTGAAGTTATTTACTGTAGCATATTAAATATCCTGAGAATTAAAATCGTGTGAACATTTAATTCTTGAAATTTTGACCATTTTTTGCATTTTTGTTACACAGTATTTCCAAGTAAAAGAAGTTGTCCTGATTTGATGTCAGGCGGACCATACTAATTTTTCAATTATTCGTTTTTCAGGAGACCCCGAAGAAGTGTTTCCCTTTAAATTGAGCATGGACAGAAATTTGTTTAGTCGGTATAATCATTTATCAAAATGCATTATTTATCCGTCTTCCAACAATATTCAAGAACATTTCATTTAACAAATATTGAACAATCTAATTTTGTTAAAAATTGAAAAGCACAAAAAAATTAATCATGAAAAGCTCATTTTTTTATTAAAATATTTATATTTATAGGTCATTCTCCTCCACCAATCCCCTTATTCTAGCAATGTACTAGCCAGAACAAACGTCCAAACCGTCATTCTTATGTAAATTTCACTGAAATTTTCGAAAAAAAAATACTTTCCAAAGCACACGATTGAGATTTATGGGTGAAAACTTTGAAAACTGTGAATTCTGAAAACTCGTAAAAAATACATGCAAAACCCTAATGTTTATATATCATTTTATACTGCTCTACAACTTTGTAAAACATACACTCTAAAAAAATAACCCTGCGAAGCTACAAAAACAAGTAATTTTTAAAATGATTTTTTTCTGCTTGTTGTGTTCTTTTCCTCTGATGAAAAAATGTCCTCTCTGGGTCAACTCTGGTTAATTTCAGAATCGAAAAGTACATTAAATTTCTCATGCAATGTTTCACAGCAGCGATTGCAAAACAATATTTTAACTCTTTTGATGAAAATTACGTTTTTTACACGTTCGTGGGTCTCGTGGCGCAGGGGTAGCGGCTTCGGCTGCCGATCCCGATGATGCTATGAGACGCGGGTTCGATTCCCGCCTTATCCACTGAGCTTCTATCGGATGGTGAAGTAAAACGTCGGTCCCGGTTTCTCCTGTCTCGTCAGAGGCGCTGGAGCAGAAATCCCACGTTAGAAGAAGGCCATGCCCCGGGGGGCGTAGTGCCAATAGTTTCGTTTCGTTTTACGTTTTTTACAGTATTTTGAGTACGCCATCAAATCGGGCGTCCAACTTTACATAAAAGTCCCTTGGACACCAAATTTATATCTTTTCATGGTTTCGAGCTACAACTCACTGAAAAACGTATCTTAGTAATTGTCCTGAAAAATGAAAGGCGTCGTACAACCCCTCCGTCACGAGATATCGAAAACGGACCTCGGATTTGGAGTCGGGGCACCTTTTTTCGGTTTCGTGGGATTTGGCGGAAAATTACGCTCACAGTCCAGACTCGATTATTCGAAGGCCTCGGAAAAATTTCACTTCAGATAATCGAATTACGAAAAAAAATATTTTCGTTGGCTTATTTTTTATTGTTAAACTTTAGTATGAGCCCTAAACTACGCTAAACTGAATATGGTTCCACAAAAATGTGAAAACAAAATCAAAATTATCATTCTTTTTAGTATATATGATAGAAATATGCTTTTAATTTTTTTTATAAATTTGAATTCTTAAAATCTGATAAAAAATTACAACAAATTTTGTAAACAAATTACATTTGAACAATTTCTAGTTGAAAGTCACATTGCAATTGAAAGCATTATTAGGCTGCTTGTTGAATGAAATCTATTTTTTACGTTTTAGAAAAATGTGTAGTTGATATGTTTCCAATATTTATTTATATATAAAACACTAAACAAAGTGTTGAAAAAACGATAAATAACGCTGGGGTTTTGGAATACCATAAACCAGGGTGACATTGTTAGAATTTCAATTTATTTTTCAAATATTCGATTATTTACTAGATAGCTGCGTTGAAAATGTATTTGAAATTCCACGGTGAATTAAATAACGTCAAAATCGATTACGTCCAATGGAATGTTTGCTTTTAATTTTTCATTTCAAAAATTAAAAATAAATAACTAAGCTTATAAACCATTCATTATACCCATATAATTTTGAAGACCAGTAAATACAAAATTGAAAGTTCACTGAAAACTCATTTTAAAGTTGAAGTAAATGTTTTTCAAAATTATTTTTTCTTCAAAACTGGCCCGAAAAATCAGGGAGAAATTTATGTATTTCAATAAAAAATCTGCTTTTGAGTGCAATCAGCTGAAAAAATAAAATTCATTTAAAATCATTTTTAAGATGTTTAAGCTCGTTTTTCAATATTTCGAATTTTAGTGCATTTTCGAAGTACAGCACCGTAAAAAGTTGTATTTTAGCAATATTTTTTCTTCAAGACATAGATTTATTGAGAACTAATGATTGCAAGCCAACTATACTAATGTAAAACGCATGTTGAAATTCTGGCTAGTATTTTTTTTGCATTTTTGTGCCCCCTCCCCCTGGACCTAGGCCAAAGCCGAGTGACAAAAACTTGAATAAATATTTGCATCAGCGAAACAAGATTTGAAATTTGATTGAAATCGATTCTAATTCTGAATCATCAATCCAAGAATTTCCACATATACCGAGATATTTGTTCTGAAAAAAAAAATAATTTCGTCAATACTTAGATATTTTGAAACCTAATGATTGCAAATCAATTGCACAGCTGTAGTAAAGTGCACTTCAAAACACTTTTTTCATTCAAATGTTTAAACCATGACTAGTAATTGCAATTCTTGTCCCTTCACCATGACTTAGGTCAGAGTCGAGGAACATAATCTTCAATAAATATTTGCAATAGAGCTGGGACTTCGGATATCCTGATATTTTGCAGCATTAATAATTCTATTAGAAAATGAACTAACTTATACAAGCCAGCTTTGTCTCACGACTGTGGGGTGACATAAAGATTAAACAAAATAATTTTACAGGTTTTCAAATTACCTTTAATTTTGTATCACATGATTTATGGCCGAATACTATTATCTGAAAAACTATCCGATCCGTTACATTTTTATTCTTAAATCTGTTTTGGGTTCATCAAATCGTTTTATCCGAATAATTTTAAGTTCTGATACGATTTTTGTTTATCTCTTTTGATTTATTTTGATTAAAAAGATGATATCTGATTTTATATGAAAAAAATGTAAATTATTTGGATATCCGAAGTAGCAGCTTTAATTTTCAACGGCCTTACAGGAGTTTTTTTAAGAGGTTTAAATTCGTGTTCATTGCTCAGCCCTAATCATGCTGAAATGACCCCCTTTCCAAGAACAGCCCAATCGACTCAATCCTTTGAAGGAATTCTCTGGAATAACAAAACGCCAGCAAATCTATTTTCTAGGTCTGTAGAATGTTAAAAAGTTATGTAAATCTTCTTCCTCCCTTCACCTTCACCTCCTCCACCACAAAATTCGCCCCGTGTGCAATCATCCAAAAAGAAGAAACCCTTCGACAAAATCCCTTTTGCCCCTTTCGATGTCTTCTAATGCTCCGAGTTCAAGTCCAAGAATCCTACGCATAAAACGCAACTTCGATCCAAGATCCCGGCCCGAAATTCTGGTCTATCCAGGTCCTCTTGTATCTCTGGAACATCTCGACCTCACCTCAACCTCCTCCACCACCACCACCCTCCAAGAATCGCTCGGATCTGTTTAGCGTCGTTACACGCCACGCAAAGAGTCATCCGCGCGCGCGTCGCAGCGTTGCGTTGCGTTGATGCGTTCCGTGGGCTGGGTCGTTACCCCCGACGAATTCACGGTCATTTCAAAGTCAAAAAGTGCCCGGGCCCAACGAGTCGGTGGTGCAGTTTGTGCGAGGCCGGCCTAAAATGCCTGCTCTGTTTTTCGTTTAGTCTTCTTTCCTTTTCTAAACACTCCTAAATTTGTGATCACGGTGGTGGTGGTGCGTTTAAGTCGGTGTTGCGATGCATGCGTGGTTGTGGTTGGGACACAAAGTCACTCTCCATACAACATCAGCCAGCACTGCTGGACTAGGCTGGGATGGTTGTTGCACTTTGGCTGTGTTTATCGCTCACTGCCAGGTCTGCTGGCTGCAAGATGATGATGGTGGTGTCACGCACATAATTTGCCCATGTGGCGTTTGAGCTGGAATCAGGGGTGGCGAATTTGGAAGGGAATAAAAAAATATTTTGAGGATAAATGAATTATACCATTAAAACATACAAATACACGTATTTCTAATCAATCCAAATGTTCACCGATCGAAAATTGTAATGATCGTAAAATTAACAGTTAGGCCGGTAATCATCATTGTTTATATTATTGTGTTCCAGCCACGCTATGGTAAAAAAGGGGTTTACAATCTCGAATTTGCGTAACGTAATATAAGACGCTCCCCATGGTCACTCACCAGAGATGAACCATGCAACGGTGAAGTACCATGCGTCTCCGAGATAACCTTTAATTTTTAATACGTTTCATGGAGACGCATGACACTTCTGGAGAGCTATGGTTATGATGGAGAGATATGAGCAGTTCTCTCAGATTTCGGTTATTCGATTTTTTTTTTTGTATTTTTTAATCCGACTGAAACTTTTTTGGTGCCTTCGGTGAGGGCCAAACATTCAATATTACGCCCTTTTAAAATGTTAGTCTTGGTTTAAAAATTTTGAAAATATTTTTTTCGGAGAGATCGGAAAATTTCACGATTGTTTCATATTTTAACATTGAAAATCGGACCATTAGTTGCTGAGATATCGACATTAGAAAATGGTGTGTTGTTTGGGTGGGACTTAGAAAACATAAATTTTCCTGTTTCTAAATCTTAGCATGGCAATATCTCAGCAACGAAGGGTCGTATCAACAAAGTTTAAAAATGCAAAATATAAAGAATTTTCTCAGCTTTTTAAAAATATTTTTTTCAAAGGTGGGCAAACATGTGCACTTATTTAAGAAAATGGAAAACTGCTACTATTTTCAAAAAAGTCTCTTAAATTTGGATTTAACTTGAAAACGGTGCACTTAATCAAAATTTCACTAAAGTACTTTTTGATTGCAAATTTGATTTTACGTTTTTTACGATTTTTTGAAAACATTAGTATTCATAACTCGCTCAAAGATTTTTTGCACAACCTGGAAATTTCTGAAAAGTTGGCATTTGATGTCCTCTAAAACATATCAAAAAATAAAAAAAAATTAAAAATAGTATTTTTTTGCAAATCAAGTTTAATCGACAAAAAGTGAAATTAAAAATCACCAAAAAAATTTTTTACCTTGTATCATATTTTTTCAGTGTAGTCCTTATTCTTACCTACAACTTTGCCGAAGACACCAAATCGATCAAAAAATTCCTTCAAAAGATACCGATTTTTGAATTTTCATACATCATTTTTGTATGGCCAGCTGCCAAATTTGTATGGAAAATGATATGGACAAACTAATGATGCAAAATGGCTTCTTTGGGCATACCGAAGGCACCAAAAAAGTTTCAGTCGGATTAAAAAATACAAAAATTAAAATTTAAGAAAAAAGACCGATTTCGTAGAGAACTGCTCATATGGTTATGAAATAAAACGAAAAATTGATGGTTCTGGAGGGCCCTTATTGAAAATCATAATGTTAGATTAAGAATTTACGCTGAAAACGATTATGTTCCTCGACTTTGACCAAAGTTAATTAAAAAATATAAAATATAAAATTTAAACTACAAGCCAAAATTTTAACACTTTGTAGTTTAAGTGTAGTTAAATGCATTTTACACCAATCCAGTTGTTTTAAAATCATTACTATTCAAAATATCAAATTATTGTCTTTTTACAGTACTGTCATCAGGGGTGACATTGGGTCTGGGGGGTGAGATGGGGTCATACAACATGAACAAATTTATACGACCCAATGTCAACCCCAGACCCAATGATACCCCTGATGACGGTACTGTTCATCGGGAATTTAAATTTTTCACATTTCACATTGTTTTCAATTGATTTTATGTCTGTGTCTTAAAATAAGTTTGGAAGTTTTTTTTTTTTTTTGAAAAAATATTTTTGCCCCTTGCTTTTTTCGGGTCGATTTTGAAGAAAAGAGCGACATAAACTTTGACAAATACATATTTGCAATGGCCTTAAGTAATATTTATATTAGTTCGAACCAAATTCAAAAAAAAGGAACGCTAAGTTATGTTGAAACAATCGGGGGGAAATTTCAAAAAGTTATAATTTAAAGGCGTTTCGTTCTTTTTAAAAATAATTTCAAAAGCACACATTAACCTAAAAATTTGGAAAAATAACACAGGAAAATGTAATTTCACTGACTTTATTTCAATTTTCTAATTCCAACTAAATTTTTATAGTTCAAGGCGAATTATTTCGTTTAAAAAAACTAAAATAAAATAAATCACCCTATAAAAAACTGAGCAAATGCAGATTCAAAAATTTGGTAACTGATAAAGGCTGTTTTCAAAGCTATTTCTTAACTATTGTTGACTATTAAGTTGCATAAATTTGAGTACCCTATCAACCTGGCTATACAATTTACAAAAAAAACCCTTAATAAAATTTCTAAATCTGTTAGAGCTAGAATTTATTTAAAAAAAAAACATGTCTTAGCCTAAATCACAGTTTGCGGAAAAATTGTTGAAATTATTACTTTTACCACCAAAAGATTTCCGAAACGTATTAAATAGTTCCATATGATATGAGCACAAACCAAATGGAAGGCCTCGGATCGGGCTCAAATTAGGAGGGGAGGTGGGGGTAAGACGGCCACCCTAAGGGAAAAGTCTAATAAAATTTACACAACAGATTATTTTGATCTTAAATTACGTACATATTGTTCTACTACTAGTCCATTATAGAAATGACATAAATTAGTTGGTCTAAAGACCAATTTTCAATTCTTTTCAGCAATTTAAAAAAAATAATTGAAATCGTTTATATATGAAATACGCGGGGTAAGACGACCACCCATGTGGGGTAAGACGGCCAATGCTATAAATTAACTTAATATCTTTGCTAAATCCACCCAAACACCTACATGTTTGGTTCAACAGACTTCTCTGAATATCATAACTATTTTGGTTGAAAAAAAAATCAGGTTTCAAATGTGAAGAAAAATGCTGTTTAAAAAATTTCATATTTTGGCTCAGTGAATTTCATATTATTGCGACCACATTTTATAAAAAACTATGAATTTTTACTACAAAACAAACACAATTTGATACAAAAAAAATTAGTTTGTGTATTTCGATTAGAATAACTAAATCAAAATTATGTAAACAATATTAAATTAGCGATTTTTATGAAACGTTGGATAGGATTTCATACTATTCAATGAGTTTTGCTATATCACAGTAAAGAATGTTGTCGAAACGGTAGTTTACAGCATTCTGATTAAAAATGAATAGTTTTATTGAAAATGCTTTACCTTATCTACAAATAGGACCTAATAGTAAAAAAACCGTCAAAATATAACCTTTATCAAATAAAATCTACAAATTACGGGTAGCCGCCTTACCTCCGGAGGAGGTGGCCGTCTTGCCCCCAAATAAATTATTTTTTTAAACATTTTTTGTTAACAGTTCATCGCATTTTTTGAACTTTTTCGAGGGACATAATCTAGGGAAAACTTCAATTTAACATGAAAAAATATTTGAAGACAGAAAAACATATTGTTATTTAACAAAAATGCCTAAGTTGTAATTCATGAAAATAACATCCAGTTTCAAGTTCAAAAATTATTTGTTTATTTTGAGCTATTTTTATACAAATTCGAACAATACTTCTGGCAAAGGTGACTCCATATGCATTATTTAGCATGAGGAACAGTATTGCTGAACATTTTAGTAATATTCATTAGTATACTTATTAAAACAGTGGGGTGGCCGTCTTACCCCGCCTGGCCGTCTTACCCCCAGCTCCCCGATTAGATGTTTCATTGCCAAAATCTTACGATCAGTATTTTTTTGTTTGGGCGCTAGAGCGACCTACGCGTATAAGACCTTTTTCCATTTTTTTTAAATCATTACTTCACGCCATTTCAACCAATTTAAGTTCTCTTTAATGCAAATGCAAGGTGATTTTCAAAGAGTCAGAGTCAAAGAGTTTTGAAAATAAAAAATGTCAATCTGGACAGTCCTGAGATATGATTTTTTGATAATAAAATCAGGGTTATTCGAAAAAAAACTGGATGACGCCAAAAACCGAAAAATCATTTTTTAAACTCAAACTGCGATAACTCGAAAATGTAAAGGTTTCGTCATGAAACGACGGATCTCAAAAATAAGAAATAAAAATTAAAAAAAAATATCCTAATATGATTCCGTCAATTATCACAATGTATAATTATAAACTAACACCAATTCAAAGAAAAATATCGAATTGAATTACAAGTAATAATAATTTGGTATAGGTGTGAATCTTTTGAACCATCAGCTTTCTTTTGATACCCTCTCCTTTTCAAATTTAGATTACCAAATTGCACAATTGTATGATTTTACCCAAAACAAATCCAACAGGATTTTCTTTGAACTTCTAGTTCCAATCCCAATAAGCACCCCTGACAGTGTAACTGCATGTGTGGGTGCATCGCCAGCAAGCCAGCCCAAAAAGCAAGCTCAATCTCTCCAGCCCTCTGTATCGCTGGTATCGCTAGTCTAAACAAGAAAATAAGTCGTGTTAGTGGTGTGCGTTGCGTTGCGTGTGTGTTGTATTTTGACTAAAAACTAAATTGGAATCGCGAGTCAGTGCCGGGACTGGCGGCGGCGGCAGGGAAGTGACCAAGGGGGAAAGGAACCAGGCGAGATACGAAATTTTTCGAAACGCATACGCACATAAAAGTCGCTTAGTTGGGTGGGTTAAGTGTGGAGGGAGCATGAGAGAGGAGGGCGGTGTGCATCAAATTACAGCAACGCATCTGGAACTGAGGAGAAGGAGAAGTCAGCAGAGAAAGAGATAAGGACAGTTTGGATGTTGGACCTAGACCGGCCAACAACCGGCTCAGAAGTCAGGAAGGGCTAGCTCACGAGAGAGAGAAGTGACAAGTGTGGAAGTGAAGGGACTGGAACCTTAATGCATAGAGAAGAGAGCAGACGAAGTCAACCAACCAACTGACTAACGAACGATTTGAAAACAGCGCTATCAGTTGAGGCTGTGGACTTAGAGCTTGGGTCTAATTGTGACCTGACTCGAGAGAGTGTGCAAATTATTGCATTTTATTGTTTTTATTTGGGTATGTGAGGTCATTTTTTCTTGATTTCTTGATATTTTCAATCTATGAAAATATTTTTAAAAAAATTAAAAAAAAGCTCGATTTATTTTGTATGCTATGCTGTATTCAAAAATATCGCTAGGACTATTTGAGGTTATAAGATTCATATAATTCATAGAGGACCTAATTATAAATTATGGAAAAATGTCTACATGTGTCAAAAGTAAAATGCAACAGCTTCTTATTCACACTCTCTTATTGAAAAGATTGGAAAAACTCACTAAACTATGTTATGTAGGATGGGAGGAATAACAAGATTTTAACTGCAAAAAGAAAAAATTATTTAAGGAAATTGAAAAACTTACAGATATATCACATAAATAAATATATATCGTTCTGAAAAAAACGTTAAATACTTTGAAAAATTATTGAAATCAAATGAATTCTTATTTAACTTTTAAAAGAACTTCCCATGTATAAAGAAAAAACTGACCAAAAAAACAAAGATAAAAAATACATAGATTTGATAGAACAAAAAAAACTTTTAAAAATCTTATTTCAAGAACTGTTCTTGTTTAAAATAATGTAAAAACTCATAAAAATATCACAGATACAAAAATAATTTATTTTGAAAAAAAAATAAATAATATATTTGAATTCAGTGTTTATTTATAAACTTTGCATGGTCTTCTATGTCAAATAATTAACAAATACATAACTGAAATAAGAATAACTTAAATGGAAAGATTAAAAAAATTAGACAGCATTTTTGAACATTTAAATTAAAGTACTGTTTCTAATCGAGCAATAAAGAAATGTTCAAAGCTTAAAAATACTGATACAGTCCAGACTCGATTACCCGCAGTTTCGATTATCCGAAAGTTTGTACTTCAGATATTCGAATCATGACTGTCACAATTTTTAATGTTTTTTTTATAATTTTCTTACTTTTAACATCAAATTCGAATTCTGCGACCCCATTTTAGTCAAATTGGTATGGTTGATTGCCTTAGAACTAATCTATGTACTTTTTCATTACTTGAACACCGCCATTTTAGCCGCCATCTTGGATTTAAAAAATGCTCATTAATCAAAAATAAGACTACGAAAAAAATAATATATAACGATTATCCGAAGTAAATTTTTTCCGAGGCCTTCGGATAAACGAGTCTGGACTGTATATAAAAAAAATACTGATGTATACTTTCGTCACTCCGACTTCAAGCCTTTCGACTTTTTGTGATAAGTCCTAATTTTAAATCAAAAGTTTTAATAAATTTTTAAGAACCGATTGTATCAAATTGCATTCCAAATAACTTTGAAATATTCACAAAATTTGGTTAAATTCCACTGAAACAAAAGCAAAAAAAAAGTAAATTAAATTTGAAGGCTACGTGGTTTATGCAAGATCCCTAACACAACTGTTATAATGTGTAAAACATTGTGTAATGCCTTGACCCGAGAAATAAAACTATCTAAGAAAAAAAATATCTATTCGAATTTTTTTTTTTCAAATCATATTTTTGGAGTTGCAATCTGATGGGAATACTGTAGATTGCAGACTGAATTTTCAAAAAGAAACATCTTTAGAATTAATGGAAATCAGCAATCTAAAAAAAGAATGTTGCATATTAAAGTTGAATTAAATTGAATTCGAAAAGGGACCATTCGATTCGGTACTTTTTCTATACAGCCGTGAAGTTTAAAAATTTATTTCAGCAATGTTATATAAAATTTTGTAAAGGAGACAAAAAGACTCAACTATAAACTGAATACCCAAAAACATTTTTAAATATTTAAACACAGATCTGAATTCTCTGGACATTTTGAAAACCTAGATATTTTTGCAGTCTTCTAGAGCATTATATTTTTGAACATGTTTTGAATCTAATATAAGTCAATTTGGGGTAACTTTTTTCAATTTGTTGCTTTTTCCTGTTTGGTTTCCAAAATACAAATTTAATACAAGAAATATTTTTACCGGGGGTCATACTTTGCCCATCTCTGTTAAAAATTCTCGAATACTTTATTGATTTCATTCGAATTATTTAAATTTGAATTTGAAAACAAAAAAAAATAATGATTGGGAAATGAGTACCTAATAGAACAAATTAATCATTTGTTTTGAAAATTTGTTTTTTCAGTCGTAAATTTACGGTACGACCCATTAGACCTGAAAGCGTTAAGAAAACAACTTTGGAGAGATTATTGATCTCATACATTACATTCAAATGTTCGAAAAATAGATTTTTTTCTGGCTTCAGTCAATTTACCAAAATTTTACCTCCCTCAACTCGGGTCACTAAGCCGCTGCTGCTGCACACCATCATGATTCTCTTCGCTAGAGTCCGACCGGTCCAAGTTGGCTAGTTTGGTGCGTGCGGCTAGCAAATCGTTCCATCCAGGGAGTAGACGACCTGTCAAACTCCATACAGTGAGAGCCTACTTCTCACCTTTTGGTACTTTGACATGTTTTGGTACCTTGACAAGTGAGAAGTGTCAATTTTGGTACTGATGAATTACCCTAATATCGCACAACTTGCTTTTCATTAGGGTAAAATGTCAATCATCAATCTTACCTATTTATGGAAATTAATTTTCTAAGTGGTTTTAAACTAATTTTTTTGTCATTTTCTTATTGACACAAACAGTAGAAATAAATTTAAAGGTTTTGGCTTGGGTTTTTGATGTTTTTATGTATTTTTTTAAGTCTGTTGCCGATCTGCTGACCTGACGATGCGTGGTCAGCTCAGTGCAGCACCAAATTGCTGCTGCGTAATATGCACACACTGTTCAGATTCCGCCGGAAGCCGCCCGGGGGTAGAACGGGCAAGAGATGTTTTGCATCCCGGAATGATGAAAACAGATCGACGAGCAACGGGTCAAGTTAATGCGACTGCTTAACAAATCCCGCGCCGGCTATGCTAATTCAAACGCCCGAAGAGGTCAAAGCCAAGTGGGAGAGGATTCGACAGGTGGCGAAAGTGCACGAGAAACGATTTATCGAAAACCGCGACCAGAGGAAGATTTCATTCTGGAAAGTTTGGTGGCAAAAGGGGCACGAGACTAAAACAGGCAGGAATAGTTCGAGACCCGCAGCCGTTCAGGGTAGGCAACAGTGCAAAACCACTGACGAGTGTGGCAAAACTTCATTTATTTATTTTGTAATATGTCTTTTGATCTCCTTCCGGATTCAGCCGGTGCTGGACCGTTTGCTCCATGGCAGCCGTGTCTAAAACAAATTAGCAGAACATCTTCCGGACACTGGAAGATTCGGCAGCACGATGACGTGGACGTCGGTCAGTTCCGTCCGGGTTTTGGGGAACTGATGGTCGATTTTTTCTGCAGATGTTGGACATCGTTCCGGGTACATTTTAGTTTCGTTATGCTTCTCAGCTTCTGGTTCGGGGACTGCGCCAAGCAATTTAAGTTTGGTTTTGAATTGATTCCGAGGAAAACGATTTTCGTAACTTATTGCTGCTGAAAACGCAAACATCATTCCCCGGCGAATATCCGGCGGCACACTTTCTTGATACAGCGATGGTCCGTGGTCTGGGCCCCGAGGGACCCGTGGAAATCGATTGGAGGTGATCACAGTGTCGTGATCGGAGCACACAGCAGCCTGGTTGCGCTTTTTGTTGATCTTCAACTGCCAATTCCGGAACAGCGTTTTTGTTACCGCAAGTGCCAACTCGATCAACTCCCTCGAGCCGAACTCGATGTACGCGAAGCCCTCCGGATGCCGTCGGCCGCGCCGTGTGTTCTGCTTGGATTTATGACACGGATGTTGGTTCCATTTTTGGAACTATACTGGAGGCAAATTTACATTTTATTAAAAGTTAAATGGTACTGCTCTCTTAACACCTACCTCACGGAAAACGAAAATTGTTCGTTGAACAATTTGGTAATTATCAATTTTTCAAACAAATCGGGAAAAATATTGTTCCCTTTTCGCTTCGTCTTTATCACTGTTTAGTGTTTATAAATAAAAGCCTACTGTTTATAAACAAACGTCGCCATATTGGAAATGATGTGCGGTAGGCTGAAATCCCCATCTGTCATCCCCCTGGTTCCATCCACCACCAAAAACGCAACTTTAGCCAAGCCATCGGAATCGCATCGTGACACACATATCCCACCGAGAGCAGCACAGACAAATTTCGAGAGCGAGAGAACACGCGAGAGAGCGAGAGCGAATGCGAATACATAAAGCGAAAAGTGCGTAATTTTTGTGGTTGTGTGAGAAATGCGTGAGCGCTCAGCGAATCCAACGAAACAAAGCAAGCCGAAGGGGAAACACGAATCTTTGAAGGGGAAGTCGTGAGTGCCTCGCGAGAACTCACCACAACCAACGCGCAACTTCGGCTCGGGTTCGGCTCATGTTGTGCGAATGCTCTTCTCACGAAGCATGCCGGAGGCCGGCATGGAGCGATCACGTGGGTTGGAGGGTGGCGGCGGGGTGGTGACGCGCAGGGAGAATTCGTTAGCGAAAGAAGCACAACAACAACAAGAAGGAGAGGAGAAGCAGAAAAAAAATTGCGTTGCGTTGGCCATATAACAGATAAAATTTGTGAAATTTCAATGACTTGAGAAATTTTTCGACGCCAACTCGCGGAGAAATAATGCAAGCGAATCACCCCAAGCGGGAGAAAGGTGAAAACAACAAGCCGTGCGTTTGCAAAAGACGAGAAGAAAAAGAAAACGGGAATAGAAATAAATAAAACAAAAACAGAGGCAAAACTATACAGTAAATACGCACAGTTGCGCAGAAAACTAAAGTAGAGCGCGCGAGCGCAAAGTGATGTACATAAAAGCGCAATAAAAATATATCAAAAAGATAGCAAGAAAGCAAAAAGAGAAGGAAAGACATAAATTAATCAAGCCAAATTAGCAAGTTTTTTCCTCCTCAACTTGTTGCAGCAGCATTTTTCGGCGAATGCGCGATTGCTGCGATGGCCACATGGCCGACTGTTGTGCTGGTGCACGTGTGGAGAAAGCTGCAATCAATCCGCCGCAAGAAACCGACTTTTAAGTGAAGCGTTTATCACCATTTTACAAGACGGGTAAAACAAGTGCGGCGAGCAAAGGAGGAAAAAAAGAGTAATAAATGCTGATAAGTGATGGTACCGTTTTCCAGTTGGGAGAGAGGCTATTTTTTGCTGTAAGATTTGACGATTTGATTAACGTTGGATTTAGGTGTAATTTCTATGGAATTTGGTACACCATACTGACAAATTGATAAATCTGTTACAAATATTTTTTGTACAAAATTTATAACTGTTTTACAGTATTGACTGGCTTAACATTTTAGTCGATTCCGTAAGTAATTGTTGGCTGAAGTATGAACCAAATATTTTATGTAGTATTTTTGTCGTATTCTTGCTTTATAGTCCTTATTTCTTCAAGGCATCAAAATCGGTGCAAGTTTGATGATCGGTATCATGTATATAAAGCCAAAACATATAATTTTCATTCATTTATATAAAATTTTGAACAGAATAGAGTTATCTACGGTCGCATGTATCGCGTGTACGTACACGAAAAAGATTGAGGTTAAATTTTGTACCCGCCAGCAAAACAAATGGCATGCTAGTGTGCGTGTGATCGGGCTTAGATAGCTCTATTGCCTTCCTTTATCGGATGGGGCTTTAATTCTGCTTTCAAAATTATCTTTTTATTAAGAGCGAGTCCACGAAATTTTCAGGGAGTGTTTGTACATATAAAACTAGCATCTGGCCAAAATATGAGCACTCTAGGTCAACGGGATGTTTGGCAAATCGGGACACAAAGTTTTATGATTCAAAAACGTCAAAAATATTTAAAAAGCTGTAACTTGGGCAAACCTTAGCAAAATCCCTAAATTCCTAATGGGCTTTGAAAATTCAAAAAAATGCGAATTTTCAAACTCAAATAAAAAAGACACATTACTTTTAGTGAATATTTTCGCTGTAAATTTTTGCTCGGGGGACCCCTTAGATCCCATTTTCTGGTGATAATTTTATCATATTCGTGTTTCTGAGACAATTTCACAATAGAAACATGCATAAAAATGTTAATTTTCATCCATTTAAACCCTTTAAAAAATAAAGTTTAAAAAATCTTCTATTCACATTTATTAAAAATCAAGTTCGTTCCCAAAGATACTAGATGACACCACAGAAATCAGCTTTTTTAACTTTAATTTTTTTTAATTGATGAAATGGATGAAAATAAACATTTTATGCATGGTTCGAAAAACAGTGTCTCTTATGTTAAAAAAAATCCACGGAATCCATTGGTATGAGTTTATCCACCGCACAAAACGGTCCATTTTGCCTCAATTCCTCATTTTTCAAAAAAAATATCTTGAAAATCACTCTGTATTTAGAAAGGAGCTTCATGGGAAAACGTCTCAGAAATCAAGTAAAAATAACCACTTGCATATTAAAAATCATCTATTCAACCCAAATTCCGCTTCAAAAGCATTTTTGGACGTTTTCAAATATTAGGTCAGTTTTTTTAAATCTGAAAATATGTTTATCAGAAAGATTAGACAATTTTACATAAGAATAACTATTTCTACTTGATAGTTTAAGACATTCAAAACAAAAAAAAAGAAACTGGTCACATTATCTCAAGATAGGGGAACAGCATCTAACTCCATCGTGCCTCTAGTGTTGTCATATCAGCACTTTAACGTTCAATTACAGCTCACAAAAAGCGTGTTCAACTGAAATCGAGTGATAAATAGATCAATAGGAAGTGAGCAAGCAACTTTCTATCAACAGATTTTCAAAATAAGTTGTATAAATAGTGAAAATCAACTAATTGTACGGAGTTAGAAGAGAGTGCTTAACCTTCCAAACAAACACAAATTTCCCTTATTCGTTCTTAAGTGAAATTGTTCAACTTTATTGAATTCGAAGTTTTGATAAGTAGTTAATAAAATATACAAAATATGTACCGATGTTATTTTAATGGCCAGAAATAGACTCAAATAGCATCATATTATACACCTTTGGAAAGGTAAATGGAAGACCTTTCCTATGGAATTTAATTTCTTGAAGATCTGACAACCCTATCTCAAGTAAAGTGATATTTGTATGATTTTTATGATGGATCTGACTTATCTGAAAATTTCTATACGGGCAGATCTGGCAACCTTGCTCTAATTTATGGTCACTTAGGTGATATTTATGTACCGTAAACCGGGGTGACTTTGATAGGATTTCAATTTGTTTTTAGAATATTTTCCAACAGGTAAGGTTTTTCTCAAGATTATGATTTTTAAAACATGTACTGGGGTAGGCCACACAAAGTCCATGCACTATTTCGAAAAAAAAGTTTTTTCAATAATGTTTAGAAAAATAGTTGCGTTAAAAATTCTTAGTTATAATTCCGGGGTGACTTTGATAGTCATAGTTTTTCTTGTTAAAATCATATTTATGATGTTCAACCTTTATTTGTACGCTAAATTTACCATCATTAAGTTAGCTAATATAGTTCTTAAGAAAAAAATTATGTTTATATATTGTTAACTAAGTGTATAAGCTTTTAGCAAAATACAAATAAATTTTAGATAAAATTGTTGAAAAGTAGGAATAAAAAAATAAATTAATAAAAATAAATAAATTATCGATTTATATTGCATTTTATACTGAATTCGAAGCACGAATCACAAATTTTCACATTTTACATGGAATTTGTTCAACGGAAATTGCCTGCAAATTTGAAGATGTTTTTTAATTGTGTTTCAAAAAACACAATTTATTTATTATTTACAAACTTTTTAAACCTTCTCCTCGTGGAAAATTGTCCAAAGAATCCGAAAATGCATTCCGTTTTCCGATTAAAAATAATGTTCATTGAGAAAATCATGACACTTTGAGAATTTTAAAATAATGACTTTCATCAACATTTGCTTAACTACAGTTACCTAGCTTTTTAAACTTGTCAAAATTTTATGAAAAGTTCTTCTTGAGGTACTTTGAACACTTCTCTACCACGGTCGGTATGTTTCCAAACCATTCCTTACGTATTTTAATTGTACTCTTCATTTTGCGCAAACCTATCAAAGTCGCCCCGTTTGACGGTACTTTTGGAATGGATCTTAATTGGACTAGGTAGGTTTCATATTGAAATCCGAGTTTGCTGCGCACTTTGTAATGATAAAATTATCTTCAGATAATTGGATCAAAGTGGTCACAAGAGCAAAAATGTACACCTGACAAATTTACGTAAAGAAAAATTGTCTTATTTACATGTTTGACTGCCTTATCGAAACTGTTGTCATTCTCTAGTGGTAGTAACAGATGATCTCTAAAAGCTCCAGGTCGATTTTTTTTTTATCAAAATTGCCAATAACTCCCTTTAGATTAATCCGATTGGGATGCATCAAACTTTATTTTGTTAAATTTTTTAAGTCCTTTCAGCTGCATTTTGAATTTGGAAATTTTATTTAATTTTGCCTGAGTTACAGACCTTTTATGATTTTTAGGGTTTTAAACCTCAAACTTTGTGCCCCGATTTGCCCCACTTAGCATTGACCTAGAGTGCCAATTTTCTACCAAGATTCTAGTTAATATGTCCAAACAACCCCTGGAAATTTCAGAAATATTGGTGAGGTATTAACGACGCTCCTAACAAAAGGGTATGCCCTAATCGTGGACTTGCTCATAAATATTTTTGGATCTTAAATGTGATCCATTTTGCTAAGCGATTTACAACAAAATATAAATATTTAAAAACTAAAAATAATCACAGGCGTTGGCACCCTTACTACACATTACAAAAAATGCACTTTTAGAAGTCTTTCCACAAATTCAGAACATTCATACACTTTTGTTAAAGTTTTAAATTTGTATGTCATTTTTTTGTTGAAATTCTTGGTCTAGATTTTTTTCTCCAATTTGTGGATTTCAGGGCTTTGATCATTTTTTTTCCATATATTTCGCCAATTTTCAAATTGACAGTAAGAATTCAAAACTCAAATCAAATTAACAAAATTGACAAAAAAATCCTTGCTGTGATGCCCTCAGGCCACAAACCGCGCGCGACATTTATGTTGAACCCTTAGTGACAGGACCCCCTTTCGCGCGCTTTCCAGCATCCTAATCGAGGCCAATCAAGCTGATCTCAGCATGCTTTCCGAGACACTCAGTTTTCCCCTGCAGAGTTAAAAACCCGCAACAGCAGCACCAGACACTCATAGTCCATTAAGATTCGATCGATATGCAAATTTTGCCTAGAGCTGCCGAATTTCTCCTTTCTCTCTCGAAAGAGTTGTTGCCAAATATATGAAGAAACTCTCCAGCGGGATGCAATCAACGCAACGGTTTTGAATTAGTTACTTCCAGAAATGTTCGATTTAAAGGGAAAGCAGGTCAGAAGCCAGCGCAGAGTGATTGAGTGCGAAAATTTGCATTTCTGCGCAGGACCTTTAAACCTGGTCGCGATTTGCATAAAATTGCGCAAAACTGTTACACTTTAATTGGCAATTGCTTGATGGAAAAGGGTTGTTCAGCATATTTGCATACGGGATTTAAATTGATTTATGCGCATCCCGGATCGATCGGGTCGCCCTGGGAACCGTTTCCCAGCTGCGAAGATCCGCATCTTAAGGATATGCAAATTATGCCAAACCGTTGCAAGATGACTGCATCTGGAGGAGAAAGTTGGCGCGCGAAGGAATCGTCCGCGAAGGGGTTCCGGCTTTTAAAGGGACATTTGCATAAATCTGCGCCAGCCAAGCAAGGGCTTACGAAATTCGACACACGACCGACGCCCAGAGATAACGGTTGTTACCTTAAGGTCTGTCGATTAATCTTGACGCGCAGACGCGGATTGGGAAATGCATACCGCGCGCGCGAATTAGCATATTCATCGGTCGAAGGTTTGGAAATGCCAAACGGTGAATTTACGACCCCTGGAACGGGTCGAGGAGAAAAGGGCGAACCGGCTCTGCGGAATTTTTGGGCAAATTTAAAGGGACAAGCGCATTTTTTTTTTCGTTAACTTTGGTGATTTAAATCTTGCTAATGCAATTCTTCCTTGGAAGTTGTTGCATTTTTTATTGATTCAAAAATTTCAACTATTTTTAACTGACTTTTTTAGATTAAGTATCTCTGTAATAACGTAATTTTTTATTCCTGAACTGCAAAATCCATTTACAATCAAATGATTTTATTCAATTTGAACAAACCCGAGCAGACGGAAATAACTTGGGAAGGTCAGTTTTTGATATTGTGAGAAGATCGAAATATGTTATTGGGATGATCGGATTAGTTGTTAAAATAACAAAAATCAATAACAAAGATTTGTACGAAAAATAACTTAAATTGTTATTATGTTGTTATTGCAATAACAAACCAATAACACAGAAGGAATCATCGAGGAATAACAAGATTTGTTATTTTGTGCGGAGAGGTGGAGCAGCATAATAACAAAAAATGTTATTGAACTAGTATGTCTCCATAACAAAAAAAAGTTATTGTTTTGGGTTATTTGTAATTTGCAAATAAACCTGCAGTTGCCATAACTCCTCTGTACTAGTCAGGGCTGCAGAGTCGGGTACCTCCAAGCGACTTTGAATCCATACTTTAAAGACAACTCCGACTCTGGGTGCAGGATTTGACGTCAACGACGACTTCAGCTCTCCAAAAATACCCGACTTCAGAGATTCCGACTCCAAGTAAAAGTTGCTGAAAATTTGCTGAATCCGATGCAGTCTCCGAGGTCTCACTCCAGTTCGAGCTTCAACGTCAGCTCCGACTTCCTGGCTCTGTGAAAATAATAACAGTTTTTGTTATTCACACTTCAAAAATTCTCAATAAATAAATCAATGCCGTTAGGGAATATAACAAAATTTAAAAAAAAAATGAACTCTCAAAAGTTAATTTTATCGGATTAATTTTAACTTGAAACCCCATTTCATGGTGAAATAAATGACCCCGATGAAATTGGTCAAAATTATTTCATAGTCTTAGCCAATGTTAGTAAAATCCCTTAGGGGGTATATCAAATAATTAAAAAAATCAACTTCCAAAATTTCAACTTTTTAGAATAATTTTAACTTAAGGACCCCATTTCATGGCCAAAATAATGACCCTGACGAAATTGGTCAAAATTATCCCATAGTTCTAACCATTTTAAACAAAGTCCTTTAGGGGGTATATCAAATAATTAAAAAAATCAACTTCCAAAATTTCAACTTTTTAGAATAATTTTAG
Organism: Culex quinquefasciatus; assembly: GCF_015732765.1. Classification (NCBI taxonomy): domain Eukaryota; kingdom Metazoa; phylum Arthropoda; class Insecta; order Diptera; family Culicidae; genus Culex; species Culex quinquefasciatus. Next base: position 27,905,477 of record NC_051862.1, on the reverse strand, counting down.
CTAAGGACCCCATTTCATGGCCAAAATAATGACCCTGACGGAATTGGTCAAAATTATCCCATAGTTCTAACCATTTTAAACAAAGTCCTTTAGGGGGTATATCAAATAATTAAAAAAATCAACTTTCAAAATTTCAACTTTTTAGAATAATTTTAGCTTAAGGACCCCATTTCATGGTCAAAAAAATGACCCTGAAGGAATTGGTCAAAATTATCCCATAGTTCTAACCATTTTAAACAAAGTCCTTTAGGGGGTATATCAAATAATTGAAAAAATCAGCTTCCAAAATTTCAACTTTTTAGAATAATTTTAACTTAAGGACCCCATTTCATGGCCAAAATAATGACCCTGACGAAATTGGTCAAAATTATCCCATAGTTCTAACCATTTTAAACAAAGTCCTTTAGGGGGTATATCAAATAATTAAAAAAATCAACTTCCAAAATTTCAACTTTTAAGAATAATTTTAACTTAAGGACCCCATTTCATGGCCAAAATAATGACCCTGACGAAATTGGTCAAAATTATCCCATAGTTCTAACCATTTTAAACAAAGTCCTTTAGGGGGTATATCAAATAATTAAAAAAATCAACTTCCAAAATTTCAACTTTTTAAAATAATTTTAGCTTAAGGACCCCATTTCATGGCCAAAATAATGACCCCGACGAAATTAGACAAAATTATCCCAAAGATCTAAACATATTTAACAAAAGAAAAAATAATAACAGGTTGTGTTATGGACACTTAGAAACTTTTCCATTTGTGCGATTTATGGTTATTTTATTTCTAAGTCAGTATACCGAACGAATAACAAATTTTGTTAGTAGGAGAGTTTTTGAAATGTATAACATTTCCTATTATTAGCGTGTTATTAAACATTTTCAATATAATATCACTTCAATACCAAATTTTATTATTTTATCAGAAACTGTTATTATTTTTTCTTCTTGAAATTGAACTTCAGGATAAAAAAATAACACTTTTTGTTATTTTAACATGATTTGTTATTGAAATATTATTAATTTTGTTATTACCGTCTGCCCGGGTATCCCATAGTTCTAACCAATATTAGCAAAGTCCCTTAGGGGGTATATCAAATATTTAAAAAAATCAGCTTTCAAATTTTCAAATTTTTAGAATAATTTTAGCTTAAGGACCCCATTTCATGGCCAAAATAATGACCACGACGAAAATGGTCAAAATTATCCCATAGTTCTAGCCACTTTTAGCAAAGTCCTTTTGGGGGTACATCGAATAATTAAAAAAAAAACAACTTTTTAGAATAATTTTGACTTAAGGACCCCATTTCATGGCCAAAATAATGACCCTGACGAAATTGGTCAAAATTATCCCATAGTTCTAGCCAATTTTAGCAAAGTCCTTTAGGGGGTATATCAAATAATTTAAAAAAATCAACTTTCAAATTGTCAACTTTTTAGAATAATTTTAGCTTAAGGACCCCATTTCATGGTCCAAATAATGACCCCGACGAAAATGGTCAAAATTATACCAAAGATCTAAACATATTTAACAAAGGGAATAATAATAACAGATTGTATTATGAACACTTAAAAACATTTCCATTTGTGCGATTTACGGTAATTTTATTTCTAAGTCAGAATACTAAACGAATAACAAATCTTGTTATTTGGAGAGTTTTTGAAATGTATAACATTTCCTCTTATTAGCGTGTTATTAAACATTTTCAGTATAATATCACTTCAATACCAAATCTTGTTATTTTATCAGAATCTGTTATTATTTTTCCTTATTGAAGTTGAAGTTCAGGATAAAATAATAACACTTTTTGATATTTTAACAGGATTTGTTATTGAAATATTATTTATTTTGTTATTACCGTCTGCCCGGGTAATCACTAGCTCAAAAGAAACTATATAAGATTCGATATGATCAGCCTAGCATGCCCTTTCAAGCAGTGATCGATTTTGTATCAAATAAAACCCCACAGTGCATCGTGAAACAATGACCAAGCACCTCAAAACAAATATTTCGATAATCGTGCCCAAACCGCACACGTTGGCGCGATTGCAACTTTTGTCGTTGCTCGTGAAGTGATGCCTATCTCTTTGTCTCTTTTCCTAATACAGAACCCAACCAACCAATCCACACCATCAATTTGGCCTATCATGCACCTTTCCAAAACTCCAAGCCTCCAGGTGCAGCACCCTCCCTAGTCCAGCTTAGCGCACTTTCAAAGATTTCAACAACCACGCGGAGAAATCCCTCTGGCGGGTTTATCTCTCTCGCGCTGACCACATTTCGGCATTTTCCGCGCCCTGGTAGATTCCCCTCGCGGTCAATAAATCAACATGTCAAAATGAAATGGCAAAAAACAGCCACTCTCTCCAATCAACGCTGGTTTGGCCCTTTGGCTGTCCTTTCCCCAAAACCGGCCGCCCGGACCTGACTCTTGGTCAACCTTTCCCGTGATGTGATCCGCTTTTCGGTGTGCCGCGATGTCCAGCGGCATCATGTTGTCAAAAAATGCAATCTCTCTCTAAAGGTGGAGAATGAAGAGGAGGAGGGAGTGACATTTTGCCCTTTATTTTGGCCCGCGTCCAGAAATGGCCACACCGCAGGGTTGCAAGGGTTGGGCGGCATGTTTTCGGGTGGTGACGCGGCACGTTGCAGTCAGAGTCGCCGAGGGCCACGAAACCAGTTTTTGGCTTAGCGGGATTTTCAACAAGGCCCTTGCTAACACACGCCAATTTTTCCGTCAGATCTTTCACTTTGCACGCGCGAGCAAGCTGTTGAGATGGTGACTCCTTGGGAAGATGAGCGGTGCTTAAACATGTAGATTTTCTTAATTTTCAAGTTTGCAAGCCAAAAAAGTTGGAAATGCAACTTCAACCAGCTGTATCTCGACAAAAACTCAACCAATTTGCATGATTCTTGTTGCATTCAATCCGGAAGGTAGATCCAAAACAGATGCATCTAAACATGTTGAAAATGATTATAAACGCAAGGGAATGTACTCTAAATTGTTTCAGCTAATTGGACTTAAAATTACACTGATATTTAGATTTTTGTTGATAAATGTTGATGCTGGTGATGCAAAAAAAAAAGACATAAAATTAGGATTATTCAGAAATACCACTCTTAACCACTCTACTGCCCAAATTTGTATTCGCCGAAAAATATCAATTCAAACAAAGAAAGTAAAAATACTCGGCGATCAAAAATAGAGAAATATTTTTTTTTCGAAAATTTGTATTTTTCCCGTGTTTAGGAGGTCATTTGAGCAACTTTTGTTTTACGAAAAATTTTACTTCTCTTGTTTTATGTTTTTGTTGTTTCATTTTTAGTAATTTAATTAGCATTTATCTTGTTTAGTATATGTTTGTTTTTGGTAGTATTTGGCCTACTCTAATACCTCCTATCATTTTGCCTATCTAATTTTTTCATGTTTTTACAGTCACTTTTAAATTTTTTACATGTTTTTCACATGTTCTGGTATAAAATGGAACCATTATCATTTAAATTGTATATAAATGCGTAGAAGCATAGAAAAATTGCTGCATACTTCTTTTTACTTAAAACATAAGAAATGTTAGTAAAAACACTGCCAAAGTTGACCTAAAAAAATACATTTTTTAATACATTGGCAAAGTCACATAAAACAAGTAAAACTTCCAACCCATATATTTTCTAAAATTTTAAGAGTTCTTTCTTCCAATGCATTTTCATGCGTCTAAAGGCAGGGTTGGGTTGTAGAGGGTTAAAGTTGAGTTTCCAGAATAGGAATTAATTTTTTTTACAAAAGTTCTTCAATATGATAAAAAATCCATCTTGAAGTCATGGGTTTTTTTTAAACATGAAATTTTAAGAAAAGCAAATTGAACAAAAACATTTTTTTTATATAAGGCCGATGCAGATATTTAAAAAAGTTTTCATCCCTCGACTCTGGCCAAGGTTTAGGAAAGGGCAAAAACTTAAACTTGGATTTTTAAGGCAGAATTTCATTATTTCAATGAACTTTTTTTGGAAAAATGTAAGATTTGATGAAAAAAGTTAAGCTTTAAAAGTATTTTTTTCTGTACTCTACATCGAAAATCCACTAAAACACAAATGATTTTTCAAATAAAATCAAGCATGGTACAAATAATTCTAAACGCAGAGGAATGCATTTTAAATTAATTTCAAAAGTCTTTTGATTATTTTTGCCCCTGATTTTTTAAGCCAATTTTGAAGGGGAGGGCACATGAACAAAAACTTTGAAAAATATTTGCAACAGCCTAAGTATTTAAAAGGCAAAATTTTACATGAAAAGGAATCCAAATTTGCAGAGCTGAACAAATATCCTCTAATTTTATTATTTTAAGACTTTGCATATATATGCTGTGTGTGCCTAGAATACATTTTCCGAAAATGAGCAACTCAAAGTGTTGCTTGAGAATTCAGAATTCAGAAATAATTGGTTTTAGTTTTGGAGAAAAACAAATTATTAATGAATAGACTTTTCAATCTATGCGAAACACCCAAATTTTTCTTAATTTATGTTATACAATTCCGTTCAATTTCCAATCCATTTTCAATCTTTTTATATACTTTTCTCTTGTTTTTTTTTTTTTCATTTTTCCTTGGTGATATAAGGCCAGATCTACAATTGTTATCCATTTTGTTTTGACAATCACTTTTTTATTATTTTTAAGCTCTTTCGCAATAAAATGGAATCAGCTTTTAATATAACAAATAGCTAATAGTGCATAACTACATTAAAGTGGGGTCCAAAGTTGATGCTTTTTTTTTCTTTCCATAAAATAAATCGAGTTCATCACTTTCAAACTTGGTTCAATAATTGATTTTTTCAAATTTTCAATCAAAAAATACATTATAAATTAGAAATTCATTAGAAATTTCTAAGTGATAATATAGGTATTCGGTGTTCTCTCCCCGTGCCATACACAGAAAAAAAATGATGGTAATATTCATCAGGAAATGGTGACAGATTTTGTGGCAAAATAAATGATAAATTTAACTAAAACCGAAAAACTCATCATCTAGATTATTCGGCGGAATTCCGATTTCACTACTACACTTGCAGGTGTAAAGTCACACGTCAAAAAATGGCTTGTAACTTTTCGTAGAAGAACAATTTATATTAACAAAACGAAATAAATAAATTAAAGTCGTGCTAACATTAAAATCACAAAAAATCTTCAGCTGATTCGAGAAGTTCGGGAGTGATTTTCTTTTGCGTGTTTCTTTTGCGGGTGAAGAAAAAACATTTTTTGAGATTATTCCATCCCTGCCTCTGACAAATTTAGATATTAGAAGGAGAGGGGGTAATATGCACCCCCGGGGCAAAATGCACCACCTGCTTTTCTCGGTATTTGAAAGAATTCTTCGGGAAAAAAATCATAGAAATTAGAAGCTTATTAATGCTAAACCATGCTGGAAAAATTTGAGCTTCGTAGTATAAAATCAGCTTTAGTTATTTGCAAAATATTAAAATGTTGTGTTTTCATCTAACTTTCATTGAACTTTCATTATGAGTTTTGGACAATATAAAAAGCAATTATTGATATTGTAAGTTTTGAGGTACATAGTTTTAGCCATAATCTTCATTATTTTATAGACAGATGAGTCCAAAAACATCAAAAAATTCATTTTTAAGCAAATTTTCTACAAAAAGCGTAGTCGGGGCAAAATGCACCGCTGTGAAGCTCCTTTGTAAAAACAGCGGTGTCATCTAGCGGTGACTAGTGAAAACTACTTTTACACGGTGCATTTTGCCCCATGTTTTGGTGCATTTTGCCCCGTTGTTGTAGTGCATTTTGCCCCAATGTTGCGGTGCAAATTGCCCCGCATGGTTGTTTGAAATTAATTAGAAATGTTTTTAGAAATTTGACGTTTTCGAACAATTTTGAGGTTTTTTAAGACTTTTTTCACATAGATGACGAAGAATAATAGTTGGTTTAGAACATCGAACAAAATTCATCCACAGTAATGCTGTAATGGTTGAGAAATCACAGTTTTCTCTTAGGGGGTGCATATTACCCCCTCTCCCCCTACCAGATGTATTACTTGAAAATCGTTTCACAATAAAATGTTTGTTTTACTTAGTTTATTTACCTTAATAAAATTCTGATAAATATGACTAAAATAATAAAGGTAAAAATTATGCTGAATATCATCGGTAAAGTTATTTTCAAAATATCATTTTCAATTATAGTTTTATCAGCTCTTAGTAGAAATTTGTTCTAAGAAGCTGGAAATGCAGTCCAATTAAAACTCATTTCATAGAGTAAATTATAGCACTTTATAAATAAATAATAAAATGATCCTATTTTGTATCAATTTCGTATTTGATTTCAATTCAGTTCATTTCTTTAATATAAGCACTCGCAAAAAACATGTTACTATTTTTGAGATTTCGTAATTATAGTGAAGTTTTTTTCTGTTCTTTTTTTATACAAAACATTTTTTTTAGAAATCTCTCATTCAAACACCCAGCACCCGCGGTGCATTTGACCTGGGCTCCGCTGCTATAGGTGGTTGGCCATTTCTACAAACTCAACCGCTGCAACGTGGCCCAACACTTCACGACTATCGGGGCCCAACCACGCAGCCTCTCCATCTACAGCCTCGACTCACGGGAGGACCAGTTTGGTGGCCTCCGGCCGCCAACCAACCTCCACGATTATCGCGTTTCTTCTTTAGCTTTTTGCCCATTCTGCATTTATTTATCTTTTTCTCTACACACACACATTTCATTTCGCTAAAGGGCCCATCCACGTCCCGCGCCTTTCGTCCCAATGGTTTAGGGGTCGTCCTCAAACTATGTAATAAATTAAAGGTGACTTTATGCAACGGGTTTCTGAAATTTGAACAAATTACAAACATTTTTTTTTTTTTGCAAATGTTGTCCAAATAATTTATGGACGACCCTTCTAGATAGTTAATCCGCGGCACCAGCCATTTGCGCGGACAGTTTTGATGCGGACAGCCACGTCGCCGGAGTCCGACTTGTAACACCAAGCCAGCAGCAATTTTACGAGGGCAGGATGGGGAAGTGGGGCTGTGCTGCCAAAAAAAGCAAAACCTGGTGGTCACATCAAAACCCCCAAAAGGGCCTCCGGTGCACCGGCACAGAAAAGAAGGTTTACGATGCGGGTCGTGTAGCATTTTTAATTAGTTTCTTCCCCTGCCGGTTAGCAGAACTCTGATTTGGAAGGCACCCTCTGCAGTTTTGGCACCGATCTCCGTGGCCGGTGGTGGCGGCGGCGGTCGTGCGGGGAAAACATGGACCCCCGTTGGTCGTGGCGGCCCCTTTGGAACGGGTCTCTGCGTTGATTGTTGCATGCGACGGAGAGTGCTACATTTGCAAACAAAATTTAGATTTGGACTGAGATTACAAATCGAGTCTAAATGGTTAGGGCTGTAACTCTAACTTATTCTGGATGGGTTGATTTAGGTCCGTTAATGTAATGCAATTAAATTAGAAATCATGCTCAACCTTCGTCATTGTGTGCAATCTTGAAGGCAATAGAGCAAATAAATTTGATAAATGTTCGCAGAAGGTGTACCAATAAAAAAATTTGAAATAATTTAAATAAGTCATAAGGCTTCTGACCATTTCTGCTTAAATTTTTTTGGACCATTTAAAATGATTTGCCAATTCAATTAAATATCAAAAACATCATAGTTATGAAGATATCGGGAGACTCGTAAAAAATAAAAAAAAAGATGTAATATTTAAACTATATTTTACGAGACAAAAATCTCACTCTTAAAAGAATTGCACCCTTCATACGTAGGACTTACGGGTCCTTTAAATTCATCAAAACACTTTTTTTACAAAGCTAACGAATCCTTTCTGTTCAAATTTACTTACACACTCTAACAGCACACCTTTATTGGCAAGTACATCCGGGGCCACGAGTTGCATTTAAAATTTACGATGAATTTAAATTAGGTTAGTATGCAAAATAGTTCTGTTGCGCGCCTTTTTTTTTCGTTCGTTCCCCTGGCTCCTGTTCCAGCAAAACCCGGTGACGGTTGGTGCTCCTTGATCCCGGGCAAAAGACGTCCCGGCAACGAATACACAAACAGGAAAACCTGTGACAAGAAACGGTTGCATAAGACGGTTCGACGTTTGTTTTTTTTTCGGTTATTAAATTCAAAACAGCCGGTTATCCTTGGACCGGATACTGCATCATGTGTGCACCGGAGGTTTGTCCTCAAAAGGGAAAGGGTTGCAGTTGAGGACGGCGAAAAACTTGTAGATTGGCGCAGTTTTTTTTCTTTCCTGCTCTGGTGGTTGTTGATGTCTCCGGTCCCGGGTAGAGACACGTTTTTATAAGTTTGGGAATTTGAATAAATTATGCATATTTTTTTCGGGTACTGAAACCATGGAATTTTTAAAAGAACATACGGGGAACGGTGTTGGCAGATTGAAACATTTAAATGGAAGTAAAAAAGAGAATTGTGTATGTCTTAAAACGTCAAAATTTATTTCACGAATAATAAAATAACAAAATCTACAAAAAGATAACCTTGCCATACAATCATAAAAGTATGTTTTAAAAAATATCATAAAACGCATGAATTTTAAATAAAAATTCAAGAGAAATCAAATAATAGCTCAGAAGGAATTGAGAAAACATTTTTCTATCAAAAATTATGCAAAATATGTTGTGAAAATAATCAAGCTATGTGAGGGCCTTCCCTATGACCAAATAAGCTATTTTGTGTCATTGGTTCACCCATACAAGTCTCCATACAATTTTGGCAGCTGTCCATACAAAAATGGAATGCAAATATTCAAACAGCTGTAACTTTTGAGTGAATTTTCTGATCAATTTGGTGTCTTCGGCAAAGTTGTAGGTATTGTTGATGACTATTGAGAAAAAAAAGGAACACGGAAAAAAATTGCAGATTTTTAATCAACTTTTTTTTTCACAAAAACTCAATTTCCCAAAATATGTATATTTTGATTTTCGAGATTTCTTGATATGTTTTAGGGGACAAAAACCTGCAATTTTTGAGCCATTGTGAAACATGGTCAAAAAATCTGCCTCCGAGTTATGAATTTTTGAAAAAATAGTGATTTTTGGAAAAAAAAAATCGAAATTTTATGCATTAACAAATTTGACGTAATTTTTAATGTAAAATTGAATTTCCAATCGAAAAGTACATTACAGATTTTTTGATAAAGGGCCCTGTTTTCAAGATAAAGCCACCGAAAGTTTGATCTTAGCGAAATATTTGCAGTTTTTTTTATTTATAAAAATAGTGACCATGAGTGACCATCTCTGAAAATATTTTTTTTTAAGTTCAGAAAACTTGCTATAAAATTGTCTAGGAGACATTGAAGATTGGACCTCTGGTTGCTGAGATACAGCGGCTTAAACAAAAAGAAACACGAAAATTGAAGTTTTCTAAGTCTCACTCAAACAACCCACCATTTTCTAGTGTCGATATCTCAGCAACAAATGGTCCGATTTTCAATTTTAAAACATGAAACATTCGTGAAATTTTCCGATCTTTAAAATTTTTTTTTAAAAAAATCAAGACTAACATTTTAAATGGGCGTAATATTCAATGTTTGGCCCTTTTAAAATGTTAGTCTTGATTTATTTTTTTTAAATATTATTTTCGAAAAGATCGAAAAATTTCATGAATGTTTCATGTTTTAACATTGAAAATCGGACCATTTGTTGCTGATATATCGACATTAGAAAATGGTGGGCTGTTTGGGTGAGACTTAGAAAACATCAATTTTCGTGTTTCTTTTTGTTTAAGCCGCTGTATCTCAGCAACCAGAGGTCCAATCTTCAATGTCTCTTAGACAATTGTATAGAAAATTTTCTGAACTTTTCAAAAAAAAATGTTTTTAGAAATGGTCACAATTTTACATTGAAAAATTACGTCAAATTTGTTTATAATGAAATTTCTATTTTTTCCAAAAATCACTATTCTTTCAAAAATTCATAACTCGGCGGCAGATTTTTTGACCATGTTTCTTCATGGCTTAAAAGTTGCGGGTTTTTGTCCTCTAAAACATATCAAAAAATCTCGAAAATCAAAAAATACGTATTTTGGGAAATTGAGTTTTTGTGAAAAAATTTTAATCAAAAATCTGAATTTTTTCAGTGTACCAATTTTTTTCTCAATGGTCCTCAACAATACCTACAACTTTGCCGAAGACACCAAATTGATCAGAAAATTCACTCAAAAGTTACAGCTATTTGAATATGTACGTACCATTTTTGTATGGACAGCTGCCAAACTTGTATGGAGACTTGTATGGGTGAACCAATTACACAAAATAGCTTATTTGGTCATAGGGAAGGCCCCCACAAAGTTTCAGCCAAATCAAAAAATACAAATAAAATCAATTTCCAGTTTTGGTAGAGAATTGCTCATCTTTAGATGCATAGGGAGCAAAAATAAATCATGTTGATAAAAAAATGGAACCTTGTTTGAAAAAAGGGCCAAAGTTTTTTTCTCAATCCATTTTGATATTTTAAGACTCTTAAAGTTTTTTTTAATTTTCATTTTTATTTTTTTGAAAATTTTACAGAAAAAATAATTTTAAATTGAAAATTTGACCATTCGAAGAGAAATTGATAACATGATTTTCAGCTAAGGGCCTACATGAATAATATCAATTTAAAATAAATTCAAAAACGTCAAAAATAAATTTGAAAAAAATACCTTGAATTTACAAAACTTGATAATTCGATCACCGTGTGCTCTCTTGTTCTATGCTTAGTGCAAAAGGGCACACCGGCATCGAATTATAACTTGAAAATGTCAAATTTAAAATTCTATTTTTTGTTTAAAAAAAACCTTTTTTTATAAAATAACAGTCAATATTTTTCTAATTATTTAACCATTTCAGGCCTGATTAGTCATGAAACTATTGGCACTACGCCCCCCGGGGCATGGCCTTCCTCTAACGTGGGATTTCTGCTCCAGCGCCTCTGACGAGACAGGAGAAACCGGGACCGACGTTTTACTTCACCATCCGATAGAAGCTCAGTGGATAAGGCGGGAATCGAACCCGCGTCTCATAGCATCCTGATTAGTCATATATGACCCAAAAATCAAAATTTTCTAAAGTAGCCTATAATTTATGTATGGTCCTCAGGGTCATTTTCCCATCACTAACTAAAAAAATTTTTTTTTTAAATTCAGGCCTAAATGTTCAAAATTTTCTAAAGTAGCCTATAATTTATGTATGGTCCTCAGGGTCATTTTCCCATCACTAACTAAAAAATTTTTTTTAAAAATTCAGGCCTAAATATTTTTTTCTCATCATCACTTAGAATTTTGTTGAAGACAGCTAATCGACCCAAAAATTCCTTTTCAAGATACAGGTTTTCGATTATTTTAATACCAATTTTGCGTAGCCAACTTCTAAAACTGTATGAAAACCTGTACACTACGCATGTTCGCATAAATGTCCCATATCCATTTTAATCACTTTTGCGTTATTGGTGCAGTTTGGTTCAGAATCTTGTGCTCCCTAAAAAAAAAAAAAACAAAAATATTCATAAATTTGAACTAGAAATCTGGACGACGAAATTAATTTTTTTCGTGAAAACAAATCACGTACCCTTTTCTTATCATGCTGTTTTTGCGTATGGGACATTTATGCGAACATGGGCAGTATAGACGATCCAATAATGCAAAATGTCTTCGTTGGTGGAAGTTCCACCCAAATGAAAATTAAAATAAAAAAAAAAAACAAATGAAACCCATTTCCAATGTTTGTATCGAGTTGCTTTATTACAACTTTAATGTGACATTTTACTTAGTCTTTGACCATATTGATTTTCAAAACAATGATTATTTTGCTAAAATCTATTTTTTACATGCAAAGAAACTCTTTCTCTAATTTTAAATTGAAATGAAAAAAAAATGTAATAATCGATTTTGGAAATTGTTTCTAAACAATAAAACCCTTTGAGTTTTTAAAGAAGCCAAATGTAAGGAAAATTGCTAAGAATTCTGAAATCCAGTTAAAATTTAAATATTGCTGGATCCTTTTACCATAAGCCTTTAAAAATCCATGGAATCCTCATCCTTCACTATCCAACACGGCACTGCCAGAGGTAATTAAATCCAACTCATATGCAAATCAAGTTCTGCGCAAGCAAAATAATACCACGAAAACGAGAGGACCGAAAAAAAACTGCCCTTCCCCACAAAAAAATAGGCACAAAAGGATTCAACAGCCTGCAAGATGCGCAAATATCTATTAACGCATCATCTCAGCCCAAAAACTCGTCCTTTTTCGGGACGACATCACCGCCACCGATCTGCTTTCCCAGGACAACTTTCCCCCTGTTGCACGCAGCACTACAATTTGTGCAAGGAATAGCAAACCAGAGAAAAAGGGGTCCTTGAAGGAAATCGAAAAAAAAACTGGCACAGCGAAAGTGAAGTTGCACAAATGCGAACCCTTTCCCCCTGGTGGTTCTGCGTTGCATAAATTATCTCCGCAGAAGAATTCACTCGGCAAGGACACGTTATTCTGCGACAGAAAGAGCATCATCTGCGGAGATGGGCCTCCCGAAACTGGGCAATTTATTCAAATGAGTTTAATCGCATCCTCCTCTCGGGATGCTGCGCCGAAAGATGTGTGGGAATTTTCCCAGGATATTTAGAGCGAAATTTGTTTGGGTGATGAAAAAATTTGCATAAGAAATAGTTGCTGGTAAAATCGATCGAGGAAGCGAAAATTTCTCTCCGAATGTTTGATTTATAATGTTGAACGATCGTTAGAAAGGATATCATTTGAATCTTATGGTTTTTAGCACATTTCTAAGCGGAAAAGTATTGTGATTGTGATAAAAAAAATCATCCATGATTACCTTCAGTGTTGCGATCCTCACGCGGTCATGAGCGCTTTTTTTTCGCTCTTTCGTGAGGAGGAGCGCTGCGCGAGCTAGCTCACGTTTGCCTGCGCTCACGTTTGCTCCACGCTCGCGCTCGCGCTCATTTTGGAAATATCGCTGATCGTTTTACGTTTCTGATTGAGTTTTTTGCTTAAGGCGCAGCAGGATAGTGGAAAATTACTTAGTGAACTATTTTTTATATAGTAATTGGAATAGCTTATTTAACTATATTTTTTGAATAATATGTTGGATTCGCAAGGGTCAAATCATTTTGAAGACCTACAGTTGAGTTGAAAATATAAATATTTTCGAATTAATAAGCCTTATATTAATAAAACATTAAGGTAAACAGAGACTGGTGCTGGGGGAAGGGCGCCTAAACAAAAGGGCCTAAAAACATTAGAAAAACTAACTTAATCCACCTATGTGGTTGGAGCCTTCCTCACAACAATGGCTGTACACAAGTTTCATCTATTTTTTAGATCCGGCTTCCAAAAAGTACATCGATATCACTTAAGTGGCCATATCTCGAGACAGGGTTGCCAGATCTTCAATGTTTTGGACTCATTGGAAAGGTCTTTTGATAAGTTAACCAACAAAAGGTCGGATGATGGATCCGGACTTAGTTTACATACATTTAAGTGAGATCCGGCTTCAAAAAAGTACATCAATATCACTTAAGAGGCCATATCTCGAGACAGGGTTGCCAGATCTTCAATGTTTTGGACTCGTTGGGAAGGTCTTTTGATAACAAAACCAACGATGGGTCGGATGATGGACCCGGACATAGTTTACATACATTTAAGTGAGATCCGGATATATGTGAAAACACATTTTTATACATAACTTTTGAACTACTTATCGAAACTTCAATCTGTATAAAACTCGATCTATGGGACCCTAAACCAAGTCGAATGCAACAAGTTCGGGTCAAATCGGTTCAGCCAGTGCCGAGAAACATGAGCTAGTTTGTTGGTCACATACATACATACACACACACATACACACACACATACACACAGACATACACACAGACATTTGTTCAGTTTACGATTCTGAGTCGATATGTATACATGAAGGTGGGTCTACGGCGTTTTTATACGAAGTTCATTTTTAGAGCAGGATTATAGCCTTACCTCAGTGAGGAAGGCAAAAATACAAAACAATTCAAGAAGATTTATGCTCTGGTAAGTTCGACTCAATGTTATGTGCTTGGTTGTTTAAAATATAATATTTAAATTAATTTATGTACCTAACAGTTTTTGACTGCCTTTCGCGAGTGCGGGTCAGAATGAGCTACCAAAAAATCATTCAGTTTAATAAATCGTTAAGTGATTGGAAACGGCTGATCATTTTTAATAAAGTTAGACCTTCTCTTACTTATTCTAGAAAACTAGGTAGAATTTTCCAAATATTAGGGATGATTTTAACTCTTATAAAGCTTATTTTTGGTTTTTTTTAATACAATAAACACAATTTTATTATTTTTTTAAAACCACATATTCAGGGTATTCAAAAACACCCCAAAAGCAAAAATAAACTGGGTTATTGGACCTTTTTACAAACATAAATCTCAACATTCTAAAAACTTAAGATAAACATAATATCTCAATACATTAAATTGTTTGTACATATTAAGCAATACAATGTAATTGGTCAAATGTGGATTATTAAACAAACAGTGCATTTTTTCATGTGAATGATTTTTCCAAAATCATTTCATTACTCTCTTTTGTTTTTGCTGCCTGTGCTGAGTTCTAGTTCTTCGTGACTAACGCGCAGCTACTTCAACAGGGAAAAAAATCTACCTACTACTAACGTGAGCGCAAAACGCTCCGGTGAGCGCGAGCGAGCACGAGCTACCTGATAAAAACTCACGCTCCAGCTGGAGCGAGCACGCCTTCCGTGAGCTCTCGCTCATTTGCAACCCTGAACCTCTTATATTATTTTCGGAAATTGTCAAATGCTTTTAATGAAACAGGGTCCTTGTGTTATTTTTTGTTTTGTTTTATCTCGTTTATTATTTGATAAATTTTTCAATGTTAAATATCATTTGCATTAAATTATTGTAAGCTGTCTTTTACAAATTTATGAAATGGTGCACCAGAAAATGTTTTTAACTTTTAAGGCCGATGCAAATATTTTTCAAAGGGAGGGGGCGAAAAACACAAAAAATATAAAAATTGAAATAACAAGGCGTAGTCTTAACATTTTGATGCAAAAAGAGTTTTAAATTCATATTACACTAGTTCATTTGTTTTGTAATAAGACCGTTACAAATATTTTTCAAAGTTCATGCCCCCCTCCCCCTTCAAAATTGGTCTGAAAAATCAGGGGACAAAAAAATATTTTTCCAAAAAAACATCAAAATTTCCATGAAAATAGAAGTGTAATCAACTGAAAACAATCTAAAATGCATTTTTCTGCATTTATAATCATATTTAGAATGTTTGGCCTTGTTTAAAAGTGTTTTGCATTTTTATTAAATTCCAATGAACAGCACCACAAAAAATATTTTTCGCAAAAAATAATCTTCAATACTTAAATATTTTGGAAACTAATTATGGCAAAACAACTGGACAGGTGTATAATGCATTTTAAAACACGTTTTTCATTAAAATGTTGAAACTATGGCTCGTAATTTCAATTTTAAACTAACAAAAATTACCCCCCCCCCCCCTCGACTTTGGTCAGAGTCGAGGGACATTAACTTCAAAAAATATTTGCAGCGGCCTAATTAGTTTCCAAAAAATGTAATATTGGACGAAACCAAAAATTTAAGCAAAAAAAACAATCAGATGCATGTTAAAATTAACAAATCGGTTTTTATTACTAATTTGTTTGAACATCAATTAAGGCAGTCAAACTGTTTCTTTATCTAAGATTGATAAATAGAAATAAAAACTAAATTTCAAATTGTGGCTCCAACTTTCAACATTTTTCATCAATTAATCACAAAATGCTTAGAACAGTTCAGACTCTACAGCGGGATTAAAAGGAACAACTCGTCTTTTTGTATTCATAGTCCAGACTCGATTATCCAAAGCCTCGATTTTCCGAAGTTTCGATTATTCAAAGTTCGATTATCCGAAGGTTTGTATATCCCATCGCAGATTTATACGTACAAAGTTGTGTTTTACCGGCCTGAATGAGAATCTGTCTGAATCAAAATATTCTATCGGTGAAAATTGCGATTTTATTTTAAATTAAAGGTTTTTGATTTTTAGCACGGATTTTAAATTGATTCAATTATCCGAAATGAAATTTTTCCTAAGCTTTTGGATGCAACTATCAACAATTAAAAAAAAAATATCAATGAATTTATTAAAGTTATACAATGTATTAAAAATAATTCAAAATCAATTCTATAAGTAGTTTGAATAGATTGAATATATAATTTTTTGCCAATAATTATTATTTGAGTCATGATTTTTTGTTGCAATTTTTGGTGGAAAGGGGGAAAAACAAAACTTTCGTTGGTCTTATTACTTTAAAAAAACACTTTTTTAAATGTAGAGCATGTGAGTTGAGTTCTATAGATTTAATAAAGATTCGGCATATTTGTTATATTCAGCATATTAGAAGGAAAAAAAAATATGCGAAAATAATCTAATCTTCAATCAAAAATTTTGCCAACTCAACCTATTAGCATTCCAGTAAGATCGTTGCAAACTTCCCCATCAAACAATTTAAAATTCAAATCAGTCCAACCGTTCTGAATTTAGCCAACCATCAATTCTACGAATCCGCAAAACAACAACAAGCTCAACGCATGTGCTTCGGGGCTTCGCGAATCAAATTTGGTTGGTGCTTCGAAAAACAACCGTCATAGGCCTAGCCGCGAGAGATTCATAAGTTGCTGCCATCCAAAGAACAACCAACAACAACAACCATAGAGAATGTCCTTGAAAATTGGCAGCGCGAACGTGCGATTTTGCTTTGCTCACGCACACACACGCGAGGTTCGTCTCCATTTCCAAGTGATCGCGAGTTTTTTTTTGCTGTGATCGTGCTTCATTCGCAGTAGGCCTAAATGTGCTCATCCAAATGGCAGAATTCGCTCACTTAATGAAACCGTAATTTGAAAGTCATTTGAAATTTTCAAAAGATTACTTTTTCAATATTTTTAAGTTTAAATAAGCATTTAAAGTAAGAACATCATAAGAAAAACGCAAAAAAAATACTTTAAGTTTCAGGTTAAGCCCCACTTGACGGTACACGCACAAACAACGCGCTCACAGTCTTTAGAGCTCACGCTCTTCAACCGTCAAACGCGAAAAAAAGGTGCGTTGGATTCGCGCTCGGTTGCCGTTTTTGCGCGAATCAAGGTTGCGAAAAAATGGCGGATCGCGAATGTGTGCGTGGTTTGCGCTTACTTCTTTTTGTTTTTGTTGCTGCTGCTGGTCGCCGCTTACTTGATCATTCATGACTAATGGCGAACGGGGCTGGTTGGCAAACTTCTTGAATGGATGAGGCGATTTTGTGCGTGTGGCGTCGTTTGGAAGGGGCCTTCAGAGAGGTTACTGAGTTTTGTTTTTCGAATAAAATTGTAGATTATGCAACTTGTTGCAAAAAGAAGATTGTTCAGCACAAGTCGTGCATTTATCCAACTAGTCTCCAAGTTGAACGGAAACATAAATAGACACAAAAGTGGCTTTCAAATTCATCGATTATCCCAAGGATTATCCCCAATCCCGTTAAATAAAAAAAAACACGTTCAGTAATTTCCTACATCACCCTAGTGCGAAACCTTCTAGAACCGTAGAACAAACAAGCATGACAACATGTTCCTGATCATCGACACCATGTTCGGCAGCTTTGACCAGAAATGGCAAACACAAGCCGAACCCAAAACGATCGCGAAAATATTCTTTTGGCGGCTCGCGGCGATCGCGATCTCGTCGGCAAACGCACATTTTAGTACGCACTATAAAAAAAACTAATAAAGAAGAGAAGATGACGGAGGAAGCAAAGTATCAGAAGAATCTTTGGCAAGCTTTGGCGAACCGCCGTCCGGCCGTGTCCGGCTATTATTCGTTCAAGTTCGGTGGCAAAAGTCCTTGAATTCGCTCGGGATTCTTTGCGCTGACTTTTTGTTGTTTTCGCAGAGTGGTCGTTTTTTTTAAAGGTAGGTATCTGATACGCACATTTCCGCAAACCCATAAAATGACGGCTGCAAATGTGTGCGTTTGTGCGCGGTTGGGCAAAAAAGAGCCGCGATCATCGGCAACGTGCGAAAATGACCCTCAACAAGCGCGAGTTAGGATAGCTGGTATTTGATGGGGGTCTTGGATATCATGAACAAAGGTAGTGAATTTTCACGATTTCACGGACAGCGAAAAATTCGTGAAATTTTGAAATTTCCGTGAAATTCCGT
This sequence comes from Culex quinquefasciatus, assembly GCF_015732765.1. NCBI lineage: Eukaryota > Metazoa > Arthropoda > Insecta > Diptera > Culicidae > Culex > Culex quinquefasciatus. Next base: position 27,887,227 of record NC_051862.1, on the reverse strand, counting down.
AAAAACATATTTTTAAATGGGTCATCCTCCGCCAACTCACATGAAATTGGAAAAAGTTGCCCGACCCCTCTTGGTTTTCCATGACTTTATGCTTTAAGGGTTAATTTTGCTCCCTGATCATGAATCCGAGGTCCATTTTATTTTTTATTTTTTCCTGTTTTTCAGTGGTTTGTAACTCGGAACCGTTCAGTGATAGAGGTTTGATGTCAAAAGGATTTTTGTTTGAAATCGGACGCCCATTTTGATGGCGTACTCTAAATTCCGAAAAAAAGTATTTTTCATCAAAAAAAGTTGAATAGTTTTTAAAATGCTGCCATTTCTCGTTACTCAAATCAAGAGAACCAAAAATTTCATTCATTTCATTTTCTAGAGTTTAACAATGATCTTCAAAGTTCTAGAACAGACAAAAACAAAGATAAGATAAGAGACAAAAAACATAAGAGGTCCTTCACTAGTTATCAGAATTTTACAATTTTTTTTTCAAAAATGTGTTGATATGAATTTCGGGTTGAACACATGAGCAATTCCAGATCAAATCAGGAATTTTTCTGATACTTTTGTACCCGACCCTCTCCGATTTCAATGAAACTTTGTAGACATGTTATCCTAGGCCTATATAAGTAATTTTTGTGTATATGGAGCCAATAGTACTCGAGAATAACATTTGAGAAGGGCGTAAGGTATTTAAATATTTTAGTATTTTGCAATTTAAAAATTACTGTATCTCGAAGCCGTTGCGTCGTATCAAAAAGTGGTCAAAGACAAACTTCTAGGAAATTGGACGGGCTTTCTGAAAAAAATACACTGGAACAAAAATACACGCCACATCTATGAGATTTTTTGATTTTTAAGTCTAAAACTTAAATTTGAAGGTAATGTCACGATTTTTTTTCGTTCAATTTTTTTGAGGAAATAGCCTAAAATGTTACTAAAAGAGTGACGAAAAATGCAGGATGGTATGTCTCTCCTAAAAAAATACAAAAATCATTTACTAAAACTATTTTTTTGAAAAGTGGTCTAAACGTCAAAATTTTTAAAAACCGGTAGTGGGAATCGATTCTCCAGACAATTTAACATAAAAGTCTCCGTATTGACGGAGCGGTTTTAAAAATAAAAATGTTGAAAAAACGGGATTTTTGGTGGTTTTTGACAATTTCTATATGACAGACTTGGTTTTTCAGTCTCGTAAATATTTTCAACGGAAAGCTCGTCCAATTTCCCATAAGTTTGCCTTTGACAGCATTTCAATTGAATGTAAGGGCTTACAGATATAAGCCAAATTACATTGCTTATAACTGAAAATAGAATATTTTTTTCAATGTGTGATAGTAAATTTGATTACGTAAATATAAAAACGATATAAATCAAAAAGCTGTCAAAGGCAAACTTATGGGAAATTGGACGAGCTTTCCGGTAAAAATATTTACGAGACTGAAAACCAAGTCTGTCATATAGAAAATGCCAAAAACCACCAAAAATCCCATTTTTTCAACATTTTTATTTTTAAAACCGCTGTATCTTCCCAAGGATTGGACATAGGACAATGGTCGATACGGAGATTTTTATGTAAAATTGTCTGGAAAATCGATTCCCACTACCGGTTTTTTTTAAATTTTGACGTTTAGACCACTTTTCAAAAAAACAGTTTTAGTAAATGATTTTTGTATTTTTTAGGGAGAGACATACCATCCTGCATTTTTCGTCAGTCTTTTGGTAACATCTTAGGGTATTTCCTCAAAAATTTTGAGCGAAAAAAAATCGTGACATCACCTTCAAATTTAACTTTTAAACTTAAAAATTGAAAATGACATAAAAGTGGCGTGTATTTTTGTTTCAGTGTATTTTTATCAGAAAGCCCGTCAATTTCCTACAAGTTTGTCTTTGACCACTTTTGATACGATGCAACGGCTTCGAGATACAGTAATTTTTAAATTGCAAAATACTAAAATATTTAAATACCTTACGCCCTTCTCAAATGTTATTCTCGAGTACTATTGGCTCCATATACACAAAAATTACTTATATAGGCCTAGGATAACATGTCTACAAAGTTTCTTTGAAATCGGATAGGGTCGGGTACAAAAGTACCAAAAAAAAAAACAAAAAAAAACAATTCAATTGCCTTTCAGGTATAATGTGGTTGAAGGAAGCAATCATAATATATAATTAAATATTTATAAAGAACTATTAGAAAGACCTTTTACTTTTTACTATCATTTTATTTTCAAGAAAGAAATAAATACATAAGTTTGATTTAAATTTGGTTTAAGCATGATACAATTAATTTGCTCCAAACAATATATTTAATTTTTAAAATTTTGAGTTTTTTGAGATTTTTTAGAGTCCAGTGAAATATTTACGAAAATTGATGTTTATTTTTTGCCATTTTGATTTTGCTGGAGATTATATTTTTGCTTCTTGATTTTTGAAGGGGTGATAATAATTTTTTAATCTTGTTTTAATTTGGAATAGAAAAAAATACTTGAAATAGAGTAAATAGACGCGAATTCTTTTAAACTTTATAAATCGTAACTATTGAAAAAAAAATGCACGCGCTTGTCCATTCATTCCATTTAATATATATTTTTTTATGATCATTATAAAAGATCAAGTTCAGTTTTACATGTTTTACTTAATATTATTGCATTAGCATGTTATGTTAAGTACAACTTACGTGTCTAAAAAAACGAAAATAAATGAAAACGTCTTCTGCGAGTTTCACATTAAAAACTGGCGAAGTAAGACTTTCAACGTTATTCTTCTCGTTCCATGAAATTTCCATAAAATTTGATGTTTTAGAAAAAAAACAATTTTGAACGTGAAAAATTACTAAGCCTGATCATGAGTTATGAACCTTGAGCTTGCAGATCACAAAGTATTATTGAACGGACGTAAGATTCCAGCGCATACAAATTCCCATGCAAAATTGTTACAATTAAAGAAAAGGTAGATTTTTTACATTTTTTTGAAAGATGTAAATTTTATCAATAGCTCAATGCTGATTTTTCGATACAAACACGCCTGAATACTTTTTCAGATCACATTTTTATATTGCAAAAAAAAAATATAATAAATTGACAAGCCAACATTTTACGATGAACTGGAGAATGAACTGTCAAGTAAAATACTTTCTGGCAAGATAGGCTGCGAAGTTAAATTTTCAAATAAAAAACAATTTTAAACCCTTTGTGAGTAAAAAGGGTCATTGACAAAATAAGTTTTGTCGTTGTGAACAATAGTATCAGCAGTTTAAGCTCAATTTATTACACTATAATTGCCAAAGTTGCACATGAGTTGCAAAAAAAAAAAACAAATAAAATGACACTTATTCATAGCTTTCGCTACAAAAAAAAACCAAACAGCAAAATATGAAATTTTGGTTAATTGAACCTTTTCAACAATACCTCTGGATATTTTTTTTTCTTAGTTTACATAAACTGAAATCACTGAAATATTTCAAATGCAAACTTTAGAAATCACTTTTCTTTTTCTTTTCGAATGCATCCTTCTGTCTAGCAAAGATAAATTTTCATTTTTATTAGCTCAACTTTGAAATAAAACCTCCTTTTAATGCACCTTTTTTTTCCTATTAGCACGTCCAGACAGGACGTCAAAGTGGTGCTGCCGTTAAGGGGTGGGCAGCAGGACGCTTATCTAAACAGCATTTTCCGCCCCGTTTTTGCACCCTTCTTCGATGGTCCGTTTTTTGTTGTCCCTGCCTGGTTTATTTTTGGGTGCATTTACGGTTATCCTGGTGCAGGCTAATGGTCTAAAAATCATTTCGTGAAAAAAGCGAACGAAAAAACTTTCAACGCAGATAAGAACCATTCGATTGGGAGTGAGTTTTGCTTTTTTTTTTAGATAAGAATCAGTCCTGGTAAAAAGGGGAATCAATTTTTAACCATCTGCAACACATTCATATTTTTTACACTCTGAGGGTGGTTGATGACCCCTTTTGGAAACACCTTTTCCACAATTTTTCATAAACCGCGCTGAGCAGCAAATTTAACGAACGTAAAAGGGGTGCTCGTTTTGGTCAATTTATGGGGCAGAAAATTGAAAAATGCTCACACATTTTGTGTGGTGCGGCGTTATCGAGGAAAATTCATACATGCTGAAGGCGAAAATTTTGGAAAACCAGCTTTGTTTTGCGGAAAAATGCTGCTGGTGTCGCGATAAAAATTCGATTTCGCTTTATTGGCTGTGAACTCGATGAAGTCGATCATGGTGAAATTGACTGATTTATGTGGGTTCGTTATTCCATTTCAGGTTGAGGATGTGTTTTGGCTTTAGATTTGAAATACAAAATAAAGTCGTAGGTATTAAGTATCCTTTTCTTAAAAATTTCTAACAATCTATAAAAACTTTTAAAAATTGAAGTAAGTTTGAGAGCTCTAAAAAAATAAACCTATTTACACATGTTCTTCTAGATGTTAACCAAAATTTTCCCAGGATCTCCAAGTCGGAAATCAGCTGGAAAACCAATTTTCGGCAAGCAGTCGCGAGCAATAAATCCTTAAGGCGCTGCTGCCAACCTTCCGTGGCAAACAACTGTGACCTGACTTAAGTCATAAAGGCGATTAACGAGCTCGACGAAAAGATGCCAGGAAAAAAAGCATGGATGTCAATTTTCGGGATAACAATTTTACACAGAATGGAACTTTACAGGAAAGAAAAAAAAATATGATGGCAACATGTGCACGATTAGTGTTAACTTTGTGCCCTACATAAACTGACTTAGGGCTAAACGAGCAACAAACGAAGAGGTGGAAGAAGATCGCGCGAGGTAGAGCAGAGCATCGAGCGGAGATGCCATCCGACAGATTGCGGGACACAGGATCTCCGCAGTCGTGGGAACGAGTCCTTTTCCAAAGTTTTGAAGGATTTCAGCTCGGAGATAATGAAGATAGGCGTTGAAATGGGATGAAAAGATGTTTTCTCAGTGCAAAAGTTTGAGGTTATTAGCGCGGAAGAATGGGTTTCTTTGGATGGGTACGCCCTCGTCGGGGTTGATGATGTTTTTTGACGACTTTTGATGTTTGACTGGTGGAAAGAAGGAATGATGGCAATTAAGTCAGATGTCACAGCGAGCTTTCATTGGTGAAGGTTTAGCTGAATTGCGATGTTATTTTACTTCTTGAAACTAGCTTTTCAATTATCATTATTGATTTTATGTCATAATTGAAAACCATCTCATCTTCAACTTTACAATGACTCATTAACATTTTGACATTTGATCACATAAAATGCACTTTAATATTGTAATCTAGTAGTAAATAGCATAATTGGAAGCTAACAAGTAGGTTTAAAAAAATACTATTGCTTTAGATTTATTTTATTTTGTTTTCAAATCATTCATTCAATTAATCAATTTCTCACTGTTAACCCTCTAAGTCAAAATTCTTTTTCGTTTTTTTTTTTTATTTTTCCCGGGTTCAGGAGACCATTTTAAACAACTTTTGTTCTATGAAAAGCATTACTTCTCTTGTTTCTGTTTGTGTCTGATAGTATTTGGTTTGTTCTACCACCTTCATCATTATTGTTTGCCTTTTCTAGTTTTTTTTCAAGTTTCAAAGACACCTTTCCTTTTGTTAGCTGGGTAATTCTCCGCCAACTCACACAGCAGTTGCCCCGACCCCTCTTCAATTTGCGTGAAACTTTGTCCTAAGGGGTAACTTTTGTCCCTGATCACGAAACCGAGGTCCGTTTTTTGATATCTCGTGACGGAGGGGCGGTACGACCCCTTCCATTTTTGAACATGCGAAAAAAGAGGTGTTTTTCAACAATTTGCAGCCTGAAACGGTGATGAGATAGAAATTTGGTGTCAAAGGGACTTTTGTGTAAAATTAGACGCCCGATTTGATGGCGGACTCAGAATTCCGAATAAACGTATTTTTCATCGAAAAAAACACTAAAAAAGTTTTAAAAATTCTCTTATTTTCCGTTACTTGACGGTAAAAAATTTTGGAACATGTCATTTTATGGGAAATTTAATGTACTTTTCGAATCTACATTGTCCCAGAAGGGTCATTTTTTCATTTAGAACAAAATTTTTCATTTTAAAATTTCGTGTTTTTTCTAATTTTGCAGGGTTATTTTTTAGAGTGTAACAATGTTCTACAAAGCTGTAGAGCAGACAATTACAAAAATTTTGATATACAGACATAAGGGGTTTGCTTGTAAACATCACGAGTTATCGCGATTTTACGAAAAAAAGTTTTGAAAAAGTTGGTCGTCATCGATCATGGCCATTCATGGGGTCTAGCTCATTTCCCCGAATGACATTTCCCCGAATGCCATTTCCCCGAAAATCATTTCCCCTAATTGGCCACATCCCCGAATACCACTTCCCCTAATCAGCCACATCCCCGAATGCCATTTCCCCGAATATCATTTCCCCTAATCGGCTATATCCCCGAATGCCATTTCCCCTAATCGGCCATTTCCCCGAATGCCGTTTCCCCGAAATGACACTTACGCCAATTGCCGTTTATTTAAATTTAAAATTACTCGAATTTGCATATCCCCTAATCATCATTTTCGCTAAAGCCTTTTTCCATGACTAACAGTTATTTTCTTTCTCAATTTTACCGAACAAACAGCTTTTTCGGGTATGCTGATGATCTCACTGTTGATTAAATGTTGTAAATTGGGTAGTAAAGCCCTTTGTCAATTTTTATGAACAACGGTAAAAAACACGATTGAAAACCATTTCTGATAACTTTTTTTTATTCATTTTTATGCAAAAAAAAAGTTTTTGACAAGACAACATTTTTCCGATGGATCAACTATGCCCCCCCTGGATCGAGCTGTCAAGTAGGAGCTTTTCTGCCAAGAAGGGCCGTGAAGTGAATTTTTAGAAATTGAATTAAAAATCCCTTTTAAATCCTTTGCGGTCGTACAAAGGGTCATTGTACTTAGTAAAGCTTATTTTCTTGTGAACAATAATATCACAAATTTTAGCTTAATTTTAGGACCCAATTACTAGATTTTTGTTGTTCAATTAACATTTGTATTCAACCGCATGATTAAATGTTGTTTTTGAGAAATTTGCAAGGAATTTTTTTTTTCGAATTTTGTTCAAGAACGCAAAAATCGAACAAATAGGTACATAAGGCTGGTATAAATTTTTGTTGATTATACTTTTCGCCAAATCCCAAACCAGCAATGCGAATAAAATGATCAGTGTGAACGGGGTTCTGTACTACGAAAATCGCACGGTTTGTTTTCTGAATCATAAAAAATAACAAAATTTCTATTGCATTATTATTATCATGTCTATAAGAAAAAGGTATTTGTTTTGAGAATGTATAAAAAATAGTCTGTAACAATATTCATTGTATTTGAATGAATAGTACCAAACCTTACAACACCCCTTCCCCCCTAAAATGCTACGTCTGTTCTGAGTGAAGCCAAAAAGAAAGTTGATCATTCAAGGCCAATACGAACCTTTCAAGAAATATTATATGTAGTTTGATGTGATAAAAATTGCCATCATTTTTTTCTTACACAGTCGACTCTCTGGTCTATCGATGAATTCTTCAGTCCCTGTTTGCTTTAAAAATCTCTTCCGGTTGTCAATAATTTCAGTTTTCATGGCTTGCATAGACATTTTCTTGGCGAAACGAAGCTTTAAAGGGTGTTTGACATTAGTTTGGTTTTGTTTGATGGACGTTGCCATGATTCTCTCCCATAGCTGGGTATCAAGAAAAAAATATTTTCAATCGAGTCTTCATTTTGCATCGTTCTGTAATCTGATGATTCTCTTCCTCGACGGTCCCTTGGATATTGACAAGCAGAGAGTCGACTGTAAAATGCTATTTCCCCGAACGCGGTCAAGCCGAAATGCCCGGTGCCCAGGCGCGCGCGCTCCGGGGCACCGGGCATTTCGGCTTGACCGCGTTCGGGGAAATGGCGTTCAGGAAATGACTATTCAGGGAAATGACTATTCAGGGATATGACTAATCGGGTAAATGGCATTCGGGATTGTGGCCCATTCGGGAAAATGGCATTCGGGAATGTGGACGATTAGGGGAAATGGGAAATTCGGGTAAATGGAATTCGGGGAAATGACTATTAGGGGAAGTGTCTTTTCGGGGAAGTGGCATTCGGGGAAATGTCCCTTCGGTAATATGGGTTTCGGGAAAATGTCATAGATTCCCATTCATGGTCACCCGCGACAGACACGGACGACGAAACAAAGAGAAACGCAAAAAGTAACTTTTTCAAAACTTTTTTTCGTAAAATCGCGATAACTCGTGATGTTCATAAGCAAACCCCTTATGTCTATATATCAAAATTTTTGTAATTGTCTGCTCTACAACTTTGTAGAACATTGTTACACTCTAAAAAATAACCCTGCAAAGTTACAAAAAAACACGAAATTTTAAAATGAAAAATTTTGTTCTAAATGAAAAAATGACGCTTCTGGGACAATGTAGATTCGAAAAGTACATTAAATTTCCCATAAAATGACATGTTCCAAAATTTTTTACAGTCGAGTAACGGAAAATGGGAGAATTTTTAAAACTTTTTTAGTGTTTTATTTTCGATGAAAAATACGTTTATTCGGAATTCTGAGTACGCCATCAAATCGGGCGTCTAATTTTACACAAAAGCCCCTTTGACACCAAATTTCTATCTCATCACCGTTTCAGGCTGCAAATTGTTGAAAAACACCTCTTTTTTCGCATGTTCAAAAATGGAAGGGGTCGTACCGTCCCTCCGTCACGAGATATCAAAAAACGGACCTCGGTTTCGTGATCAGGGACAAAAGTTACCCCTTAGGACAAAGTTTCACGCAAATCGAAGAGGGGTCGGGGCAACTTTTCCCGATTTCGTGTGAGTTGGTAGAGAATTACCCAGCTTATTTTTTCACATTTTTTTACTATATAATGAATTATATCATATCATATCATCTAAATTTTAAAAAATGCGTAGAGTATGTATGGGACGTAACAAAATTTACTGTATACATACACTGAAATTCCAATGTTTTGACACCAACTGTTGTCAAACGAACGGGGTCACTTTTAAGTTTGACACCTCTTTTACACGGAATTTACACACACTAACAAACGTTCGTTTTTGTAGTGTGCGTGAGCGCCGTGTAACAAGTGACAGTTCGTTACTTTTAGTTTGACTTTGACCAACCAACGGGGTACAAACTAAAAAAGTGTCAAACGAAAAAGTGACCAACCACCGGGGGTTGAGTGTACACTGAAACCCCAATGTTTTGACACCAACTCGACGCTGCCGTGCTGTCTTGTCGTAGGTCGCTTTTTGACGTTCCGAGAAAAACGCGTTTTAATGTTTGATCTTGAATAAGAGCACCCAATGCAAACAATAACAAACACGTTTTGTTTTGTTGACCATTCGAGTTATAATTGAGTCTTAAAATTTAGCATTGTTGTTCACAACAACTAAGCTTATTTTTTTGAGTACAATGACCCTTTGTAATCGTACGCAAAGGACTTAAAATTGATTTTTAAATCAATTTTAAAAGTTAACAGAAAAGGTCATACTTTAAAGCTCGTTCCTAGGGGACCATAGTTGATCCATCGCAAAATTGTTGTCTTGTCAATTTATTTTTTTTTTGCATTTAGATGAAAAAAAGTGATCAGAAATGGTTTTTAATCATGTTTATTACCGTTGTACATAAAAAATTTACATAGGGCTTAAGAACCCTATGAAAATGTTTACGGTAAACTAGCTCGAACCTGAGTCAAACGCGTTCTGACCTGAAATCCCTTTGGCCAATTGTCACACTTACATTAATTTTCAGGCTGTGTAAAGATAGCACGACAAAATTGAAACTTCTTTCATATGAAGAGTGCCATCAATGCACGGAGTTTTTTCGGTTTTCATTGAATTTTTAATTTATTTTGAATATCTCAGGATTGAAATTGAATTTTGGGGACAAAATGGCGTTCTCAACTCAATTTGGCCAAAAATCGACGTACGACAAGTTAGCCCGACGGCGACGAACTGTTGTCAAACGAACGGGGTCACTTTTAAGTTTGGCACCCCTTTTACACGAAGTTCACACACATTACTAAACGTTTTTGTTTATAGTGTGCGTGAGCGCCGTGTAAAAAGTGACAGTTCGTCACTTTTTAGTTTGACTTTGACAATCAAACGGAGTAGGGGAAATATACCGATTTTAATCACTCTAAACCGTTCGACCAATTCTCATCACTTTTGCCGTTTTCCGCAAATAAATTAACATTCTCAGATGTAGGCTGAAAAAGGTTTAGTTACCCTATATACTAAAAAGTGACAGAGAAAAATACTTTCAGAAAGTGTGAACAGGGCTCATTAAATTGTTTTGTTTTTCTTTTTGGAAATTGAACTTAACAATTGACTTTAGGTCGGAAACAGTCAATTTCAATGAAAAAATTCAAAAGTTGTTCAATTGCACAATGTAATGCGCATTTATTTTTAATATGAAAATATTCTTTTGAGTTTATTAAAACCGATCGAAACTACAGTATTAATAGGGGCTGCAGTTTTTTGAACACTTTGAAGCTGAAAATTGATGTTGGAATTTTGTGGCCCTATAGATGTGCGTACTGGTCAAAACCATCTGTACAATCATTTCTGGTGATTTTACCTGCAAATACATTCTACAACAAAGGAACTTCCGTCAGTTTCGGCTAACTTTGTACGCCGCTCGAAATGATACAGCTTATATAAGTAGGATATAGCACCTTCCTAATTAAACTCCAATATTGACTCGGTATTTTGACACTTTCTCAACTCTTCCTTTCACAAAAGTGCCCAGCTAGACCAATGAAGGATATCCCTCCTAACCAAACAGACAAACACCAATCCATCCTGCAGGATGGAACCTCTTTTCCCTTTCATCCTTCAAATTAAGAGTTGGGACTGTCCATAAATTTACCTGATGTTCCCCGACGACCTGTTGCGCGTAATGGAAGCAAAGACCGGACGTTACGCCGAAAAGGTGTTGTGCTGTGCCATGTGGCCACTGCTCGACGCAATCCTTTAGACTTTGTCCGTTCCGAAAAGTGGGATGGTAAATGGACGAAGAATTGCTTTCGTTTCGCTTCTTTGTTTGTTAATTTGAAGAAAACCCCAGAAGGTGAGGTTTTTGAGAAGGCAAAATATGACCGTGCTGTGAAAGGAAAGGGAAATGAAAAGGATTGTTGAGAGTGGGTTCCATTTCTTCTGTTGGTCAGGAAGCTCGGAAATTGAAAGCATCAACAGAGTGATTTCACTCCTTTTTTTCCTCCCTGGACATATGCTAATAATTCAAACACAATTTCCGGTTTAAAGTGGCGTAAAAGGTGGCAAATAGAGACCATAAGTACGTGGAAAAAATGTATTGTATTACGAAACAGTTAAAAATTGCTTTCAAAATATCAAAATTTGGTTGAGCTAGTCATTTCATTAAGATAGTTGATATCACTTTTCGCAAACTGAATTTTAGGATCAAAATGTAAAAAACATATAAGATTAGGCATATTTCCCTAAAAAATTAGAGAACCTAGATTTTATCTGAGAACTAGAGAACCTAGAGCTTATTAGAGAACGGACAGCTCAAATAAAAAGAACCAATCGAAGTACGAGAACTGTCAAACGGAAGTACCAATCGAGCAAAGTCTATTGTCTTTTGCTCGATTGGTACCTCCGTTTGACAGTTTTCGTGCCTCGATTGGTACTTTTGATTTGAGTTGTCCGTTCTCTAATAAACTCTAGGTTCTCTACTAAAAATATATATTCAAGAAAAATATTGTGTTCACCCTTCTATAAAATTAATGACCTAATCGCACCTTGCCAATTCATCATGCCATTTCACTTCATCATCTGTCGAAACCACGAATATAAAAAACACATGAGGGCGTATTATATCCGAGGGTCCAAAACGATACGCGGTGTGAAAGTTTGGCCCCGTCAGCGATATTTTTGTTATTATTGTTATTCGAGGTTGTTTGTTACGATTTCGCTGATGCCGCACGTCGACCAGAAAGGTGATTAATTCTTTAAGAAAAAAGCCCTTTCGCTGACATGAGGGCGAAAAGGTGGTATCCGTTTCAACTCTCTTGAAACCAAATATGTTTTTGGTCGTTTTTTCACGTTCAATCCTTCCCCCCACGCACACGCTCCGGAATGGCTTTCGATTATCGCGATGAAAAAATAAAAGATGAAAAAAAAAACCTAAATATCAGCTGCATCAGGTCGGATTAGCCACCAAGCAACAGGGTCGCCAACATAACCTCGTTCAATTCCGAATGGCAGACCGCGGCGGTCGCGGATACGATTGCAGCCCTTCATTCGGCGTTGAAGAAGACCACGTCTGACCTTCTCCGTTTGAGGGGTAACATCTGTCCCCGCGAAGCGCCCTCCCTTCTACCGTCGGACATGGCAGCTGGCTTATCACAGACACAGTTATATGGCGCTGTTTTTTCGCTTTCCATAAAAAAAAACTTTTATTTTGTTAATTTTTGAAAAGGCATCATCATCTCCACTGAGCGATTATGGCGAAATTAGTCACCCGCGATGTTGATAATAGTGTGAAGGACTAATAAATCTGTCCAGTGAAGATAGGCTTGAGGCACGTTTAGGGGATACAGGGTTTTCGAAGAATATCGTTTCATGCTAATTTAGTTTTCAAAAAGTTTACCCTCTATAGTCTAACTTTAGCACTCGATCCTTTGTTTTTCTCTCTTATTTTTGTGTTTTCTCTTATTTTTAAGTAATATAAAACAATAAAACAAAATCGGAACTGCTTAAAAAACGAGTTTGCTAAATTCTAGAAATAAAACCACCAAGTGCTAGATGTTCACAAAAAAATATTCATTTAAAATACTTATTTTAACAGAATATAATTTTAATATTCAAATTCCTTAAAAACATAAAATATTTAAAATACCTCAAATACTTAAAATACTTAAAATACTTAAAATACTTAAAATACTTTAAATACTTTAAATACTTTAAATACTCAAAATACTTAAAATACTTAAAATACTTGAAATACTTGAAATACTTAAAATACTTAAAATACTTAAAATACTTAAAATACTTAAAATACTTAAAATACTTAAAATACTTAAAATACTTAAAATACTTAAAATACTTAAAATACTTAAAATACTTAAAATACTTAAAATACTTAAAATACTTAAAATACTTAAAATACTTAAAATACTTCAAATACTTAAAATACTTAAAATACTTAAAATACTTAAAATACTTAAAATACTTAAAATACTTAAAATACTTAAAATACTTAAAATACTTAAAATACTTAAAATACTTAAAAACTTAAAACTTAAAATACTTAAAGTACTTAAAATACTTAAAATACTTAAAATACTTAAAATACTCAAAATACTTAAAATACTTAAAATACTTAAAATACTTAAAATACTTAAAATACTTAAAATACTTAAAATACTTAAAATACTTAAAATACTTAAAATACTTAAAATACTTAAAATACTTAAAATACTTAAAATACTTAAAATACTTAAAATACTTAAAATACTTAAAATACTTAAAATACTTAAAATACTTAAAATACTTAAAATACTTAAAATACTTAAAATACTTAAAATACTTAAAATACTTAAAATACTTAAAATACTTAAAGTACTTAAAATACATAAAATTAATTCTTTAAATTCTTTGAGTAATTCAATTGCATTGAAAGAATAAAAAACTTTTATACTCTTTTTAAACAAAATACTATTAAAATAATTGGAAAACTTTTCACAAAATTCCCTAAAACCCTCAGATCAAATGTGCACGACCGTCATCGCTAAGCTTTTTCATTCAACTTTTGACAGTATGTGATTAGCATATTTTCAACAAACATGCACAACACCGCACATGTTTCTTTGTGTGTGTGTGTGTTTATGACACATGAAGCGTCGCGACGCCGTCCGTGGCCGGTGAAGGTGGCTCAGCAGCGCGGTTTGGCCTTTCTTCGCGGCCAACCTTGATCACGCGCGTAGCTTTTATATGTTGCAACTTTGTTTTTGTTTGTTTGTTTATATGGCAAAATGTGGGGACCGCACAGGGCTTGCGGCTGCGCGAAGGCGACTTTGAAGGGTTCCGAAAAGGCCAACCAGGTACGCAAAACATGATACGATTTTCAGCGATGGCGAAGAGGTTTTATGACGCCAAGGTGAAGCCAGTGTGGTTTGGATGTTAAATACTTGTTGCGAAACTTTGATTTTGTCGAGTCTTGACTTCTGAATGGTTCTACTAATTATCAATTTTATTAAGTCATTCAAGATCAAAATTTTCAAAATTTTTAATCCATGTTTTTCAAATGGTTTTTGAAGCTTATAAATGGAAAGCCTGTTTAAGGCAAATCTAACAAATGATGAGTTAAATTTGGTCCAGATTAATTCCAACTATAAAATTTACAAACTCCGTATTTTTTTGTTTTTTGTTTTTTTTTTTGCAAGCTTAGCTACAGGCTTCACTGAACACCAAGATCGGGTGCGCCGTGGTGCGGTTTTCGTGTCACTCTAGAACCCAAACCGAGCTGTTTATTGTCACACCATAGCAACTGTACCGAAAGCACCTTGGTACACCACCGGTGCACCCAACTGTATACCAAGGATGCAATTCAACAGAATAGGGGGATGGCGTCGCTATTTTTAGACCACGTTTTCCACTTTTTCTCATCGAAACCGACTACTTTATCGACTTCATTTTGCAGGGCGAGATAGGACGCCGTCTATTTTTAGACGATGACTCAGCACTTTTCCACTCTTGCGCTTAAAAAAACCAGATGGCAGCACGATGTAACGCCACGTCCCTATGGTTGATCCAAGTAAACCGGAGGCGACATTGTTTTGATTGAGGTTTGTTAGCCATCATTCACATCTTCGGGGTGGCCTGGCGGTTGTGATCTCCGTCTTTTAATCACGAAGTTCCTGGTTCAATCCTGACATTAATATTTTCGAGGTTTTTTTTTTCAATTTTTATTATCAAAATTTGTTATTATCGCGGGCGTCAATAATTAGAGTTCACGCGCGGTGATACGACCGCAAGATAATGATCGCATGACAGCCGCATGACAACCGCAGAACAAATTTTTGGCTGTTGTCAAAGGTTGCCTTGAGTTTTCAGCTGACTTTTTGGAAAATATTCAAAACAAATCAAGTTGACAGCCAAATCAACGTAGAATTTCAGTTCAATTTGCTGATTTTTACACTGCGGAAGTAAGGCGGCTATAATCTCCAATCAGTCACAGCGAAGGAGAAACGTGATTTTATCTCGCAATAAGCAATATTACATACATTAAAATAAACTTCTTCGAACCTGCGACGCTCTAGTCAAAGGGTTAAAAAATTGAATGGATTTTTGTAGTGGAATAGAGAAAACGTTCTGTATTATGCAGGCAGAAAATGCCTATTTCAGGATTATATGCACTAGAAGTTAGAGTTTATATTTCATGACACTACGAAATTCTATTCCTAAAGAATTAATCTGAATAAATCAAAACATTCAAAAAAATAAAATAATAACTATCGAGATTTGAACCAAGAACCTTTAAAATACTAATGCCTTTGACAACCACACCATTAAGAAATGTTGATTTCAGCTGGCTTGCTAGGCATCAAGAGTTCTAAACTTCTCCCGTGTGGTAGGCGCAGAAACCAAGTCAGTTTTGTGTACCCGATCCACACCGCCGTCACACCAAACTTTGGTTTCGGTGCACCGATCAAGCTACCGAGCTGTGTCGGGTTTTTTTCGTGACGAGAAATGGTGCGCATAGAAAAACCGGTATCATAGCAAACCGTTGTCGCACCCGTCAAAAGGAAAGTCTGCTTAGCTACAATTTGGTGAGGTTGCCTCTGTGAGTGTTCGATTGCCGGCACTCTGTGGAAGGTTCGGCTGTGGGTAGTATGCTCATTAATTTTGCGACATCTCATACCCTTAATGTCGTGACGGTTAAACAAGGGCGTCTGTGTGATGTGTCCCTACACCTGTTGCAAATTTCCGTTGCTTTGGGGATGGGATGGGAAATTTCTTTTGATATAAGCACTGGTATTTCTAACAACAAAATTCGTACAAAAAAAAAACATATGTACGTGGGTGTACAGATTACTGAACATAAGATGACGAACTGTTTGATTAACACTGGAACGCCCAACGCATGTCCAACTTACACGGACGCCCAAGCCTCCCAAAAAAGTTGGAACGGTAACTTCAACTCGCCCGTTCTCTGGCATAACTCAACCAATCGGGACGATTTTTGTTCCCAGTGATTTGTAAGAATGTCTAGATGATCCTAAAATTTTGCAGAACTTGATTTGAACAAATCTGTAATTTCTGCGACCGAAAACATCGTTACAACTTTTTTTAAACGACTGCCTCCGCGGAATTTCCGACGATTTTTTTTTACACGCGAAAAAAAAAGTTGGAACGATGTTTTTGATCGCAAAAATTACAGATTTGATCAAATTAAGTTCTGCAAAGGTCTAGAATCATCTAGACGTCCTAACAAATCACTGGAAAGAAGAATCATCTTGATTGGTTGAGTTATGCCCGAGAACCATTGAGTTGAAGTTACCGTTCCAACTTTTTTGGAGCCTTGGGCGTTGGAATGTTAAGCGAACACTTGTGAACTGGACCAAGCCGCCGGCGGGTATGAGAATTATTCATTCATTCATTCATTCATTCATTCATTTCATATTGTTTAGAACAGGGCAAGTTCGATGATTTAAAAAAAACATTTATTTCTGTGGGTTTGCTTGTTTTAAACATAGGTAGTTCCTTTTGAATCCGAGATGAATAATTTTCAGAAAAAAGTCGGGTATTTGCATTTCAAAAATATTGGCAATTTCTTTACAATTAAACGCTCGAGTAGCAACTCTCTACGAAATCGGCCGATTTCGACCATTTTTATTTTTTGTATTTTTTTATTTCACTTAAACTTTGTGGGGGCCTTCCCTATGACCAAATAAGCTATTTTGTGTCATTGGTTCACCCATACAAGTCTCCATACAATTTTGGCTGCTGTCCATACAAAAATGGTATGTAAATATTCAAACAACTGTAACTTTTGAGTGAATTTTCTGATCAATTTGGTGTCTTAGGGAAAGTTGTGGGTAATGTTGAGGACTTTTGAGAAAAAAATAGGTACACGGAAAAAAATTTGCTGATTTTTTTATCAACTTTTTTTTCATTAAATCTCAATTTCTCAAAATAAGTATTTTTTCCCGTTTAGGGGACAAAAATCCGCAACTTTTGAGCTATAGAGAAATAGGTCAAAAAATCTGCCGCCGAGTTATGATTTTTTGAAAAAATAGCGATTTTTGGAAAAAGTCGAAGTTTCATGCAAAAACAAGTTTGACATTATTTTTTAATGCAAAATTGAATTAGCAATCGAAAAGTACTTTACAGATTTTTTGATAAAGGGCTCCGTTTTCAAGATATAGCCACCGAAAGTTTGATTTTAGCGAAATATTTGCAGTTTTTCAATTTTTAAAAATAGTGACCATGAGTGATCATTTCTAAAAATTTTTTTTTTTTTGAAAAGTTCAGAAAATTCGCTATAAAATTGTCTCAGAGACATTGAAGATTGGACCTCGGGTTGCTGAGATAGAGCCGCTTTAAGAAAAAGAAACACGAAAATTGGAGTTTTCTAAGCCTCACCAAAATGACCCACAATTTTCTAATGACGATATCTCAGCAACTAATGGTCCGATTTTCAATGTTAATGCATAAAACATTCGTAAAATTTTTCGCTCTTTTAGAGAAAAATATTTTGAAAACTTTTAAATCAAGACTAACATTTTAAAAGGGCCAAACATTGAAAATTACGCCCATTTAAAATGCTAGTCTTGATTTAAAAAATTTCAAAATATTTTTTTCGAAAAGATCGGAAAATTTCAAAAGTCCTCAACAATACCTACAATTTTGCCGAAGACACCAAATTGATCAGAAAATTCACTCAAAAGTTACAGTTGTTTGAATATTTACATACCATTTTTGTATGGACAGCAGCCAAAATTGTATGGAGACTTGTATGGGTGAACCAATGACACAAAATAGCTTCTTTGGTCATAGGGAAGGCCCCCACAAAGTTTGAGCCAAATAAAAAAATACAAATAAAATCCATTTCCGGTTTTGGTAGAGAATTGCTCAGTAGTCATTTTCACACTATTTTTCGTTTAAAATCTTCCAAGTGTTGGTAGAAACTGGACGCTTCCAGCTGCAAAAGATTCGAATTTGTATTAATTTTTAACCGTTGGTAGGGGCAAAAACTGTCAAATTTTACCGGAGAAATTCCGGATTTTGTTATAGGAGTTCTCTGGATTTTTTATTGCATTACCCCAAAACCCACATCATTAGGGCCGAGGTACTATGACGAAATCCGAAATTGGACCATACTTTCCCCCTTCTGAAAGGTGAATAATTATACGAATCTGAATCATTTGCAACTGGAAGCGTCAAATTTGGTCAATTCGCAGTCGCATTCGCAGTTTGCGCTGCGTCCAATTTGGTCTATTCTACCAAAAGAAAGGATATTGAAAAAAAATAATTGCAATTTTAGAACATAACATAAAACTAAGAAGTTATGTTATGTTTAGTTTTTTCCAAAAGAGTTTCTTGAATTATGATTGAATGTTATTGATGTGAAAACAAGTTTCTTTGAGAATATTTTTTCTGTGGGATTATAAAATAATTTTATAATGTATTTACGATAGGTTGAAACATTTGAAGTCTAGTAGCCCTTTAAGTATATTTGTCATTATTTTTATAATTTTATGTCATAATATTTAGGTTGAAAATTGTCATCCAGATTACTTTTTTGTTATTTTTTTACGATAAAACATTAGGTGTCTCGTACTTTGTTCTCTTTTTGACGTGAGGTGCATAATGGTCCTTACTTACATGACTCTGACTCTGTTAAATATTACTAAGTAAATTTTCTGGTCCAAACACCACGTGCAACATCCGAGCAGTAATGTAATAATTAATAACTCTGCCGACCTTTTCCGACTTCCTTCCACAGTTCCTCTAAAAAGCACACACAAACTAACTAATACCACCATCAGTCCCACGTGCAATGTAACCCCTCAGGGCAAGCCAGCAAAGCAAAAAAAAAAAACCGCCGAACCGCCGTGACCTCGCAAATTGCGCGTAACCGAACTTGGAGCCATGACCAGCAGCACCGCAGAAACGGAAGCCAATTTCGAGAGTGTGATGAAGCAGGCCCGAATTGAAACCGAGCAAAATTATTCGCGTTTCGCCAGTCTGGCTTGGTGTTGGTGCGTGCGTTTGTTGCGAATGATCGCGATCGCGCCGGCGCACCGTAAATGGCTGAGGTCACGCACAATTTGTCGGTTGTTGCTTGTAGTGAGGTCTTTAAATGGCAATTGAGGGTTAATCAGATTTTAAAAATTGTGTTATTTTTTTCAAAAAGTTGCAGTTTTTTTGCTCACTGAGCAGTTTAAAGTTAAGAGTTATTTTTATAAATAAAATTTACTAAGTCTTTTCGAGGGTTAACAATTTCAATTGTTCAACAATTCGCATTGAACCGAGAAAAGACGTGTTGAAGGACACAAACAAACATCACAACGATCACCAAAACCGATGAAGATCGCGCACTCTCCAAAGATGTCATTGAGAGAAGTAAGTTGTGTTGTGTTGAAGTTATGCTGTTATGTCGTTTTTGCGCATAGTTGCTAATTGCTGTTTGATCTTTTCAACCCACAACAAACACACATGTGTGTTACTACGTACAACCGCAGTCAAACCTTAACCGATCTAGGTCATTGTCACAGGGTCTCTTGGCACTTTTGATGGATGCCGTTTTTTGCTTCTTCTTCTACTTCTTTATTCGTTTGTCACTCTCTGAATTTACAAGTTGCCTTCAAAAGTGCCAATAAAATCCGAAAACGTGTTAGATTGTTTGCGCCAGTTTTGGGCCCTTTTGCGGAGGTTGGTAAGGCGCAATCATGCGTGTCTGTAATGACTTAATTTTAACATCAAATAACTGTGGGTGAACTTGAGCATGGGCAATTGATGCAGTACTGGTTTTAGAAATTTGCGGATGTCAAGGATCGTTTAAGTTGTTTGTTTCGCATACTTAAAAGTAAACACACGGAAATTTTTAGATTACAGAAATTATAGATGACCCAAAGCCAAAAAAAGTTGCCCCATTTTTTTACATTTCTGGAGTTTTTTTTAAAGATCCAATAAAATAAATTTCTAGTTTTTTTGCTTTTTGGCCTTAAGTCAGGGGTATTAAAAAACACCCAAAAAGCAAAAAACTAGAAATTTATGTTATTGGACCTTTTAAAAAAACTCTAGAAATGTAGAAAAAAAAGGGGCAACTTTTTTTCCTAATTTTAACTAAACGAAAATCATATTTTAATCGTTTAAATAAGTACTCATTCATTGAATGAGTAATTTTCTGAGATTTCGGCCGTTCGGTATGCCTAAGGAAGGTATTTTGAATCATCAGTTTGTCCATATCATTTTCCATAATTAGGCAGCTTTTTTACATACAAAAATTGTGTGTGTGGATTCAAAAACCTGAAGCTTTTGAATGAATATTTTGAACAACTTGGTGTCTGTGGCAAAGTTTAAGGTCTGGATGAGACTTCACAGCAAAAAAAAAACATGCACGGAAAAAAAATCTGCTGAGTTTTTTAAATATTTTGTTGGCAGTGAAAATCAGACCATTAGTTCCCGATATTAGATATTAGTGTTAAAAAACCAAGGGCTAATAGAGCAAAGCTCTCAGGAAATCTCAATTTTTTTTATGCCCAAATATGTATCGCTGTAATTTTTAAGTTATCGCAGTTTTAGTTTGAAAAAAGGTGATTTTTGCCGATTTCGTCATTTTCCTGTTTTTCCACGTGGCGTGTCGAAAAACTTAGTTTTTATTTTCAAAAAAATCATATCTCGGAAACGTACGGTTCGACATCGTAAATTTTTTGATAAGTTATGTGGAATTTTCCGAGAAATCCGATAAAAAATTCTGAATAGGCTCTTTGGTCCAGACACGATCAAAACGCCATTTTAAGTTTTCATGTGACTTTTTCAAATGTTAAGCTAGATTTTCAAAACTTCTCACTATTTATCTCAAATAGCCAAACTAATCACCTTTTTTTGCCTCTAAGACAGCTGAAATCGGATGAAATGACGGAGATATGATTTTTTGAACAAAGTGTTTTTTTGCGAAAAATGACGAAAATTGCCATTTTTTGAACTACCCTAGCACAAAGTAGGTCCCCTAATAGTCAAACTAAAAAAATACGGGTCTAATTACTTTGGACCAGAAACCCCCAGAAAAATTTTGCGCCCGATCGGAGAACTTTTTTTTTTGGTTTAGGCTCTTTTTAAATGGAATTGCTGTATACATATATTTTTTGTATAGCCCTATCTCAGTAACTAAAGGCCCTATCATCAAAGTTTAAAAAGCAAAGTGCTAAGCTTTTCGGATTTGTTTTTCAACATTTTTTTTATCGATAAAATAAAAAAAATCATTATTTTTCAAAAAATAAATTCAAATTACTTGAAAATGGTACACCTTATCAAAATTTACACTTTTTGATTTCAAATTTTATTTTACATTTATAAATAAAGTCAAAAACTTAAAAAAAGGGTGCGCGACATTTTGCCGAACGTCGTTTCGCCGACGGTCATTTCGCCGAAGGTCATTTCACCGAATGTCGTTTCGCCGCATGGGACGTTTCGCCGAATGGGACGTTTCGCGGAATTGACAAATAATCGTATAATAAATATATAAAATGGACACAAACTGTATTATAATATTTTTAAAAGTATAATGTCCCTAAAAGGTGATTTTTCAATCATAAAAAAAATATTGTTTTGTTTCTTAGTATGTTATTTTTATAAGTTTATGCATTATTGTATGCATAAACGCTTTAAAAAATAATCCAGTTGAAAAAAAATCTGTTTTTGCATTCTTTCAAACTTAAGCAGTTATTTAATTTCAGCATACAATTTCTGTGAGTTTTGTATTAATTTCTGATAGTTTTTTGCATTCTTGTTTTAATATATCATTCAAATTATTTCTGTGAGTTTTTGCGTTCTGTTAACCATGAGCAGTTCTTTTAATTTTCTGCTTATAATTTTGATAAATTTCTGTTAGTTTTTGCATTCTTTGTTTTTTAAGCATATTATTTGTATATTTCTTGTAAGTTTTTGTACTCTTTCCAACATGAGCAGTTCTTTTGATTTTCAGAATAACATTTTGAAAAAATGCCGGTAGTTTTTGAATTCTTTGTTTACTGAGCATATTTTTTAAATTATTTTGAGTGTTTTTGCATTCTTTCAAACATGAACGGTTCTTTTATTTTCTGCTTATAATTTTGAATATTTCTGTTTGTTTTTGCATTCTTTGCTTTTAAGCAAATTATTTTTATAATTTTTGTGAGTTTTTGCATTTTTTCAAACATGAGCAGTTCTTTTGGTTTTCAGCACAATTTTTTGAAAAATTTCTGTCAGTTTTTCCATTCTTTGTTTTTTAAGCAAATTACTTGTATAATTTTTAAGAGTTTTTGCATTCTTTCAAACATGAGCAGTTCTTTAGGTTTTCAGCACAACATTTCGCAAAATCGCTATCAGTTTTTGTATTCTATATTTTTGGCATACTTTTCAAATATTTCGGTGAGTTTATACATTATTAGTTTTTAAGCATATTATTTCTATAATTTTTGGGAGGTTTTGCATTCTTTCAAACATGAGCAGTTCTTTTAATCGCCTGCTTATAATTTAGATTATTTCTGTTTGTTTTTGCATTCTTTGTTTTTCAAGCAAATTATTTGTATAATTTTTGGGAGTTTTCGCATTCTTTCAAACATGAGCAGTTATTTTGATTTTTAGCATAACATTTAGAAACATTTCTGTTAGTTTTTGCATTCTTAATTTTTCTAAGCAAATTATTTGTATTATTTTTGTGAGTTTATGCATTCTTTGAAACATGAGACGTTCTTTACTTTTTTAAATTATTATATTATTATCTTGCCACTCCTTCTCAAGTTTGCATGAGTGAATTACAAGATGGCACTGCAGCGAACAAATAGCATAAATTATACAAAAAGTTAATTTTTATTCAATTCGGCGAAACGTCCATTCAGCGAAATGACCATCGGCGAAACGTACCAGATCCGGCCCTTTCTGAAATCTTCTGAAAAGATTGCATTTTGCATTCTTCAAAACATAAAAATAGAAATAATATCAAAATAGTCAACTCTTGAAAACCAACAAAAAGTGATTTTAAAAATCAACAGAAAAAATTTCCATGAGTCATTTTTTTCAGTGTAGTTTACATCCATACCTACTTTGCTGAAAACACCAAATCGATCCAAAAATACATTCAAAAAATACAGAATTTTGAACTAATATTGTATAATCTTGTAAAAAATAAACAAATAATACATTTTGAAAAAAGGCTGGGGACTTTTGCGGTCTGTCCATAACAAATAAGCTTAGGGTATATTTCAAATCTACTGTCTTGGAAAGTGATTTTCCGATCGCTAAAGGAATCGATCATATCAAACTTTTATTTTTCATATGCAGAAAAAAGTACCGTCATCTGAGGCGAATCGGGACACATATGAGGCGAATTGGGACAGCAGTTTTAGCAATGTTGCAGTCTAATATTTTGATATTTTTGAGTGGTTTTGGTAAGACCAAAACAAGTGCTGTCCCTATTCGGACTCTTGTCCCGATTCGGCCCAGTTGACGGTACAGTAAATATAGAAAAAAAATGTTATTCAAATTAGGGCTTAACATGTGATTTTCTGTAAGAACTTCAATGTCAAAAGATGTAAGTATTTTCAAAAAAAAATCTTGAAATATCACAAAGAATCGAGGTAAAAAATAGTTTTATCTATTTGCTAAAATTAGAAGTCACACACGCCAATTCAAACAACCCCGAAATGCTTTTAACTTTTTGCTGTTTTATTATGATTAGCCCTTAACTTTTGTCGCTGACCATCGCACGCTAAGTTTAACAGCCTGGTGGGGAAAACCCTTAATGCCAAAAGAGGCAAAAAAGCCAGCGGCGCTTATTTACGCAATTCACATGCAAATGCCAACTTTGCCCACCGTTAAGGTGAATGCGGTTTTGGTTGGAATGATGACGACGACTTCAAAGACGGAGAGGTGTCTAAGATGGGGAGGGGACACGTGCTACGAAGGACACTCGGTGACACT
This sequence comes from Culex quinquefasciatus, assembly GCF_015732765.1. Classification (NCBI taxonomy): domain Eukaryota; kingdom Metazoa; phylum Arthropoda; class Insecta; order Diptera; family Culicidae; genus Culex; species Culex quinquefasciatus. The sequence continues at coordinate 27,863,041 of NC_051862.1, read as the reverse complement.
TTGTTGCATGCAGTTTTATTAGACCGGTTTACAGTTTTATGAGGGTTGGAACTTGGGTTGCGACCTTAACAAATTTGATTATTTGAGCATACTGCCATATTTTGCAAATGTTTTTGATTGTTCTAAATGACGAAACCAATCTCTAAATCTCAAGTTCTGATTGATTAGTTACAATACCGATCTGAAAAGGTCCTCCAAAACCTCCACCTCCTGATGACATTGTTGCTTCCCAACTCCGATTCCAAGAAATCGTATGTTTCTAATCGACTACCATTCTCAATCCATCATCTGGTTCTGTTTTGCTACAGTTCAATATTTACAGTGCAATTAAATCAACCTTGGAGGGATGGAGAACAAGCTTAATCAAACTAACAGCAAACCTCGAAAAAAAAGTGGGCAAGCAAAAGATGGATAAAACGCAACCCTTTTTGGCCGCAATGATGCAATCTTTTTCCGGTTTTTTCCCGGTTCCCGACTGGAATGGTATAATTACCAATTTTCGGGTATCCTTGAGATCCTGGGTCTGAAATTATTACCACGCGAACGCCTCAATTTATTTACATTACTCCAGCAAACAGCCAGCCAGCCAGCCAAAAAGCCAGACACCACTTGACTTCCAGCAGAAGTTGGGCGCTGAGCAAAACGAAAATGCAACAAATTAAAAAACCTCCCATTTTTTTCTCTCTCCCCCTCAATTCATCCTTGTAGCCTACATTTCCAAGCAGAAAAATCGATTTCATCCAAGAAAAGGCAATTTCAAACCCTTCCTCCTCCCCATCATCATCATCATCGCCGCCGCCGTCGTTGCCCAGCCTCGGATCTCCGGATCGTGCAATTATGTAATACACATGTTGTAGCCTTCATTCTCCCTCTTTCTCAATTTTTAATGTTGAGAATTGGGTTGGGTTGGGTACTTTCAAGGTTAGAGCATTGCGCGTGAGCATAAATAGCAGCAACCCCTTGAACAAAATAAGCTAAAAAGTTACAAGTTACAGAGACCATCCGGAGTCCTGGATTGGATGCTGCCGTCGAGGAAGGATTTTTCCCACCAAGTGCGCAGGACCTTCCCGGCGACGAATCACAGCATCCGGGATGGGGTGACACGGCGAGGACATGCGTAAACGCAGGAAATGGAGTTTTGATAGGGAACAGGTAAATGTGTCCTGAGAGAGAGCATATAATGATACAAATTCGGAGGGGAAATTGAGAGGATGCTCTATGTAATTAGATGACATCTGATGAGGGGACAGAGAACTTCATTAAAACGTTTGATGAGGGTATTCCCAATTTGGAAAGGGAAATTTTCGAATGAAGAAGTTTAATTTGAAAAAAAAACTTAAAAATAGCAAAATCTTGACCTAAAACTGTAAATCAAATGAATCGAAAAAAGACAATAAGTCACAAAAGATGAGTTGTTTCAACATTATAAGCTTATGCTTCATTTCCTTACCTCACCTAGAATAGAAATTGGCAATGTATACCGGAGTTAAATTGATAACATTTCACTTAATTTTTCAAATATTTTATTTTTCAGTTGGTATGGTCGCTATGAGCATGAGCATGGTTGACTGCCCATGAGCTGCTACTCCGACAGATCAGCTGAAGTTAAACAATGAATCAAAAATTATCAGTGGGAGCCAACCATCCGTTCACTGTTTAACCTCTGAAGATCCCTTCTTTATTAGTCAATACCGGCGCCCTCCCAAGAAGCCTGCAGTTCAACGAAAGGGAGGAATGTTAGTCCGATAGTTGAAGTTGCAGACTCATCAAGCACATAGTTTTTCGCTATATACTTGTTGATTCCGCTTGAGACCGTTGAATCCACAGCATCTCCTTCAAGCATCACGTGATTAATTTTTTTTTTGTTAGTAGGATAAGGTATTGGCTTTTCGATGCCTCCCGAGCTACGACGCTATGGAGAGGACTTTCATAACAGACCCGTCGGCGAGCCTTCCGACCAACGATGCTATGGGAAGGTCTTTCTGGTTAACACATAAAATCACTCACACACAGTTATTTTGCTCCAATATTAACTCGACTATCCAAATTGTCAGTGCGTATTTCAATCATTATATAGAAATGGCTTTTTCACCGCAAAAAAAATAAAACCTTATCCGAAAAATTTAAGCACAATCCACCCGACGCCGTGCCTTCCGATCAACGATGATATAGGAAGGGCTTTGAAAATCACAAACAATTAATTAAGTTTAAAAAAGCACAAAAAAACACCAATTACTCAACGAAAAAGACAAAAATAATTCATTAAGGCAAGCGCGCGGCCTCACCGCCCGCAATCGACTGAAGTACTAAACACAATTAACACCCTGTTACTTTGGACCACAATTAATACGACAAACTCAACCGGCGACGTGCCCTCCGATCAACGATGATAAAGGAAGGACTGATATTATTATTTCTAGCAAGAAACACACACAATTCACGACAAAAGGCACACAACAAAAATCACTTTTCACTCCGAATATTTTTTACGACCACGCGCTCCCTTTACAAATTATGCACACACCCCATACGAACAGCGACACAAAACAAAAAAATAACCTGAATAATCACGACTTCGCGTCCCCACTTCCAGCGCACCAATGATGTTATTATTCGATTAGCACAATCCACCCGACGCCATGCCTTCCGATCAACGATGATATAGGAAGGGCTTTGAAAATCACAAACAATTAATTAAGTTTACAAAAGCACAAAAAAACACCAATCACTCAACGAAAAAGACAAAAATAATTCATTAAGGCAAGCGCTAATCGAATAATAGCATCAATGGTGCGCCAAAAATCCCGATTTTCATCCAAATCGGGCACCACCCCAAAGTTCCGCCTTTTTCTCGAATCTGTTTAAAAAAAAATGGTTTTGCCATTCCGTCGTAAAACCACACAAAAAAATATTTTGGAAGGTTGAAAAATTTTTTGATTGAAGAACACCTCTTTTTGAAAAATTTTAGCCTGAAAAATGCGTGCAAAAAAATCACTACACCCAAAATTCCGAGTCGAGAGAATCGTTCCCTCAAAATTTATTGAGAGCTCAGCGCCAAAATCGAGAGAATAGTTCTACCAACGCACACCACCAAAGAAAATGAGTTCATTCGTTAATTGAAACAATAAATCTCCAACAAGTGCCATACATTGACATCTGACCACTCCTTGTTCACCAAGTTGTGGTGGTCGAGGCAGTTAAGTCATTAAGTTAGTGTGTCAAAGGTCTCTGGTTCGATTCCCGTAGTCGACACTTTTGGTTTTTTGTTTTGACGGATGAACTTTTTTGTGCAAATGAACCTCGATAGAATAATTCTCTCGCCAATCTCGAGCTGTGTTCTCTGTGTCCGTGAATGGTACCACTATTCTCTCGACTCGAGCCCATAGGGGGATGGCGTCGCTATTTTTAGACCACATTTTCCACTTTTTCTCATCGAAACCGACTACTTTATCGACTTCATTTTGCTGGGCGAGATAGGACGCCGTCTATTTTTAGACGATGACTCAGCACTTTTACACTCTTGCGCTTAAAAAAACCAGGTGGCAGCACGATGTAACGCCACGTCCCTATTATTCTCTCGGACAAGCGATGCCCAGTTTTGGGTGTAGTTTTCGATAAATTTAAGGAGGAGATTTAAGGAGCAATTCTCTCAGATTGCGGTCTGCAACTTTTTTGGTGCCTTCTATATGCCCAAAGAAGCTATCTTGCGTCATCAGTTTGTCCATATAATTTTCCATACAAATTTGGCAGCTGTCCATACAAAAATCTATATATATATACAGCAATTCCATTTGAAAAGAGCCTAAACCAAAAAAAAAGTTCTCCGATCGGGCTTAAAATTTTTCTGGGGGTTCCTTGGCCAAAATAATTAGACCCGTATTTTTTTGTTTGGCCATTAGGGTGGCCTACATCGTGCTAGGGTGGTTCAAAAATGGCAATTTTCGTCATTTTCGCAAAAACCACTTTTTCTAAAAATCATATCTCCGCGCCATTTCATCCGATTTTAGCTGTCTTAGACGCAAAGAAGGTGATGAGTTTGGCTATTTGGGAAAAATAGTAAAAGTTCCAAAAATCTAGCTTAACTATTGAAAAAGTCGTATGAAAACTTAAAATGGCGTTTTGACCGTGTCTGGACCAAAGAGCCTATGTCTGAAAATATTTTTATCGGATTCCTCGGAAAATTTCACATAACATATCAAAAAATTGGCGATGTCGAACCGTACGTTTTGGAGATACGATTTTTTGAAAATAAAAACTGCGTTTTTCGACGCGCCACGCGCAAAAACGGGAAAATGACGAAATCGGCAAAAAATCAACTTTTTCCACTAAAACTGCGATAACTTTAAAATTTCAGCGATGACCTATAGATGTTATGGTACCAAAAGTTGCGTCTCTCAATTACGAAAATTTTGGTACCCAGACATGTATAGGTCATCGCTGAAATTTTAAAGTTATCGCAGTTTTAGTGAAAAAAGTTGATTTTTTGCCGATTTCGCCGCGCGCGTGGCGCGTCGCAGTTTTATTTTCAAAAATCGTATCTCCAAAACGTACGGTTCGACATCGCCAATTTTTGATATGTCATGTGAAATTTTCCGAGGAATCCGATAAAATATTTTCAGACATAGGCTCTCCAGACACGGTCAAAACTTTTAAATTTTCATGCGACTAGATTTGGAACTTTACTATTTTTAGCCAAACTCATCACCTTTCTTTGCGTCTAAGACAGCTAAAATCGGATGAAAGATATTTAGAAAAAGTGGTTTTGCGAAAATGACGAAAATTGCCATTTTTTAGCACGATGTAGGCCCTAATGGCCAAACAAAATCTATTTTTTGGCCAAGGAAGAATCGAGCCCGATCGAGTTTAGGCTCTTTTCAAATGGAATTGCTGTATATATATATATATATAAAATTTCGATGGTTGTTTTTGAAAAGGTCCAATAAACCAAATTTTCAGTTTTTGCTTTTTGGGTGTTTTTTAATACCCCTTACTCAAGGCGGTTTCAAAACCACCCAAAAAGCAAATACTGGAAATTTGGTTTATTGGACCTTTTCAAAAAAAAAAACTCCAGATATGCTAAAAAATTGAAAATTCAAAAATCTGTATCTTTTGAAGGAATTTTTTGATCGATTTGGTGTCTTTGGCAAAGTTGTAGGTATGGATTAGGAATACACTGAAAAAAATGATACACGGTAAAAAAATTTGGTGATTTTAAATTTAACTTTTTGTCACTAAATATTGATTTGCAAAAATACACTATTTTTATGTTTTAGGGGACATCAAATGCCAACTTTTCAGAAATTTCCAGGTTGTGCAAAAAATCTTTGACCGAGTTATGAATCAATACAATTTTTTTCAAAAAATCGAAATATTGAACACAAAGAATTTCAACTTCATTTTTCGATGTAAAATCGAATTTGCAATCAAAAAGTACTGTAGTGAAATTTTGATAAAGTGCACCGTTTTCAAGTAATAGCAATTTATATGTAACTTTTTTGAAAATAATCGCAGTTATTCATTTTTTTTATTAGTGCCCATGTTTGCCCACTTTTGAAAAACATATTTTCGAAAATCTGAGAAAATTCTCTATATTTTGCTTTTTTGAACTTTGTTGATACGCCCCTTAGTTGCTGAGATATTGCCTTGCAAAGATTTAAAAACAGGAAAATTTATGTTTCTAAGTCTCACCCAAATAACCCATTATTTTCTAATGTCGATATCTCGGCAACTAATGGTCCGAATTTCAATGTTAAAATATGAAACATTCGTGATATTTTCCGATCTTTTCGAAAACAATATTGACATGACAAACATTTTAAAAGTGCCAAACATTCAATATTTCGCCCTTTTGAAATGTTATTCTTGATTTAAAAAATTGTAATTTTTGTTTGCATCCAAATCTTGTTATTTTAATTATTTTTTTTTTATTTAGAAAAACGAAATTACAATTTTAAATGTTCAATACCAAGCTCCCAGAACTGGAACGAATGGAATAAATCTGGACAAAATTTGTGCATGTTTCTCGTTGCTGTTTACCGAGATTTTGTACAACGCTTTTGAACGCTCTGTTAAAATAAAAATTTTAAAAATTTACAGGGCCATTGCAAATATTATAAACACCTTGCAAAATTTGCAGAAAATATGTTCAAAAAGAAACTACAAAATTGCAATCAGCTGAAAACGATGAGAAATTATTTCTTAAGGCTAAAATTAATTTTCTTTTAAATGTTGATTCATTGATGATATAATAAATGTTGCTGGCTAAACATAAATATTTTTGAGAAATGAAGCAAAACAAAATAATAATAAATGTATGTTTGAGATTGTTAAACCTAATAGAAGATACGACACAGTTCTTGGAACCCCATCACAACTTCCCTCATTCAGGTTCTTACCTTAATTCTTGTTCAATCCGCAAGTCACATTCTCTCTCCTTCATGTTTTTGTGTAAACATCAACGCGCTCATGAATGCATTCAGCTTCCAGAAGCCCGCACGATTCTGGGCCAAGAAAGACGAATCGTCATTAAATTGTCTACCGAAGAAGAGCCTCCCCATGGCCGGTTGGCAGCTGGCTAATGGTGCACATTCATAAAAATTTAGCATTAGGATGGTTCAATGAGACTTAAGCAAAATTATTTGATCAGAATATTTCGTAGCTTGTGTGAGGTATCTCAGTTTTTCAATTTAATTTCAATTTTCATAAAATCTGAACTCGGTAAAGTTTGCACTCTAAATGATACACAATTCTCAAAAACAATAAGATCACCCTAACGACTCGCAGCCACCATCATCCACCGAGTCAGCTCGGGTAATTCCTTCCAAGAAGAGACTAAAGTAAAGGATTAAAAAGGCAACCATCATCATTCACTTGACCGGGGACCACGACCAGAGAGTGTGCCCAGCTCGTTAGTCATGTGGGAAGATGCAGCCGATTCATTGAGAAAGAACCTGTTTTGTTGGGCAGTTTCTTCGCTGAAATTCGCGCTGTCAAAATGGCGGCCGGCGCCATCTTTTTTCTTCCACTTTGCATGTGTGTGGAATTAATCCAGTTTGGTTGTGATGTGAGAGAGAAGAGAAGGTGAAAAAGCGCAGCATTGTCACATTTTGATAAACAAGAAGCCCCAATCTTGATCCATCAATCACTGTCGGCTCATAATCTTGTGGTGTGATATGTATTTCCAGATTGTTGTTCTGGGGTTTGAGTGGTGCGTTGACCGTTGGAGATGTCATTAGTTTGCATTTTTAATTTGGTTGACGTGCTGTGCAGTTGGAAGAAAATTGATTAGGGTTGACCAGAAAGTAGCTTCTTTTGATTTTTGTATTCATGCATTCAAGATTTGTTGAAATGTTTTTGGGTAATTCTCCGCCAAATCACACAGCAGTTGCCCTGACCCCTCTTTGATTTGCGTGAAACTTTGCCCTAAGGGGTAACTTTTGTCCCTGATCACGAATCCGAGGTCCGTTTTTTTGATATCTCGTGACAGAGGGGCGATAGGACTCCTTCCATTTTTAAACATGCGAAAAAAGTGGTGTTTTTTAATAATTTGCAGCTTGAAACGGTGATGAGATAGAAATTTGCTGTCAAAGGGATTTTTATGTAAAATTATACGCCCGTTTTGATGTCGTAATCAAAACTCCGAAAAAACGTATTTTTCATCGAATCATAGCATAGCATAGCATTGGTGTCTACCCGTAGCTGCTACTTCGTTATTGACCAGAACCCCCAAACATTGCTCCGTGGACCACAGATGAAAAGTAGGAACGCAATTTTCAAAGGTCGTGCTGATCAATGATGGTCACGTGGATGGGAATGTTAGTCCGATACTTGAGTGATGGGAAAATCGACTGCGTCTCCGACAAAGTATCGAGTTTTGATTAGTAAGATTCAGGATCGTGGTAGGTGATGCGACCATGAGCAATTTGTTTATCGGTTGAAATTTTAAAAATCTTAGCATTACCTATCTAGGGATTTAAATATAGTATTAATTCGACCGCGATTCTCCACCCGTCGGCGTGCCTTCCGATCAACGCTGCCTTAAAACATATCCGTCGACGTGCCTCCGATCCTCGATGATATGGAAAGGACTTAATCAGCTATACGACTTGCTTGTCTCAAAAAACAAAAATCGGATCGTTTCTATCGAAAACTATATAATGGCCAACGAACGCGCGAGAAGAAGAAATCCAATCACCCCATGTACACAAATAGCAACACAAAAGAGACGGAAAATAAAACGAACACCGCGTCCATACTGATGCCATTATTTAATTATAATGACCAATCACCCCATGCACTCGAACAGCGACACAAAAGAGACGGAAAATAACATGAAAAAACAGGACTGAGCGTCCACACAGGCACCGCACTACTGATCAGACACCCCGCAAACGAAACTAATTCTTCAAAACTAAGCTCCTTGAACTGTCATAACTTTCTTGATTCACCATTTCCAACAACCACGACACAGTGTGAAAATTTCACGTTTAAAATCCAATAAACTGGTCACACTGTCAATTTGAGCGAGATGCTCGCGACATCACACAAATTCCAAGCAACTCGTCCGTTACGCTACCGACCACTTGACAGCATTTGTTGCGATCCTGCTGGAGAACCACATATCCACGCACACGAGAGAATTCGCTCCCACCAACACCATGGAAAAATTTGTATTAGCTGAAGAACCATCTTTCAGCACTCAAAACCCGAATTTAATTTGCGAAAAACCACTTCAAAACTTCATCGTTCCAACAACGATATCAATCTAAACCGTCAAAAAACACATTTTCCGCGTCGATAGTTCCAATATTCACTCAAACAATTCGACTTTAATTCACGAGCCTAAAAACCGAACCGAACCGGGCAAGCTGTCTCCGCTCTCTCCCAAAAAAACGTATTTTTCATCGAATCACTAAAAATACTAAAAAAGTTTTAAAAATTTTCCCATTTTCCGTTACTCGACTGTAAATTTTTTTGGAACATGTCATTTAGTGCGTCCATTCCGGGAATTCCCGGGATTTTTCCATAACCGGGAATTCCAGAATCCCGGGATTTTTTCTATTTTATCCCGGGAATTCCCGAAAAAAAAATTTGGTCTGGAAATTCAGATTTAGTTGTGGAATAGACGAACAGTTGAATAATAAGTAATCGATAATTATTATAAAGCATTAAAATTTGTATTTGGCATATGTATATCAGCGTTAATTCGGCTGATTAAGGAAAATTGTCAAAATTTTAGGTTACTGATTCGCAAAAAATCCAGCGCTTTTAAATATTTTCTTTTTTATTCAATAAAATTAAAAAAGACTGGGTTTACATTCACGTACATATATTTAGGATCTAAAATTTGAAAAAAAATATCATATTTGATTATTTTTCATCAATCATCGCCATCTTGGGCAAATCAGCACAAATGTAACGAATTAATACAGCTGTTCAAGCCATTTTTTGCATAGTGCTTTGATTTTTTTTATTGATTTTGGTTAAAACAGGAACAGAACAAAAAAATGGTCTGATTTCCAAATGTTTTGCCCTTAAATCTGCTGTATCTATTTAAACCCTCGATTTTTCCCACTTGGCTGTAGTGACTAAAATATAATTTTTTAAAATATGTGTTTTATAAAAAGAACATAAAATTCTTAACTTACCTGAAATTTTACATTGACTAGTACCAATTTATTTGTTGTTGTTTCTTGTTATTTTTTAACATTTTCAAAAAGATGTTTTAAGCATTTCTAATCATGTCATATAAAAAATATATAAATATGAGAAACTTTTATAGCTTCAACCATAAAACCATTGTTTTAGGCTATCAAAAAACAGCTTTTCTTGTTTTGATTGAAATGTAGATTATCACATATTAATGGTATTGAGTTATTCTATGTTTTTTAGCTTGAAAACATAACAAATATAATGAAAAACATAGATTTTATGACCGTTCAAAAAATTTCCCGGGATCCTGGGAATTCCCGGGATTCAAAAAATATTTTTCCCGTTTCCCGGGAATTTCCAATCCCGGGAAAATTGGACGCCCTAATGTCATTTAAAGAGAAATTTAATGTACTTTTCGAATCTACATTGACCCAGAAGGGTCATTTTTTCATTTAGAACAAAAATTTTCATTTTAAAATTTCGTGTTTTTTTCTAAAATTACAGGGTTATTTTTTAGAGTGTAATAATGTTCTACAAAGTAATAGATCAGACAATTACAAAAAAAATGATAAAGACACATAAGGGGTTTGCTTCTAAACATCACAAGTTATCGCAATTTAACGAAAAAAAAAGTTTTGAAAAAGTTGGTCGTCATCGATCATGGCCGTTCATCGTCACCCGCGACAGACACGGACGACGAAACAAAGAGAAACAAAAAAAAACTTTTTTTTTGAAAAATTGCGATAACTCGTGATGTTTATTAGCAAACCCCTTATGTATATGTATCAAACATTTTGTAATTGTCGGCTCTGCAACTTTGTAGAGCATTCTTACACTCTGAAAAATAACCCTGCAAAGTTAGAAAAAAAACGAAATTTTAAAAAGAAAAATTTTGTTCTAAATGAAAAAATGACCCTTCTGGGTCAATGAAGATTCGAAAAGTACATTAAATTTTCCATAAAATGACATGATCCAAAAAAAATTACAGTCGAGTAAAGGAAAATGGGAAAAATTTTAAAACTTTTTTAGTGTTATGTTTCGATGAAAAATACGTATTTTTCGGAATTCTGAGTACGCCATCAAATCGGGCGTTTGATTTTACATAAAAGTCCCTTTGACACCAAATTTCTATCTCATCACCGTTTCAGGCTGCAAATTATTGAAAAACACCACTTTTTTCGCATGTTCTAAAATGGAAGGGGTCGTACCGCCACTCCGTCACGAGGTGTCAAAAATGGACCTCGGATTCGTGATCAGGGACAAAAGTTACCCCTTAGATCAAAGTTTCACGCAAATCGAATAGGGGTCGGGGCAACTTTTCCCGATTTCGTGTGAGTTGGTAGAGAATTACCTTTTTATTATTCCAAAACAAATTTGAGGTTTTATTGCTATTGTTTTACAGAAAACGGTAGTTTATGCAACAAGTTGCAAAAAAATCAAACCTAGTTGGATGAATATGACGAGTGCTGAAAAAATCGAGTTTTGCAGCAAATTGCATTTATTTTTACAGTTTCAAAATAGTAGTTTATGCAACAAGTTGCAAAAAGAGGATACGAGTCGTACATTTATCTAACGAGGTTCACCGAGTTAGATAAATACGACGAGTGATGAAAAATCAAGTTTTGCAACGAGTTCCATACAACGTTTTTTGCAATTCCGAAAAACACCCTTTGGACAGAATTATAGGACAAATGTCCATGACTCAATGAGTCAATGAATCGTTCAAATAAAAAAATGTTGAAAAGTATAACTTTTCCTAACAAGTGCTGAAAAGTTTTACTTTTCAGCATCCATTTCAGTGCTGAAAAGTAAAACTTTTCAGCATTTGTTTTGAAAAGGGTAACTATTCGATTCTATTATTTTTGGTGCAGAAAAGTAGGCTGTTTCGTCGTTCAAGAATGACAGGAAAAGTAAGTAGTTTCACGACGGAATTGAAAAAAATAGTTTTTACGTATTGTAATACCCTGTATAAGAAGTACAATCAATTCAGGTTGAATTCACAAATCCAATTGAAGTCCACAAAAAGTTAATGCCCTAATTCCCCAAAAAAGAATCCTTCCCCGGAACTAATCCATCAGGCGTCGTCGTCGTTGCAACCAGTTGCGTTTGCAATCGTTCGATCACGAAAATCCTCTTACAAAGAAAAAGGTTGACTTTTTCCCACAAACCTTCCCACGCCAAATCCTGGAGACCTGGATTTTGATGCACCTGAGGCTCATGATGAAATAAAAAGGGATGCCAAAAATTAATTCCTTCCACAAACACACACATTAAATCAAATGCATCCTGGCGAGGTTGATTGGCATTGTTGGCATCCCTCGATCGAATCATCCGTGGGTACTACGAAGGGGAAACTCCATTATCCTTTTTCACCTATCCTTGCATAATCGGATTCTATCCTTGCGTGCAAGTGCGTTCCGATACCGAAATTTTACGAGCTTTGGTGGGTATTTGTGGGTAGGGTAAACGGTTGTTTATTTGTTTTCTTGAAATTGTCGAAAACGATTGAAAATAATTCTTAAAACAAAACCAAATTTAAATTTTATTTGATAAAATTTTTGAAAGACAAATGTCAAATGCCCAAACAGTTCACAAATTGCGCACCTCACCCTAAAATACAGGGCATCAAGGGCCACAAACAAGTTCGGGGCCCATTCTTGCGCGTCCGTCATCCTAATAAATTAAGGGGATTTTGATTGCCAGATTTTGATACGCGTTCCGGGCAGAATCGTTTTCTTTTCTTTGATTCTCTCTCGCCAACTTCACCGTCGTAACGAGCTTTGTTACGCAAAAATGATCCCGCAGCTCCTAAAGGTCCCAAACGATAAAAAGGACCAAGTCCCTCTTTTCAGGGACAGCGCTGAAAAGGGAATCAAAAAAATAAATTTTGATAGGACCCCGAGGACGTGGGTTCAGGTGAATTTTTTAATATCAAAAAAGAGAAGAAGAAAAGAAGACCCAAAGGTCCTTTACCCACAGCAGGTAGAAAATGCATAAAATTTACAACACAAAAAAGGATGCGATGCACTTTGTCCGATTCGGGGTTTGATCGTGAGCGAAGCGAAAAGTGTGTTATTTCTGGTGAAATTCGTAAGGTTTCTCGAGTGGACCCTTGAACGCTGAATAATTTTTCCTTGTCAAGTTGGCGGGGGTACGAATCTAATGCAATTCACTTTGTTGACGCAGACGATGACGGTTGAGGGGTTGAAATTTCTCGTTTCTGGATCTTGGGATCTTCATAGAAATAACACTTGAACATTGTTGATCTAGTCCCACGCAGACGACCTACGTGATCGATTTGTCAAAGACTTCTTGGGATTTTTTGCTTTGCACATCAAGTGGTTTTCATCGAAAAAAGTTGCTTTATCATTTTGTGACAAATTCCAAACAAATCTCGAATCCAAGAAAACCTTTTTCTTTTTTGATAGTATTCACTTTAACAATGATAATTTTAATCAAGGTTTCCAGATTGCCGAATAGTTCTGGTAATGCAAAAGTTTCCGACAGAATAAAGATAATGCCTCGGATTAGTTTTCAAAAAGCCGTAAGAGCCAATGGTAAACAATACCTTTTGCATCGGTATTCGACCTACTTACGAAAAACCACTTTCAAAAATGCTTAAGATTGTTTATCGACACGTCTTTCAAGTGCCCTGAACTAAAAATATTTTTTTTAATTTAGTGAAAAACGAATATAAGTGTTGGGGGTTATGGAAGCTGTTACGGCTTTTGAAAACTCACCCGAGATAGCATGCCTATTCCTCAAATTTTGCCTAATCAAAAGCCTTTAAAACGAATGTGCCATTTAAAAAATAAGGTTATGTTTGAAATGTTGTTTCTTTTTAAGTGCACAGAAATTGATTTTTGTTGACAAGTTTTTATTTTTCAAACCTTCTCATCCGTCATTTGTGCATTTTGAATTGCCAAAATTTTCCAGATTTTATATCGGCACTTTCTTGCCCTGATCAGTGCGTGGCCGAATGGTTACGCTGTCCGCTTTGTAAGCGGATGATTCTGGGTTCGATTCCCATCTGCTCCAACCTTCCATCGGATGAGGAAGTAAAATGTCGGTCCCGGTCTTGGTTGTTAGGCCGTTAAGTCATTCCAGGTGTAGGAGTCGTCTCCATGCCATAAGCACAAACAACACACCAAACCAAGCCTACTCCAGTGAAATCGCTGACGGCGGTTGGACTCGCAATCCAAAGGTCGTCAGTTCAAACACTGGGGTGGAAGGTTCCTTGGAGTAGAAAGAGGTTTGGGTGCTCTCCCCATTCAAGCCTTCGGACTCCTAGGTTCGAGCAGAAACTTGCAATAGAGACCACAAAAGATCCGGGGGTCGTTAATGTGGATGGTTTGATTTTTTATTTTTGCCCTGATATTCCAAATATTAACCTGGTGACACTGATTAAAAAAAATCGAGAGTACCCAAAAATGTAACACAAACTTTAAATAGGTCAGCCCTACTGCGTAACGTTTAAAACAGAGAGAATTCTGTAAAGGAATAACCTTTCACATAATCTACAGCGAAGGAAGAATGCGTAAACATACCATTTTAAATGCGTCGATAAGGACCAAAGCTCTCAAATATATAGTAAAAAAGAATATCGTAAAAATATCTATATTTTTTCTTTCAAAATAAAGACACAGTGTTACATAATTTTGAACAAAACCAAAAACTCACAGGTCCCGGGAATTCCCGGAAAATGGCAAAACTCGACTCTCGATTTCTGGGAAATTGAAGATCTCGAAAATCGTCAGCCTGTAATACGAATTAACTGGAAGAGAAGCTTGTTTAACCAAACAGTTGATAAAACGTGGATTTTAGTTAGCGATATAAGTATTTAGCTACTAAAACTTATTTTATAGTTATTTAAAAAATGCAATAATATTATGTTTTACACATAAGCTCATTTGTGTTGTGTTACAAACATAAAACATGTTTAAAAAAAACCCCCTGCTCGATTCTTGTGAATGAAAGTCACACAAACAAACCTTTATTTCTTAATTTTATTGGTCCTTTGATCTCACTCAACACAACACTTACTCTTAATTTACGACATGTTCACAATTTACACTGTATCTTATTACCCATAAAAGAGTCCCATTCGATTTTCGCCGCTCTACGACCTCCCCCACAAGTGCGGTCACCGTCGTCACCATGATTTAAGAAAATGGAAACAAATTTCCCCACTGGTAAACATAATCGCTTATGCAAATGTTTCGTCGCCGTCACTCCCACCCCCACCCCATTTGCGACTAAAACAGCACTACTAAACGTGCTCCTGGTTGGTGTGAGTGGTGTTATTAGCAATCAAGTGGAAAAACATGTCCAAAAAGCACTTTCAGCTCTTGAGGGGAAAGCTCAAAATTGATTCCGAAAGCCCACAACAGGTCCTCGTTTCAAGATTTGCGACCCTTAAATCGCTCTGGAAGAAAAGGTTTTGCCTCCCCACCACATCCATCCACCGACTGCTGGCACTTCCTGTTCCGATTTGATATGCAAAAATGCCGCTCGACACCTACAATCTGTAATTAACCCAAACAGCAACACAACAGCCGGTCATTAGCAAAACAAATTCGGCCTTCCTTGCAGAGAGGGGTTGGAAAAGCCTGACCCGTTTGCCAAATATAATTAGGGCTAACTTTCGACCATTTCCCGGCTTTATCGGAGTCCGACCGGCATCGTTATCGATAACTGGTGGCGGGAAAAAAGCGCGAGAATTATGACGGTTTCTCATGAAAAAAAAACTCCACCCCAAAGACCACCAGCATGGGTTCGAATCCCGCGCAAGGATAAATTGCCAGTATCGTTTTTTAGGCTGAGAAAAAAATTCTCACCCAAAAAACGCAGACGACCACCATGGTGTGCAGTGCACTTTTCCGATAATATGATATCGCGATTTAACCCAGCGGGCGAATCTCCGCACTCCTTGATTGAACGGTTGATTGAGTGCGATGAGAAAATCGTGAACCCTCTCGAACAAAAAAAAATCAACATCGTCGATGAGAAGGAAAATTTCCGATGTTTGCACCCGCATTGCAATGTGATACACGGCTTTTATTGGCGAACGAAGCTGGTGCTGCTGCTGGTTGTGTTTTGATATTTTTAGTTTTAGTGAAAGAGATTCTAGAAGATTCATATAAATTGGAAGCATAAATCGTTGATTTACATGAAAAATGTTACTTAAAAGTTTAAAAATGTGTTTTGCCTTCCTCACTGAGGTAAGGCTATAATCCTGCTCTAAAAATGAACTTTTTATTGAGAGCTCAGAGACACATCTTCATGTATACTTATCGACTCAGAATCGAAAACTGAACAAATGTATGTGTGTGTGTATGTATGTATGTGCCCAAAATTCTTGCCAAGTTTGCTCAGCACTGGCTGGACCGATTTTGATCAAACCGGTTACATTCGACTTGGTTTAGGGTCCCATACATCGCTATTGAATTGTTTGAAGTTTCGATAACTAGTTTAAAAGTTATGCATAAAAATGTGTTTTCACATATATCCGGATCTCATTTATATGCATGTAAACGATGTCCGGATCCATCATCCGACCCATCGTTGGTTAGGTAATCGAAAACACTTTCCAACGAGTCCACAACATTGAAGATCTGGCAACCCTGTCTTGAGTTATGACCACTTAAGTGATATTTATGTACTTTTTTGAAGCCGGATCTCACTTAAATGTATGTAAACGATATTTGAATCTATCATCGTTGGTTAGGTAATCGAGAGACCTTTCCAACAAGTCCACAACATTGAAGATCTGGCAAGCCTGTCTCGAGTTATGACCACTTAAGTGATATTTATGTACTTATTTTTCCGGATCTAAAAAATAGCTGAAATATGTGTCCAAACCACTCAAATTACCCATTGTTGGTAAAAAGTGAGGAAGGCATCAACCACGTAGGTGGATTAAGTTAGTTTTATTTCAAACATCCCATGAAAAAAAGTTGTATATAGCAATAGGATGTGGTTTGATGGAAGAGATGCAGAAACTACCTCATTAAATAATGTTTTACGTGCGAAAGAGTGCACTTTTACAGTTTGTTTGTGAAAGCTCCAATGAACATTTTTTTCAATGTTTGATTTTGGCAGCTTTTAAATTGCCTTTAGTAGCATTTTTTCGGCGAATTTTATATAAGCATTCGAATTGGTGTCTTCATCAATGTTGAGGTTATGATAAGGACAAATCGGACAAAAATAAAAATTTATAAAATATGCTTTTTCTCACAAATACAAAATTACCAAAAACTGTTCTTTCAATTATTTTTAATGTTTTTTTGTTCAAAAATAAAGAAAATGTTCAACAAAAATTTAAATTCCTCCCAAGTAACCACATGCACTAAATTGAAGTATTAATTCAGTACTAAATCAGCACTGGAATGTTTTGAAGTAGTAAATAAGCTTTGCGAGTGCCTCAAAGTACCAAGACTTCGCAGCATTACAACTGGC
Organism: Culex quinquefasciatus; assembly: GCF_015732765.1. Classification (NCBI taxonomy): domain Eukaryota; kingdom Metazoa; phylum Arthropoda; class Insecta; order Diptera; family Culicidae; genus Culex; species Culex quinquefasciatus. The sequence goes on along the minus strand of NC_051862.1, from coordinate 27,845,932 downwards.
ATTAAATCACCATTTACGACCTTGAAAATGTGCTTCAAAGCATTTGATGTTTATCAACAAGTAACCCATCGATACGGGAAACATTTCAGCCTGGCACGCTCTTATTGACTTTTATCCTTCTCCCGTCATACCGTTGCAGTGAGCGTGCGGGCTAAGGCGCAATTCCCCCAGTGTGCATCAGCTTTATTTTTGCGTGAACTGGGTTCAATTCCCGCTGATTGAAGTGTTTTTTTTTTTTTTTTGTGGAAAACTGCAGCCTGTAATGAAGCCAAATTTTGCAAAACATATGCCTATAGCACAAAGGACATTATCAAAAGTTCTCTGGTAAATTGAATGACTTTTTTTGCAAGCAAAAAGCTGCTTTCCGGAAGTCTGATACACTTTGCGAAATTTTGCCAACCGTGGACCAAGCCGTTAGCCAGTACTTGTCCCTAATAACCTCAAGCTTTCCGTAATTGATTGCACTGTATTTACTGGCTGGCCGCAATTTTCTGAGTGACTAGTAAATAATTTCCGTCCAACGAAATGACAACGGGTTTTTGAACCAGAACTAAGAACCAGAATCTCTAAACAGCAGAAAGAAAGTCTTCATCATTATTCGATGCATCAACCACATCTATAAAAGTTTCAAAACAAATACTTATTTCAGAATTCATCAGATGGCTGGCGCGCATCCTGGAGATCGACGAGAAAAATGCAAGAATAACATCAAAGTGTCATACTCACACATGAAACGCAACAGGAGAAAAAAAAACAAAGCAGGCCCACCACCAAGTGTGTGTGTGAAGCAGCTGTTCTTTTTTCCTCCCAGCCTTGACGTCGATAAAGCAGTTTGTTTTTGTTCGAGCTTTCGGTGAAGTATTAAATCAGCATCACTGTGCGCCACTTGAAATATTTCTCAAGGGAAAAGTGCTGATTATATGTTTTGAAGCATTATTTGCTGGTATTAAATGCCAATATAATGCTGATTTAATGCCGCTATTTAGTGCTTCGCGGTTACTTGGGCTTCTTCTTCAAAATTTCAATCAAAAAGTACTTTATTTTTTCTTAGTTAAAGGCATCGTTTTCAAGTTATAGCCGATTGAGAGATAATTTCGGGTATCTTATCAGAGACAATTCAAATAAGCTGAGAAAATTAAAAAAAAAAAACTCACTATCGCCGAGATAACTGCATTGCAAAAAAATATTCTGACAATATTCCTGCGTTGATAAAAATTTCATATTTAGGTTCGTTTGAAAATATTTTGTATTTTCTTGAAATTCCGATGCACAATACCGCAAAAAGTTTTTTTTATCAAAACTTGAGTGTAATACAACTGTTTTGGTGCACAGTTTAAAAATATGGTAATCTGGGAATGGTAACACATATTGTGTCAAAAAATGTGTAATTAAACATCTGAAACTGATGAAAATTTCATCAGTTATTTGTTGAATTAAATTTGTTAACACATTATTTTTGAAAGATTACTGATAAAAGAGGAAATATTCAACCATCATACTTTTTGACCTTCCCCAACCCATTTTTTAAACTTTGTGCATAATGTTTTTCACAAAAAAAAAATCATTTAGGTGTTGAAACCATGTCCTGTAATTTATTATTGGTACAATTATTGGTTTAAAAGGCTTTTGGTTTAAAAAATGTTTTTTTTTTTTAAATTTACCAAAATCGATTTTTTTCCGACCACCCCCACACGTTGTGACCAAAGTAAAAACAAATATTTCAGTCCAATCAATATTGGGATTAACAAACATTGCGTTAATCTGACTGCTCAAATTTCATACATTTGAAATGGCTTTTTTAGTCCTTTTGAACCTTGATACGGATATATTTAAAATATCATCAAATGAATAAATAAAATTGATCGATAAATCTGATTTCAATTTCTATGAATTTAATATTTCTAGATCAAATCTGAGCAATCTCTGGCTGTCGCATAAACAATATTAACAAAAAAAAAGCCCCTGTCTTAAGGCAGTTTCATAAACACCCAGAACTAAAAAAAAAAAGATACTGTTTATTGGACCTTCAAATTAAACTCCAGAAATGTGAAAAACAGCTTAAAATAATTTTGAACAATCACTATACGCAGAAACTAGACTTTGCACAATCTTGCAATTCGGCGCAATTGAGTTAAAAATTAAGTGTGTTTTTCTCTTAACAGTTCAGATTAATACAAACAACTTTATCAAAGACACCAAATCGATTAATTAATCCCGTCCCAAGAAATTGATTTATTTATTTTTATTTTATTATTTCCTACCGCATTTTGATGGCGACTTGTATATAAAAAAACAAACTGTACAGAACAAGGATCATCTGAATCAGAAAAAAATGCAAAGAACAGGCAATTTGCGAAAATTGTAAAAGATTTTTTGTACTTTTTTCGAAAAATAATTATTTCAGAAAAAATAGAACCCAATTTTGCTTGCATTTCTCGTTGTCAATATTGTGCATACCTGAAACTTGCCTATATTTTTTTTATTTGTTTGAATTAGGATTGAATCACGACAAGTAAATATTATAATTAATTTTATAATTGAAAAAAAAAACTTGCAGTCACGGTTAATTTTTCATGCGTTTTTCGAAAGTTCTGGATTGCTGGGTAGCCAGAAGACGAAGTTCTTCGTCAAAAAAACAGTCCGTGAAATCTATCTGTCGGTCCACGGTGTACAGATAAAGCCATTTGTTTTCCTAAAATGTGAACGAAAAAAATATATTTGGACAAAAATGCAAACTTGTTAGTAATTTATGATTAATGATTTAAATCAATTGGGAGACTTTTAATTTTAAAAAATTACCAAAATCTTACAGATTGAAAACAAAATTGTAATCTGATTCAGAAAAGTGTGTTCTGAGAGCTTGAATACGTACTAAGATTTTCTTAGCGACAAAACATATAAATTGAATTCAAAACGAAGAAATTTTTTGATTTTATTCAAAGTCACAAGAAACTCGCAACTCCCATCCACAAGCAACATTAACAATTCAACCATTTTGAAACAATTCTCCATTTTCGTAAAAGATAAACATAAACCTTGATGTCGATGACATGCAGCAGCTGCAGCAAGCGCCTTAATTCAAAAAAGAGGAAAAAGAAAAGACGCACATTAATCGCGGACGACGTCGCTGGATTTGTCACATTTACACCGTCGCGCAACGATAACATCAGGAAGGTGCTCGAGTGTGTGTTGTATGCTCGCGGGTACAAATGGGCGCAAATCTACGCGTAAATAAAAATAAAAGTCGTTTTATGTACACGGCGACTGGTAGTGGTAGTGTACGTGATCACTATCAGCGAGCATTTTTTTACGACCCACGAGAGGTGACCGGAGTGAGGTGCCGTCCATAACCATCCGAGCAAATGCATAACTAGAAAACTTTGCAGATAATGATAGAAACTGCAAGTTTTAATTCAATACATTAAGTTTGATTGATAACGGGGTACGGGATTTGCAGTAATTTTTCTTTTAAATATTGAAAAATATCAAATATTCAACTAATCTTAAAATTTTATTTCAAAAACTTGCCAAGATTAGAGTGACACAACCACCAAAACCAAAACAAACTCTATCTGTACCGCGCCGCAACAACCGTTTGCTAAATTTGTGCCAGAATCTTCAAACAGAATCTGTCCCCGTTTTTCGTCAACGTTTATTTATTACTCCCGTTCGCGTCTCGTCGTCACGTCGCGTCCCAAAACAAACCGCACAATCCCACGTGTGTGTATGTGTGTGTGTGTGTATGTATGCGCAAGCCAACAAAGTCTCAAAGTCGCACAGCTATGACCTACATTTTCGCACACTCTCGCGAGACTTGAGCCGAGTTGAGTTTGGCCCTTTCCGGCCCTATCTCTGTCGCACTGTCTCTCTCACTTGGTAAACAAAGCTGTAACTTCAAATAAATTTCGAGTCTTTATCACTGTTTTACACCAATTTGAAATTCGGAACAGAGTCACTAGAGCTGGTGTAGGGTGAATGTCTCTATTTTTGGGTTTTGTTATAGTTTTGGACTCATGTTCAACTCAAATAATGAAAAAAGTATTATTTCTTCTAAAAAATGGTATCAGTACCCAATGTTGCTATTCAAACGTACATATTAAATTATACTTAGTTACGTTATTTCAGAACATCCCCTACTTCTAACCAAAAGACTAATGTTTTATTTACCTTTCATTTTCAACACAGGGAAGCAAAACGACGAACTTAAATTTCGCAGCATCGCAAAGTCGCTTGAATGAGAGAGAGAGAACATTCAAGTAAGGGCGCTACGCACCAACCAACTCTCTCGTCTCTTCTAATCTGTACGCGTGTGCTAATTTTGAGGTTTTATTTTTTTTATTTTTCGCTGAGCTCGAGGCCGCAACGACGCAAAAGTTTCGCCACTTTGTCCTATATATTGAGGTCACGTGGCCATTTCGACACTCTGGGCGAGCGTTTAAGAGTGGTTTGTTTTGTTTTTTTTTTTGCTCTCTATCTCTATTGGACGGAAGACGATTGAGAATTGTGCTGAATTTTGCAAGAGGAGTGATTTTTTTTCTGAAGATTAATAGAAATAGTATTTATTTAAAATCAATCTCAAAGGTTCTTAACGGCACTCAGCTTGTTCTAGTTGTCATTTACGTTTAAAGTAATGTTATGCTTATTGCCAGTTAAAAACGTCTTGTTTTTAGCATGAACAATGTGTAGAAAACATTGGTTCATTGGAAAAACTGACTTCAGGTATTATTATTATCAAGAATAACTTCTTAAAAGCTCTTAACTGCACTTAACGGTTCATACCTTATATCTCACTTGGTTTATAACATAGCCCTTCAAAGTCTTCGGGAGCCCTAAAGATTAGCGTAATTAGTGTGCTCTTAACACTGGCACAACATGCTGGGAATCATCTACGCAAAATGCCAAACAAAAAGTAAAACTGAATGTCAGCGAAAAAATAAAATTTAAATGTGAACAAAACCAGACGTGCATCCGCTCTAACTCCTCTTTTAGAAGAATTTAATTCTTTTAAAAGAGGAGTTAGAGCGGATGCACGTCTGGTTTTGTTCACATTTAAATTTTATTTTTTCGCTGACATTCAGTTTTACTTTATTTTCATCAAATTTTAGTAGGGGAAAGTGGGGCAAGTTTAACAAGCTCAGGAAACGCTCGTTATAACCCATTAAAAAGTTGAAAAATCTTTCGGATTTTATTATAATCATCTTATTTCATGTCTTGACTAAGACTTTGATAGAACAAGTTTTTTATAAAATCCTGTTTTTAATGTAAAAAAATGATTTTATTTTTTTGGATTTTCCGTAAGTTCTACTCAACTAGTGGGGCAAGAGGAACAAAGCATGAAAAAACATTTTAATTTGCTAACAGTTGAACTGTTATCACTTAGATACATTAGATTGGAATGTATTTGAAACGTTTCTTTCATTTTTAGATTAAATAAAAATATTTAAAAAAAAATTTAATCGTTTTTACGAAAAAAAATATTACTTAGATGGTAAATAGTATATTTTCATAATATCACTATAATTTGTATGGACATTTTTTTAACAATTGTTTATCAGTTTTTAAGTATTTTTCTGTATTTATTTCCCATTAAAATATGTTGTTGCAGTAATTCGTAATTTTTCCATACTAAAAATCCATATGGTACACTTGCCCAACTTGAACAAGATTTTTCAAAAACTCTCAAAAAAAAATAAACAAAAGTAAAATCATCCTTTATAATAGGTGCAAGTCATTTGTAGTGACATTACTGATGTAGGAAAAATAGCATTTTGATAAAATGAGCCTTAAAACGAACCCTAAGCCTTATTTTGTACTTTCCAAATATTATAAGAAAACAAAGGTTTTGAAAAAACTTCATTAAATCTTATGCCCCATGGCGTTTACGTCGTTTTGGCAGGTATGTGGTAGTAGAATCAGCTAATTACATTGCTAACAACAATTCCTCATACTGGGAACAATCAAAATTGTAAAAATTACGGCCGTACGAGCGATTGTTCCTCTTGCCCCATATGGTCGTCTTGCCCCGAAACTATTGGCACTACGCCCCCCGGGGCATGGCCTTCCTCTAACGTGGGATTTCTGCTCCAGCGCCTCTGACGAGACAGGAGAAACCGGGACCGACGTTTTACTTCACCATCCGATAGAAGCTCAGTGGATAAGGCGGGAATCGAACCCGCGTCTCATAGCATCATCGGGATCGGCAGCCGAAGCCGCTACCCCTGCGCCACGAGACCCACGTATCTTCGTCTTGCCCCACCTTCCCCTAAACGATTCAGCAATCTAGATTTTACTGAACTCTCAGTTGATTGATATTTGTTACGTTGACAGATGATTTACCGAAAATCCAGTAAAATTGTTGTCAAAAAAAACTGAAAACTCGTTGAATGTGTGATACCAGCGTAGTGCCCCTCGATCGTCACAGCACGAACGAGTGAGTTCTTACCCAACGGAAAAAGGGGTAATACCGAGGAAGCGTGTAGGTGAGGCGGAGAGAAAAACAGAGAACAGAATTCTGAGTGCAAACCTCGTGTACGGAAGTGTAATAAAAGCGGATTGATAAAACTCCAAATAAACTTAATTATTTAATGAGAAATCCTCGGTACTACAAACTGGCGACGGGCTGGAAGAACCACAGCGTAAATTTGGTTACTCAACAGGTAAATTATACTACAAAAATCATGAAAAAGAAGACGAAAAAAAAATAGGTTATGTTGACATTTTTTATCGCAGCTCTTGGAACACAGCACTGTGGCTGTGGTGGTCCCGAAGGCCGAAAAAAAAAAAAAAGAACGCAGTTCGACTGTGGTGGCTCTGAGGCCGTCGTGATTTTGGACACAGTGCAACTGTGGTGCTCCCGAAGAGCGTGACCGGATGTAAACAAAGAACGGTGGTCTTCGAGATCGAAAATTGAACGCAAAAGGTTGCGGTGGTCTTCGAGACCGGAATAAAAGGAACACAGCATAGCTGTGGTGGTTCGTAAAACCGATAAAAAAGGTAAAAAAAAAGGAATGTAAAAAAAAGCGATGTTTGGAAATTGTTTTTAAATACCTTTCAGGTCACGTGAAATGGACAAATGGACAATTCAGCCGTTCAATTTCAAAGCTCTTCCGTCGTCTCAAGTACGGGACGAGTGGTTGAAGTACAGAAGGAACTTCAAGTACATCGCTCTGGCAAATGAGGAAACCGACCAAACCAAGCTTAAGAACGTTTTCTTGGCCAGAGCCGGTCCTGAAGTGCAGGAAGTTTTCAGCACATTGCCGGGGGCAGATGTGGACGAAGACAAGGAACAGGGCATCAAACCGTTTGATGTCGCCATCGCGAAACTCGACGAGTATTTTGCACCACAACAACACGAGATTTTTGAACGGCACGTTTTCTGGACGCTCAAACCGGAACCAGAAGAGTCATTGGAAAGATTCCTTCTGCGAGCCACGGACCCAGCAGCAAAGTGTAACTTTGGAAAAACCAAAGCTGAGAGCGCAGAGATAAGTGTCATCGATAAGATCATTCTGTTGGCGCCGGCGGACCTGAAGGAAAAGCTGCTGCAACAAGCCGGCCTGACATTAGACGAACTGACGAAGACGATCAAATCTTACTCGTCCGTTAAATTCCAAGCAGGCCAGATCGGAAATGCGACTACGCCGTCAACGTCCTTCGTGAATAAACTACAACCATCATCTCAACACGGAACGTCCGAATGCTCAAGGTGCGGGTGGACAGGGCACTTTGCGAATGATCCTTCGTGTCCAGCTCTCGGCAAAATTTGTGACAAATGCGGTAGAGCAGATCATTTTGCCAAACGCTGTAAGACCGTTCCGTCGAAACGTTTAGTGGCCAACCATCAACAGAAGCGAGGAGGCAAACGACCTTACAGCTTCCCCAGCCAGCACGGATCAAATAAACGGCAGTGCAACGCCATCGACTCGATACACAACACGGAAGAGTCTGCCAGTTTCATCTACAGTATCAGCACCCGGGAGGAGATGGTTGGTGTCACAGTGGGAGGCGTCCTGCTTGAGATGATGATCGACTCAGGTTCATGCAAGAACATTATTGCTGAACGCACTTGGCGTCACCTGCTCATGAACGGACTGGAAATGAAGAACCTGCGAGATGAATGTGATTTAACGTTTCGTCCATATGGGCTGAAATCTGAACCTCTGAAAGTGTTGAAAGTGTTTGATGCAGCAACGAGCGTGGAGGATGCGGGAAAAGTAACCAAGCAGGAAGCAACATTCTACGTGGTGGCGGAAGGATCTCAGCCAATACTGGGGAGAGAGACAGCCAAGGCCTTGGGTGTCCTCATAATTGGGTTGCCCAGCACTCGTGGTGTATCGGTCAGCACGATCAAACAGGACAGCAAGCATTTCCCGAAGATTCGTGGGGTAAAACTTTGCATTCCGATCGACAAGGAGGTGTCTCCAGTAGCGCAGCGTGCTAGGCGTCCACCGCTAGCTTTGATGAGTCGAATTGAGGAAAAACTAAACACCCTGCTCGCAGCGGATATAATCGAGCCCGTTGAGGAATATAGCCAATGGATTTCACCGCTAGTGGCCATCGTGAAGGATAACGGAGAGCTGAGACTGTGCGTGGACATGCGACGAGCAAATGCGGCCGTTCTTCGCGAAACCCACTACATGCCAACCTTTGAAGATTTTCTACCCGCATTGAAGAAGGCCAGGTTCTTCAGCCGATTGGATGTGAAAGAGGCATTCCACCAGGTGGAGCTTGAGGAATCCTCGAGGTAAGCTAAAAAAAAAAAACGGTGTACGTTAGTTTTCCCAATCGGATATTAAACTTGTTTATCGCATAGGTACATCACAACATTCATAACCCACAAGGGAGTTTTCAGGTACAAAAGGCTCTTGTTCGGGATTTCGTGCGCCTCGGAGATGTACCAAAAGATCATCGAGCAGATACTCGCAGACTGCAACAATGTCGTAAATTACATTGATGACATCCTCATCTTCGGCGCTACGGAGCAGGAACACGATGCATCCCTCCAGAAAGTTCTCAAGACGCTACAATCCCGAGGAGTGCTCTTGAACGACAGCAAGTGCGTTTTCAAAGTGCCGGAAGTGGAATTTTTGGGACACCACCTGTCGGCTGAGGGTATTCGTCCGACCGAAGAGAAAACCGATATCCTCAAGTCATTCAGAGCACCGTCTAACGTGGAAGAACTTCGCAGTTTTTTGGGTATGGTTACATACATCGGGAGGTTCCTGCCAGACCTCGGCACGGTAACAAATCCACTTCGAGAGTTGACACGCAAAGGAGTCTCGTACGATTGGACGGATTGTCACGAGCAAGCGTTCCAGCAAATCAAGATGATGATTTGCGAGATAAGTAATCTACACTTCTTCGACAACAACCTACGCACACGCTTGGTAGCGGATGCGTCACCGGTAGCCCTAGGTGCCGTTCTGCTTCAGTTCACCAACACCGACCCAACTCCAAGAGTAATCAGCTATGCCAGCAAGAGTCTAAGCGATACGGAGAAGAGATACTGCCAGACGGAAAAGGAAGCTCTAGCTCTAGTGTGGGCAGTCGAGAAGTTCGCTGTTTATCTGCTAGGGCGGAAGTTCGAACTGGAGACGGATCATAAGCCGCTAGAAGTGATCTTTTCCTCGAGTTCGAAACCCTGCGCTCGTATAGAACGATGGGTACTTCGATTGCAGTCGTTCATATACGAAATCAAGTACCGTAAAGGTAGCTCAAACGTAGCAGATCCATTCTCGCGGTTGGTAAGGTTTGGGGCGAACAACTCGGCTGGTGGCGTAGATCTGGACACGGACAACAAGTTCATGTTGTTGGCTATTCTGGAATCAGTAGCAGTGGATGTAAGTGAGATCGAGAACGTTTCTCAAGCCGATCCCGAGCTGGTCACTCTGCGGGAAGCAATCCATTCAGAGAGGTGGGACAACCCGGCAGCCAAACCGTACGCAGCGTTTCGTGCGGAACTGGGTATTCTAGATAACATCGTTGTACGAGGAAACAAAATGATCGTTCCTGCGACGCTACGCCCCCGGTTGCTGTCTCTGGCGCACGAGGGACATCCAGGAGAATCCGTAATGCTCAGGAGACTCCGCGATCGTGTTTGGTGGCCGCTGATGGAGAAGGAGGTCCAACGAACGATAGCAGTTTGCGAAGGATGCCGTCTGGTGGGTATACCATCGCGTCCAGAACCGATGGCGAGACGACCTCTGCCTTTGAAACCGTGGGTAGACATTGCATTGGATTTTTTGGGACCCTTGCCGACCGGCGAATACCTACTTGTAGTGATTGATTACTTCAGTAGATATAAGGAGATAGAAGTCATGACACGCATCACGGCCAAGGAGACTACGGACCGGCTTGAACGGATCTTCACGCGACTCGGTTATCCTGTTACCATCACCTTAGACAACGCTCGTCAGTTCATAAGCAAAGAATTTGAACAGTATTGTACGATCAGAGGCATTCACCTGAACAACACCACGCCATACTGGCCACAAGAGAATGGCCTCGTTGAAAGGCAGAACAGATCTTTGCTGAAGCGATTGAAAATCAGTCATTCTCTGGGTCGCGACTGGAAGTGTGATCTGAACGAGTACCTGATGATGTATTACACAACACCTCACACTGTCACGGGAAGACACCCTCGGAGCTCTGTTTTGGACGCACGATTAGATCAAAGCTGCCTTCGCTGCAAGATATCGAGACAACTCCACGGAACGACGAAGTGTATGACAAAGACCTGCAAGCGAAACAAAAAGGGAAGGAAATAGCTGATCTTAAACGTCGTGCAACTCCATCAAATGTTCAAACAGGTGACACGGTATTGCTCAAAAATTTGTTGCCGCAGAACAAGCTGTCTCCAAACTTCCTGCCGACAGAACACGAAGTCATCGACAAGACTGGAGCTCGGGTAACGGTGCGAAACACTGAGACGGGGAAGGTGTACCAGAGAAATTCAGCCCACTTGAAACGTATTTCTAGCACCCCTGGGCATGGCCAAGCAGAACTCGAGCCGGAAAGCATTACACAAGAACAGGATGTAGCTGAACAACCGATCCAACAACCACATGACGAAGACGACCAGCAAGAGCAGCCACCGACACAGAGACCGCGGCGTCAAGCTCGTTGTCCACAACGTTTCGAGGACTTCCTGATGGATTCCGAGACTTCGTCTCTGTGAGAAAAGGGAAGATGTGATACCAGCGTAGTGCCCCTCGATCGTCACAGCACGAACGAGTGAGTTCTTACCCAACGGAAAAAGGGGTAATACCGAGGAAGCGTGTAGGTGAGGCGGAGAGAAAAACAGAGAACAGAATTCTGAGTGCAAACCTCGTGTACGGAAGTGTAATAAAAGCGGATTGATAAAACTCCAAATAAACTTAATTATTTAATGAGAAATCCTCGGTACTACAGAATGAAATGTCAGATTGTTTTGCTGAAAATTCAGTATTTTTATACTCTTAGTTTGACAGATCATTCGTCGTTGTCGTGCTATCTTGTCGCACGTACATTTTAGGCCAATTTGAGTAAAGAACGTCATTTTGTGCAGCTCACAATGCCTCACCTTTTGACCTTCACAGATCCCCTAAAAACGATTTCAATCCTGAGATATTCAGTAAAAATCGTAAAAACTCCGTGCATTGTTGTAACTCTTCATATGAAAGAAGTTTCAATCTTGTCGTGCTACTTGACACACCCTGAAAATTGTTGTAAGTGCAACACATCAGATCAGAACGCGTTTGACACATGTACATGCCCGACTACTGTAAACATCTTTTATTATAACTCGGGACTCCGGCAACCAAAGTCTACCCTTCTAAACATCGGGACAATGCACAGAATGGTAAACCAAAAAACCCGTGTTTGTTATTGTTTACATGGCGTGCTCTATTTTTTGTTAATTCAAGTTCAAACAATAAAACGCGTTTTCGCGTTTTTCTGAAATAATTTGTTGGTTTTCAGTAATCATGATTTAATTTTTGTTGCCATTTGAGTTATTATTGATAAATTGCTATCATTTTAGCCTATTTTTCATGTCACGAAGACGTCCAGAATCATTTCCAGGAATAGATGTGCTTCAGGTAATTTCCCTGCAAAACCTGTATCGGAAAGTAATTTCGTGTTATCAAGTTGTCTTGATAGAAAAATGATAGTTTAATTTAAATTCAAAGTGGAAATAGTAGAAGAATGGGACAAAACAGTTGCATTAGATTGATTTCCCTGGTTTTCACTTTCCATCTTCCCGAGTTCATTCACCCAGAGACATGGTCCTTCACGATTCCCAAAAAAGCGCGCAAACAAAGCTATCAGAAATCCCGAGAAAGTTGACACCATCAAACCTGCCAGCCACCAAAGACTCTATTTCAATGCAAATAAACCCTAAAAGAAGACGAAAAAGCATAATTTATTCAGGATTTCACCCGCAACTCTTGTAAAACAATCTCACTCTCACGTGTTGGTACCACCCAAAAACCACGAAACCAGGATAATATTCCCAACACGCAGAGCTGGATTAAATACATTTTTTTACGTTCCTCTCAATTTCTAAACATTTCGCCCGAAATGTCGACGACAGCAACCCACAAACAACATGTTGCAGGTGTTGCATTAGAAATTTTCCCATGTCACTCTCACTGTAGTAGGGTTGACTCAACCCTGATCCTGTTTCTTCTTCCATGAATCTGAAGTAAACCACACACAAAAAAATACGACTTACTTTCAACTGCACGCAATCGTGAAGACGAAGAATGACGATGCTGGACCTGGAAAAAAAAGTTTACTTTACAGACCCAAAAGCAAACACACGTGAAAGGATCTGTTTGGCTTTGGGCGTTTTTTCTAAGGTCTTCGTCCCTTAACCCTTCTGTTGCTGTTGCTGCCAACTGACGACGAGAAAAGTCTGTTGCACTTACGCGGGAAGATCGATTGCGTGGGAGCGAAACCCATTTTTCATCTTGAAAATTAACCCTTTCGCGGTTCCCACACAGCACCAAAAGTCAGCCAAAAGAAGTCAAACATCGATGGTGGACCAGATGAAAAGGAAATCGAAGAGTCGCTGGCAGGTCATCCGGTTGAATTTCCAGCGAAAAAGGGTTTCCCGAGTCGAGGACCCCGGCGTTGACCCCGGATGTCGGGGGCTATTCAAATTTTTCAACCGAAAAGGATGTCGATAATTTGAAGGGGCTTTCCCTCTTTTTCCGCGGTTTTGCGTACCAGCAGCGGAGAAAGGTGCCAGATTGAGGTCTAGAATGCCATCCTGGTTGAGGATGTTGGTGATGTCGTGGGAAAGTGAAACAATCAATCATTTCTGTTTTCGTGGAAGACATCTGGCGATGGATGGGGTTTGGGAGTAAATATTAATTGTTGTGTGGTCCAGGAAGTGAAGTGTTTATAAGGAAATACGAAAAGATCGCGGCCCCATAATTTTAAACCATTTTTAAGCAATAGAGCATTTTTGTTTTCCTCATTTTTAATTGTATGCACTTTTATTTTCTAATGTTTACAGCAAGCATCTGTAATCCATTTATGAAAATCAAATTCCGAAATATTTTTCAAATGCTTGGATATACAATTTTAACAAAAGGTTTAACAGTTGATATAAATTGTGTTAAGCAATTGTCTAAGGTTTCCAAAAAAACAGTACATAGGCAAACATAACAAAAATATTGATGAAAAAGGTGTTAGGGGAAATAGGGGAAATATACCCATTTTAAGCCTAATAAGCGGACGTGTTTAAATGCTGCTGGATAATTTGGAGTGTTCCTTAAAATTTAGAGCAACTTTTGGTGAACATTTCTGTTTATTTTCACTTTTACTGAAAGTTATCCTATTCCTTTTACAAGTAAAAAAAAAGTAAATCTTTCCCAGTTCCTGAGGGGAACACCCTTGGAGAGTATCGGGGCCGGCATTTACAAAACGGATTCAGTGGCAGTTTCATTTTCAACTTGATGTTAACATGTTAGGGTTAATGATAACATTCCATAGGTCGCCTCCCTAAGGTGTCGTGATAAGGTTCAGTTTGTGACGATACACTACCTTCCCTTTACTAAGCAATCGATTCCAGAAGGGAAAAGATCACCAGTTGTGTTGGTTCAAGCCGGGATTTGAACCCCGATCTACCGCTTACGAGGCGGAAGCGTTACCACTGGGCTACGTGGCTCGGTCCTTTTACAAGCATTTAAAAAAAATTATTTCTCATATGTATTCTAATCAGACAAGAATACATTAGGCCACGCTCATTTTTCTATTTTCAGCTTAGTTCTTTTTTTCTTCCAGCGCTCTTTTGGGTCTGCTTAGTGTTGCCAATTGTGATGAACTTTTAACCGAACACTCACAAAAAGTGGCATTTATAGAGAAAGTTTCCTGGCATCACTGGCTCACTCCAACAGGCGATGCTACCCAGTCACGAAATATTCTAGCAGAGCTGGTTCTGCCAGAATCCTGCTAGAACGGTGAAACAGTTCTGCTAGAATGCTGTAAGAATATCCAGCTCTGTGAGAACTCTGCTAGAATCCTGCTAGAACGTCGTGACTGGGTAGTGGTGCCCGGTCACGAGAAATTCTGGCAGAGTTGGTTCTACTAGAATCCTGCTAGAATGATTCTAGCAAGCCTGTCAGAATTCTTTAAGAATTTTACCAGAATATTCTAGCAAAGCGAAATCTGCTAGATTTCTGTGAGAATTAGGCTAGAAAAATCTGACAGAGCGAAATCTGTCAAAAATAAAAGCATTTTCGCCAAACCGCTTTGTAGCGAATTTGACTTCCGCCAAAATCATCCTGTCATCGAACCTGTTTACACGAGTTCACTTTATTCTGAGGTTTTTGTTAAAAGAAGGTGCCACATCGCCTCTCATTTGTCAGCTGTTTGGTTGACTTTTTGGTAAGTAATACAGCCAAGATAATTGCGTGCCCAGATAATTTATTTATTTATTATTTATCAACAGGCACGAATAACCCGCGAGAAAAAAAATCAATTCCGAGGTCTGTCCACTCATCGCCATGACCCGGGCCATCCGCTTCTTAACGATCGGAGTGGCCATGGAGTGAAACGAGATGGGTCAAGCAGGACGCCCCAACCAACAAACTTCAAGAAAGAGAAAGAAAATTCTCGTAGAAGAAATTTATAGTGTAGATTTGAAATGTAAGTGCTAGTGTTCTTACTTCTATTTGTTGTGATTATAAAAATGATTGTTTAAATAAATTTGATTTTGAAACTCGTTTTAATTTAGAAAATAATACAAACAAAAATATCTTACTAACTGCTTCTAGCAAAATTCTAGCAGGATTCTAGCAGAAATTTCCTGCCAGTTCATTCTAGCAGGATTCATACAAAATTCTAGCAGAATGGGCTGTCAGTTCATTCTAGCAACATTCTAGCAGAATTCTTACAGAACCGGTTGATTTCGCCGGCTCCTGCTAGAACCGGTTATTGCATTTGGGCTAGAATTCTTTGAGAATTCGTGCAAAGTTCTGGCAGGATGATGGCACAGTTCTAGTAAGAATATTTTCGCCCTGCTAGAATTCTGTAAGAATATCTGTAAGAATTCTGTAAGAATTTTGTGAGAACGTCGTGACTGGGTGTTGGTGGCCACCCTTTGTTCTTAGAGAGCCTGGATCTTATTAGAGAACGGTCATCTCAAATAAAAAGTACCAATCGAAGCACGAGAACTGTCACACGGAGGTACCAATCGAGCATAAGACAAAGGATTTTGCTCGATTGGTACCTCCGTTTGACAGTTCTCGTGCTTCGATTGGTACTTTTGGTTTGAGATGACCGTTCTCTAATAAGATCCAGGCTCTCTATTTGTTCTTTATTTGCCTTCGCTTCTCGCTCAGTTTTCTTCAGCCTTCGAGTGGAATGGGTCGTCAAAAGTCAAACGTCAAAAGACTTGGCACGTTTGTTTTTTTAATGGCGCTTGCTAATTATTTATATGTTTCGGGATTATTTTTTAAGTGAATGACTAACTAATGTGCAAAAGAACATGTTGCCGGTAGTTGGAAGCAATTTCATATCTTACGCGCTTCGAAAACGTTAGCGCAAGTGAAAAGATATTGACGGCGACTTTCGTTAAGCAGTTAACTGCTGCTCTAATCGTGTCCGTCCCATATGTAAAAACAGCAAGCCGAGAAAACGCGTGTCAAAGTTGTCCCGCTCATAAGGTTACGTGTTAGAATTTCACGAAAAAGTGGATTTTCTCCGGATTTCTAGAACCAAGTACTACATTTTATTGGTTTTGCTGATAGTTTACATGATTTTGAACCAAACTTCATTATTACCTTAAAATAGACGAAATTACATATGGGACGGACTAGCTTCGAGCGGCAGTAAGTACTCATCTTGCGTGTGGATGTGTGTGCCAACAAAATGATGAGAAATGGTCTCGCAAAATAGAAATTATGATCAAAAGTGCATTAAATTTGAACTTTTTGGCCAGAAAATGGCATACATTTACGTGCTTACTCGAGGCGGTGCTGTTGCTGGTAAGTTCATAGCCTAAATTGTATTTTGGAGCTTTGATCGAGCATCAAACTCTTCATATGACGAAGATAGGTGTTTGATTAGAATGGGTATATTTCCCCTACCTTACAGACATGACCAGAATTACAAAGAACAATGTGGATAATGAAATTAAAATAAAGTCCGTTTAACCCTTTCAGGTCTGACAAATTTTCTCTGATTTCATGATTTTTTTAATTTCGTCAGTGTGGGTGACATTTGGTAAAATTGATTTTTTTCGAATTTTGCATTTTTTCAGGTTTTTGCATTGTGGAGTCTGAATGTTAAAAGATACTGAAAATTTTAAAAACATTTCAAACAATAGTTTTGCATCATATTTCTTTTAAAAAAACATGTGAGCCCATGTTGTAAATTGTGATAAGCAATAATATTATGTATTGATATTCAGAATTTTGGGTTTTATTGATCTATAAATTCTCGATACATGATTGATTCTTAAATTAAATTCAATCAAAACTAATCCCTCCTCGACTATCAACCGACCTTCCCTCCAAGAGACTAGACTACAATTAAGATCCCACTTGTTTCCCACCAAGCACTAATCCAAGGGCTCCATTTACATAATTTCGCAGACTTATGACATTTCGCGCACGCAAATTCCCCATTATTTGTTGGTCGGTGCCACCACCTTCAAGAGACTACTTTATCATAAGAAGGCCACCTCATGGGTTAGCAGTCTGCCATAGCAGGGTGGCTTCTGAGAGGTTGTATTCGCCCACCCCCACATTCTAGTGCTCGAAACAGGAGAGTTGATAAAATGCTACTTTTGGAAACAGTAGGGCTTCGAAAAGTGCTGTTTTGTTTTCGAAGATTTTCAAAGAAATAAATTTAAGAGTATCGTAAATGACTAAAGAATAAAGGAATAAATTATTTGAAAATGTTATCCACCCTAAACGAAATCCCACTGTATCGAAAGGATAAAACCACTAAAAGAAAAGCTAGCTAATTAAATTTAATAGATGGTCTCTTCGTTAAGGGCTCCCACCGGACGACGATTGGTCAGCAAAACCACCCAGATTGGGACTTGAATGGACAGGGCGAATTCCTAGCGCTTTTTCCCTAAATCCTCTAATTTATTTATTTCTGCAATTCTGCTTGCCCGACTGTGGACAACCCCCACCACCCCGAGGACGAGGTCAAAGAAATTCCGTCGTCTGCGGAATGTGCACTCGCCCGACGGGGGGGGACGTTCGTTTTGAATATTAACGAACAAATAAATTAGCAGAATGCGACCCGGCCACGTGCACCCACATCAGACGGAATCAGGAACAAGACTGGCTACTGGCGCAAATGTGCGACCTTTTCCCCTTGGCAATTACTAATCAAACAGTGCTAAATCAATAGCGAATGAAAGTGGGTCTCCCCGCCGTCCTTGCAATATGAAGGGGAAAGGAGGAAAAGTTGCCGAGAATGCAAATATTTAATGACATTATTTGTCACAACTCGGAGAAAGGCAAAAATGCAAAAAAAAAAGAGACTAAAAGGACTAGGAAAACTATGAGAAAATTGCATGTTTCCCGAGCAATTAGTCACAATTGGCGAAGGAAGGTTGAAGGGGTTTTTTTAAGGAGAAAATTGAATTGCAATTATTTGAAAGAAAATTGCGCAACTTCAAAGAGTGTTTCCAGGAATGTTTGCTCGCTGTTATTGTGCACGTGCTTGTTGGAATAATTCATCAAAAGATTTTCGCTTTGCAAAAGTGGGTTGTCAAATCGGAAGCTTCAATTTGGTTGTTAGATCACTTTTTGACTTAAATTGTATTTTATTTCAGTTTGTTCTAATTTTGGTAGACAAATTCAGACAAGCAGAAGGTTCAAAATCATTTGTTACAAATTTCAAATATTTTCAAACGAGCATTAAAAAATAACAGTATGAGGAGAAAGTCTCTGTCAGAAAACAAACACAAATTGAATCAAGAGATCAAAATTACTTTATCTCGAAGCCGTTGCATCGTATCAAAAAGTGGTGAAAGACAAACTTGTAGGAAATTGGACGGGCTTTCTGGAAAAAAATACACTGAAACAAAAACACACGCCACTTCTATGAGATTTTTCAGTTTTTAAGTTTAAAAGTTAATTTGATGGTGATGTCACGATTTTTTTTCGTTCAAAATTTTTTAGGAAATAGCCTAAAATGTTACAAAAAGACTCATGGAAAATGCAGGATGGTATGTCTCTCCTAAAAAAATACAAAAATACAACCGTTTTTTTTTTTTTGAAAAGTGGTCTAAACGTCAAATTTTTTCAGAATCGATAGTAGGAATCGATTCCCCAGACAATTTTACATAAAAGTCTCCATATTGACCATTTTCTAAGTCCAATCCTTGGGAAGATACAGCGGTTTTAAAAAATAAAAATGTTGAAAAAATAGGTTTTTTTGTGGTTTTCGGCAATTTCTATATGACAGACTTGGTTTTTCTGTCTCGTTTTTCAATTTGACTTGTCTTATTATTTACGTATGCTTATTTACTATCCAGGTTTCTACCACACTGAAAAAAATAAGCCCATACATTTAATTGAAATGCTGTCAAAGACAAACTTATGGGAAATTGGACGAGCCAAGTCTGTCATAAAGAAATTGCCAAAAACCAACAAAAAACCTATTTTTTCAACATTTTTATTTTTAAAACCGCTGTATCTTCCCAAGGATTGGACTTAGGACAATGGTCAATATGGAGACTTTTATGTTAAATTGCCTGTGGAATCGATTCCTACTATTGATTCTGAAAAAAATTGACGTTTAGACCACTTTTCAAAAAAACAGTTGTAGTAAATGATTTTTGTATTTTTTTAGGAGAGACATACCATCCTGCATTTTTCGTGAGTCTTTTTGTAACATTTTAGGCTATTTCCTCAAAAATTTTGAGTGAAAAATAATCGTGACACCATGAAATTTAACTTTTAAACTTAAAAACTGAAAAATCTCATGGAAGTGGCATGTATTTTTGTTTCAGTGTATTTTTTTAGAAAGCCCGTCCAATTTCCTACAATTTTGTCTTTGACCACTTTTTGATACGATGCAAATATATTTAAATACCTTACGCCCTTCTCAAATGTTATTTTCGAGTACTATTGGCTCCATATACACAAAAATGGCTTATGTAGGCCTAGGATAACATGTCTACAAAGTTTCATTGAAATCGGAGAGGGTCGGGTACAAAAGTACCAGGAAAATTCCTGATTTGAGTTGGAATTCCTCTAGAGTTATCTTAACGAAATCATTTTAAATATGGTAATAAAGCGATATTTTGAAATTTGATGATTAACTTTTAGCAACATGTTGGTTCATTTGAAAATCGCAGACTCACTGTTCATCATCAATAAATCAACAAATATTATGAAAAAATCTTCAAGGCTTTCAAAGATTGAAGTATTAAAGATATAATTTGATTACAGATTGAACAAAATTATCAATTTGTGACTGATTTTTTGTTATGTTTAAATATTTTTTATTAACTCATAATTATACAAGGGATTTTTTGTTGCATTTTTTAGAGATTTTTTAAAAATTTTAAAAGATTATTTTTTGTTATTTTTAAGTAATGCGCTGGGTGCTGAATAGTGGTTTGCGAAACGGCCTCAATTTTGAACTGTCAAAGTGGATCCAACTTACTGTTCGCCAAAAGTAGAGAATATTGTTATCGGTCATTAAAAATTGTTTTTTTTTTTTTTTGCAAGAATAAAAAATGTGTGGCTTTTAGAATCACAAATTGAAGTCAAGAAATCTTAAGAAAGTTGACGACGAGATCTTCATTTTTTATAATTATGAATGGAAGTTTTTTAGGGTGTCAATGCGGTTGTATTTATACAGAAGCTGTCTTTATTGTTTGATTCCGATTGAAAACCTACTGGTTTCGTGAAAATCTTCTCTTTTTGTTAGATCAGTTTCGCTAACCGATTTCTAACCGATCAAAACATAAAAACATGCACAATTTTCCAGCAAAAATGTAAAAAACTAGAAAAAATAAAACACATTCTACTGTTTGTAAAACAGCTCGTTTACCAATAAGAAAAAAGTCATGCTTGTGCTTGAACAGCCTCCCACTTTGTAGATGTAAACAAAGTGGGATCATTCGAAAATCACGTTACGCATTCTCTCTATTCATCACCCAGGTAATGCGTTACCATCTTATATAAAATCTTTGTTAGCTGAATTCGGATCCGCGTCTAAATTTGCTTATATAGTTTAAGGCTAGGTTTTATTGTTTTTTTTTTTCACTTAAAAAAAACATAAAATTTCGAGAAGACAATCATATAATATTAGTATAGTTGTGCGTAGAAAACTTAGTTGTGTTATTTATAATTTCACTTATTTTGAAAATTTTCACTTATATAAACGGCATTAAAAATTTAGACGTTTTGCTTTGAAGTTTTAAAACATAACTATGGATAATATCCATCAGATATAGTCAGTATAAGATAACAAAAATTACCTTTGGCGGGAATTCAAGGGCTTATTCCGGTGGTTGAACTCAGCCCAAATCCCAAATAAAATCGCTCTCAATGCAAAATAAATGTTCGAAGGTTCAAAAAAGAATACCTTTAAGAAACCGATTAAATTTTAGACGAAAAACATTCATTAAAAACTGGTCAAAATGCTGTGTGAGTTGCCAGAAAATAGACCAATTTGTTTTTTTTATCATTGTCCATTGAGCCCTCATTTTCCATTCAAAATTATTTGAGTTTAATTGATTATATAAGATTCTATGTGGAACTTTTTTTGCTTGAAAAAAACGAAATTATTAGGTAAAATCCTGGATAATTACAAAATTGCACAAAATTACAAAAATACAAACTGTTCAATGAAAAACTGGTCAAATGCCGTGTAAGTTGGCAGAAAATATCCCCATTTTTTTTGTTCAATATTGAGTATTAATTTTTCTACAAACTGTATCTGAGTTAACGATTGATTTTATTTGCAGTTTCAAGATATGAAATTAGTTTAATGCTTTTCATCTTCACAAATGGCATGATTTAATGTAAAGGATGTTAAGAGATTATTAAAATTCTGAATTTCTTACAACTATCCCATGATCACAAAATTGATAAAAAAGTGCAGTTGGTTTCCTTATTAAAATATTTTAAAACGGGCTCAAACATTATGCAATGGATATCATTGCATAAAGATGTTTTTTTTTATTCTTTTGCAGTTATTTTTTAGATTGCGAAGTTCAAAGTTGGTTATTGAGATTCAACTTCTATTAAATTATTTGAAGTCATCAATTATCTAATCTCTTGATATCCTAAGCTAAAAGTAACTACAATCTTGATATTATGGCAATCCGCAAAAAAACTCGTCGAAAATCCTAAAATTATGATCATCACTCGCCAGAAATAACTAAATTTATATATTTCACAAAGATCAACAAACTTCAATCTAAAAATGAGTTGATATATATATTATTTATTAGATATTATAACTACGAAATTTCAATGTTTATAAAAAATAAGGACAATCACCGATCATCTGCAAAAAGAAACATACTTTTGAAGACACTTAATCGTATTTTTCCAACAAACTACCAACAATTTAAAAAAAGAAAGCAAATATGTAGAGCTATCATACCTCAGCGTGAGTTGGCATATTTCATTCAATTTGCTTAATTAGTCGCCACCGTTGATATACAAGTACACTTTCTGCACCTGCTATTGCATTGCCAATTTAAAACGAACCAAGTATTGACAATCAGAAGAAGAAGAAAACCCGTTTCTGCTAACTAACCGATCCGCGGAAATCATTATTGTGACGGGTCAATTTTGCCACCAGTTTGTAGCAGCGCAGCTGTCCATTTATGATTGGAAATTCTTGGAAAAGTGATGTTTCCATTTTCAACCCTCCACCTCATAAGGGAGAGGGGAAAGCGGCAGGTCACCACCACGTGCTAATCTGTTTCCGGGAAGTCAATTTCCGCCATCGAACTGTTGGGGGCCCTTGGAGCAATTCAGTGAAATTTGCGCTTGTTTTGACCGCAATTTAATTTTCAATCAGGCTGAAGGTTTCTAGAATTGCCAGCAGGGAACCTTGTGAGCAAATTGAGGAAGGTCGAAGGAAGAGGTCAGTTTGCGCGGGCGTGTGTGGAGCAAATTGAATTTCATTTATTCATTGGGAATTTGCTCTGACTCTGGTGCTAGAGTCTACAGAGGTCCCCCCCAAGAGTGTTGGTGCTGGCAGGTTTGTTATTCGCAAATGCCTAGCTTGGTGGCCATCAACCATAGAGTGCATTTGCGAGCTGACTGCCCGCAAATCGATTTGGGAGGCCCGGCGGACAGGGAATTCCGTGATACGGCCACCGGTTGGGGAGTGAGGGACTAGATTGCACAAAAAACTGCACTTCATGAGACACGAAACACGAACACAACACCAGCACGTGTATGCACGGAAAGAGCATTAGCAAAAGTTTAAAATAATAAAAATAATTTTGTAGAAGACTCGTCTTAACCTTCAATTGGTCTGTACATGAAATCGAATATTTCAGATCAAGCTCGATTCTATTCATATTTTAAAGGCAGATTTTTTAATTTCTTTTCTGAGTTTCGATCTTGGTTTTGGCCATTTCAATATCCTTTTTAAAGGAACAACAGCACTTCAAAAAGTATGTTTGAAGCGCTGAGAAAAAATCCCACAATTTTCTCTTTTTGAATTTTGTCAAATGTTCTAAAAACTGACTAAGCAAAAGGGCTTCTTTTGACATAAGGAATACATAAACATAGTTTCATTAAAATAAAAACAAAACGTTGAGCCTAGTTTTTGATTATTCTCACTATTTGCAGTACCTACACTGAAATAAAAATAAAGTACCCAATTCCTAAATTCTAGGAATTTTG
Source organism: Culex quinquefasciatus (assembly GCF_015732765.1). Taxonomy (NCBI): domain Eukaryota; kingdom Metazoa; phylum Arthropoda; class Insecta; order Diptera; family Culicidae; genus Culex; species Culex quinquefasciatus. The sequence goes on along the minus strand of NC_051862.1, from coordinate 27,822,596 downwards.
GCTCCTTTCCTTATTTAGTAATTGGGTTTTTTGTAGTGCGTCCATCCCGGGCATTCCCGGGACAAAATTCCCGGGATTTTTCCAAAACCGGGAATTCCCGAATCCCGGATTTTCAATAGTTTGTCCCGGGAATTCCCGAAATTGAAAAAAATCAAATTTTAGTCTGGAAATTCAGATTTGGTGGTGGAAATAATTGACAAGTTGAGTACTTAATAAACGATAAAAATTAAAATTTAAAGCATTAAAAATTTTATATTATATCAGCATTAATTTGGCTTATTAGGGAAAATTGTTAAAATTTTAAAATGCCTGACGTTTCAATTTTGTTTCCATTTTATTTTATATATTTTTGAAAGACAGGGTTATATTTTAAAGTAAATTCATGATTTTAAATTTGAAAAAAAATATTACATTATTTTTCATCAAACACCAGAAACTGGGGCAAATCCCGACAAATGTAACGAATTAGGACAGCTATTTAAGTCAATTATTTTTCAAAATGTTTTGAATGGCTTCGATTCGTTGGAACAGAAACAAAACTCGATTATCAGAAGTTTCAATTATCCAAAGTTCGATTATTTGAAAGTTTATATAGGAATTCAGATAATCGTGTCACGAAAAAAATGTTTCCTTATTTTTTTCTACCTTAACTAGAATTCTGCAACCCAATTTTAGTAAAATTTGAATGATTGATTGCCTTAAAAGTTACCAAATGCATTTTTAAATATTTCATCATTGCCATTTTGGCCGCCATCTTGGATTTGAAAACTCGTCCTGTCGTCCCGATTTCGATTGTAATTTTTTAACAATTTTACATTGACTGGTATCATTTTATTAGTTTTATTTATTCTTTTTTAGACTTTTTCAAAAAAAAATGAGCTTTTCTAGTAATGTTATAAAAAATATATATAAAAGAAATATATTTATGGAAGACTTATTTAATTTGAATCACATTGGATGAAAAAAAATATCCAAAGCACAACAATAAAAAACATTTTTAAATACTTTTAAGCTTTTTGCAAACTGTCGTCCTTGTTTAGATTGAAGTGTAGATTATCACCAATTAATATTATTAAGATTTTTCCATGATTTTGAGCTTGAAAACAAAAAAAATATAATAAAATCATAGATTTTATGAATGTTTCAAAAATTTCCCGGGATCCCGGGAATTCCCGGGATTTGAAAAATATTTTTCCCGTTTCCCGGGAAATTCTAAACCCGGGAAAATTGGACGCCCTAGTTTTTTGGATTACTTAATAAGAAAAGGAGCCAAAATTCCTAGAATTTGGGAATTTGGTACTTTTTTTTATTTCAGTGTAAAATGGGATAAAAAAAAAACAAATAAAAAAAATCAAATGTCTGAAGACTTGATTGTTGAAGCAATTGCATACCTCTTTTTACACCTTCCATCCACCCCGGGATTCGAACTGACGACCTTTGGATTGTGAGTCCAACTACCTACCAGCGACTCCACCGGGACAGGCCCAGGAAGACGACTCCTACACCTGGATTGAGCTAACGTCCTAACCCTCTAGGTTAGACCGGGGCCAACATATACTTCCCCGTCCGACGGAAGGCGTGAACAGACAAATCTCGTCTCGAAAAATGCCACCGGGTCCTTCTGGGATCGAACCCAGCCCGACTGGGTTTGAGGGAACCACGCGTCCGTCTAAAAAACGGTACAGCAAAACATATTTTTGAAGAGCTGAGCAAATGTCATACAATTTACTCATTTTTACTTTGTTCATCAGACTGCTGGTTGTTGAGAAACAGAAGGAGCGGTCGTGGCTGAATGGTTACGATGTTCGCTTTATAAACGAATAGTTCTGGGTTCGATACCCATCTGCTCCCAACGAGAAAGTTTTGGACTCATTGAATTTGGAATTAATGAAAAAACTTCAAGCTCACGGCGGGGTTCGATCCCCTGTCCTTAGGATTGGCAAGCAAAATGCTTTCCACTTAACCGTGGAGCATTGGTAGCTTGAGGAGGAATTGGACTGGTATAGTTGAATCCAAGAATCGGACAAAGAGTCAAACTGAATGCAAGTTGAACATCAGAACTCAAACAAGATTGCATGCAAAATTGCAAGCGCAGTTGAAATTGAATCTAAAAATACGAGATGAGAAGAATTGAAAGCATTCCCACACACACGAAGAATTCGAACAACAATGCCAAAGGTCGTTGCCACTCGCCTAGGGTGGCTCCTCAGACCATTCACCTTCCCAAAAACCGTCCAACTCCAAGCGAAACTTACTTGAGGATACCGTGGAGATTTTCCCTTAATACTCTTAAAAAACTGGAGCATCAACACTTCCCGTCTTCCAATTCCCTTTCCTTGTCCCTGGTGCGCGGTGGAGATGGGAGCGGCCGGCAATGGACGGCTGCCATGGTGGTGAGAATCTGGTTCAGGTGGAATTGGTTCTATTCCCAATTATCGATTCCTAGGCAACTTGGGCTTAGACAATCATCACATCACATGGCGAAAATCCAGCCTGCAATCCGCTAAAATCACCGTCTCCTAGCGAAGCGAAGACTGCTGGTTGTTGAGAAACAGATTCTTAAAGTATTTTTTTAAATGAGTGTTTCGCAGTGTTTCCGTAATAAGCCCTCATTTTTCAACTCGCGGTATCTCGGAAACCATTGATTCGCTTTTCAATGCTAAAAAATAATTTTTCTGGAAATTTTCAGCATGTTTTAATATAAATAATTTTGAAATTTTAAAATCATGTCCAACATTCTATAAAGTTAAAAATTGGTGTTTCATTCTCGATTCTAAAATTTTTAAATTGTATTTATTGAAAAGACACACAACTTTCATTTTCTATATTGATAATAATTGCTGAAAATTGAAACGCTTTGAAAAAAATATACCTGCAAATATGTACAACTTAAAAACGGATCACTTTATCGTAATAAATAATAAAGTAAATATCGATTGCTAAATCAATTTTGCAAATCTCTGAAAAAATAAATAAAAACTAATGTAAATTTTTATGATTTTTCCAAAACTCTCATTAATTAATGCATTTACCAGATCACAATCCTAAACTCTAAAGCAAAAGATGCCATAAAACGAATTGAAAAATCGAAAATAAAATTAAAAAATATTTGTAATTTCAACTTTGAGAGATAAAAAAAATCGAGAACTCTATTTGTCGTGTACATATATTTTTTTAATGTCCTGATAATAAAATCTTTTCTGAAAATCCAGATTACAGCATACCTGGGGTTACAAAAATCATGGAAAACGAAAAATGGCGGGAAATTTTAAATTTATTGAATATTGTTCTGATCTTAGTTCTAATTTATATTTTGCAACAAAGTTGTACAGGATAGCAACTTTTATGGTCAAAATAAGAGTAAGAATCATTTAATGGCATGACTGCCTGTAAAAAATCTTACAAGTTCAAGAAAATAGATAAACAATTTTGTATCCAAGTGTTTTGAGATGCTCCACAAAAAAAAATATCTTTAAAGAATTTCTCCTAACCAGTTTAAAGGGGTTTTATCTTTTTTAATATTAAAGTTATAGTATATTTCCATTCCAAAATATCGTAATTACTGTTACACAACAAATAAGGAAGAGCTAATCCCAGTTTTGAATGCTTTAGGCATTAATATCTTTTTAAATATATAACAGATTTGCTTAATAAGAAATGTAAAATGATTTAAATGAAATCAAATAACGTTCTTTTATTTATGAATCTTATTTCAATAATTTCCTAAAAACGTGAAAAATAGTTTTTTATCATTTTTGCAATGCCACTTTTTTGCCAGTTACTAAAGTTAGAAAAATTTTGTCAAAAATTTAAAATGTTTAGAATTTCCTGTGACCTAACATTTCTCACAAAGATGTAGATAGTTTTTCTTTTAAATTTTCAAAAACCTTTTTTTATTTAATTTGAAAACGGCTAAACTTTAAAATAGCGCACTCCCAAAAAATGCTAAATTGTAATTTTTGGTTGCAAACTTAATTTTACTCAATAAAACTTATTATGGGATAGAGTTCAATGTACTTTCAGGGAATTCTAAAAATAAAATTTAAGTCAAAATTTAGCCAGCAAAACAAGCGATAACATTCAAGAAATCAAAACTTCTGAAATTCTCAAGTACCCTAAAACTAGTACTTTAAAATTCCAAAATCTTAAACACCTCAACTTCAATTCAAACATTAAAAAAGTAATGGAAGGCAACATTTGTTTTAAATAATACATTTTTAATTTTCTGATTTTTAAAAACTTTATTGATGATATAATTTTGTTTTTCTTACTATTGATTTTTTTTGTGGAATAAAATGTTAGTTAAAGCCTGAAAGTTTCAAATTAAATCTTAGACCCAAAATCACAACAATATTACAAAATTTAGAACTCTTATTGAATCTTTGAAAAATAATCTAATGCAATGTTCATAAATTCAAAAAATAGAAGTTAAAAAAAATCAATCATGAAATTTGTGAAGCCTATTTTTTATTATAAAATTTATGTTATTTTGAAGTAGGTACTTGGACATTTTGGAAAGGTTTCAATTTTGAATCTGTAAATCTATGAATTTCGATTGTTTGGAGCTCTCATTTTTTAAGCTGTTGAAAAAAAAATTAAAAATTAAAAAAAAAATATGCGTTAACAAAGAGAAAATTTAATCTTTTTTTGCAAAATTATATATATTGGCTAAAGAAAATCTGTAGATTGTAAAAGGCGCGGCAATCCTGTAAATTTATGCATCGTTGAACAAGTAGCTTAAAAATCATTATCGTTTTTTCCGTGCAACGTCCTCAACGTTTTTTTTCTTTTTCAGCTGGCGCCACCGAGTCTTATTTATCATGCTGGTCAGTGTCTATATCTATTCTCGGTGGTGTATGTCCATTGCATTGTGTGCGCGCCTTTTTGCCATTCTTGCTCGGTCGCGGGACAACAACATTGCCAACAACGGGACGAAAGGACCGGACTAGCCGGACTTTCTGCTGTCTGTGATTCGCCTGGTGGAGTAATTTGCAATTAAATTGTCAGCCAGGTCATGATTGCTATCTGGGCTGGAAAGGCTGCTAGTGACCACCAGGGTTAGTGAGCCTTACTGGTTGTTCAATAAGTTACAAATTGTGAAATTTATCATTTTCTCTGAAATAAATTAATTAAAAACTAATCATTTTTTTCGCAAAACCTTAATTTAAAATAAAAAAAAAACTCAGAATTCAAATTTCAAAAATAAACATTTTTAATCTTTACAACCTGCACTGAAATTGTCCTGTCCACTGCAATGCAAAACCCATTACTGATGTTTTGCTCATACATGCTAAAAGTTGCATGTCCACGTGGACTGTGCACAAATGCAGGACCGGGGCAAAAAATGCGACATTGCAATCAGTGTGACTTTGTGTGGGTATATGTACGAGTGCAAATGCATTTATCGTCATTTGCATCGCGATTTTACCCCGGCCATATTGACAGTAATCGGAAAATTGCAATTGCTGCTTGTCCCGCAGAAAAACAACAATGCATTCCAAATTGAACGCTTAGAAGTGATTTTCCTGCTTACTTTTTCTTTGCAATTACGTTGAAAGCTTTCGTGGAAATTCGAATTTCTTATTTAAGGGAAATTAATTTTCTAAATTGTTCCACAAAGATACTTTAATTGCTATTGTGAACAAAAAGTTTCACATATTCAAATAAAAAAACAACTAAAACTTGCCCAAACTAAGACATAAAAAGCCACCACTTGCCATACAGTGGGCCAATCAGTGACATGTCACGCGAAAAGCGTTTTTTATTTCAATTTTTTTCGCACTCACCTCTGCATAAAATATGAGCCAAACCTGTTGGAATCAAGAGCACACCATCAGGCGCTGAAACAAAGGCTCAACGACATTATTCGCGATTTGAATCTGCGCGACGAAAAACGCCATCACGACTGGAACCTCCTCCTCCGCGCCTTTTTTCCACCACCACCACCAACTCATTTTCCCATGATGGAGAGGCGAGACTTTCCTCGTCTGAGGTTTTTTTATGGAGTTTCATAACTTTTATGATTTTATTGCATTACACGGTTTTCGCGTTTTCGCTTGCCAGGTCGAGCATTTTTTTTTTCGCCATATCAATTTTGAACGGCGACCACGCGAACAAAAGCTCTCTTTTTGGATTTGCAGAATGGGGTGGACCTTTGTTTTGTTTCAGTTTTGTTTTTGATTTTGTAAAAGAGAAGAATTTTTAACTCGTGTCTTCAAAAATGGTTAACATTTGAATGTCACTTTTTTTCGATTTAGAATAAATGCTTTTTGTTGTAGGTACTTAACATATTACTTATTTTTCAGAGTACTATGCCATTTTGTAAATCAACAAAACATTAAAATTGATTTCAAATAAAAATTTTGACAGAAAGTTTGTTGCACAACTCGTTGAAAGGGGACTATAATTGATCTGTCGATTTAATTTTTACTTGAAAATCACAAAAATGTATCAAAAAAAGTTCTTGCATGCATTTTTTGATCCCACAATTTTAAGTAATGTTTATAACTTATCTGTACCTTAAAACATTTTTTATTCAAACATTCGAAAATCTGTAACTTTTGAATGATTTTTTTGATCAATTTGGTGTCTTGGGCAAAGTTGTAGGTATTGTTGAGGACTATTCAGGAAAAAAAGGGAACACGTAAAAAATTGCCGATTTTTTAATTAACTTTTTTTTCACAAAAACTCAATTTCCCAAAATCCGTTTTTTTTTTCTAGATTTTTTTATATTTTTTAGCGGCCAAAATCCGAAGCTTCTCAGCCATAGAGAAGTATGGTCAAAAATTGTGCCACCGAGTTATGATTTTTTGAAAGAAACAGTGATTTTTGGAAAAAAATAAAATATTACACCAAACATTTTTTATCAATTTTTCATGTAAAATTCATTTTTTTATTGTAAAAAAACTTAACAGATTTTTTGGGGGGCCCTATTTTCAAGATAAAGCCACCGAATGTTAGATTTCAGCGCAATATTTGCAGTTCTTTGTTTTTTTTTTTTATTAGCGACCATGAGTGACCCTATACGAAAATATTTTTTTAGAAAAATTCAGAAAATTAGGTATAATGTTGTCTATGAGACATTTAAAATTTAAGTTTTCTATGTCTCATCCAAACATTCGTGAAATTTTTCGATCTTTTCGGAAACAATATTGTGAAAAAAATAATCAAAACTTACTTTAAAAAAAAATAATATTGAATGTTTGGCCCTTTTGAAATGTTAGTCTTGATTCAATTTTTTTGGAAATATTTTTTTTCGATGAGGGGTGGAGGGGGTGTCCATATCCATTATCCATAAGGCTACCAACTCGTGCTGAACAAAAATCCGTACACTTTGCCGATATGACACCATGGTATAACAAAAACTTTCAATGAATTATTTAGATAAATTAAATTTCATAAATTTGATAATTAAAAATATAAAACTGTGTCATTTTTACAGCTAACAAATTTCACAAAATGCACAAATCAGAGTGCTTATGACTTGCACGTTTAAAAGTATTCATAAAATAAACCGTGATTTGAATCAATCCTTATGTTTTTAATTTTTTTTTTGTTAAACGTTTAAAAGTTTACGAAATGTCAAGTTTGCTTTTACGAATAATATCGTTCTTAGTGTTTTAACGAACACTTTTCCTGAGTTTTTTTTTTTAATTAAAAAGGTCCTATAACATGTGAAACACAACAGTTTATAGGACCCTAGATAGGAACTTTAAAAAAACTCTAGATTTGTTAATTGAAATGTTCAAATGTTTTCACAAGTTTTAGAAAGCCTATGGAAAGGGATAAATAAATTTAGTAAGGAATTTCTAAAAGAACAATTCCAGAGTTTTTTTTAAAGGTCCTATCAACATATGAAAGACAATCCCAGTCACGACGTTCTAGCAAGATTCTAGCAGAATTCTTAGAGGGCTGGATATTCTTAGAGCATTCTAGCAGAAATGTTCCACCGTTCTAGCAGGATTCTGACAGAACCAGCTCTGCTAGAATATTTCGTGACTGGGATAGTTCAAAAACTCTACAATTATTGATAATCAATTATTGATAATCAAGTTTGAATTGAGGAAACCCCGAAAAACTCTCCTTTTTTAAATCGAACTCACAGAAAAATAAAAATTTCTACACCCAAAGTTAAAGAACGAGGGGAAAGTCCTCATGAAAAGAAACGTGAGGAAAGTGCTATTTTGCGAGAGTATAGTCCTCTCGCGTGTTCATTCGTTTATTGGAACAGTTCATCCTATTGAGTGGCTTATATGGACAAATGACCGCCACTTAGTCACCGAACCATGGTGGCCCATATGGCAAAGGCACGGTTCAATATGCCGAAGGTCTTGGGTTCGAGTCTCGGTACCGGTACTTTTTTTTATAGATGAACTTTTTTTGAAGATGAACCCATGAGTAAAGTACTCTCGGTAATTTCGGGACTTATCCTCTCAGTCCGCACACAGTACCATTTTACTACCGAACCGTGCTCTTTATCCTCTCGTATGCCGAAATCCAGTTCTGGGTGTAGTTAACAAAAGCTTCGACCAAATCAAAAAAGCAATTCAATGATTAAAAAGTTGTTAAAATTCCGTTCAAATCCGTATAGAGTGTAAAATTCCCTACATAAATTCCGGCCTGTTAAAAATCCGCGAAGAGGTTCGAAAATCCGTATGGTAAGGAAAAAATCCGTACAGTTGGTAGCCTTAATTATCCATATTATAACATATCACAAAATCTCGAAAATCAAACAATAAGGATTTTGGGAAATTCTTTTTCTGTGAAAAAAAAGCTTATTAAAAAATCGGCACTTTTTCCGTGTACCTACTTTTTCTTAAAACCTATAATTTACCTTCATGAGTGATTGAAAATCATTTTTTTTAAGGATTTCATATTTTTTTTTTTTTTTTGAATATGCAATTTTGAAATTTTCTTCATGAAGGGTTTACTTGAGATAAAATTCCTTTAAATAGAAAAAAAAATGGCCGAAAAGGCTGCCGTCTTTTGACATTTATTTCAATCAATGATCAACAAGCACAACCTTAGCCTTGACTGGCTTAGAACAACCGTGGTCAGAATATTGGCTTTTGAGCACTATTTTCCCACCTACCTTTACCAAAAAATTCACTCCAGCACGGTATGTTCACCAATTATCGATTAGAGGAAATTTTGATAAGATTATTCACTTAAAAACCTCAGAATGTCTTGAAATATGGAGCCAGCACAAATTTCCAAGCGCAGGCTTCCTCTTCACATACAATTTTCTAGGTTTCTTCACAAAAGTCTGCATTGGATTTGAAAAATTTGCGATTATTCTTACAACACTTTACTTGACGAATTATGTTCAATTAAATTTTGCAAAAAATAAATGGCTGTCAAAACATTAGTAAACAAACTCGGTTAGTAGTAGTGTGGTGTGTGGTGATTTTACGAACACAAATATATTGCAAATGATCAATGATTTCAATTATGGATAAGAAGAATAAGAATAAGATATACTCATTTCCAGATTTTTATTTTACCTTTAAGCCCTTTGTTTCTTTTTATGTAAAACGATGAATGGCACTCTCAAAACTATTTCTGATCAGTTGTTTTTACTTTCATGCAGAATATCGAGAATAAAAACTCAATTTCGATGAACTGTGGTCCAATAGAACGAGCTTTAAACCTTTTGTGTTCGTACAAAGTATCATTGTCAAAAATATGCTTGATTCCTGGAAGAAACAAAATCAGCAATTTGAATTAATTTCAAGCCCAACAACTACTAAATTTTAGATAATCACTGATAAAAATAAATTAGACACGCATACAAATGCCTTATTAGCATTAGCATTAGCATTAGCATTTGGAGGACGCCCCACCACCGGAAGGCTCCACAACGCTTATCCCACTGTTTGGTCTGGTTGTGTTAGACCCTCATCCGGAACAATAATCCAACACGGGAGATACCATGTCTTCATCTTTAGATGAGTGTGTAATACAGCCCAGGGCATAAGGGGTCCACGCCGGGTCCAAGCTATCCTCAGGGATTGGAAGGATCGTTAGTAAACACCTATCTAAAGTGCGCAGGGACCCTACGTCACCTTAGTGGTATAGATGTTTGTAGGGTGGTTTTGGACTCAATGTTAGTAGGAGAGGTAGAACCCTAGGATATACCCCGAAAGGTATTACGGGCGAATCAAGTTGAGTTAGTTTGTTTTTATTATTAAACATATACTTGTGACTGTATAGTGTAAAAGATGCGTGATTTATGTTTTTTATATTTAAATCCACGGCAGATACAACGCGACAAAGCCGTGCATGATTAAATTGAGAGACACGCATACAAATGCCTTATATTCATTTTTAAAACAACAGTTTTGGTGTTACTGTACTTAATAATTAGATAAATTTTCAAAACTTTGTAAAAGTGAGTTGTTTTGGAATTGATTTCATTCAAATACTGAATTATTTAGGAAAGATATGGGTTTATGTCATTTCTATAGTTTTTTATTAGGTCCTATAAACATGAAGCACAATAGCTTATAGGACATTTAAAAAAAACTCTAGATTTTAACAATTAAAAACTTTTTATGTCAAATAATATTTAAAAACAAAACAACCCTATCAGCAACCCCCTGTCGGTCAGCCTTTGTCCACCCCCTTGGAGCAGGGGTGGTCGTCTCAATATTTCGAGTAGGGTAGGGTAGTCATCAATGAGACACTTTTGGTTTTCAACATTCAAAGATTTTTCTCATTTTTTCATCAGCATAATTTAATGAGCTTTTTGTTGCATTTTCTTTCTTTTAATGTGTTCTAACATTGACCAAAATATGAGATCGATCCGACATCTACAGCCAGAGTTATTCAATTGTCTCATTGTAGACGCACTTGGCAGGAACAATGAGACAGCTGGGGAACAATGAGACACACTACGAAAATCAAGATTTTTCTAGTAAAACATCATGTTTTTGTATTGTTCCATTGCAGGTAACTTGCCTTGCACATTTTAGAGCAATTTTGCCAACATGAAACTTTAATTAACAAAAGTTATACTAAAAAGTATTTAAATTTTGTAAAATCCGTATATTTATACCAAATAACTTTGTATTTTTGGTTAAATGAAGTTAAAACTCAATAAATATGCCAAAAATCACTTTTAATTCATGTTTTGAAAGATTTCCAAAGATTTTGAAAAGTTTAATGAAGAAAAATCAAAGTGTCTCATTGTTACCCATGAGCTGAAATGAGTGGGGAACAATGAGACAGTCCTGGATACTGGGTATATTCTAAATTTTGGCCAAACCTAATGAAAGGACATTGTAGCCCAACTCAATCCCTATGGAACGTCGAAAGAAATTTGAAGAAATATTAGTTTTGGTGTTAATGGCAGCCTACGAGCGAAAAAGTAATTTTTGTCCATAATTTACTTTTACATCCCAGAATCAAACATTTATGAATAACTTTTCAAGGAAGCGTCCATAACCAAAGCCACTATAATGGCAGACGTGTATCCAGTAGACACACCATTCCCCCAAATATGAGCCTGATTGGTTGAAACTACGACTTGTGAGAGCCATTTTATCATTGTTCCCCGTGTCTCATTGATGACTCCTCTACCCTATGATGGTGAAAACTTTGCACACCACACGCACCCCCCACACTTGGCGAACTCTTGAAACTCTGCGAGCGATCGGTGGCTAATTACTTTTTATGTTCATTATTTATGCCTTAATTGTTGCTGTTTTTTTTTTTTTTTTTTTTTTTTTGTTCAACAGAGGAGGATGGTCTCGTTTGGCACTTGCACTCAGTTTTCGAATTGTTTTTTTTTTTTCATAATTTTATTAGTTGTAAAATTAGTCCTAAAAACATAACAAACCAAACTGAAAGGAGACAACTAAAAAAATTAGAAGTTTTTCCAGGGTAAAACATAAATTTTTTTTTTTTCGACTGAGTGTAGTCGAGTTATGGTAATGTTGGCGAATCAGCTGTTGCGAACTTAACCACTTAATGCTCGTAAGCTTTTGTATGAGAGGTGAAAAGTGGGCTTGCCTCTTCATTCAAGAGGAGGGGGTTGTGGTTGTGGGGTTGTTGGCGCCCCGCAGCAGGAGGAAATCAGCGCGTGGAGCATTAAAACATCAGCAGCAGCAGGTTATGCTGCGGTGGAAACATTTATACGTATGAGGAGAAATTTGGCTCGTTCCGGTTTGCGTCGTATTTTTTGCGAGCGTTTTCTGAGGTGCGGTTTCATTTCCGCAGCAAGGTCATCAGCGCTTTTGACGCAGCAATTAAATGAGATTTGAACAAAATAAAAAAAATTAATATGCAAAACATTGAAATACAGACTCAATAGCAAAAAAATCAATCAATTTAAAATAATACGAAACACCATGCGTCTCCTTATTCTTCATAACCGGCAAATTCATAGCGATCCCAACAAATCCCGCGCTCAACAACGACCAAAAATTTGCACTTGCCCTTGGAATCACCTTCAACCAGCAAAGGTCAGTGTTCGCCCGATTGCATCGAGCCAAAAAAAACGAGAACTTCTTCACAAAACAGCCATGTAAAAAGACTCCTGCACCACAACCACCTCCCCAACCGTCCCTCAATCCCTTCACGCAAAGTGCATCCCGAAACGAAGAAGAAAAAAAAATCCTAGATTTTACGACACGACATTGCGTAAAGAAGCAAAGAACAGAGATATAAAAAAACGGCGAAGGAACATTCGAAAAGAAACGACCAAGGAAAAAATCAAACATAACACACACGCCTCAATCAAGGGTTGAAATCGAACCCAAACTCTAGTCCGGCGGCACAGGTCGTCGATGTCAGGACGACCCACGAAAGTCGCGCCTAGGACGATCGCGCGTCACGTGGCGTGCCTTTGGAGTTTTTTTTTTTTTTTTTTAATTTTGATCCGCAGCACGGCGATGGCGGTTGGCGACAGACAACAAACCGATAAATATCTTTGCCAGACTTTAGACCCTGTAACACGAAACTGCATTCCTCAGGATGAAGAAAACTGTGTCCATCTGTATCCTTACGCGATATTCATTTTTTGGATAAAAGGTGGAAATTTTAGAATTGGGATTCGTTGCGGGTGAACTGAATTGCACAAAAAGAGAATTTGATATCAATTTTATGGAATTTGTAACTTTGAGAGGGTATGGTGATAGGATCTGTCGTAAAACAGGTTGATTCCATTTGAAAAAAGCTCAACCGGGATCAATTTTGAGTGGTATCCATACATAGCTCGAATCTCAAAATTCTGCAATTAAGAGAAAGACCAAAAATCAAATCTGACGCTTTTCTTGAACTTCAATCCACAAAATGTAAACTACAGTATATCCCGCTCACTCCAACAAGATTTCTCCATATTTCAAGCAAAACAATGTAAATAGGCAAATGTCGAAGCGTAAACTGCTCACGTCAATTGATGTTTACATACAAAAAACATAAAATGAGCTATATAATAACAAAGATATTTATTGAAATTTGTTGTAATGCAGCGCTATGAATCCAACTAAACCATTCGTTCTGTTAATAAAAGACAATTACATCAAATCTAAACAAGATAGTTGTATTTGAAGACACTGCAATTGCAAAACAAAAAATAGGAGTATTAAGTTTTGTTGTTGACCTACTCACACGAAAAGGAAAATCGAGGAAAACAATTACAGAATTGGGCCATAAGATAATAAATTTCAAATTTCAACCTCATTTTTCACAACTTGGAAACCAAAAGTTTCACAAAATGCTTAAGGCATCATAATATTTACAGCTATGCTACAGAGGTACCTGTTTTCACGATTTCTTCAATCTTTTAAAAGTTATTTGTACGTCTAGGGCCGATCACTTACCTTCGACAATGTTTGTTGGTTTCAAATAAATCGACGAGATAAAAAAAATTGTTCCGCCCCTGCGTTTTTTTTTTTAAATTTATATTTATTCAGATTTTCTCTTCCATGTACTTTCATTCAGTTAAAATATTATTGAGTGTCCAATCACAAACGATGACTTTTCACCTCAATTTTAAATACTAGCAACCTGGGTGATGAATAGAGCAAATGCGTAACGTGATTTTCGAATGATCCCACTTTGTTTACATCTACAAAGTAGGAGGCTGTTCAAGCACAAGCATGACTTTTTTCTTACTGATAAATTAGCTGTTCTATAATCAGTAGCAAGTGTTATATTTTGTCTAGTATTTGACATTTTTTGCTGGAAAATTGTGTATGTTTTCATGTTTCGATCGGTTAGAAGAGGTTTTTAATTTTTACGGGTGACGAAGAACTGCAGCGAGGGTGTCAGCACTGCCGCAAATTCCATGGCTGATTTTGGAATCCTGCAGCTCTTCCTGGTCCAGCAAATAAACATCGCTAGTTCTAGCGAAGCTGATCCAACAAACAGAGAAGATTTTCACTAAACCAGTATGTTTTTAAAAGGAACCAAACATTTAAGACAGCTTCTGCATAGATACAACCGCATCGACTCCATAAACAACTTTCATTCATAATTTAAAAAATGACAATCTCGCCGTCAATTTACTTCAGAATTCTCAACTTCAACTTCAGGTCCTCAGAAGACACACATTTCTCATTCTGACTAAAAAAAAACATTTTTTTTTTATGATCGATAACAATACTCTCTACATTTGGCGAACAGTAAAAAAAAATTGGTAAATTGGTTCCACTCTGACAGTTTCAAATTGAGGCCGTTTTGCGAACCACTATTCAGCACCCAGCTAGCAACTTTCATTTATTCATGAAATATTGTAGCTTTCGCTATTCAGTGATTTCAAATGTAGGAGGTCCTACATGTACAAAAGGGAAAAGGGATACCTTAAAACTAACTTATAAACTATATAAAGAGCGGATCAATGCAGCTGAGGACTGCAATGATTTTTGTCGAAATGCATCAATTATCTTTTTGGACATAACATCCAAAGTGTCAACTTCGGCTAATTGATGCAGTTCACTGGTGCTGAACCAGGGAGGAAGTTTCAGAATCATTTTCAGAATTTTGTTCTGAATCCTCTGAAGTTTTTTCTTCCTGGTTAAGCAACAGCTTGTCCAGATCGGCACAGCATAAAGCATGGCAGGTCTGAAAATTTGTTTATAAATTAACAGTTTATTCTTGAGACAAAGTCTAGAATTCCTGTTTATAAGTGGATACAAACATTTAATATATTTGTTACATTTAACCTGGATACTTTCAATGTGATCCTTGTAAGTAAGGTTTTTGTCAAAAGCAAGTCCAAGATATTTCACTTGATCCTCCCACTTTAAATTTACCTCATTCATCTTTATAATGTGATGACTTTTTGGTTTAAGAAAATGAGCCCTTGGTTTGTGAGGGAAAATAATAAGTTGAGTTTTTGCAGCATTTGGAGTAATTTTCCATTCTTTCAAATAAGAATTGAAAATATCCAAGCTTTTTTGTAATCTTCTTGTGATGACACGAAGGCTTCTGCCTTTGGCGGAGATGCTTGTGTCATCAGCAAAAAGTGATTTCTGACATCCTGGGGGCAAATCAGGCAAGTCAGAAGTAATAATATTGTATAAAATTGGACCCAAAATGCTTCCTTGAGGGACGCCAGCACGTACAGGTAGTTGATCAGATTTGCTATTCTGATAACATACCTGCAGAGTACGATCCGTCAAATAATTTTGAATAATTTTCACGATATAAATCGGAAAATTAAACCTTTTCAATTTCGCAATCAATCCTTTATGCCAAACACTGTCAAATGCTTTTTCTATGTCTAGAAGAGCAGCGCCAGTAGAATAGCTCTCAGATTTGTTGCTTCGAATCAAATTTGAAACTCTCAACAACTGATGAGTAGTTGATGCCCAAGGCGAAATCCAAACTGCTCATCAGCGAAAATTGAATTTTCATTAATGTGCGTCATCATTCTATTAAGAATTATTCTTTCGAATAATTTTCTAATAGATGAAAGCAAACTAATGGGCCGATAGCTTGAGGCTTCAGCAGGATTTTTATCCGGTTTCAAAATCGGAATTACTTTGGCATTTTTCCAACTACTGGGAAAATATGCCAAATCAAAACATTTTTGAAAATTTTGACCAAGCTACTTAAAGTTGCTTCTGGTAATTTTTTAATTAAAATGTAAAAAATGCCATCCTCACCAGGGGCTTTCATATTTTTAAATTTTTTGATAATAGATTTTATTTCATTCAGATCCGTATTAAGAACTTCATCTGATGAAAATTCTTGTTCAACAATATTCTGAAATTCTATTGAAATTTGATTTTCAATAGGACTCAAAACATTCAAGTTGAAATTATGAGCTCTCTCAAACTGCTGAGCAAGTTTTTGAGCTTTTTCCCCATTAGTTAATAGAATATTATCACCATCTTTTAAAGAAGAAATTGGTTTTTGAGGTTTCTTGAAAGTTTCCGAAAAGGTTTGGAATAAGGTTTAATTTGTTCGACATATCTTGCGAACTTTTCATTTCGCAGGAGAGTGAATCTATGGTCAATAACCTTTTGCAAATCTTTTTGAATTCGCTTCAGTGCAGGATCACGAGAACGTTGATACTGTCTTCGACGAACATTTTTCAGACGAATCAAAAGCTGAAGATCGTCATCAATAATGGGAGAATCAAATTTGACTTGGACTTTAGGAATAGCAATATTCCTAGCATCCAAAATTGCATTAGTTAAAGATTCCAAGGCTGAATCAATATCAGCTTTGGTTTCTAAAACAAAATCATGATTCAAATTATTCTCAATATGATGCTGATACCTGTCCCAATTAGCTTTGTGGTAATTAAACACAGAACTATTGGGTCTGGTAACTGCTTCATGAGAAAGTGAAAAAGTTACTGGAAGGTGATCAGAATCAAAATCAGCATGAGTCACTAAAGGACCACAATACTGACTTTGATTTGTCAAAACCAAATCAATTGTTGATGGATTTCTAACAGAAGAAAAGCAAGTTGGCCCATTCGGGTATAAAACCGAATAGAGACCAGAAGTGCAATCTCTGAACAGAATTTTACCATTGGAATTTACTTTTGAATTATTCCAAGATTGGTGTTTGGCATTAAAATCACCGATGATCAAAAATCGAGATCTATGCCGAGTAAGTTTATTCAAATCCCCTTTGAAATAATTTTTATTTTCCCCAGTGCATTGGAAAGGCAAATATGCAGCTGCAATCATAATTTTCCCAAAAGAAGTTTCAAGTTCAATGCCCAAACTTTCAATAACTTTTAACTTAAAGTCACGTAACATGCTATAAGTCATACTACGGTGGATAACTATTGCAACTCCACCGCCATTTCGATTCATTCTGTTATTGGTTATAACTTTATAATCTGGATCACTTTTCAAATAAGTGCCAGTTTTTAAAAATGTTTCGGTTATAACAGCAACATGCACGTTATGAACTCGTAAAAAGTTGAAAAATTCATTTTCTTTCACTTTTAAAGAGCGAGCATTAAAATTCATAATATTGATGGAATTACTTAGATCCATGATTAAACTTCAGGGTAAGAACAACATCATTCGCAAATTTTAATCCAATCTGGATTGCTTCCATCATGGATGTAGCATTACTCATTGTTTGAATCAAACCAAACAGTGAGCTTTGCAAAAAAAGTCAGTTTTTCAAACGTAACATCGCCGAGATCAGAAGATCCCAAAGCGTTGCCAGCAGAAACATTTTCAAATGAGATTTGAGGTACCTGCCCAATGACTTTGGCCAACCAACGGGGTACAAACTAAAAAAGTGTCAAACGAAAAAGTGACCAACCACCGGGGGTTGAGAGTAACTCCCAATGATGCAATGTCACAAAAACAAAAGTTAAACTTGGAAAGTTGAAAATTTTGTTTGGTTTAATACCTCCAAAATAATCAGTAGAAATGGAAAATTCAACAGAACCTGATGAAAATTCCACCAGTTCCTGTTGTAGAAATACACATTTTTTGACAAATAATCTGTCACCATTCGCAGATGTAATTACCATAATTTTCATTTCTTTGTCGAAAGTGACATTTTGAGATTTATCCAAACATACTATTAATACGAAAAAAATTATAGTAAAGAAGAACGCAAATGAAAGGGCAATATTTTTGAAGAAAAAAAATACGTTTCGCTTTTTCATTAAAATAAAATTAAAGCATGATTTATGTGCTCGTTACAATTCCCAAATATTGAACATATTCCGAATTGTTGCCACACTGAATTGAATAATGACCATAACATAAGGGGTTGATAGCAATAAAATGTCAAAGTTTCCCCTATGTTGTCCCATAAACCCACATATAAAATTTCAATGCCACCCACGAGTTCCGTCAACGAGAATAAAACATCAAAATCATTATGATGATATCCTTTTGAACCTCGTCTTTTTTACGATAGGGTTTTCCTATTTTTCTCTGTTTCTCTTGTTGAAAAAAAAACCCACATAAGAAGTCTCCTCCATGATGCTGATGCACATTGTAGCGAGGTCTCTGGACTCACATAGGGGAAATATGCCCATTTTAAGCCTAATAAGCTGTCGTGTTTGAATGATGCTGGATAATCTGGATTGTTCCTTGAAATTCACTAAAACCAAGTACACCAACGAGTAGAGCAACTTTTTGTAAACATTTCTGTTTATTTTCACTTTTATTAAAAGTTATGCTATTCCTTTTACAAGCATTTTAAAAAAAATATTTCAAAAATACATTCTAATCAGTCGAGTGCATTGGGCCACGCCCATTTTTCTATTTTCAGCTTAGTTCTTTTTTTCTTTCAGCGCTCTTTTGGGTCTGCTTAGTGCAGCCAAAATTGATGAAATTTTAAGCGAACATTCACGAAAAGTAGTAATTATAGCGAAAGTTTCCTGGCAGCACTTGCTCACTCTAACAGACGCTGCACCAGCATGTTAGTGGCAACGTTGCCAGATTATTTTATGGGAGATCTGTATTTTCCTAAAAATAAATCTGTATTTTATCTGTATCATGTCAAATTCGAAGCCATAGAAGATTTTTTTAGACTTTTCACAACAGATTTAAGCTTTTTAATCATATTAAAGCATTATTCAATTACTAAATTGTTGAATTTTTTTAAAAATCTGTATATACTGATTTTTGTGATTTTGGGAACAAAAAATCTGTATAATACAGATTTATCTGTTTATCTGGCATGGCTTTTTAGTGGTGTTGGTGGCCACCCTTTGTTCTTTATTTGCCTTCGCTCCTCGCTCGGTTTTCTTCAGCCTTCGATTGGAATGGGTATTCAAAGTTCAAACGTCAGAAGACTTAGCGCGTTTGTTTTTTTGATGGTGCTTGCTAATTATTCACATTTTTCGGGATTATTTTTCAAGTGAGTGACTAATTAATGGTCAAAAGAACATGTTGCCGGTAGTTGGAAACAGTTTTATATCTTAAGCGCTTTGAAATCGTTGGCGCAAGTGAAAAGATATTGATGGCGACTTTCGTTAAGCAGTTAACCTCTGATCTTGCGTGTGGATGTGTGTGCCACCAAAATGATGAGAAATGGTCTCGCAAAATAGAAATTATGATCAAAAGTGCATTAAATTTGATCTTTTTGGCCAGTAAATGGCATAAATTTGCGTGATTACTCGAGGCGGTGCTGTTCCTGGTAAGTTTGTAGCCTAAATAGTATTTTTGGAACTTTAATCGAGCATCAAACTCTCCATATGACGAAGATAGGTGTTTGATTAGAAAAAGTATATTTCCCCTACGAACCCGTGACGGATTGGTCTTTTGCGCTTCTTTTTTTTCTGTCCTAAAAAATGTTCAAATTTATATTTTATTATACCCAAGAGTGGTTGTCCATCCAAGGAAAAAAGGACGAATCGCCTTCCACCGCACAATGCAAAGTGCTTATACGACTCATTAGTCGCATGTTTGGGCCCTCACAGCAGGGAAAGCATCGAACCCGGGGTTGACTTATAAATGCGATTTTTTTGTGTTGTTCCTCTCAGCTTTTGCTTTGAATGGAAATTTATTGCCAAATTGCTGCCACACTTTGGCACACTCATAAAAAAGCGAAAGCGAAAGTGATGCTTTGTGTTTTAAGTTTCAAGGAAAATTACATCCGAAATGAATTTGAGTCTGAACAATTCACAAAATTATGTATCTTAAGGACAACCTGCAAAATATACAAAAGATTTGATAAAATATTTATTTGAATTTTTATATGAATTCCGTTAGCATTAATTGATACTTCCAAAATACGATTTAATTTTAAAAATTTCATCGATCGTTTAAATATTCCGCAAAAACTTTTCTAAATCTTCTTATTTTCAAAAGCATCTATCTTTAGTAGGAATCCACTCAAACGATCCTTAAAATAACACTAGTGTCAGCCGGCGTGGTCCTTTTTGCACCCTCAACAAGCTGTTTTTCGATGTTCGCCTTGCACATTTCCTATTTTTCAAAAAAAAGGAAAAAATCCAAAAACGTAATTTGATCCTCAAACCAACGAGGGACTCTCGACAAACATAACTGCAGTTTTCGCAAGGCGAATTCGTAGAAGAAAAAAAACGCACTCAGCACGAGATGCATCCCACGAAATTTAGGGAAAAAACGAAGATAAAAAGGCCAAACATAAAACTGTCATTAATTTTATTTCTCTGGTAGCCAAATGACGGTTGCGTTGGCGGCTGTGGCGGCGAATGGCAGCACTATTTTTTTTTTTAATTTTGCTGCTTCTTTTAGATTTTGTGCAAGTCAGGTAAAATTGCTAGGCGAATTCGAGAGGTGCTTGCTTCTTCTCAGTGTGGGAATAGATCGAAGAATAAGGTAAGATTAGAGACAGTCACCGTTTTTTTCGGAAGATTTATTGGTCCCGTATGCCGATAAGAGTGATACAGCAAATTTGGCATGGAAAAGGTGATTTTGTTTTTTTATTGATTTCAGTTTTAAGGAAAATAGTAAAAAATTTTAAGTTCTTTTATTTTATAGCATTTGCTCAACCGGGGATCGCATGATTATACTGCAATTTTGCATGAAAGTATTGTAAATTCATCAAATGTCAAAAAACTGTCCTCGTGTTTCTTTTTTTTTTGCGAGCGGGATAAATAATTTGCACGTTAAGGCTCTGGAAGGTATCATTCCCGATCGGCCATTTGGCGGCCTTGTTTGTTTTATAAAAACATTCAAATCTTGATTTATAGTATTTCAATCAAAAAATAGTTGTCTTTGTGTTGCTTGTCGAAGCATTTTACATATAGTGATTATTTTTTTCATTTCAATTTACTATTTCTGGTCCCTGAATTCAGAGCCATCATTGACAGTCATTGTCCAAAGAATTGAAGACTCCATCTACGAACTTAACCCTAGCCTCAATCTTAACATGTTAAGAAATAGCGACTGAATCCGTGTTGTAAATGCGGCCCCGATACTCTTCATGGGTCATGGGAAAAATTTACGTACCGTAAACTGGGGTCAATCGGGACACATGGGGCGAATTGGGACAGCCGTTTTAACCAAGTTGGTGCACAATATTTTGATTTTTCTGGTTGATTTCGGTTAGAACAGATTCAGACCAACAAAATGTGTACATCCATTCCCAAATTTAAAAGCTTAAGTGCTCTAAAAACTGCTGTCCCTATTCAGACTGTAGTCCCGATTCACCCCAGATTACGATACAATTACACGCAGAAACGGGGAAACGGCAAAAATCAACATTTTCCAAAAAACTTTTTTGTTACTTGTACACGGAGAGAAGTGAGTTCCCAAAAACGTGAACAAGCGTCGATGAAGTTTGGAACCACAAACAAAGTGTTAAAATTTCCTAATACGCACAAATACAAATAAAAAGCCATAAATTTCAGTGTACCGTTATCCAGCAAAACAATGTCAACACCTAAACCATTCCCCGCAGCGCACATTGCAATTTTCATCAAGATTTTGATCTTCCCTCGAAATCAACTACCTGCTGTTGTACCTTACCAGCAATTTTGACCTTTTCACTGCCCTCTCGATGACCATTAATCGCTATCAAACATGTTGCGGACCTTCCTTTCGATCCTTTTCACAAAATTGCATTCGCCGACCCAAGGTTTGATTCGTTACCTGGCGCAAAAAAAAGGTCCGATTTGATGACCCATGGGAACGTTATTTTTTCCCAATGTAAAAAAAAACAGCTTTCGAATCATTTATTACATCAAACTGCAGCCAAGCTCTGCTTAAAATTCTTATTGCATTTTCGGACCCTTTTTTGAGACGGGGCTCCTCCTCCCGCTGAAAATTTCGTGAAATTTTCTCAACCGCGACCGCAACTACCCAATTTTGGGCGCGCCATGCCCAATTTACGCGACCGTTGCTGAATTTAGATTGCACCCACCCCAAAAAAGAGCACTCTGCTTTCAGCCTCGCACAGTTGCACCCAGGGAAAATTTATGAGCAAAACGGAGAAAATTAATTGACCCTTCGCACACTGGCGGGGGCCATCGTCTTTTTTTTCAGATATCATAATTAATTCATCTTAAGCTGTTTTCGTTCGCCCCACCTGGATTAACTCTCGCACAGTAAATTGCATTGCAATGTCCAACAAAAAGAGTGTCCAAATTACGGGCCAGTTTCCCGCGGTAGCTGGTGTAGGCTTTAAAATAGAGCAATTTTTATGGCCTCGGAAAATGCAATGCCCACTCGGGCTTGCTGGAAATGATAATAATGACGTCCAGCCTGCTATATATTTAAGGTAAGCCCTTGGTGTCTCTTTCGAATGCGAAAACCCGGAAACTCATTCCGGGGGAAAACCCGTTATAGCAAAACAGACCTCAGATGCCAGCCCCCCCTTAATGACCAAATGATGTAAATATTGATCCAATTATGTCCCAGCGACAGGTTTGATGCGGTTTTGGTGAGATTTTGGAGAGTGCAGGTGCAGGCGGCTTAAGCGCGAACCTTTCACCTGCAATTTCCGCCACTATGACAGCGGCGACGGTTAAGTTTGGGCTTTTATGGCAGGCCGACCGCAGGCTTGCGTAAATGCTCCAAAATAAAGTGAGAGAAAAATACTGTGAGATGTTTGCCCTTTGACAGCAATTAGTGCGGAGTTAGTTTCAAATCAGGACCGAAATAAACCATCAATCATGTCACGGTGGAGAAATGTACAACTCTGGCTGTCACAAGCTGGCTTTTTGGGTAGTTTTGTAAGGTCATTTCGTATTATGCGTAACACTACTCGATCTTATTGGTCAAGCTCTGATATTTAAATTGTTTCTAAAACACGTTCAAACTGTTATATTATGGAAACTTGAAAAAACTAAATAAAGTTCACAGTTCGATTCAATTCAAAATGTAATCTTTTTCCCTGGATAAGCTGTTTCAAAATTCTAGAGTAAATTTTCAAAAGGTCCTATGCGACAAAAGTAAACAAACTGAGTTATTTATTGCATTACATTCTGCAAGCTGGAAACTACACTCACCGCTAATCCAATTTCTTCAAAGCCTTTTATTTTTAAAGTTATTGATAAAATATAAAACAACCTAAAAGCATTCTTAATAAATTCTACACCAAATAAATATAGGTTGTTTTACCACACGGGAGTCCTATGTGCAATCGAGTGAAACGTGCACATAGAACCGTAGCAAATCAACCTATGAAACATTAATATAATTTTTAATGCTGACGCACATACGTTCATATCAAAATGACCTATGTACATGTTTATTGAGTTTATTTGAAAATATGTATAAGTCGTTTTTTAATAAAATTATAAAACATGAATACTTTACAATCTTCATGTTTGTACAATCCACGCACAACGTGTAGTCATCAGCTGGAAGAGAGCATGAAATGTTTCAATGCTGTCAAAGCAAAAGAGAGAAGTTCAATTCAACCTATCTGCACTCTCTCGAATTTGACAGATACTACCACCCAAAAACTTGGGAGCATAACACCAACAAGGCAGCATAAAAAATCATAAAATTTGTGCATATAGGTCGTTTTGTACGGTTTAGTTTTTTGTTGTTTTTAATAGTAGTTTATGCAACAAGTTGCAAAAAGAGGATTTTTTCAGCACGAGTCGTACATTTATCCAACGAGGTTCACCGAGTTGGATAAATACGACGAGTGTTGAAAAAATCAAGTTTTGCAACGAGTTCCATACAATATTTTTTGCAATTCCGAAAAACACCCATTGAGTGAAATTTTAAGTAAAATTTTCATGTATTTTTCCAATAAATCGTTTAAATAAAAAAATGTTGAAAAGTTTTACTTTTCGAAACAAGTGCTGAAAAGTTCAACTTTTCAGCACTCATTTCAGTGCTGAAAAGTAGAACTTTTCAGCATTTATTTTGAAAAGTGTTGCTATTCGATTCTGTTATTTTTGGTAGGAAAAAGTAGGCCGTTTCATTTCTTCAGAAGGACAGGAAAAGTTGACAGTTTCACAGCGGAATTGCAAAAAGGCGATTTTTCGTTGATGGAGGTAAGTCTTCATAAAATAGATAAGTCAGTTTTTTTTTGTTGAAGGAGTGGAGTGATTTGGAGAGAGTTTTAACAGGTTTTAAAGTGATAGTGATAATTATTTTTTGTTTGTTTAATTTTTCCCAGAAGTGTCGAGGTGTGCAAAACGCCGCATTATGTCCGGCACGGAACCGTAGCCCAATACAAGCAGAACTCGAACAAGATACTTATCCGGAAGTTGCCGTCTCCAGCTGTTGGTCGCGGGTGCTGTTCTGGTGTGAAATTACTTGCTGATGTTTTACTGCGCTCAGCAGTGTTGCTGGCGGAGTATAGTGACATCATTCTTCGATGTTACGCTGATCGTACCGCTAGTGGTAAGTTTCTCGGTATTTTCCTACTGTGAACAATTGCTAAACTCACACCTTCAAATACAGCACATTTCGAACGAAATTTTCGGTGGCCGATTCGGATCATCTCGAGTGGAATTCTGGAATAAGTGGAACGAAGTGTTGGAAGCGGGCAATCGTCTACGTTCCAAGGAATCCCTAAAACTGCCTGCGGTGCCAGAATCCAAGCTGAAGGCAACGAAGGCTAAGTTGTTGGCCCACCCGGAAAATCTGCGCCGCTAGCTGCAGGCCGTCAAGCTACTCCGCGTTAGGTAGATCCTGCTGCGCGCGGCCAAGTACACCAAGAAGTATGCCCGCATGGAGCATGAGGTGGTGGACAAGGCGCGCGAGGTTAAGAAGGCCGGAAACATCTACATTCCGGGCGAGCCGAAGGTTGCCTTCGTCATGCGTATCTGTGGTATCATTATCAAGCTGAACAAAGTCACCAAGAACTTGCTGCGTATCACCGCCCCGACATCACCTGGGGCTTGCTTAAGTTCGCCAAGCACCGATACAACCGAATCCCGACTACGGACTTCTTCGCGTGATCGAGCAGATGCTGCGTGCCGCGTACAAGCCTCAACACTCCGACCTGTGACTGGCGCAAGTACAACCACTACGGCGAAGACGGAGACTTTGGCAACCGCAAGGAAAAGATCAATGAGCTGATCAAGCGTATGGTTTACTTAAGTGATACATAGCGCGTTGAGGGAGAGTGTTGAATAAAACAAAACCAGGAATATAAATAAATTAAGTTTGAGAAAATCCTGTATGTTTAGTACTTCATTTAGGCAGCAATCGCGTGTAAGTTGAACTCACACACACATGCGCGGTCATGTCCGTCGTCTAGCTGTTGCCACGCGTGTTTCAAGCGCTGGTATTCCATCTTCCAGGGGAACGCCAACTAGACCAGCTGAGTAACGTACAGCAGATCACTCTGCTGAAAACGCTCCTTCTAAATTCTAACTTTTGCGTCAACGAACCGCTGGATGGCAATAATCACCGGAGACGGCACAACTAGGAGCACGATGGTAAACGAAAGGAGAGACGGTCAAATTAACTAGCAGATTGACCAGTACCTGCTACCTGACGAAGGTAATTAGCTAGAAAGCAGGGTTCAGATCCTCTCAACACGCAGTTTACAACCACCCAGAAATTGTTGTCCGTCAGCGCAGGTTCACAGGTTGGATGGAATGATCAATTTGAACAAAATAGCGGTTCCGTAATGACAAGAGTCGACGATGAATGCTGGTGCTTACTGCGTGGACAAATAACATAAATGTAATACTGTCAAAAATGCGATAATAATGCAAAATCTAATATAGTTTCAAGAAACCGCCAAAACCTGTAAAAAAGTTTTTATTCACGTACATTTACCCAACGAGGTTCACCGAGTTGGATAAATGTACGACTCGCTCTGAAAAATCAAGTTTTTGCAATTCAAAAAAACACCCTGTGAATGGAATTATAGGCGAAATGTTCATGTAGTTTTTTCAATTAAATAAAAAAATAACAGTATTACTTTTCGAAATAAGTGCTGAAAAGTTCACTAGAACTTTTCAGCATTTATTTTGAAAAGTGTTACTATTTGATTCTGTTTCTTTTGGTAGAGAAAAGTAGGCATAATGACAGGCAAAGTAAGTAGTGTCGCGACGGAATTGCAAAAAGACAATTTCAAAACAACGCTGAATAGGGAACACCAAATTAAATAGAAATGCAGAGCAGTTCATAAAATTTCATGTTCTTGTATGTTTTTATTCCTGTTAATAAAAAAAAATATGTTAAATGAAAAGAATAATGCTACTTCTATTCATTTTATTTATACAATAATTGCATCAAAGTACTTTTTGAGGCCCCGAATATCCTACAGGAACTGGGGATGGTCTCGAACGTAAAGATGTGGGTTTTGTTTGTTGGCAAGACTTGTAAACGGAACCATTCCGACCATGCCGGACAACATCACGAAACGTGCCTCGAAAGGTGCACTCTTTTTCCACCGTTTAGACCCTACAACGTCGTCAATCAAATATCGAATATTGGTCAAAATGTAATCTTTGGCGCACTGCACGCGTACGCTAACGGTTAACAGTTTCTATCACAAAGATGCTCAGCCCCAAAAGTCTGGACACGATCAAAACTTTAATCCGGTGTTGATCCGTAACAGGTTACCAGTGTGGGAAACTAGATCCAGCACCGTCTTCAACAGGACGCCGTTCAGGTTTAAGCATGTCGCGGTGGAGACGATTCCCTCCTCGATGCTTTTGGCAGTCGAACAATCGACCGGATCGAGCAAAATGATACGGACTTGCCAGACCGACGACCTTGACCCTGTTCACCGGCTTGGAATGGCCATGCATATCCGGTCGCTCGACATCTTCTTCCGCTCGGTGTACTCGGTCATGACCATTCTGGAAAGAGATTTTTTGAATTAAGAGATTGTTTTGGTAATTTTCAAAACGATTCCACAAACCAGACTTGAAGCAGTTAGTACATAGATTTTTCAAGTCCATGTTAAAGATCAGCATCAGATGAACAGCAACATCACGACCTGTGGCTGTTGACGGCACTTGTTGATGGTCATCTTGTTCTAGGCTTTCCGCTCGTTGCTGGCTACCGTCCGGGTAATTTTTTGCCAAGTCGTAATCGTCTCCCTGTTTGGAAAATTTAAATCGACTTGATGCATTGCGTGGCCGCGAACCCGCCCAAAATCATCCTTATTGTTGCGTCATGGATTTGTAAACAGTTGACCGAGATTTGGACAAGCTAAGTAGTTTTCCGACGAGATCTGTAATAAAAATTAAGCAGGAAAAAAACGAACAAATAATGAGCTGTCACCGTACCGGAAACTCGAAAAAAAACTTACCTTAACACAAGTTATTCAGCTTTACAACATTAAAACACTTAAAAACGGCAAAAAGCAAAAAAAACAACCACAATTTTCAAAACACGAAGAGTTCTATGCGTACTCTGCAAAATATTATTTACATTGCCGGATAGGATGATTTGCCAGGAACCTATCTGACAGTTGTGGACGAGAGCGCTGATTGGTTGTTTCGTTCTCCTAACGGTTTCTCTCTTTCGCGCTGGAAGCATTGAAACATTTCATGCTATCAATCAGCTGTTACCTACACGTTGCGCCAGGATTGGGTGATCATAGTTATTATAAAAGTTGTTATTTTTAAATCAGGATTTAAAGTTAATCTGAAAAAGTCCTATGTGCAATGCTACACGAGTTTGGTCCAATGTGTTATGTCTTATGTGCAAAATTTGTCCTATGAAACGTGTCCTATGTGCACTAACAGGTCGTATGAAACAAATTGCTTCAAAAATCAGTTTAAACTAGACTTTTGATTATTTCCGTTAATCACACATAAAAGCATCATTTTAGGTTCATTTGGGCGTTTTTAGAATTGATCAATACTCAACCGTGTTTAAATAGGATTTAAAAATGTTCCACAAAACTTCGACATGAAATTTCTCAGAATGAGGATTTTGCACATAGGACCTTTTGAAAATTTACTCTAGAATTAATATTTTTTAACCCACTCAGACCCGATTTTTAAAACATTTTTTTCGTTTATGATGGAAAAATGGTTCTTATGACCTTGTGAAAATTATAGGCATGTTTTTGAAATTTGTTTTTGAGGGTCACGGAAGCCACGTAATCCGTTAAATTCGACCCTGGCCGTGAAATTCGGAAAATACCGTGAAATGCCTCGAAATTTCACATATTCAATTGATAAATCGCTACTCAGTGCATTTAATCTTTTTTTTTTATTCAAGCATTTTACAAGATTTCTAACAAGCATTTTAAAAGCACTTTACAAATAAATTATTATTTTTTCATATTAGATCTACAACTGTTTTTTTTTATTATATATTGTTCATTAGAATATTAAAAAAATGCAAATAGTTTCTTTAATTCCAAACTAATTTGATAAGAACATTAATCAGCACTTCTCTGAAAGAAAACTCAAAAAATAGTTTTTTTTTTTTTGTAAAATATATTTTAATTAATAAACGATATTAAACAACGTTGAACAGATTGCATTTTAATATTTTGAATATAAATTATATGTTTTAATCAAATTGATTAGTAATATAATACATATATTTGTTTACCATTTTGCAATGTATTTTTTTTTTTAATTATCAATAAATGTAAAAACTGCTCTTAATGAAGTTTTGCTTTAACTCTATTAATATACTGAAATTTTTCTATTGTTGAAATTAAGGAAAGCAAAAAAAACCCTTTCTTGCACTTATTTTAATGATTCTAATTATGATGAATTAGTGATTCAGGGCGTGGTTTGTTTTGGAGGTATTTAATCAAAGAAATATATAAAATCTCAATAAAATTAAAACAGCTGAATCATAAATTCTTGCCTTTTTTATTAGGTCCTATAAACAAATGTTAACGTTGAGTGTATCCCTCTAACACCTTATGTCAATGTTCATTGGAGTAAGCGTAATGTTTACATTTTAGAGTTTTTTTCAAAGGACCAATAAACTATTGTCTTTCATATGTTTATAGAACCTATTCAAATAAAAACTCTAGATTTGTTTGTATAAGACCTAATAAAAAAATCTAAAATTCAACTGACGGAAATTTTTTAAAATTTCGCAAGATTAATCAGATAATTTGTGGCACGGGGGTTTTATTTTGTAAACTACTGCTAACTTTTAAGAAACTTTTCTGTTTATAATTTTGCTAAAAAACGTTTTTTTACGTTTATTTTGAGCAGTTTTTAGAGTACTGTGAAATTTCAATGTTTTATAATTGGCATGCCGCGTAATTTGGAAGAACATTGACCAACAGTTATTTTTTTACATTGCAAATGAAGGCTTAATAGGTATCACTGAAAAAACTCATTGTTCACTAAATTTAAACTTCAAAGGCTCTGCAACTAATGTCAAAAGATTAAGCAAAATAAAATCTTCTTGTAAACTTCAATTTTAAATTTTTGAATTAATGATTTTTTTATGGTTTTTACATTTTGAAATTAAAAAATTTTCGAATTTTATTCTCCAAACAAAATTTTAATTTTTTGGAATTTTAAAATTTGTTGATTTTTTAAATGTTAAAATTTGTTAAATCCATTAATTTGGATATGATTATTTTTCAATTTTACAATTTCAAATTGAAATTCAAATATGGAAATACACTTTTGTACTTTTTTTTTATCAGAACATATTGCAATTGTTTAAACTAGCTCCGCGCTAGAAACGTCATACGTCACTTTCCGTTTCTGTTTATTTTCAATATCTTTTCGTGGCCTTTTTCTTGACCGTTTCTTGAGTGCTTTTTTATATGGAGTGTTTGTCCCTTTTGCCTATCTTGAACTCTATGACAAAAAAAATACTTTTTCAGTCCCCTAAAAAATATTAAAAAAAAAATTAAAAATGCTAAAAATCTTTTAAAAAATATAACTTTTAATGCAAAAACTGCATTTTAAAAAAATCGGAAAAAAAATCCGAAAATTTGTAATCATAACCTGCCACTTTGTCGAAGACGCCAAATCGTTCAGAAAATTCCACACAATAAAAAACCTTCTCAAGATTCAGGTTTCAACTTTAAATTGATGCAAAATATCTTCTTTCTCTTTCAAACAAACAAACTCGCCCTTTTTGACAGTTTGGCAAACTGTCAAACACGAAAAAGTGCGAGGTTTTTATCATAGTCTAATACCTCCTTTAGACATACGGAATGCACGGGCAAAGTTTTAGTAAAATGAAAAAAATGCATGTAAGGTGATTTTCTTCTCGAAAATCCGTGTTAAATATTAGTAAAGGGTTAAATTCTTCCAAAAGAGGAAGCAAAGACAAAAATACAGTTTATTAATATAATTGGGTACTAAAGCCCTATGTCAATTTTTATGTACAACGATAAAAAACACGATTAAAAACAATTTCTGATCACTTTTTTTCATTTTAATACAATTTTTTTTTTTTGACAAGACAACATTTTTTCGATGGATCAACTATGGTCCCCTTGGAACGAGCTGTCAAGTAGCACAGACAACAGGCGTTTGGGCTCGATTCTTCCCTTGTGTAAATCATTGCTACAGTTTTTTTAGTTGTGGCAATCCGTTTGTGGCGCTGCAGTTGCTTTGTCCTGACACATTGCCCGCTGTCAAAATATCGCTTTCCGCCTACTGTCATTTTCCATTTTGTTTGTTTTCAACGTTTGTAATCGTTTGTTCTGGATGAAAAGTTGATTTCGGCCGATTTCAACAAAATCTCTCGCGCTTGCAGCTGCTTGACAAATGTGAGGCAACCAAAGTGGCCAACCTGGTTCCTGAACCGATTTTATCCCCGACGGATTGCCGATTGGAGTACGGCGTCGTTATAGAGGAGGTGTGCCATCGACCGACGTTCCAATCAAGATCCCCTCGGAAAATACGGTCACCCGGTGTCATCATCAACGCAACGGAAGCTGCCACACTCCCCCCGCACCCAATTTTGATTTTATTTGTGTTCCTTGTCAGCATGATTCGCAAAATGACCTTTTTGACGGGGCTACGCTTCTTGAACCTGGTGCCACTCATTGAAGAGGATGGGAAGGGGAAGATGTGGGGGTGTTTGAGGATCGCTTGCACTGGAAATCCGATGGGGGAAACTGACACGCCGGGGAGAGCATTCAAGATTTAGGCCTTTGGTATGGCGATTAGGGTTCGCCGGAAGTGGCGGCACTTGAAGGTGGGGTGGGTTTCGAGGGCGTTGAAGAGGTTGGTGTCTTGGAGGTGCGGGCGTTTGGGGTCAAAACGTTTACGGGGTTGGCCGTGATAATAGCTCTTGCTGACGGCGCCGATGGCTTCCAGACTTTATCGGAACAAGTTCCGGATTGTTTCGTTTCTGGTTCCGGATCTTTTCTCCTCCAAGAAACGATTGCCCATCCTCCCGATTTCCACCGGGTCTCCTCCTCGTTTTCGCTCTCCTCTGTTGGTTTTGTTTATAAACACAACCAGCAAGAATTTGACAGCCTCAAGCGCGGCCTTGGTTGCTGTGTTTAAAAAAGCATCAAACTAGACTTTTTTTTAATATCGATAATTACATGAAAAAAAAACATCTATGTGCTCGTAAATCGTGTTAATTAACAATTAAAGTAGATTTACTAGGGGAACAGCATCTAATTCCAGCATGCCTCTAATGTTGGCAGGTCAGAACATTGACATTCAATTAAAGCTTATTAAAAGCGTTTTCAACTGAAATCGAGTGATAAATAGCTCAATAAGAAGTGAGCAAGCAAGTTTCTATCAAAAGTTTTGCAAAATTAGTTGTTTAAATAGTGCAAATCAGCAAATTGGATGGAATTAGGAGCGTGTGCTTAACCTGCCAAACATACGAGAATTTCCCCTATAGCATAAAAACATAATCTTTACCTGTTTACATTTTTTTCGAAAAAATGAAATAATATATTTTTTAAATATTTCTGGGTGATGCATTTTCAAACACACCTTCTCAGAAAACCATCATGGCTGCTTTAGAGAGTGGCAATAGGCTAACAGATGGCGCTAGTAGATTAGCAGGATGCGGCTGCCATGTTTTTACACACGATTTTCAAATTATTTTGTTCTAGCCGCTACGTCTGTTGTCTGTGCAAGTAGGAACTTTTCTGTCAAGAAGGACCGCGAGGTTAATTTTTCAAAATTGATTTAAAAATCCATTTTAAACTCTTTGTGGTCGTACAAAGGGTCATTGTACTCAGAAAAATAAGCTTTATCGCTGTAAACAATAATATCAGCAATCTAAGCTTCATTTTAGGACCCAATTCTAAGTTGTTAATATTCTATTGCAAAAATATTGTAGATCGTGATGTAGAACTTGCTAAAAAAGAATAATTTTTGAAATCGAATTGTTCACCGCCCTGCCCTTATCAATTTAAATGTCGAATTTGGTAAATTGGGTCCTAAAATGAAGCTTAGATTTCTAATATTATTGTTAACAGTGATAAAGCTTATTTTTCTGAGTACAATGACCCTTTGTACGACCACAAAGAGTTTTAAATGGATTTTTAAATCAATTTTGAAAAATTAACCTCGCGGTCCTTCTTGACAGAAAAGCTCCTACTTGACAGCTCGTTTCAAGGGGACCATAGTTGATCCATCGAAAAAATGTTGTCTTGTCATTATTTTTTTTTTTTTGCATTAAAATGAAAAAAAGTGATCAGAAATGGTTTTTGATCGTGTTTTTTACCGTTGTACATAAAAATTTACATAGGGCTTTAGTACCCAATTCTTATTTGTAGTAACGAGTGTCCAATTTTTCGAATTGATCGTCAAATTACCATTAAATGCTGATTGATTGCAATCAAAAGAAATTTATTCATTTTTTGTTCATTCCGCTGCGTGCACGTGCGACTCCTCGTGTTTTTTCGAAAGTTTTGAAAATCTTCGTCAAGTTTTCAAACGCCATTTAACGAAACAACAAAATCTGTACGCTGTCCATTCCCTCGCCAACTTGGTGTGATGCAGAATCCACCACCACACGTGTTTGTTGATTTTCAGAGAAACGTCAACGCGCGATGACAAACGATTTTTGTTTTCTTTTTGTACATACTCCAGAGTTGCCGCAACATTTTAGTGTTTCGTGGTTCTCGTTCCTCTGTGATAAGCACGATATTTCGCAAGTTGAAATTGAATTTAAATAAATTCGATTGCACCCAATCGACCCGTGCGGTGTGACCTGTCGGTGTGTGTGGCTTCAGAACCAGAAGATTCAAGGAAATTTAAGTGCAGCAGTCTGCAACCAACGTCAGCTCCGAGATGGTCGCCGAAAATAAGGTGTGAATATTATTTATTTTTGCGGTGAAAATTTCTTCCTTTCTCCTCTACTCACTGTCAATAATTGCTTCACGTTAAACCGGTCTTGCGTCCCGTAGTCACACTCTAGTTAAGTAACATGTTAATTGCTCTGGATCGGTTCACGATAGTGCTCGGAATGTTTTCCACGTTAATGTTTATCACGCTGATGTTGTTCCTCTGCACGTCTCCGGTGCCACACTTGGTAGCGCTGGAGGAGGTCACTTCGGGAAAGGTGACGACCTCGGGTGATGTAAGTAGCTTTTGAAGGGAGGTTGCTGTTTTCAGGGATTGTGGATAAATATTGATCTTTTTGTAGGATATCTGTTATGTAATCGTAATTATTGATTGATTCAATGATCTAAAATCGTAACATCTCTTCTTTCCAGGACTTTCCTCCGCTCAAGAATGACAACGTGCTGAGGGCCGCCCGGGGCGAACCGGTTGACCGCGTGCCCGTCTGGGTGATGCGCCAAGCCGGTCGCTACCTGCCCGAGTTCCAGGCCGTCCGCGCCAAGCACGACTTCTTCGAGGTGTGCCGCACGCCGGAGCTGGCCTGCGAAGTGACGATGCAACCGCTGAGGCGGTTCGATCTGGACGCGTCGATTATTTTCTCCGACATTCTGGTGATTCCCCAGGCGTTGGGCATTACGGTGGAGATGAAGCCCGGAGTGGGACCGGTGCTGCCGGAACCGTTGGTGGGGCCAGCTGACTTGGAGCGGTTGAACCAGACTGGGACGATGGATCGGTTGAAGTACGTGGGGGATGCGATTACGAAAATGCGACACATGCTGGAGGGTCGAATTCCACTGTACGGATTTACCGGCGCGCCGTGGACCCTGATGGGTTACATGATTGAGGGCGGCGGCAGCAAGACCATGTCCAAGGCCAAGGGATGGCTCGCGGATCATCCGGAAGCCAGTCACAAACTGTTGAACATTCTGACCGACCAGGTCATCGAATATCTGCTGCTGCAGGTCCGAGCCGGGGCGCAGATTCTGCAGGTGTTCGAGTCCAGCGCCGAGCACCTGTCCAAGGAGCAGTACCTGACGGTGGCGTTGCCCTACCTGAAGCGAATCCGTGACGATCTGCACCGCCGATTCGCCGAGGAAGGACTCACGCCCGTCCCGCTAACCCTGTTCTCCAAGGGTGCGATGCACTCCCTGCCGGAACAGGCCGCCACCGGGTACGACGTGATTGGACTCGACTGGACCATCGACCCGGAGGAGGCTCGCCGACTGGTGGGCCCCAACGTGACCCTCCAAGGCAATCTGGACCCCCAGGACATGTACAAACCGAAGGAGGAACTGCGCGAGCTGGTCCTCACCATGGTGCGAAAGTTTGGCAAGCACCGATACATCGCGAACCTTGGCCACGGCATCACGCCCCAGACGCCGATCGAAAGCATGGAAGTACTGGTGCAGGCCGTCCACGATGCGCTGTAATCGTTCGTTGATAACTTCGTTGCATTTTTTTTTCTACATAAACAAGGTATTGCGGTAATCAAACTCCAACAGACTTATCACTATCAAGGTTGAGAAATTTCGGATTCAAATGCAAACTTGTTTTGTTTTGTCCACCTGGGCTCTTTTTATATTTTTCACAAACTTCACATTCCTCCGACTCGCGCGTTCATATTACTTAGTTAAGGTAAGGTAGACGAACGAAGACGACGCTTAATCCTCGGTCGATTCGACGTTCTCCGTCTGCAGCTCCTTGAACGTGGGCACCGGCACGTACGTGACCAGCGTGTACAGCTTGTTGGGCGAGTCCTCGTCGTCGTTGCGGCGGCGCGACAGGCGCACGCGGATGCGGAAGGGTGGGTTGCTGGAAAATTGAGAGGGAATCGTTAGTGTGGATTGCGCAATGAGAAAGGAAACAAGAATTTAAAGATCGCCAAATTAGGTGGAATTTGGATTTCTCGATAAATGGAAAAAAAATGGAGACTAGGTGTTTCAGAAGGGCTGTTGTAAATGAGAAGGGGTAAAGGACGTATTAGACTATGACAAACAACAAATCGTCGAACACAAAAAAAATGCGAGTTTGTTTGCCATAGTCTAATATCTCCTTAACTCTTGGTTCAATTGAACAGTTCTATCAGATTTCGGTCATTCGATTTTTTTTTGTATTTTTTGATCCGGCTGAAACTTTTTTAGTGCCTTCGGTATGCCCAAAGAAGCCATTTTGCATCATAAGTTTGTCCATATAATTTTCCATACAAATTTGGCAGCTGTCCATACAAAAATGATATTTAAAAATTTAAAAAGTCTGTATCTTTTGAAAAAAAATTTGATCGATTTGGTGTCTTCGGCAAAGTTGTTGGTATGGATATGGACTACACTGAAAAAAAAATGATACACAGTAAAAAAATATTTTATGATTTTTAATTTCACTTTTTGTCACCAAAAACCTGATTTGCAAAAAAAAAAAACACTATTTTCTTGTTTTCTGATATGTTTTAGGGGACATAAATGCCAACTTTTTAGAAATTTCCAGAACGGGCAAAAAATCTTCAACCGAGTTAAGAATGTTTTAATTAATACTGATTTTTTCGAAAAATCGAATTATTGGTCGCAAAAAATTTTCAACTTCACGATGTAAAATCAAATTTTGAATCCAAAAGTTCTTTAGTAAAATTTTGATAAAGTGCAAACGTTTTCAAGTTATAGCCATTTTAAGGTAACTTTTTTAAAAAATATTCGCAGTTATTCAGTTTTTAAAATCAGTGGGAAAACAGGCCCACCCTTTTCTTTTTTTCGAAAAGCTGAGAAAATTCTCTATAGTTTGCTTTTATGAACTTTGTTGATACGACCTTTAGTTGCTGAGATATTGTCATGCTAAGAATTTCTAAGGAAAATTGATGTTCTAATGTCGATATCTCAACAACTAATGGTCCGATGTCGGTCATCTCGCGTGCTTAGATGTTTTTGACGGATGGAGATGGAGGGGAATAAAAAGCGGAAGAAGTCCAGCGAGGTCGCTGGAATCGTCATCGAAGGAGAAAAAGTTGAGAAGGCCCTGCTCAACAGTGAAACCGGAGTACAAGCTGACCCGGAGCGGAATAAAAGTGACGTGTTTTTCCGTGGAGGAATTTAACACCGTTCGAGAGCTGCTGCTTCAGTACAAAGTGCAATTCTACACGCACGATCGACGAAGCGAACGATCCCACCGGGTCGTTCTGCGAGGACTCCCAGAAGTGGATGTGGAGATTATCAAGGATCGACTCAAGGAGGATCATAA
Source organism: Culex quinquefasciatus (assembly GCF_015732765.1). Taxonomy (NCBI): domain Eukaryota; kingdom Metazoa; phylum Arthropoda; class Insecta; order Diptera; family Culicidae; genus Culex; species Culex quinquefasciatus. Next base: position 27,785,812 of record NC_051862.1, on the reverse strand, counting down.
CCTTGATGTTTTGGATATGAAGGCCATCAAGCCGAAACCGCCAGCATGGAAGAAGGACAAACAGAGTCCGGTGGTACCGTCGTTCCCCGCGGCGGATTTCTCTCCACTGCCGATTCCGGTCCCGATCCCGGATACGCTGAAGAAAACAGACCCACAATCCACAGCTGATGCAGGAAGCAACCAAGAAAACACTGCCCCTGGTGCCGGTGGCCAACCCACAGCACGGAGGATCTGTGGAAGGTGTTGTACGAGTTTACCGCGCGACTGAGAAGTTGCAAGACCCGCTCGGACCAGGAAAGGATGGTCGGCACCATGTCCCGCAAGTTCGGTGCGGATTAACTCCTGCCGTAGTGTTTTTTTTTTTCATCTTTTATTTTTTTATGGATTTGATCCCCGGTCCTAACCAGGTCTTGGTACCGAAGAGGAGCTAATAAAAATAAATTAGAGAATAAAAAAATGGTCCGATGTGTTAAAATATGAAACATTCGTGAAATTTTCCGATCTTTTCGAAAACAATATTTTCTTTATTTTTTTTATCAAGACTAACCCTTCAAAAGAGTAAATAAATAATATCGCTAATTTTTGCGACCAATAATTCGATTTTTCGAAAAAAAAGTTCAAGATGGTATGTCAGAGACATAACCGAAAGACATAGGACCAAACAATTTGAATGTGTTTTTGGATTGCTAGTGAAATCTGAAATAAGATTATTTTATTTTCTTTCATAGATTTGTCGGCAAAATTGTCATAAATGTTCTCCCAAGGTGAACCTTCCATGAGGGCACCGGCCACTCCAGGTTGTGGCCACTACTGTCAGAATGTCAATTTTCATGTACAGTATCAAAAACCATGAATTTTGATACCAATATTGCCACAACTCGTATGGTTCTGTAAAAAGTCCTCCGGGCCCCGGGGAACCTTCTTTGAGGGCACCGGCCACTCCAGGTTGTGGCCACTACTGTCGAAATGGCCATTATTATGTTCAGTATCAAAAACCACGAATTTTGATACCCATATTGCCACAACTCGTATGTTTCTGTAAATGTCCCCCCAGGCCTCGGGGGAACCTTCTTCGTGGGCACCGGTCACTCCAGGCCATTTTTCATGAGAACCGCCGCATCATAGCGACTTCCACGCCGTCCGCTTCGCTCGAATTTCCTCCTTCTGCTGCCGGTGGTTCTTCCTTCTGGTTGCTGGCCCTCTTCTTCTATTGGCCGCTGCTGCTGCTGCTCCGCGCCGGCCCGACGTGCACAGTTCGAGTGCTCGTTCCAAAGTGACTTGCTTTTGCGAAATTTTCAGCTTAAATAGCGGCACAGCCGGAGAACGGCACAAAAGGGCGCGGTCTCGAATGCATACGCTCGCTCTGATTGGTCATCTGTCCGATTTGTACTGAAAAATTACTCATTTTGATTGCATGTTTTAAGTGCTTTAACTATGTTTAGTCAGACTATCCATGTAGTTAAACAATAGCTGAAGTCTTCCTCTTTCGATTGGTGGTCCAACCATCTGGATTGATTCACAGGGAAAAAAGATATAAGCGTTCAAAATGTCCCCTTTTTTAACGCTTAAATGTGACGCTTTGGATCGAATTTCTGAACTGGCCCCCCAATATAGTAAGTAGAGACATAGTCCTATGTCAAAAAATCAGTATTAATTAAAAAAAATTCTTAACTCGGTCGAAGATTTTTTGCCCGTTCTGGAAATTTCTGAAAAGTTGGCATTTGATGTCCCCTAAAACATACACTCAAACCCCGATAGTTTGACACCAACTGTTGTCAAACGAACGGGGTCACTTTTTAGTTTGACACCCCTTTTATACACGGAGTTCACACACACTACCAAACGTTTGTTTTGATAGTGTGCGTAAGCGCCGTGGTAAAAGTGACAGTTCGTCACTTTTTAGTTTGACTTTGACCAACCAACGGGGTACAAACTAAAAAAGTGTCAAACGAAAAAGTTACAATGTTGTTTTGCAAATCAAGTTTTAGTGACAAAAAATTAAATTAAAAATAGCCAAACAAAATTTTACCGTGTATCATTTTTTTTCAGTGTAGTCCAGTGTAGTCCTTATCCCCCTTCTTCAAAATCGGTCCGAAAAATCGAGAAGCAAAAAAAATATTTTTTAAAAAAACTTCAAAATTTTAGAGGAAATTGAAGTCTACCCAACTGAAAACCATTAGATGCATTTTCTGCGTTTAAAACCATATTTAGGATGTCTGTGATCGATCACAAATATTTTTAATTTTTGTGAATTTCCAATGTACAGCGTTCGCATTCGCATTCGCATGGAGATGGTGATCTTAGCGGGTTGCAGACTGGATTTCGTCATGTATGTGTGATGATTGTCCAGCCCAGGTTGCTTAGAAATTGATTAAAGGGAATTAAAACCAATTCCACCAGAACCGGACAGGTAGCACCATGAAAGCCATCCATTGCCGGCCGCTCCCATCTCCACCATTCTCAGGGGCAGGAATAAGGATTAGGAGCACGGGAAATGTTGACGCTTGACTTACTTAGAAAAAGGTAGCGAAACCGCAGGCTCTTTTTCCCAACCCTATTGTGGAATGTGAAATTCCAATGTACAGCACCGCAAAGTCTTTTTTTCGACGAATAAAAAAATCTCTCAATACTTGGATATTTTGAAAACTATTGATTGCAAAACAACTGGGCAGGTGTAAAATACATTTTATAACACTTTTTTTATTCAAATGTTGAGACCGTGGCTTGTTATTTGAATTTTATATATTTTTTATTCTCAAAACCCAAAACTGAAAATGTTTGATTTTTACGTATAAACGCGATTTTGCCTTCCTCACTGAGGTAAGGCTATAATCCTGCTCTGAAAATGAACTTTTGATTAAAAGCTCCTAGACCCACCTTCATGTATACATATCGACTCAGAATCGAAAACTGAACAAATGTATGTGTGTGTGTATATGTGTGTGTGTGTATGTGTGTGTGTATGTGTGTGTATGTATGTATGTGACCAAAATTCTCACTGAGTTTTCTCAGCACTGGCTGAACCGATTTTGACCAAACCAGTTGCATTCGACTTGGTTTAGGGTCCCATACATCGCTATTGAATTGTTTGAAGTTTCGATAAGTAGTTCAAAAGTTATGTATAAAAATGTGTTTTCATAAATATCCGGATCTCAATTATATGAATGTAAACGATGTCCGGATCCATCATCCGACCCATCGTTGGTTAGGTAATTGAAAGGGCTTTCCAATGAGTCCAAAACATTGAAGATCTGGCAACCCTGTCTCGAGTTATTACCACATAAGTGATATTTATGCACTTTTTTGAAGCCGGATCCCACTTAAATGTATGTAAACTATGTCCGGATCCATCATCCGACCCATCGTTGGTTAGGCAATTGAAAGGCCTTTTCAATGAGTCCAAAACATTGCAGATCTGGCAACCCTGTCTCGAGTTATTACCACATAAGTGATATTTATGCACTTTTTTGAAGCCGGATCCCACTTAAATGTATGTAAACTATGTCCGGATCCATCATCCGACCCATCTTAGGTTAGGCAATTTAAAGGGCTTTCCAATGAGTCCAAAACATTGAAGATCTGGCAACCCTGTCTCGAGTTATTACCACTTCAGTGAAATTTATGTACTTTTTTGAATCTGGATCTCACTTAAATGTATGTAAACGATGTCCGGATCCATCATCCGACCTATCGTTGGTTAGATAATTGAAAGGGCTTTCCAATGAGTCAAAAACATTGAAGATCTGGCAACCCTGTCTCGTGTTATTACCACTTCAGTGAAATTTATGTACTTTTTGAAGCCGGATCTCACTTAAATGTATGTAAACTATGTCCGGATCCATCATCCGACCCATCGTTGGTTAGGCAATTGAAAGGGCTTTCCAAAGAGTCCAAATCATTGAAGATCTGGCAACCCTGTCTCGAGTTATTACCACATAAGTGATATTTATGTACTTTTTTGAAGCCGGATCTCACTTAAATGTATGTAAACGATGTCCGGATCCATCATCCGACCTATCGTTGGTTAGATAATTGAAAGGGCTTTCCAATGAGTCAAAAACATTGAAGATCTGGCAACCCTGTCTCGTGTTATTACCACTTCAGTGAAATTTATGTACTTTTTGAAGCCGGATCTCACTTAAATGTATGTAAACTATGTCCGGATCCATCATCCGACCCATCGTTGGTTAGGCAATTGAAAGGGCTTTCCAAAGAGTCCAAATCATTGAAGATCTGGCAACCCTGTCTCGAGTTATTACCACATAAGTGATATTTATGTACTTTTTTGAAGCCGGATCTCACTTAAATGTATGTAAACGATGTCCGGATCCATCATCCGACCTATCGTTGGTTAGATAATTGAAAGGGCTTTCCAATGAGTCAAAAACATTGAAGATCTGGCAACCCTGTCTCGTGTTATTACCACTTCAGTGAAATTTATGTACTTTTTGAAGCCGGATCTCACTTAAATGTATGTAAACTATGTCCGGATCCATCATCCGACCCATCGTTGGTTAGGCAATTGAAAGGGCTTTCCAAAGAGTCCAAATCATTGAAGATCTGGCAACCCTGTCTCGAGTTATTACCACATAAGTGATATTTATGTACTTTTTTGAAGCCGGATCTCACTTAAATGTATGTAAACGATGTCCGGATCCATCATCCGACCTATCGTTGGTTAGATAATTGAAAGGGCTTTCCAATGAGTTAAAAACATTGAAGATCTGGCAACCCTGTCTCGAGTTATTACCACATAAGTGATATTTATGCACTTTTTTGAAGCCGGATCCCACTTAAATGTATGTAAACTATGTCCGGATCCATCATCCGACCCATCGTTGGTTAGGCAATTGAAAGGCCTTTTCAATGAGTCCAAAACATTGAAGATCTGGCAACCCTGTCTCGAGTTATTACCACATAAGTGATATTTATGCACTTTTTTGAAGCCGGATCCCACTTAAATGTATGTAAACTATGTCCGGATCCATCATCCGACCCATCTTAGGTTAGGCAATTTAAAGGGCTTTCCAATGAGTCCAAAACATTGAAGATCTGGCAACCCTGTCTCGAGTTATTACCACTTCAGTGAAATTTATGTACTTTTTTGAATCTGGATCTCACTTAAATGTATGTAAACGATGTCCGGATCCATCATCCGACCTATCGTTGGTTAGATAATTGAAAGGGCTTTCCAATGAGTCAAAAACATTGAAGATCTGGCAACCCTGTCTCGTGTTATTACCACTTCAGTGAAATTTATGTACTTTTTGAAGCCGGATCTCACTTAAATGTATGTAAACTATGTCCGGATCCATCATCCGACCCATCGTTGGTTAGGCAATTGAAAGGGCTTTCCAAAGAGTCCAAATCATTGAAGATCTGGCAACCCTGTCTCGAGTTATTACCACATAAGTGATATTTATGTACTTTTTTGAAGCCGGATCTCACTTAAATGTATGTAAACGATGTCCGGATCCATCATCCGACCTATCGTTGGTTAGATAATTGAAAGGGCTTTCCAATGAGTCAAAAACATTGAAGATCTGGCAACCCTGTCTCGTGTTATTACCACTTCAGTGAAATTTATGTACTTTTTGAAGCCGGATCTCACTTAAATGTATGTAAACTATGTCCGGATCCATCATCCGACCCATCGTTGGTTAGGCAATTGAAAGGGCTTTCCAAAGAGTCCAAATCATTGAAGATCTGGCAACCCTGTCTCGAGTTATTACCACATAAGTGATATTTATGTACTTTTTTGAAGCCGGATCTCACTTAAATGTATGTAAACGATGTCCGGATCCATCATCCGACCTATCGTTGGTTAGATAATTGAAAGGGCTTTCCAATGAGTCAAAAACATTGAAGATCTGGCAACCCTGTCTCGTGTTATTACCACTTCAGTGAAATTTATGTACTTTTTGAAGCCGGATCTCACTTAAATGTATGTAAACTATGTCCGGATCCATCATCCGACCCATCGTTGGTTAGGCAATTGAAAGGGCTTTCCAAAGAGTCCAAATCATTGAAGATCTGGCAACCCTGTCTCGAGTTATTACCACATAAGTGATATTTATGTACTTTTTTGAAGCCGGATCTCACTTAAATGTATGTAAACGATGTCCGGATCCATCATCCGACCTATCGTTGGTTAGATAATTGAAAGGGCTTTCCAATGAGTCAAAAACATTGAAGATCTGGCAACCCTGTCTCGTGTTATTACCACTTCAGTGAAATTTATGTACTTTTTGAAGCCGGATCTCACTTAAATGTATGTAAACTATGTCCGGATCCATCATCCGACCCATCGTTGGTTAGGCAATTGAAAGGGCTTTCCAAAGAGTCCAAATCATTGAAGATCTGGCAACCCTGTCTCGAGTTATTACCACATAAGTGATATTTATGTACTTTTTTGAAGCCGGATCTCACTTAAATGTATGTAAACGATGTCCGGATCCATCATCCGACCTATCGTTGGTTAGATAATTGAAAGGGCTTTCCAATGAGTCAAAAACATTGAAGATCTGGCAACCCTGTCTCGTGTTATTACCACTTCAGTGAAATTTATGTACTTTTTGAAGCCGGATCTCACTTAAATGTATGTAAACTATGTCCGGATCCATCATCCGACCCATCGTTGGTTAGGCAATTGAAAGGGCTTTCCAAAGAGTCCAAATCATTGAAGATCTGGCAACCCTGTCTCGAGTTATTACCACATAAGTGATATTTATGTACTTTTTTGAAGCCGGATCTCACTTAAATGTATGTAAACGATGTCCGGATCCATCATCCGACCTATCGTTGGTTAGATAATTGAAAGGGCTTTCCAATGAGTTAAAAACATTGAAGATCTGGCAACCCTGTCTCGAGTTATTACCACATAAGTGATATTTATGCACTTTTTTGAAGCCGGATCCCACTTAAATGTATGTAAACTATGTCCGGATCCATCATCCGACCCATCGTTGGTTAGGCAATTGAAAGGCCTTTTCAATGAGTCCAAAACATTGAAGATCTGGCAACCCTGTCTCGAGTTATTACCACATAAGTGATATTTATGCACTTTTTTGAAGCCGGATCCCACTTAAATGTATGTAAACTATGTCCGGATCCATCATCCGACCCATCTTAGGTTAGGCAATTTAAAGGGCTTTCCAATGAGTCCAAAACATTGAAGATCTGGCAACCCTGTCTCGAGTTATTACCACTTCAGTGAAATTTATGTACTTTTTTGAATCTGGATCTCACTTAAATGTATGTAAACGATGTCCGGATCCATCATCCGACCTATCGTTGGTTAGATAATTGAAAGGGCTTTCCAATGAGTCAAAAACATTGAAGATCTGGCAACCCTGTCTCGTGTTATTACCACTTCAGTGAAATTTATGTACTTTTTGAAGCCGGATCTCACTTAAATGTATGTAAACTATGTCCGGATCCATCATCCGACCCATCGTTGGTTAGGCAATTGAAAGGGCTTTCCAAAGAGTCCAAATCATTGAAGATCTGGCAACCCTGTCTCGAGTTATTACCACATAAGTGATATTTATGTACTTTTTTGAAGCCGGATCTCACTTAAATGTATGTAAACGATGTCCGGATCCATCATCCGACCTATCGTTGGTTAGATAATTGAAAGGGCTTTCCAATGAGTCAAAAACATTGAAGATCTGGCAACCCTGTCTCGTGTTATTACCACTTCAGTGAAATTTATGTACTTTTTGAAGCCGGATCTCACTTAAATGTATGTAAACTATGTCCGGATCCATCATCCGACCCATCGTTGGTTAGGCAATTGAAAGGGCTTTCCAAAGAGTCCAAATCATTGAAGATCTGGCAACCCTGTCTCGAGTTATTACCACATAAGTGATATTTATGTACTTTTTTGAAGCCGGATCTCACTTAAATGTATGTAAACGATGTCCGGATCCATCATCCGACCTATCGTTGGTTAGATAATTGAAAGGGCTTTCCAATGAGTCAAAAACATTGAAGATCTGTAGGGTTAGTGAAATTTCACGATTTCGCGGACAGCGTGAAATCCGTGAAATTTGGCTTTTCCCGCGAAATCCCGTGAAATGTTATGTTTGTGTGAAAATGTAACGATTTTTCTCAAAATAATTAATTAAGCTCAAAAAGGAATAAAAATAATCTTATGAACTACTGTAGAATTAAGCGAGTGAATATCCTGGTTTAATAGAGCACCGGATTCAGGTGATAGAAATGACAGTTCTCCCATAAGTAGAGTTATTTAAATTTCACGATTTCGTGGACAGCGTGAAATTCGCGAAATTTGGCTTTTTCCGCGAAATCCCTTGAAATTTTATGTTCAATTACTTATATAGGGTTAGTGAGTTTTGACGATTCCGCGATTCCGGATTCTTCAAATTTATCAATTTTCTCAAATCACTTTTTTCCAAATGACTTCATAATAAATATTTCAACCATAAAGACTATTTAAGTAAATTTTATTAGTCTTCGTTTGATAAGCTTGATATGAACCATTTGAAGAATTATTAAAATTTTCAGTTTCTATAGAAACTTACTAAATTTAGTAATATTTTAATTCGCTGTAGTACAAATTTTACTGCTATTTTATTTTAAATGTATGATTTCAAAAGAAATTAAAAGAATCAAGCTTTGTTTTATTTAAAATAAAATGAAGAGTATTTTTAATCTTTGAAATCACCTTTTTAAAACATTTCAGATTTTTTTCTGAGTCCTGTTTTATTTTTAAAATATTTGATTGTTTGTGTGAATAATTCCCTTGAAAGTTAAAAAATACAATTTTTTTGTTTTCTGTTCTTATTTTGAATAAAAAATTCGATTTCGTAACAATTTATAATATTTCTGCCTATGGATTTTAAATTTAGTTTTTTAAAAAGAGAGATGAAAACCTTAACAATTATTTTGAAAGGTCTAAATGTTGAAGAAAATTTAAACTATCTATATGAGCATGAGAAATTTCGACGGTTTTGTTCGAACGCGAATCAATTCAACACGGAACGTTGGATCGAGATGCTTTTTGTAGCGTTGGGTTCGTATAAGTCCAAGGAAGGTTCTTACGCCAAAAAGTTACAACTTTGGCCACTCTGGAACCGATTCCGGAAAATCTGCAGATTGTATGGGAAAAGTTACGTAAAAAAAAAATTTGATCACAGGAGGCTGAATTAGCAAACAAGCAAGAAACGTCAGGAAAACTAAAAAGGGCAGAACGAAGTTTGTCGGGTAAGGCTTGTTTTACATATTTTGGATGGACAAGATTGTTGAATCTTGCTTTGATATGAAATTCAATAAAATTTAAACTGATAAAACAGGAGCAAATCAGCGAAAGCTTTTTAACCTTTTTTAGTTGAATATTAAAAAAGCAATTCAATAAATGAGAATACGCATGCCTTACATTTTGCTTCAAAATATAAATTGAGCCCATCCGTAAACCAGACGCTTTGTTTTGATAATTAGGAGATTTTTTTTGTCACGTTCACGTCAGTTTATTGAAGAATAATAGATAATAAAGCATAAAAAGTAGTTTCTGTGATTTAAACATAAGATTTTCAGAGTTATTTTAACATTTTTCACGTTCCGCGAAATTTGCGTGAAATTCGGTGTTTTGAAATTGAGGTCCCCGTGAAATTTTCTATTTTCGAGCGTGAAAAATCACTAAGCCTAAAGATCTGGCAACCCTGTCTCGTGTTATTACCACTTCAGTGAAATTTATGTACTTTTTGAAGCCGGATCTCACTTAAATGTATGTAAACTATGTCCGGATCCATCATCCGACCCATCGTTGGTTAGGCAATTGAAAGGGCTTTCCAAAGAGTCCAAATCATTGAAGATCTGGCAACCCTGTCTCGAGTTATTACCACATAAGTGATATTTATGTACTTTTTTGAAGCCGGATCTCACTTAAATGTATGTAAACGATGTCCGGATCCATCATCCGACCTATCGTTGGTTAGATAATTGAAAGGGCTTTCCAATGAGTTAAAAACATTGAAGATCTGGCAACCCTGTCTCGAGTTATTACCACATAAGTGATATTTATGTACTTTTTTGAAGCCGGATCTCACTTAAATGTATGTAAACGATGTCCGGATCCATCATCCGACCTATCGTTGGTTAGATAATTGAAAGGGCTTTCCAATGAGTCAAAAACATTGAAGATCTGGCAACCCTGTCTCGTGTTATTACCACTTCAGTGAAATTTATGTACTTTTTGAAGCCGGATCTCACTTAAATGTATGTAAACTATGTCCGGATCCATCATCCGACCCATCGTTGGTTAGATAATTGAAAGGGCTTTCCAATGAGTCAAAAACATTGAAGATCTGACAACCCTGTCTCGAGTTATTACCACATAAGTTATATCTGTGTTCTTTTTTTCTGGATCTAAAAAAATGCTGAAATGTGTGTCCAAACCACTCATATTACCCATTTTTGGTAAAAAGTGAGGAAGGCATCAACCACATAGGTGGATTAAGTTAGTTTTTATCCTTAACAGTGCTCAAACTGTATGGGAGCTGTGATTCCTAACATCGTTTGAACAACAAAGAACCTATCGGAAAAAACGTCGTCAAATTTCTGAATTCGGAAGTTGATTTTTCGAATGATTCCTTTCTTGAGTAAAAAAAAATACAAAACAAGGACCAGGTTAGTATGATTCACATGACCAATATATGACGAAGAACTTTGTAAAATGCTTTGAAATTGAACATTTTAAATTCAATTTCAATTATCTACATGGTTTTTGGACAATCCCTAATTTACAAAAACCATGAACATTGATAGCTATATTGGTTATGTTTAAGTCCTGTGATCGGAAAATTGTGGGTGCTCCACTTCTTTCCTAACACGGCTTCAACTGCTCCTTGTTCTCCAGGTCACCGGCCACTTCTGTCCCTTTGCGCAGTTTACGCGCTTCGCCTTCTGCTGCACCTAGTGTTGAAACTTTCACTCAACACTATCTTGCTGGTTTGCAAACCCCTTCCCTAACAGGGACGTAAACTTCAAGTATCTGAATGGAAATCGTCAGATAACACGGTACACTTTTCGTATTTCTGGATTCACTGCTGCCATAGGGTTCGATCCGTGGCCTCGTGGGCTCCAGGCTCCTCTTGGCGCTCGTCTTTTTGTACCTGCCCTTGAAGTATCAGTTTCTGATTCCATGGCCCAGATGTAAGCAGTTCCTGCACTGGGTCACGTTCGGCCGCTTGTTCTGGTAGGCCCCCCCACATATAACCACTGACGAACTGACGTGCCACCCCATACATATTTTTGAGAAAATTCTGACCGCAAAATTCTCCGGCGAACACCAACTCCATCTACCTTCAGGTTCGCTGAACTAATTCTTTCTCCCACACGTGTTATTGATATTGTGACTATGCTTCAATTTGAAATCTGCGTCGTTTCAAAAAAATATGCGCTCAGAACGATTTTGGAGCGCGCTGTTCGTTTCGGCGAAAGCGTGTGTCAGTTTATGCTGACTTCTACAATACATTGCATGTAAACATTGGCGCGAAGCGAGAAAAGAGAGCTAGTGAAGAGAGGGAAGAGAAAAAAATCGGTTGACAGATTGTTCGCTAGAAGCAAAAATGCCAAACAAGAAGAAGACAATTGCGGTCAAAAGTGGTTCGCTCGTGGCACGTCAGTTCGTCAGTGATATAACGCTCATGGTCATGATGTTACTCAGCTTATGTTACATAGTTCAAAAATGCAGAGATTCTTCAAGCAAAATGAGCACTTCCCTAACACTGACAAAGAAGGTCAAGTCAAGTCACTTCCCAAACACAGATGTGAACTCCAAGTACCGTCGAGCGGGGCGAATTGGGACAGCTGTTTTGACCATGTTGGGGCACAATATTTTAATTTTTGTGACTAGCTTCGGTGAGAACAGACTCAGGTAGAGGTGGGCAAAACCGCTCTTTTTTAGGAGCCGCTCATTTTCGTTCGCTCTTAAAAAAGAGCCGCTCTTTGAACCGGCTCTTTCGCTCTTTTTTCAAAATTTAAATGAATACGTTTTTTTTTTCAAGAATCGTATGATTTTATAAGTTATTTCACATTGGAATTATATAAATTTGGCCATACCAAATATTTTTTGAAGTTTATGTCCCTCAACTCTGGCCAAAGTCGCAAAAAAGATAATAGCAAGACATTTTAATGAAAAAAGAGTTTAAAAATGCATTTTGCACATCCCCATTAGTTTCATTAGTTTTCAAAATATCGAAGTATTGATGAACTTTTTTTAAACCGAAATGCTTTTTAATTTGTTTTCAGTGGATAAGATTTCTATTTTCATTAAAATTTGAACGTTTTTTACTTTAATGAACTATCAGTTGCACACTGAAAAGTTTATTTAATTTTGTTTAGAAAATCATATACTTTTGGGATTAATTTTTATAAGCATTGACATTTTTGAAATTGCATTTTCAATTCTCAAAAACAAATTTAATGTTACATTTTTCGGAAATACAATAAATTATATTTATAACAAAAATCATGCCATATTGAAACGGTTCTTTCACAAAACCGGAGTTTAAAAAAGAACCGCGGTTCTTTTTTTGTGAGCCACGGTTCGTTCACTCTTTTCAGTGAACCGGCTCTTTGAGCGGTTCGCTCTTTTTTTGCCCACCTCTAGACTCAGGCAAACCAAATGCGTACCTACATCTATTTTTCCTAATTCAAAACCTTCAAACGCTCTAAAATCTGGTGTCCTTGTTCAGGCTGTAGCCTAAATTCGCCACAGTTGACGGTATTTTTATATCCCATGAGATTTTCGACATTTTCGCGAGCTTAGCAATTTCGATGTTGATTTGAGTACAATTATCTAAATCTGTTATCAGCACAGCTGGAAATGTGCTTTGCACGTGGAAGAATTGTAATAAATAATTTTAAGACCAGAATAATATTTTGCTTAATTTTGCAGCACAGAACTACAACTTTAGAAGACTCCTAGAATTCCGTGCTAAAACATGATCTTATGAAATTGAAAACAACTGTTGATTTGCCCTGTTTGGAGGCTTAGCTTTTTCCTTACGGCTTAAATTGCTGCAACTTGTCTGTTCAGAAACACTTCCCAAATTTCCCTAATCAAAAAATGTAAACAATGCAACTCGATCCCAACTTTGCCTTTGCCACCTGATCTCTATCAGACAATCCCCATCCAAAATCACCTAAAAACAGATTGAACCTTCTTAGTCCAGCTACTCACCGGATTCCGCGGTGCCACAGGGCCTTGTTCAGGCGGGTGTCGATCCGGACGTCGTTGGTGCCCATCTCCTTCTCGGCGAACTTGCGCACGATCTTGACGGCGCGCGGGGCACGCTTCTTGTAGCCGACCTTGTGCAGCCGCCGGTTCAGGTTGATGGTGCACTCGCGGGTCACCACTTCGTTGATGGCGGACTTTGCCTTCTTCTCGGTCTTGGTTTTGGCCATTGTGCCTTAATTAAACTAAAAAAGAGTGAATAAAACGAAGTTAAGAAACCGAGCTTATTCTGCTCATCTATCCGGAGCTCCGGAACAGCCAGGCGCGGGAAACAAAAGCGGTTCCTTGGCGGCACACAGCACCACGGTGGGTTGACCGCACAGCACTTTGACAGCTCGACAAAACAAGCCGCGGCACGAATGTACACAAAACTTTCGCAAACAGTTTTGGGCCACTTTTTCAACGGAGAGTACCGCAAATCCGATATCCACCGGCGCGCCAAGGGTTCCGCTTTCGTTTTACACTGATTTGCCACCGATTCACCATTAATTTCGGCCACTTACAGGTTTTAAACTTTTAATTATTTGAAATGTGTTCCTGAGCAGTCAGAGATGCCGGAAACGAAAGAACGCAAACTTGGAGTTTTGACAGCGAGCAAAGCTGTCAGGTGCGAGTGCACGCTCATTCGAAACAGCTCATTTCTGTTTTGTTTTCACTGAAATTCAGTCAAAGTCGAACCTGCTCATGAATTCACTTAAAAAGCTTTCCTTAATGATATTGTCGGCAAATTTGATCAGATTTGAAGCAAAATGTGTATATATTTTCATGAAAAACTAATTACTGCGCTAACGAAATGTGAGTGAACGTAAATCTAGAATGACCCATTCCAGGTAAGCGTGCATGACGTCGGAAAAACGCAAACGCAAACTTCTGGTTTGCGTCTCTGCTAAGTAGTGTCTTGAATAATGCACAGTGGGCAAACTACCGAGAATGTAAATTGTAATATAAATAATTTAAATGCATTTTGTAAAGATAAATATCCCGTTGTTCAACACTTTCGATTAGAACTTGATTAGAACATAATGTTATCGGACCATTTCCAAGTTCCTTGAAATGACGATTGTTGAAAAGTAAAAAAAGTAATCCACTTCTTGGCTTATTGTCAATGGAGTCCTAAAGCTCTACGTAAATGTGTATGAACAACGGTAAAAAAACACGATTAAAACCATTTCTGATCACTTTTTTCATTTTAATGCAAAAAAAATAATAATAATAAGACAACTATGGTTCTTTTTAGAACAAGCTGTCAAGTAGAACCTTTTCTGTCAAGAAAGGCCGCGAAATTGTTTTTAAAAATCCATTTTCAACACTTCCCACTGAGAATTTTGGCTCGAGCCTCGAGTCGATCTGGCTCGAGATCGAGCCTGAATCGAGTCGATCTGGCTCAAGATCGAGCCTGAATCGAGTCGAAGCTCGAGTTAAAATTCTCTGTGGGTGCTGTCGTACAAAGGGTCCTTGTTTATAGGGTTATTGAAATTTCTAGATTTCGCGGACAGCGTGAAATTCGTGAAATTTGAAGATTTCCATGAAATCCCGTGAAATTTATCAATTTTATCAAGTAATTTTTAGGTAAATTTTAATAGTTTTCAATTGAAAAGTGTGATACTAACTATTTGATGAATTGGGTCCTAAAACGAAGCTTTGATTGCTGATATTATTGTTTACAGCGATAAACCTTATTTTTCTGAGTACAATAACCCTTTGTACGACCACAAAGAGTTTAAAATGGATATTTAAATCAATTTTGAAAAATTAATCTCGCGGTCCTTCTTGACAGAAAAGCTCCTACTTGACAGCTCGTTCCAAGGGAACCACAGTTGATCCATCGAAAAAATGTTGTCTTGTCAAAAAAAAATTGCATTAAAATGAAAAAAAGTGATCAGAAATGGTTTTTAATCGTGTTTTTAACCGTTGTACATAAAAATTGACATAGGGTTTTAGTACCCAATTGTTAGCAAAACATACAATACAATAAAATTGGTACAATTGAATGATCAAAAATCAGTCAAAGCAAAAAACATATTCTCCGAATCGTCAATTGATCGTTCTTGAACGAAAAAAAATGAAAATGGCTGATGACCAGCGAAACAATTTCTTCTACAAAAATGGAAAGAAGCCGGGCGGAAGTACCAGGAAGCAGTGGACGACGCCACAAAACACCAAGCATCGTGACTGCAAACCATGTACAAGGAGAAATGGTGGCAATGCTATCAAAAATTAGGAAAGGACGGCTTCGCAAAGTGGATTGAATTCTTAGACGAGGAAGATTTTAAAGAATTAGTGATAGAAAATGTGAAGTGATAACAAAGTGTAAATTCAAATGTATTTTCCTCTCTTCCTATCCTCCTTTTATTATTTGAAGGCAGGTTGAATCAGCTATTATAACTGCTAACCTGGATAAAAAAAACAAAATTAAAAAAAACGTTTTGATAATTTTGTTACAGATTAAAAAATGCCTTCTATAGGATGGGGAAGTAAAACGTCGGTCCATTTGCGTAAAAGAGGTTTTGAGTGACTCACCACACATAACCTTCGGACGCCTAGAAATGAGCAGAAACTTGCAACAGAGCCCACAAAAGACCCGGGGGTCGTTAAATTGGATTGCTTTCTAGGTAAGAGCCACCGTGACCTCCGACACTAATATTCGTTTTTCTCCAATTTGTAACAAAATGTCATTTATTTTTAGTTTGGGGCAGTTGAAAGACGTGTAGATGAACAATCTTAAGCATTTTTTAAATTGATTTTTCGTAAGAAGGTCGAACACCGAAGCAAACAAGGCTTTGTTTACCATTGGCTCTTACGTCTATTTGAAAACTAATCCGAGATATATTTAATTTTGAAACGAAATGTAGAGCATGCGTATTAATTTATTGAACTTTTTTTATATATTCGACTTATAAAGCAAACAAGTTATTGCTTATTTGCATCTATTTTATCTTTTTATATTTTATTGAATTATCAGAGCAAAATTCAGCAATCTTTTCCAACCAAAATTATTGAAATAACTTGAATTTTCTGCGACATTTTGCCCAGTAAAAATATTTTTTGGATTTTCATCTCTCTTCTCAAAAGCTTAATCAAAAATCAATATAGCTAATTATTTTTTAATCTATAACAAAGCAAAGCAATCTAGGCTCTTACGCTATTTATCACATGATTGTAGGAAAAAATGGCGAAAACGAAACATCTTCTAAAATCTTTAATTGGGTCTCAAACTTAGTTTTATATTGCTGACTTAATTGTTGTTTTTTCTAGTTTAGATCTAAGAAGAACCTACAATTCGTTAAAGATACCATAACGTTCAGAAAACTGTTTTCTAGATAAATTTTGTTGCTATTCTTAACAGTTATAGAAACATTCCCATTTCCCTTCTTTTCAGAGGTGACTGCATATTGCACCTGTAGACACTTTTATCTTCCCTGTAGAAATAATTCAATTCAATTGGTGTTTATTAGAATTTAACAGTTCTGCTCCAGGATTGTTACATTTGCAATTCAGAGATTTGGAGAACCTTTCAACTGAGATCAATTCATAAGCCTTTACAGAGAGGGTACATGTTTCTAAGTTTGAATTTTGTTAGCTGCGTGCTCTTTTAGGGAAAATAAATCTTGAGAAAAAAAAACTAGATCGATGACACTGTAAAAATAAGAATGAGGTATTTCCACATTAAAATTTATGCCATGAATCATTCTTTATCCTACAAGGGAAAAAAAGTCTCCTCCTTTTCTACGAAGGAACTAGGAACTCAATGCACAAGGTAGAAAGCCATGCTAGGAATTGGGGGAGAAGAGAACTTGGGGAGGTTTGAACAATAAATTTTCCCGGCACCACGGCTAGAGCAACTTTTCGGCTGAAAACTCTGTGCATCAGGATTGTTACCGTAATAAGGAGTAGTTTTAGACAAAAACTTTTAACTAACTAACACAATTATTAGGATGAACAAAAGTTAGTAACAAAAAGCTGTGTAAAGATATTTTAATCAATTCGGAGTAATGTACTATTGAGATATTTGTGAAATTTATATTTAAGCTTTAATTTTTAAATAAACATATAAACAGTTTGAACCTATTATGTTTTGCATAAATAAAACTGTTCTTCGGAAATAACAATTAAGTTTTCCAACGTTTCTCAAGTCTACGTTAAACAGAGAGAAAACAAACCAAATCTCATACTCCACGAAGGATGAAGGAAAATCGTTTGACTCACCTGTTGGCTTTGGGTGCAAGAGCGCGCAAGGCTGGCTGAAAGCTTTTAGATGCAGCAAGGGTTGAAGGTGAAAAATTGGTCAACATTTATATTTCAGCCCACAGGAAATGAGAGAAAGAGACTCACTGAAGTTGCATCTGCATTGGATTTTGCAAGCTTGCTGAACGAGAAGCTTTAGATTGCAATCAGTCTTTGCTGATTAAAAATTAAAACAATTTCGCGGAAATCAAGACATATTTTTTGGTATCATTTTCAAACAACTTTATGAATAGTATCTATCTGTCGATTTGAAAAAAAAAATCAAGAAAAGAAAATTTTTCCTTTGAATTGAAATTAAAATCAAACAAAAAGTCCTAAAACGACAAATTCGCTGTGCTAATTAGGTTTTAAAGCGTGACGTCACGAGCGCACACGCACACACATTTTTACTGAGACAAACGGGCAAAAAATGTAAACAGTGCAGTCAAGCTGTCAAATTTCTAACCTAAAAACCGAGTCGGCGTAAAACCTAATTAGAAAGTTCGTGTCCAACTTTTATTCCCGTGGAGAAAGTTCTACTCAAAGAATGACAATTTTGCTATCTTTTGTCCTTCTAGTTGAAAGCAGAGTCAGAAGAAGCAGATGACCGGTTGATAGATGGGAAGAAAACTATTCGGTTTGAAATCAAAGAAGCGAATTTCCTGATCTGTAGACTGACAATGTAAGCGGATGTGATGATTGGTTTAGCACAAATCAATACCAGTTATGCGACCAACCATAAACCATATGCGACTTCGGATAATCGAATCATGAACACAAAAAATGCTTTTTTTATTTCTTACTTTTGACATTCAATTTGAGTTCTGCGACACAATTTTAGTCAAATTTGAATGGCTTTTTTTTTAATATGTCATCAGTCGCCATCTTGCATCTAAAAATTCTATAACACTTCAGAGTAGTTTGGGGGTCCGGTCCGGCCGGTAATGGATGTTATTTGAATTCTTTTTTGCTGGCGCAAACTTTTTTTGGGGCTTCCTTATTACCAAACAAGCAATTTTGTGTCATTGGTTCACCCATGCACATCTCCATACAATTTGATTAACTGGTGAAGTTTTTTTAAAAATAATTTTTCTTTCTCTTGGCAAATCTATTGTTAGAATATCTAATTACAAAACAAATCATAGTTGATAGGAACTCAAAAACTCTATTAGCTTATAAGAAATTCAAACTAGAGCGTCCAATTTCCCGGGGTTACAAAATACCCGGGAAACGGGAAATTTTCATCGAACTTCCCGGGAAAATTGAAATTCAACGAAACTTATTCTAATCCTGTTTCTGATTAATCTTTTGCAACGAAATTGTATGAAACAGCAACTTTAATGGTCAAAATGAGTGTGAGGATCAATTAATGGCTTGACTGCTTGTAAAAAATCATGCAACTTTGAGAAAATATATAATCTTTCTAATTTTGAAATCATTCAAATCGTCCCAAATGAAAAAAATATTATTAGTATTTTTGTTGAGAAGGATTTTTTTAAATCAAAGTGTTTGGACAGTGAAAATCTATGCTCCACAACCATAAAATTGGGTACTAAAGCCCTATGCCAATTTTTATGTACAACGGTAAAAAACACGATTAAAAACCATTTCTGATCACTTTTTTTCATTTTAATGCAA
Organism: Culex quinquefasciatus; assembly: GCF_015732765.1. Classification (NCBI taxonomy): domain Eukaryota; kingdom Metazoa; phylum Arthropoda; class Insecta; order Diptera; family Culicidae; genus Culex; species Culex quinquefasciatus. Next base: position 27,766,689 of record NC_051862.1, on the reverse strand, counting down.
TTTTTTTTTTTTGACAAGACAACATTTTTTCGATGGATCAACTATGGTCCCCTTGGAACGACCTGTCAAGTAGGAGCTTTTCTGTCAAGAAGGACCGCGAGGTTAATTTTTCAAAATTGATTTAAAAATCCATTTTAAGCTCTTTATGGTCGTACAAAGGGTCATTGTACTCAGAAAAATAAGCTTTATCGCTGTGAACAATAATATCAGCAAACTAAGCTTCATTTTAGGACCCAATTGCTTTTAAATTTGTCTCAGTAACAATCCAGGTTTTTAAGCGAAAATGGCGTTCGAAAGGTTAACGCCCGAAACGTCAAAATCACGCAGTGGTATCAACATTACGAAAAAAGTGTGCCACGGCATGACAGCCACATTTTTTTTTTTTCTAATGTTGGTGCTTCTGTGCGATTTTGACATTTCAGACGTTCACCATTCGAACGCCATCTTCGTTTAAAAACCTGGATAAAGTTAAAATAAAAAAAAAAAACAAAATAAATTGGGATAGATTGCTGATATTATTGTTTACAGCAATAACGCTTATTTTTCTGAGTACTATGACCCTTTGTACGACCACACAGAGTTTAAAATGGATTTTTAAATCAATTTTGAAAAATTAACCTTGCGGTCCTTCTTGACAGAAAAGCTCCTACTTGACAGCTCGTTCCAAGGGGACCATAGTTTATCCATCGCAAAAATGTTGTCTTGTTATTGGGTACTAAAGCCCTATGTCAATTTTTATGTACAACGGTAAAAAAACACGATTAAAAACCATTTCTGATCACTTTTTTTAATATCAGCCATCTAAGTTGCATTTTAGGACCCAATTCAACTTGTGAATGAATAAATAATCATTGAATTTATATTAAAAATCTAATTTCTAGCGCTTTTTAACTTTAAGAGCGAGTTTTTCACCAATGTGAAACAGGTCGTATCGAGGTGCTCCGATTTGGATGAAACTTTCAGCGTTTGTTTGTCTATACATGAGATGAACTCATGCCAAATATGAGCCCTCTACGACAAAGGGAAGTGGGGTAAAACGGGCTTTGAAGTTTGAGGTCCAAAAAACCTAAAAAATCTTAAAATTGCTCGCATTTCCGTAAAACTTCATCAATTCCAACTCTCTTAGATGCATTCGAAAGGCCTTTTGAAGCACTTCAAAATGTGCCATAGACATCCAGGATTAGTTCGACTTTTTCTCTTAGCTTTTGCAAATTACTGTCAAAAATGGATTTTTTTAAAACCTTAATATCTTTTTGCAACAGCCTCCAACACCTATACTCCCATCGGTCAAAAGATAGGTAATTACATGGAATATAAGCCTACGGAAATAACTTTTTGGCCAATCGCAGTTTTTCTCATAGTTTTTCGATTTTTCTAGAACAAACATTTTACAACGTTAGTTTTTGCCCTGTAGGCCGCCATAATGTCACTTTTTGGTCTCAATTTTGTCATATTCGGAATCCTCGGACAATTTCACGTAAGTTAGAGGTATTGTAGTTGTAAATTTGATTGGAAAAATTGCCATTTAGAATGAATTAAAATATTTTTTAACAATTTGTTGGATTAGGGGTAAAACAGGTTTTCGCCTACTTTATACAGCATTTGACGTATTGATCACAGTGTAAATAAGATCTATTTCTTTTTTCAAAAATGTTTTATTCAATTATTTTTTAAATCAAATTTGCAACCCCAATACTACTAACTTACGTGAAATTGTTCGAGGATTCCGAATATGACAAAATTGAGACCAAAAAGTGCCGCTAAGGCGGCCTACAGGGCAAAACCAAACGTTGTAAAATATTTGTTCTAGAAAAATCGAAAAACTATGAGAAAAACTGCGATTGGCCAAAAAGTTATTTCCGTAGGCTTATAGTCCATGTAATTACCTATCTTTTGACCTATGGTAGTATGGGTGTTGGAGGCTGTTGCAAAAGATATTAAGGTTTTAAAAATCCATTTTGACAGTAATTTGCAAAAGCTAAGAGAAAAGTCGAACCAATCCTGGATGTCTATGGCACATTTTGAAGTGCTTCAAAAGGCCTTTCGAATGCATCTAAGAGAGTTGGAATTGATGAAGTTTTACGGAAATGCGAGCAATTTTAAGATTTTTTAGGTTTTTTGGACCTCAAACTTCAAAGCCCGTTTTACCCCCCTTTGTCGTAGAGGGCTCATATTTGGCATGAGTTCATCTCATGTATAGACAAACAAACGCTGAAAGTTTCATCCAAATCGGAGCACCTCGATACGACCTCTAGAACAAACCGAGCAATATTTACAAATACTGCCTCTTAAACACTATTTTTTAACTTGACAATTTGATACGAAGTTGTTTTTTAATGGTTTTTCATGGTTTAATGATATGACTTTAGTTATATGGTATTCAGCCTAATAAATCAATTAGATTAAAATAATTTTGAGCATTTAAAAGAGGTTGAAATTCAACAATATTGCAAGTTATAAGTTCAATCTGTAATTTCTCGAATACTTAGAAACAAATTCTTCTTACACAAACCTTTTTTAAAAAATTCAACATGTTCAAGGTAAAAAAAAGTCAAACAAATCTCAATGTTGATCTTGGCCGGAAGATGTAAATATCTTATTTTCAAATGAGAAAATCAAGGTTTGTTTCAACGCAAAATCGGCGTTGATTATATTCAACAAAAATTATGTTGAATCAAACCCAAGGGGGTTGACACTCGATCATTCTGGAATAATTCTGGGTTAATTCTGGAATGAACGGAATGACGATGATGATTCTAGCAAAAATGATCAAGTGCGGGTAAGAGTGTAACTGTCATAATATTTATCTTTTCAAACCAAAACATGTTGCGGTGCTCTGCAGCATTGGGTAGGACAACAGAACCGGCGGTTGTGCTGTACTGTTTCGGTGCGTTCGGTGCCGGCGACATCCAGAGCAACGGCCGGATTGGCCTTCACTGGAATCTGACCGAGCTGCAAAATCCAGGTGTTGGCTACAAGACGAGGTTGGCAATATTGGAATTGCTCAGTGGTTGTTGGGTAGATTTTCTAAAACTTACTTTCAATTTCTGATTTCCCTGGATAGTATCTTAGATGGACCAGCTACGTACCGGCGAGGCCAACGTGCTGATTATTCCGGTGGAGGTTGGCTAGTGAATCCAAGGGCAGGCTCGAATGCGGAACTGAATCTGTTGGGGGACTTTTTTGGGCCGTCGATAGCGAGGGAAGCGACTGAACTGTGGTAGCGGAGATCCCTCGGACGAGTCGGAAGAGGAGCTCGTGAGGTGGCTGATGCCGACGGGCAGGACTTTTTCGGTGATATGAAGATCAACAAGGAGGATGAGCGGGAGATGTTTCAAAACAAGTGCGATATTTTTTGTGAGATGAGTTGAATTAATGGAATAATTAACGTTTTTGTTTTAAATCTAGGAACGGCGTAAAGACATGCATGCCAGCCGAGATCGTTATGGACTAAATCACCGAAAAACAAACGGGAATTCAGACGCAGTTTTCCTACAATGGTTCGCTCAAGATGGAAGATTTCGACTAATGGATTCTAGAAATATATAAAGCTCCTGCGACGTGCTGAGGCGCTACCTAAGTGGGCGTGTTACGAATCTTTTCAATACGGAATCACACAACTTATGTGCAGCTGCCATGTTCCAAGCGAATTGGACATTTTCCGGCCGCACCCAGTACATTTCCCAACGGTTCTAAAATTTGCCGCGCGTTTTCCACGGCCTGGCCAAGTACAACACAACTTCTCTCCGTACAAGATTTTTAAGTGAGACTTATTCAAACTGGCCGCCCAGTCGAAGGCCATTATCCTGCCGCTGCGAGAGTCTGGCGATTGAACGATCCGCGAGGCCATCATCTTAGGCAGTCACCTTCAGCTCGACGAACATTCCGGTACTTCAGTGTTCACACCTCAGACAGTAATTTCGTGGACCAGTTCCGCAATTGCCTGGTCAACTTGCTGGTCGTTTCGGTGGAAGTTGATTTTGTCATCGTGTTGGGTTGTTTTGTCATCGTGCTGTCATCGTGATTTTGTCATCGTGTTGAGTTGATTTTGTCATCGTGCTGTTCAACATTGTTGACCGATTTTCTGTCCCATACTGCGCGTACTCGGAGTAGTCAGTCGGGGGCCACCGACGATGACCACCGAAAAAAGCGAAAATTTACACCCCGACCATCTGGAGTCTGGACGTCGATGATCTCCGAAACACCGCGTACTTTAAAAACCCTGAGGCACGAAGAAATGCACCCTTTGGCCCGCAACGAGTTCTAGCAATCAACAACAAATCGTCCGCGGCGGACTCAGGAGCGCTTTCCTGGACTCGTGCGTGGTCCGTACCTTGAGATGATCATGGCAATTGAAAAGACTCAAGCTGAAGCGGCGTCGGGAGTTTCCAGATCTTTCAAAGTTCAGTGTTTGAGGTGTTCCTTCTGGGATTCGATTACAGGTTGACAGCAAAAGCCACAACGTGGCGGACAGTGTAATGTAATTTAGTGATATTGTGAAATAAAGTATAATTAAATTGAGTTAGTTTAATTTCAACCAACTCGGTGACGTAACCGCATCGCCATTGTAAGTTGTAGATGGTGCTGCTGGAGCGGAACCTAGGCGAATTTAGGAGCAAGTGTTCCAGCTCGCACAAGGACATCCAAGTCTACTCAAAGAGCCGACTGTAGGGTTGGGTTACCATTCTGATCACCAACGATATCCAGGCAATCTCGTCGGATGATGAACTCGATGTTTTTATTCACAACTTTCTAGTCACGCACGCGGTTATCCGAAATGCTACGTCAGAGTAGTGGTCGTTACAAGAGGTCATCAAGTACCACCAGGAAGGCTGCGGCTGTTTTGGTCTTTGCGATGTCGAAGGATGTCTGCTTCTGGATGAACACGTCGTGGTTCCGGAAGTCCAAGCGCAAGCGCATTCTAAAGCAGCTGCGCAACGCGCATCCCGGGAAAGTGCGCATAAAGTCTTCTGCGCGCTATTACATGTTTTGGTCCAGAACAGAGGCGTACATCGAAGACCTCGTACGCGCTATTTGATTGCCGATCAGCTGCTCGATGATTATTCTCACTTTAGAGCCGGTTCCGGAGCTAATCCTGCTAGAAAAGAAAGTCAAACCACTGCAGGGGGCGGATGAAGATGTGTTTGCTGCTACTGAAAACTGGTCGCCTCCCATCGCGCACCAAGCACCTGGAAGTGAACCTCGCGACGAGCTGGGTGGCGGAAGTATAAACAGCCACAATCGCAGCCATCTCTAGGATCTTCTCCACCAGGAGACGGTCGCGGCGGAAGACGTCTCGTGGTGAACCATCCGTCGAGGACAACCCGCGACACGAGGTGGTCGGACCTCAAAAAGGTGACCGGGGAGATGCGCCCGCTGGCTCCGGCGGGAAACTCCGGTGAAGATGGCTTTTGTCAGAATGGCAGTGTCACCGGCAAGGATTTGATCGCGTTCACTGTTGTACTGTTGATGCATTCCCAGGTGCAAAATCCGATCGAGCCGCATGATGCGCGCAACACGACCATCACATGTCGAAGGAAGTCCTCGCCGGACCGGTTTACCACGAGACAATCCTCCGAGTGAAGACGGTGAGCGTCATGGTGGCGACCGCGACAACCTCTTCCACCCTGCTCGTCACTGGATTTTGTTTCCAAAACAAACTCCTCCACCGGCAAACTCCGGGATGTACATTTCCTCACACAAGAGGTGGAAACACCTCGGCAGAGGCCTCTGCTTGCCGCAAACGACAACGAAACACGGATAATCCGAGTTTAATTTTCAAAATGTTTATGTTTACTTTTTCCTTCTTGAAATGACAGATGCAGATCGCTAACACGCAAAAACAAAATTATGTAGAATCGGAATAATCATGTTTATGCCAGCATCATTCCAGAATAATTCTGGAATGAACGGAATGATTCGAATAAAAATATTCGATGTGTCAACCCCCTTGATCAAACCTCGTACAGGCTGATTCTACAAAATATTTTTCTGCGTGTATTACAAAAAAATCATTAAAAAAGGTTGTCAAAAACTAAATAGTTTATATTTATTCCATAATAGCGTAAGTTTTGTTGTCCAACATATAAGCAAACAATATTCCTAGTGGTGAATGCTTCAGAAATAAATATTATCTGAATGAATCAAACCTTGACATGAAATCTACGGACAAGCTGATTAGTTAATATGAACAGTAGATGAAAAAAAAAACAATCTCCAATTATTATTTTTGGTATAATTTCAAAACATTGGTGCCAAAAAGGTAGGAAAATGTATACTTCTGTTTGTATTTCGGGAATTCCCAGGATATTTACAAATTTCCCGGGAAACTGGAAATATTTTTTTTCCGGGAAATCCCGGGAATTCCCGGGAATTTTTTTCGCGAGACGGGAAATTGGACGCACTAATTCGAACCGAAAACTACATAATTGGATTGGAAAAAATAACTGGTAAACTGTGATTTTTTGTAACGTCCTTTGAAAAAAAGGAAATATATTTTCATTCTTTTAAATTAGGTATCAAGTTTATATTAATTAAATGATTAAATACTTGTGAAATAAAATTGTATTAAATTAAATAAATCAATCGAGTTATGATAATAACGATACAATTAGATATACTAGAAGTACCATTTCTCCATTGCTTATTTCATGCACAGATCGCACAAGAGAAAGGCTTTCGTGAGTCTATTTTTAGATCCACTTCAACTGCTCGAAAGCTGGACCCAGTTGTGAAAGCTGTGCATGAAATTTAATTTTATGGTCAATATTTTTATTTTTATATGGTAGTGTTGTTATTTTTAAATATCATAATTTTAATTCTTTTCATCAACACAACAATAACGAAGAAAAATTAAACAGGACGCAACCAAGCAAAAAAGTTATCATGTTTCCGCCCGGGATCGAACCGGGGGCCTTCCGCGTGTTAGGCGGATGTGATAACCACTACACCACGGAAACACATGTCTAAGTGGGTGTTTAGAATCAATCAATTTGTTCAGGTGTTACATATAACGTTATAAGTTAAATTTAAGAACAAAATTTTCAGTAACGAAAGCAATGTTTTATTGAAATAATAAATATTTTTACAAAATAACGTTAACAAGTCAAGTCTATTCAAACTATATTTTCCATGACACAATTAAAACACTTCTATCATCTCTTCGAATCTCGCAAAATATACGACCAGAATGCATATTTGACCACCAGGAACATTCCGACGTAGCAAATCGGCTTAGCCAGCTGTATCTGCCGACCCTTTGGACCGTCACCGACCTGCAGCCGTTCGTCCTGGGGCTTTGATTGTCACGCCAGCAGGCGCGCATCGGTGTGGAATGCCCGAATGGATTGATTTAGGTTTTCCGACGGTGAAGAACTTGTCTTGGCCTTTGTCGGTGCCTCCGCCGGTTGTTCCTGCTCCTTGTCCGCTCCCGAGGCTGGTATTATTTGAAACCGCAGGTCGTTATCGCGGAACCGCTTCTGCACAATCTTGCCCGCTTCCTTGGTGCTATGCTCGATCCGGATGGCAACCGATTCCTGTTTGGATTTGTCCCCGTCGCCGGAAACGACGATTCGCACCTCGTAGCTTTTGCGCAACCATTTGACCACGTTCTGAATCTTGGAGGTGAGGTCGTGCTCCGTAATTCTGGCGCTGAGCGTAAGCAATTTGTCCCCCTTGATGGTAGCTTCCGCTTTGCTGCGTTTTTTCTCCTCCCGGCGTTTTAGATCCTCGTTGAGATATTCCGCGCTGGTCATTAGTCTAAAATAAATGGGTTTTAAACCATTAAAAAAATAAGGAAAATTGACCACAATCTTACTTGTAAACTGGTCGCTGCGTTTTCAAATCCAAATCAATTATTTTAACCAGCTTTAGGTCGCGTCGCTTGGAAATCCGCTGGGCCTCATCAAGGTTCACGACCTGCACGGATTGATCCTGTGCGATGAGGGTTATTTTGGGGGCTGTTTTTGGCTTCTTGGCGGCCGCCGCTGCTGCCAGCGATTCATTGTTCGGAGGTTTGGAGGACTTTGATGAGAAATTGGCAGAACCCAAGATCACTTCCGGCGGCAGCAGCCGGATTGTTGAACCCGAGTGGCGAAGGAAACCGCTCCGGACAACTTTTACGAGGATGTTCATTCTTATCTAGAATTGTTTTATACGTTTAACCGGTTAAAAAAAATGATGTTCAGCCCAATCTTACCTTTTCAATTCAATATTGTTGAATAATAACACAAATTTAGTGCGGCGCAAGCAGAAGCTGTCACTTGTTTGTTTTGATTCTAATTTGTTGCAGTACCAGTTTGAAGTACAGGAATAACAGCTGATGCTGTGGACGCAACCCAAATGTGGCAGAAATTCAGGCGCAACCAACCAAGCCAATCAGGTACGGCACATGTTTGATAACTGTTGCTTCCAAAACAACCGTTCCTCTACAATGTAACTGAAAATCGCACTTTGCTGAGTTCGTTTTCGCACTTTTTCATACGATTTTTTCAGTTCGACTGCGATTCACGGAGGTTCGATTGTTCACATACCGTGCGTCTTTGTCTTTGTTTACGTTCTCGTGTCAGCTGTCAAACATGCTGATCAAGGCTCATTGACATTTCGACGGTAACATTTCAAAAGGCATCATGTACATTTTGACACTTTCTGGGTTATTGTATATTCTGAAAGTACTTCTAATATGCTACCTCTCCACCAAAAATGAGCAAAAGTTACTTCGACGGTAACATTTCAAAAGGCATCATGTACATTTTGACACTTTCTGGGTTATTGTATATTCTGAAAGTACTTCTAATATGCTACCTCTCCACCAAAAATGAGCAAAAGTTACTTCAGTAAAGTCTGTTTAATCATGATTTTAAATAAAGTAACATAAACAAAATCTCTACCATCAGCAGTCCCTGTTTATATAGCCCTGTCAACCTGTCAAACAAAAGGCTACATAAACCTCGTGACGAAAAAAAAGCCACATGAAAAAAGCGCCATGTACATTCGGCGAAGAAAACGAATCATAACAAAGCGCCCCCTCAGTGACAGCAGGGTGATATCGACGTTGGTGATTTCAAAAGAAGTTATGTTTGTTTTCTCAAATTAAATTACGGAAATAATGTTTTATTGAATATGGATGATCAAGTATCAACAAAAGCAACGTTTTTCATCATTTGTTATCATTAGAACATCTTATTTTGCTTTTATATAAAAATGGTAATTGAAAATGGATGCTCAACATTCAAATGCGTTTTTCTCAAAACGCATGGTTTGTACATGATGCTTTTTGAAATGTTGGCATCGACTTCAGTAAAGTCTGTTTAATCATGATTTTAAATAAAGTAACATAAACAAAATCTCTACCATCAGCAGTCCCTGTTTATATAGCCCTGTCAACCTGTCAAACAAAAGGCTACATAAACCTCGTGACGAAAAAAAAGCCACATGAAAAAAGCGCCATGTACATTCGGCGAAGAAAAACGAATCATAACAAAGCGCCCCCCTCAGTGACAGCAGGGTGATATCGACGTTGGTGATTTCAAAAGAAGTTATGTTTGTTTTTCTCAAATTAAATTACGGAAATAATGTTTTATTGAATATGGATGATCAAGTATCAACAAAAGCAACGTTTTTCATCATTTGTTATCATTAGAACATCTTATTTTGCTTTTATATAAAAATGGTAATTGAAAATGGATGCTCAACATTCAAATGCGTTTTTCTCAAAACGCATGGTTTGTACATGATGCTTTTTGAAATGTTGGCATCGATTTGGGTACAGTGAATTTCTAAAGCTACACTCTAAAGTGTGAGTATGTAATCAAAGAGTGATACCCTACAGATATTCATTTCCAACTTGAGAAGGTGTGATTTGTGTAGGTCGTAAACTTGCAATGGGATTTTGTGATTTACCGATTAAAAAAATGTGGGTCTCGTGGCGCAGGGGTAGCGGCTTCGGCTGCCGATCCCGATGATGCTATGAGACGCGGGTTCGATTCCCGCCTTATCCATTGAGCTTCTATCGGATGGTGAAGTAAAACGTCGGTCCCGGTTTCTCCTGTCTCGTCAGAGGCGCTGGAGCAGAAATCCCACGTTAGAGGAAGGCCATGCCCCGGGGGGCGTAGTGCCAATAGTTTCGTTGCGTTTCGATTAAAAAAATACACTTACTCATGGCACATGTTCAACACGAAAAATAATAAGTCAAAGTTTGATTTTCTCCCTAATATATTTAATTTAAATTTAATAATTAAAGAATGGTGCATGAACAATTTTAAATTATAAATTAGGCTATCAAGATCACAAACGTCATAGAAACATGCCTTAGAAATATCACTAGATCAATATAAAAATAATAAATAGCTATTACAAAACATCAAATCAACCCTAGTGAACCTTCCGCTTCGTCCGCCTGTTTCGCTTCTCCAGCTCCAGCTGCTCCCACGACCTCCTGCTGATGTACACCATCACCTTGGGCTTGGCAAACCCGTTGAAGTTGGTCGCCAGAACCGTTCCGTACGCTCCCATATCGTCAAACACGAGGAAATCCCCGATCTGCAGCTCCTCCATGGCCATTCCCGATAGAATCAGGTCCGTTGAGTCGCACGTAGGGCCCCACAGGGTCGTCGAGAACAGCTCCCTCGAGCGAACCAGCTGTCGATTTCCGGGAATGACCTGCGGCGGGTACTTGCGAGGATTCAGCCAGTCGAACGAGCCGAACAATCCGTCGTTGAGATAGTACATCAGCTCTCGGACGGTTCCCTGGGGCGTTCGTACGATTCGCTTTGACTGAACGTTTGCGATCAGCGTTACGGCTGAAGCGACGTAATAGGTTCCTGGTTCTGCAATGACCCGAACATTCGACTTCAGGGGGAAGAATCGCTGGAGAGCTCCGTTGATGGTGGTTGCGTACGGATCGATGGGTTTGTCGTGATCTCCCGGATATCCGCCACCAATGTCCAGCAATCGAAGATCGAATCCGAGGGATTGAGCGTAATCGAACAACTTTTTGGCTGCCTTGATGGCCCCGTAGAAACACTCATGATCACTGTTACCCGAGCCAACGTGGAAGCTTATCCCAACCACCGACAGTCCAAGTGATTTGGCATAGCGCAGGAGTTGTGGAGCTTCATGCTCCGGATCACATCCGAACTTTTTGCCCAGTGACACTTGAGCGTTGGCCGAGTCGTAACGGATGCGTAGAACCAACGACGCTTCCGGATGCACTTGATTGATCTTGTCCAGTTCGATCTCACCGTCAAAGGTCATCAGATTTATCCCGCAGGCCTTCGCGTACACCAACGAGTCAATCGATTTGGCCGTGTGAGCGTAGATGATTCTGGACGGATCTCCACCCCGTTGAAGCACGAGTTCAATTTCAGCCTTCGAGGCACAGTCGAAGCCAGCTCCGAGCGCGATCAAAGTTTGCACAATAGCTGGATCGTCGTTACACTTGACGGCGTAGAACGGATCCACGCGGGGCAGCTTCCGTCGCCAGTTTTGATGCTTGGCCACGACGTCGTCCAGGTCCAGGATGTGCACCGGTTCATCCTTGGGTCCTTGCGATACCACCAACTCGATCACGTCCTTCACCGACGAGTCGTCCTCGAGCAAATTGTACCGAATCTTGCGCATCGTAACTATCGTCCCGTCCCGAAACCCGCTTCGAACGACCCAATTCAACCGACTAATCCCTTGAGACCTTCCACTAAGGTCTTTTATAGTACAAACGTTGAGAGAATACCCGCGCGGCAGTGGGAAAAATTCCAGATCACCAGTACTACTTATGAATGAATGAAACACCGTTCTCAGACTCGATGTTCTGAGCTTCAACACCTTCGTTAGGAGGGGCTTTCGTAACGCCTCGGAAAATGTTCTCGCGCTGATTGTGATTCCCGATGCTCAGCGATCCTCAAAGTATCCAAGTGATGATCCATGTAAGATGTGTGTTTGTGACAGATTCGAGCAATTAATTTTGTTTTTATAATTTGTGCGCACGAGATCAACAGATCTTGCGCAATTAAGCTATCGCGATTACAAAGTAGCGTACAGAGGTGTTTATTTAATTTTTAGTATCTTGCTGGAGTTGCTATGCACAATTTATTTAATGAGGTTAGTTTTACCAGGGAGTCAGTTGCGTTGTATTTATTTGACAACGGGGATTACCAGACGGCTCATTAAGTCACTTTGGTGATTTTTTGGGTTTAGTACTGATGTAATCCACTATTTGACCACACGTGAACATCACGTAACAAATTGTGACTAATCAAAAACCTTCAAGATTGTCATTGGGACTCAAAACGGTTAGGTGAATCGGTGGAAATTATCGATACCGTTCGTGAATCATTAGGATAACTTTTCATTCAAACGTTATTTCTATATCTGACTCAGGTTGAACTACTCTCCGAAAAATCATCTGTACTGGAGAGCTGTAAACTTTCATCAATGAAACTGGGAGTTTATTCACACACCATCAATTATCCCAAGTTATGAATGGGTCATGTTCACTGATGTCCGATCTCAAATGATAACGCATTCATAAAAAAATGTTTAGCTAATTCCCACTATCGTTAGGCTTTCAAAGCATCAGACAGCAACGCACTAATTGCTCAGAACAGATGATTTTCTCACGCACCAGTTTCATCAGCCATTTACTGGCAGCGTGCAACGTTAGTTTATAGACGGAAACGATCGATTTGTCTGTTAATCGTTCAGTAAACACTGAATAAATAATTAAATGCAAATGTGCGAGTGCCTGTTAGTCAAAGCTGCAAAGATTCCACACAATACTTTCTTCGGTCAAGGATGATTGAGCAAAAACATCTTCATTTAAAACAAAAAAAAAGTTGAACAGTTTGTTTATCTATCTATATTCAATTCCATCAAAAGATCTAATACAAAATGCGATACAGAATAGATGGAGCAATTCTTTGAAATCAGCATGATCAGAATGTTTGATGAAACTGTATCGTGGGAAAAAAATAATGCATAACATTTTTGCTAGACTATCGCATATCAGTCTGTTTATTGACGTGTTTATCAGTTGATACACAATCTAACTGGAACCTGTAACATTTTTATTTATATATCAAGGTTATAATTGATTTGTGAGTACTTATTCAATCTCGGGAAAAATACTTTTTGCAACTGTTTTTAAAATTCTACTTCATTCATCCCTTAATTTAGAACACGTGCATTAAAGATACAATACAGTCTGAACAAAATTATCCGAAATCCTCTGAAAAACTGAAAAAAAAATCCAACATTCGGAAAATCAAATCATTTGATGATACACTCAAACCCCGATGGTTTGACACCAACTGTTGTCAAACGAACGGGGTCACGTTTTAGTTTGACACCCCTTTTACACGGAGTTCACACACACTACTAAACGTTTGTTTTGAAAGTGTGCGTGAGCGCCGTGTAAAAAGTGACAGTTCGTCCCTTTTTAGTTTGACTTTGACCAACCAACGGGGTACAAACTAAAAAAGTGTCAAACGAAAAAGTGATCAACCACCGGGGGTTGAGTGTAGAATCCGATTTGTTAATGTCTTGTTCATGTTCTTGAATTTTAAATTTCCCGAAAATTCAGGGTCGTTGAGATCATATATTATATCAAAAATGCTCAAAAATGATTAAAAAATAGTGATCCAGGATGACAGCCAAAATGGCGTTGATGAAATATTGAGAAAATGCCATTTGGTAATGTGTGCGTGATTCTACTAAGTCCTAACAAAAAACAACACTCTTCATCAGTTCGATTACCTCACATCTGAAATTTACCCAGACTCAAATGTTGTAATTGAATCGATAGAGTATTCCAACAGTATTTAATGATTCACGTGATTAGAACACTTTGTTTACATCAATTAGACTTGTGAAGTGATTAATGTTGATGATTAATGGCTATCCTCACATTGGCATGAAAAAAAGTACCAAAAATTACCCAAGTGACAACAATTTCTCATTCATTCTAAAAAACCAATTAAAATGCATTTTTACGTTACGTTTTTCGTGCACACAAATTATAGCTGAAACTAAACAAACATTTAATTGCCCGAATTTGTCACAAACACACATCTTACATGGATCATCACTTGGATACTTTGAGGATCGTTGAACATCGGGAATCACAATCAGCGAGAAGGTGTTCAAGCTTTCAGATCGCTTCTCAGCTGAACATTCATTCATAAGTAGTACTGGTGATCAAGATTTTTTCCCACTGCCGCGCGGGTATTCTCAACGTTTGTACTATAAAAGACCTTAGTGGAAGGTCTCAAGGGATTAGTCGGTTGAATTGGGTCGTTCGAAGCGGGTTTCGGGACGGGACGATAGTTACGATGCGCAAGATTCGGTACAATTTGCTCGAGGACGACTCGTCGGTGAAGGACGTGATCGAGTTGGTGGTATCGCAAGGACCCAAGGATGAACCGGTGCACATCCTGGACCTGGACGACGTCGTGGCCAAGCATCAAAACTGGCGACGGAAGCTGCCCCGCGTGGATCCGTTCTACGCCGTCAAGTGTAACGACGATCCAGCTATTGTGCAAACTTTGATCGCGCTCGGAGCTGGCTTCGACTGTGCCTCGAAGGCTGAAATTGAACTCGTGCTTCAACGGGGTGGAGATCCGTCCAGAATCATCTACGCTCACACGGCCAAATCGATTGACTCGTTGGTGTACGCGAAGGCCTGCGGGATAAACCTGATGACCTTCGACGGTGAGATCGAACTGGACAAGATCAATCAAGTGCATCCGGAAGCGTCGTTGGTTCTACGCATCCGTTACGACTCGGCCAACGCCCAAGTGTCGCTGGGCAAAAAGTTCGGTTGTGATCCGGAGCATGAAGCTCCACAACTCCTGCGCTATGCCAAATCACTTGGACTGTCGGTGGTTGGGATAAGCTTCCACGTTGGCTCGGGTAACAGTGATCATGAGTGTTTCTACGGGGCCATCAAGGCAGCCAAAAAGTTGTTCGATTACGCCCAATCCCTCGGATTCGATCTTCGATTGCTGGACATCGGTGGCGGATATCCGGGAGATCACGACAAACCCATCGACCCGTACGCGACCACCATCAACGGAGCTCTCCAGCGATTCTTCCCCTGAAGTCGAATGTTCGGGTCATTGCAGAACCAGGAACCTATTACGTCGCTTCAGCCGTAACGCTGATCGCAAACGTTCAGTCAAAGCGAATCGTACGAACGCCCCAGGGAACCGTCCGAGAGTGATGTACTATCTCAACGACGGATTGTTCGGTTCGTTCGACTGGCTGAATCCTCGCAAGTACCCGCCGCAGGTCATTCCCGGAAATCGACAGCTGGTTCGCTCGAGAGAGCTGTTCTCGACGACCCTGTGGGGCCCTACGTGCGACTCGACGGACCTGATTCTGTCGGGAATGGCCATGGAGGAGCTGCAGATCGGGGATTTCCTCGTGTTTGACGATATGGGAGCGTACGGAACGGTGCTGGCGACCAACTTCAACGGGTTCGCTAAGCCCAAGGTGATGGTGTACATCAGCAGGAGGTCGTGGGAGCAGCTGGAGCTGGAGAAGCGAAACAGGCGGACGAAGCGGAAGGGACATTGATAGAATGCAAAATTGTTTGTGTCTTCTCAATTCATGTTTGCAGTTTTACCAGTTTTTGTTTATCAGTTTTCATTTATTTATTATACATATTTATTTATTCTAGTCTAGTCGCAGGATCAATATTT
The DNA here is from genome assembly GCF_015732765.1 of Culex quinquefasciatus. Lineage (NCBI taxonomy): Eukaryota > Metazoa > Arthropoda > Insecta > Diptera > Culicidae > Culex > Culex quinquefasciatus. Next base: position 27,750,994 of record NC_051862.1, on the reverse strand, counting down.
TTTTAAATTTAATCCATAATTTTAAATTGTGCCAAATAACTTTACGCACAGACAATGTCTGTGGTTTACGTCTGTTCTGTATAACAGTTAGCAATTTAATTAGCCCTTCAATGTGTCACTCTAATATTAATGAATCTCGTTAGATGTTATTATAAAATATTCGGCTGAATTATGTAATTTAAATTATTTATTTTGCATGTTCATCGATTAGTATTATTAAATAAAACAGTAACAAAACTACATTCCGTGTCAAAACAATTATCCGAATATCCCAAGTTCATGAATCACTTATCGTAGTGTGACTTTGTCATTTAGTTGATCTCCAAAATCACCCGTCCTTTATATGATGCAATCTTACTTAATTTGTTGTATAAGCCACAAAAAAAATATTATCGAATTCTAGGAAAGTCATTCAATAACGACAGCCTTAATGACAATCGAATGGTCACTTTCCGCTTATGTCACCTGTTCAGTTTGGCCCCATTTCCTGTACCACGGTAATCCCCTCATTGTCGAGTGTGCTTCTTGATGTCTGCATGCCACACGAACTACACAGGGTTTATTGATATGAAAATCCACCAATCCAGACCAGACGGTAAGGCGATGGGAAGTACCGATAATACAGCAACAGTTTGTGTCACTTCATGAACTAACCACTCCAAGGTTGAAATCATCTTGCTAATCAATCCTGGTTTGATTATAGTTTAGACAGGTGTGCCGACACTATCCAGTGAGCTGTTCTGTATGATTGTAGTTATTCGTTTCATGTAACTAATCGTTATCAATAAATAGAATAATCACTTCAATAAATATGTCAAGTCTGAAAACTATTTAATATTTGTTTTGTCAAAAAAAATCGCCAATCAGCCCCGTATCACGTGCCGCAAAAATGTCCGCATGATCATCGAACAACGGCGCGGGCATGACGTTCACAACCTCGCTCTAATTTGGAGGATCGTCTCTAAGTAAATTACACATTTGGTAACAAGGGGTGCCACCGAATCAATCCCCTGCGGACTCTGATCATTCGACCACCAGCGATAACGAAAATGTGGCGGCAAAGGACCGACTGGCACACAGCCTTAATTCCTCAACGGGAAAGGTAACGTTTCCATGTTTTGATCAGTTATAATGCGGTTGAAAGTATGGAAAGACCATGATTCCAGATTTAAAGCTAGTAAGAAGATTATAGTTTCGATAACACAAGCAAAATAAAACATAACAATGACGTTTGTTTTCGATTTTTATTCAAAGTCAAAGATATATTTTTTTCTACTACAGTAGTTGTTCGGTAACTGGGGTTGTTCAACTGGGCTGCTTTATAACTGGGCGCTCGATAACTGGGCCGTAGCCCAGTTAAAAAACAGACAAACGTCAAAAAACCAAAACAAACCGAAATCACCGAGGGGTTAATGGATGCAAAAATCATGTTCAACAAATAAAAAAAACTTTTTTCAAACTTTTATGTAATTTCAAGTCACAATTAGAGAAATATGAAAAGTTATCATTGTAATTGAATTTGAGCAACTTTTATTTTTATATTTCACCAATAAAATATTATGCATCGGTAGTCCCCTCGTTATTTTTCGTTCAGCCCAGTTAGCGAATAGCATTCGGTGACTGGGCTACGTTCTCAGCCCAGTTACCGAACAACTACTGTACAACTACAACAACTTTGTCTACATTCCATCCTACATTCAAAAGCTGCCATGTTGCATAATTAGTTTAATCATGCACGTCTTCATACAATTTTAAGGATAGGATAGGATTCATTCATAGGATTTTTCGGTCATGCAAAATGGGCATGTGAATATTCGAAAACCTATACAGCCATCCCTCATATTCGGAACAGTTTACAGATCAGCCAATGTTCAAAAAATAATAGAAAATCGATAATTGAACTTAATGATTCGCTTTTACCTTCATTTGAAAGCTTTTCTAGCGATCTTTCGAATGCTGTATCGAACAACTGCAAATTTTAACTTTTATGTCAAGTTTTTAAAGAAAAACTTTGACCCTTGAAATCCACAAATTCGGAACACTTTTTTCTGACGGATGTAAACAAACTTTGATTCTCTCCAGGAGTACATATTTTTTATAAAATAATGGCTTCACACACGGAAACCAACGAAACTCAAGCTTAGTTATGTTTTATGAATGGTCTAATAACTATTTTTGTGAAAATATCTGTTAAATTCTGGTGTTTCACAATTGTGGGAGGCACAATTATGAAACAGGCAATTTGGAGGCAGTTTTTTGCAGCTCTGAACAAAACAGTCTCGAAATGCAGTTTTTTATTCAAAAAGAAATCCTTTTGCTAGTGAAATAGCAAGAGAATATCCAAACAAAGGTCCTAAAATAGAAGGGTCGCCAGAAAAGATTCATTTGGCATGCTATTGACAAATGATCACAAAAGTGTTCCGAATTTGTGGGTGTTCCGAATATGTGGGATGACTGTATCTTGAGTTTAGATTTTCTGATCGATTTTATATCTTTGGAAATGTTTTAGGTTATGATTTGGACTTTTCAGAAAAAATGCTACACGGAAAAAAATTACGATTGTTCTATATTAGACTCGATTATAAGTTTCGATTATCCGAAGTTCGATTATCCGAAGGTGGGACATAAAAAAATCGTGATTCGATTATCCAAAGATTCGACTATCCAAAGTAAAATTTTTCGGAGACCTTCGGATAATCGAGTCTGGACTGTATTCACTTTCCATCACTAAAAGTTAAATTAAAAAACCTCTGAACTCTGATTTTTTTTTTTTTTTTTTTGATGCGTTCAAGGGGACCGGAGTTTATTATTATTTTTTTTTTTCATTTTTAGAGCAATAAAAAACTTACCTGGCGACAATGCCAGGCGATTCGAATAAGAAGCCGTGTGTATCTTTGGAGTGTACGCGCAATAAATAGAGCATGCAAAACCAAATTTTTAATCGAAAATGTCCCAAATTGACCTTCTTTTCGGTCTTTTCGGTCTCGATTATCCGATCTTTTCAAAATTTTCAAATCAAGACTAACATTTCAAAAGGGCCAAACATTCAATATTACGCCCTTTTATAATGTAAGTCTTGATTTGAAAATTTTGAAAATATTGTTTTCGAAAAGATCGGAAAATTTCTCAAATATTTGATATTTAAACAATGAAAATCGGACCATTAGTTGCTGAGATATCGACATTGAAAAATGGTGTGTTGTTTGGGTGAGACTTAGAAAAAATCCATTTTCCTTGTCTTTAAACCTTTGCATTGCAATATCTCAGCAACTAAAGGTCGTATCAACAAAGTCCGAATAAGCAAAATATAGAGAATTTTCTCAGCTTTTCAAAAATATTTTTGACAAAAGTAGGCAAACATGTGCACTAATTTAAAAAAATGAAAAACTTCGACTATTTTCAAAAAAGTCACCTAAATATGGATTTAACTTGAAAACGGTGCACTTTATCAAAATTTCAGTAAAGTATTTTTGTATTGCAAATTTGATTTTACATCGAAAAATGAAGTTAAACAATTTTTGCGACCAAAATTTCGATTTTTTGAAATAATCAGTGTTGATTAAAAAATTCATAACTCGGTCAATGATTTTTTGCACAACCTGAAAATTTCTGAAAAGTTGGCATTTTATGTCCTCTAAAACATATAAAAAAATAAAAATAATTAAAAATAGTGTTTTTTGCAAATCAAGTTTTAGTGATAAAAAGTTAAATAAAAAAATCACCAAATTTGTTTTACCGTGTACTATTTTTTTCCAGTGTACAACTTTGCCGAAGACACCAAATCGATCAAAAAAATCCTTCGAAAGATACAGATTTTTGAATTTTCACATATCATTTTTGTATGGACAGCTGCCAAATTTGTATGGAAAATTATATGGACAAATAAATGATGCAAAATGGCTTCTTTGGGCATACCGAAGGCACCAAAAAAGTTTCAGTCGGATTAAAAAATACAAAAATTAAAATTTAAGAAAAAAGACCGATTCCGTAGAGAATTGCTCTACTGTAAAATACAGATTTCTCTGTATTATAGGTACCAATAGTCACAATAAACAGATCGAATCAATACCGATTGACGATTAAGGGTCAAATAGAGATAAGTGCAGTTCTGAGATCCCCAAGTGATGCACTGTATTTTTTTTTATTTTGGATTTTTTTTGTTTTAATTGACAAATTATTTTGGATTTTTTTTTGTTTTAATTGACAAGTTCTACCAATGAAAAAATAAACATGATTAACCCCATTTCAGTTTACTTTACAGGAAAATCAGTTAAATAAGTTGAAGTTTCTTTGAAAAGAAAAAAATCATGTACACGTCCAAACGTTCGTCGTTCAATTTGTAGTAAAAGCTTGAGTGAAAGGTTACATTTTTTCAACGCGAATCGTTAGCTGGGTGGTCTTAGGGAGCGTTCTTTTATTACGTAACGCAGTTGGGGCGGGGGGGGGGGGGCGGAGGCCGTGTTACGCTCCATACATTTTTTTTAAATTTGTATGGAAATTTTGTTACGAAGGGGAGAGGGGGTCTAAAAATCCGATTTTTGCGTTACGTAATAAAAGAACGCTCCCTTACCACCGTCACAAAACATCAACAAATAGAGAAATGTTTCATGAAAATTGAACAAAGGTCGAGGCAACATTTTCCAATTTTATGTGAACATGTATTTTTTTGGAATTAAATATGTCTTTATAGAATTTCTTATAATAATTACATTTCTGTTACATGCTAAGTGTAATGGCTAAATGCTCTTCATCTTTGATACATTTTTTGTTTTATTATTAACTGTTCACATTAATTTATTTCTTTCAAATTGCTTTACATTTTTGCATTTAATCGAATAAATTTGAGCAAAAAAGAAAAAAAATCACTTTAAATATATGAACATGTTTAACTACCAAACTCATAATATTCTTAAATTTTAAGATTTAAGCAAATTTCAAATTGAAGCGTAAGACAATTGCAGTAATTTTATAAACCTCACGACGAGACAGGCGTAAGATCTGTCACAGATAACTTGAGAGAGCGTGCGTCGAGAAATTTACGGAAAAGTTTGTTATTCAAATTGTCCGTCAAACAGCCCGATAAGATGTATGTCTAAAGTCCGCCAAAAATAATAACAAACAATCAGCTCGGTACCACGCACCACGAAGATGCACCCATGATCGATCTAGCAACCAGCGACAACCAGCGTGCCACTGACAACCTCGTGTTAATTGGAAAAGATTGTCTTAAAATACCTGCACGAAATCAGCTGAATCGAACGGGAGCTGCCGAACCAATCATCTTTAATAATTGGCGGCGTCCAAAAAGCAATGATACGAGAAAGTGACGGCACGGGTTTCTAGAACGACTTCAATCAATTACCAAAAGCCGGTATGTTTGATCGCGGCGTCCAGATTTCATTGTGGAAAAATAGTCATCCGAAGTAAATGCGCCATTCAATTGAGTGTACGCAAACAAATCCAAATATCAGACACATATCACTCTCGGAACACTCAATGAATGCATTTTAATTTAGTCGTATAAAAAAATCCCTCAAGCATTTCGACTTAGAATCACAAAATTATACATTTTCGCTTTTTCAGAAAGTTGAATTCGTATGAAAGAAGTACATTGCTGAATTGGGAACTCTTCTTAAAGTTATGAGCACTCAGATTTTTTTTTTGAAAATTAAAAATGTTAAGATAAAATTGATAAGAATTCCTAGCCAGAAAATTCTAAATATTTGAGCGTAATCTAATTGGAACCAATATAGCACAAATGTGCTAACAATTACCCTACACAAACTCAGAGTTTGTAAAAAAAAAAACTCAAACTATCATCCAAACAACTCGTTATCAGCTGTCCGCTAATGCACAATTTCAAGTCCTCTTCTTTTCGGTGGGTTCCTTCTTTTCTGTACGTGAATGCTAACAAAGAAACATTACTCTGTCACGTCACCTTAAAACTAGGGGGACTCCAATAAGCACCATCAGAGCAGAGACAGCAGCAGAGGAGGAGGCAAGAAAGGTGGCGAAGGATCAGCCAATAGGAAGGAGAGGAAAAATCTTTACCTCGATCGGGGTCGAGGAAAGTCCGACCCCGGATTTTTGAAATTGTGTACAGTCATCGTGACAAGTGCTGCATCTTTAGAAGATCGATCTGTTGCTGAGGATTGTTTGTTCATGCTTAGAACGAACAAATTGCATAACAATAAACATTAAAAAAGCATTTACACAAGAAAAAAAATTTGATTCATTTTAGATTAAACTAACATTTTAAATCAGGCCTGCCCAACGTCCGGCCCGCGACGGATTATTCTATGAACGGCTCTTAAGGCTGTTCACGAAACATTCATCAATTAAATTGAGTGTCTAAATTAAAAAAAAAAACTTTAGATAAAAAAATTAAGTACAGTAACAAAAATTGGATAAGCTGTTTTTTTTTGTTTTTTTAATATTTACAATGTTGCTAATTCAACGATGATTTGGATTTAACCTATGAATTTTCATGAAATATTTTATTATCATTTCTATATTGATTATTTCAGAATCAATTATTAAACCTGAAAATAGCGCTAAAAAACAAAACTATCCATTTTATTAAAAAAATATATATATATATAAATAAAAAAATCATGGATTTTTGTCAAAAAAATTATTAAGATGCACAAAATTTAAATTTCTTACAGTTTTTACTGTGCTTACTTAAAATTGAAGTTTTTCATATTTGAGGAACTTGCTTAATTTTTTTCAATAAATTAGAAAGTAAAAAAAGGTTTGTTCAAGAAAAATGCCTTAAAACGCAAATTTATCATACTAAAAATAAAAATCGCTGCAAAGAATTTTAAAATATCATAAAAATATTAAAAATTACTTAAAAATCAGGTAAGTGCACCGTTTTCAAGCTAAAGCCATTTTTAGGTAATTTTTTTGAAAACAGTCGAAGTTTTTCATTTTTTGAAATTAGTGCACATGTTTGCCCACATTTGAAAACCTGAGCTTTGTTGATACGACCCTTAGTTGCTGAGATATTGACATGCAATGGTTTAAAAACAGGAAAATTGATGTTTTCTAAGTCTCACCCAAACAACCCACCATTTTCTTATGTCGATATCTCAGCAACTAATGGCCCGAATTACTATGTTAAAGTATGAAACATTCGTGATTTTTTCCGATCTTTTCGAAAACAATATTTTTAAAATTTTAAATCAAGACTAACATTTCAAAAGGGCGTAATATTGAATGTCTGGCCCTTTTGAAATGTTAGTCTTGATTTACATTTTTTTGAAAACATTGTTTTCAAAAAGATCGGAAAAATTATCAAATGTTTCATATTTAAAAAAAAATTAAAAACTGCGACTTTTTTCAAAAAATTGCCTAAAAATGGCTTAAACTTGAAAACGGTGCACTTAATCAAAATTTCACTAAAGTGCTTTTTGAACATATCAAAACATGGAAAAAGTTAAAAATAGTGTTTTTTTTGCAAATCAAGTTTTATTGACAAAAAGTGAAATCAAAAATCACCAAAAAAATGTTTTACCTTGTATCATATTTTTTCAGTGTAGTTCTTATTCTTACCTACAACTTTGCCCAAGACATCAAATCGATCAAAAATTCCTCCAAAAGATACAGATTTTTGAATTTTTATACATCATTTTTGTATGGACAGCTACCAAATTTGTATGGAAAGATAGATATATGGATCTTATCTGCTACACGACTTTATATATTTGTTTATTTTAAAAGGACCTATTAAAAAACATTTTATGATTTTTTTATTATTTCAACATTTAACAAACATTTGTTCTGGCCCGCCAGTGCTTCAAAAAAAATGAAATCTGGCCCACAGGGCCAAATGGTTGGGCACCCCTGTTTTAAATCGACACTTACACTTATTGAAAATAGAAAATCGGATGCATTAAATTATAAAAAAACTATCAAAATTGCTTAAATTTGGCATGAAAAATTAGACCTATTTTTGTTTGGCGTTAAGGGATGTCCTATCCGAACTAGGGTGGTCCAAAAAATTTTGTGTTTAACGATTTTCGCTTAAACCATTTTTGTTTTTCTAAAATTATATCTCTACACAGCAACTTTCTTTCACTGAATTTCAGTAAAAATTTACTGAAATCTGCACTACTGAATCTTCAGCAAGTTTTTCAGTAAATAGTAAATTGCTGAAACTTCAGTTTCCTGAAACCAATCAGGATGACAGATGGTTAACTGGATTTTCAGTAAGTTTGAAAATGTCAAAATGACGTAAAAAAAGCTGAATTTTCAGCAATCGAAAATCTGTCAAATAAAACTGAATTTTCAGTAAGCACGAATTGTCAAACAATACTGAATTTTCAGTAATTCTTTACTGTCAAACTGAACTGTGTCTTCAGTTAATCCGTATAGACGAATTCAGTTTGAAATGGCCGCTAGGTGGCCAATGGTGTTAGAAATGACAGCTTCCATGTATTTGAATATGGGAGCTCAGGAAAACTCAATTTTTAAGCAATAAAATGATTATTTATGATAAGAGTATTGATTGATTAGGTGCACAAAATGTGTCTAGAATATTATTAAAATAAAACTGTTCGAAAATTTGCAATCGAGATAAGTACACCATTCGATTCAGCAGGAATTTTGGGCACCAAAAATATATAGTTTTCATATGTTAAGTATTTTATTTTTAAAGAAAATTAACAAAAAGTATGAAAATCGAGACATTTAGTATGGGAGCTGTCAAATCTCTCACCATCAAAAAGCAGCGTTGAGCTTTCGCTGGATTTGTCTACAGGCCTGGGTGAAACTGGAATCACTAAAATGGCCAGAGCTCAGCGAAAACTCGACCAATTGGCATACTTCTTTATTAGTTGAACTCGTTAGAATGTCTTTTTTTCCAAAAATGACCCGCAGAACCCGGAAATGTTCCGGTGGCCGGAGATATTCCGGTGTGTCTCTGGGTCAAAGTGGGTTAAAAATTGCCATTTTTGGGTCCCTCATAATTTTTTTACAGAACTCTTGGGAAAAATAAAAAACGATCTTTGTTCTAACCGCAGACAGTGCTGACCGTGGATATTGAACCACCGTGGATTTTCCGGATTGAACGGGCAGGTTTCCTACCCCGAGGACGCGGATAAAATCTCAACTTACAACTTACGCTTCCAGAACAAACTAAAATGGCGACCAAATAGACTGGCAGAGCAAATGTCAGAAACATAAATAGACTGGCAGCAATGTTACTAATTTTCAGTAAATTTGATACGGTTTACTGATTTTCAGTAATTCCAAAAGACTAATGCTGAATTTCAGTAAAAATAGGATTACTGAAAATTTTCAGTAAACTTATTTACTGAAAACGAACATCAGAATTTGGTGTGCAGCTGAACCAATTTCAATTCACCACGTATCAAAAGTAAGATTAAACACTGAACATTTTTTTAATGATTTTTCAGGATGTTTTACGTAACATATCCGAAAATGGTGAATATCCTTTAAAGTCCAGACTCGATTATCGAAGGCCTCGGAAAAATTTCACTTCGGATAATCGAATCACGAAAAACAAATTTTTTTTCGTTGTCTAATCTTCCATTGTTGACCAAAGGTATGACCCCTAAACTACGCTAAAATTATTTAGAATCTTTAAATTCAAGATGGCGGCCAAAATGGCAGTGATGCAATATTGAAAAATGCATTTTATTTTTTAAAAGGCAATCAACAACTCAAATTTGACTAAAATGGGGTCGTACAACTCAAATTTTATGTTAAAAACAAGAAAATGAAAAAATACGAAATTTCTTTTTTTTTTTGTTCATGATTCGATTATCCCATACAAACCTTCCAGTAATCGAACTTCGGATAATCGAAACTTCGGATAATCGAGGCTACGGATAATCGAGTCTGAACTGTACCAAGATTCTAAGATATAATTTTAAGAAAAAAAACGGATTTCGGTGAATTACGTATACGTAACAATCGAACTCAAAGTACCATGCTTCTCCATTGAAATGAGTTCAAAGTACCGATATTTTTTTATTTTTTTAAATCACATCTCAGAATCCTGTTTAAGATATTCAACATTTTTGGATATTTACGTAAAAAATCATGAAAAAAATATTTTCAGCGGTGAGGTCCCGAGACTTTGAAATCAAAGTTTTCATTTGACCAAACGTTTGGTTCAGCTGATCCGGAGATATGATTTAAAAAAAAAAGTTTTTTTTTTTGGGAAAATGGTCAGACGCCAAATTGACAGTAAGGGTATTTTGGCCTAGGAAGTCCCAGGTCAAATTTGAGCCAAATCGGAGCACTTTTGATCTGGATCCTGCTGGTTTGAGGTGGAATCGCTGTACAAAGTGATTTGGAAATTGTAAACCAAAGATGGCGCTTATGCTTAGAGTGATAAAATAAATAAAAAATACAAAAACTATAAACTTCGATCCGTAGCTAGATTATCCGAAGGTATCTTAGAAACTTCGGATAATCGAGTGTGACCTGATTTAGACATAGATCCGAAATGAAATTTTGGCGAGGACTTCGGATAGTCAAACATACAATGAACATAAATTAAAAAAAAAATGAAAATATAATCAAGAAACCAAAATAAAAATAAAAATAACAATACGCGAAAAACTGTGTAAATAAATCATCGCTTAAATTTGTATATAACAAATTAGAGCATCTCTATTAATCCTCCAATCTAACCCAATCCGCTGATCCGCTAATCTTGAAGACTGCCTGTCTGGCTAGTAGATCATTGTCATACTTCCACGACCAAGATCACCACCACCACCACCACCACGATCCACAGTCTATTCATCTTTGACCTGAACTCGGTCGGCGCTCTATTCTTCCAACACATGATTGCACATGATCATCTCCGTCTTCAGCGTCATCCACGCTCTCTCTCTCTCTCTCTCCCTCTTTTTCATGCTGCACCAAGCACTTTAGGACTTTAGCGCCCCGTTATCAGCCGCCAACAGTGGTCCGCTCTGGGCCGAAGTTGGTTTAGCCGTTCCTTTCCTCCGGCCCGACCCATCGACATCCGTTGGGCAGTGTCCGCTGTGGCAAACGGCGCAGCGCATTGTAATACCCGCTGGAGATGGGTTTCTTGAGGGAAAAGCCCCCTGGCCGTGTGTCTTGTAAACCTTTTTTTACGATTGTGGTGTGGCACTTGCTGTAAACAAAACAAAACCACCTTAAACTAGCTCAGAGAGCGAGCGAGAGAGAGAGAGTGAATCTCTTCAGCGTGACCGGCTTAACACAAAGAGAACGCGAGAGAGTGAGAGAAGCGACTGCGATCGCGATTGTGATTGTGTTGGTGGAGCGATCCGCTCACCATCCCATTTTGAACCACTTTTGGAAGTCTGCTGAAAGAGTGATTCCTTAAATGTTAAAATAACAAATTACCGAAAAAAGTAGTTGATGACAACGAGAGACAAAAAAAGTCACTCTCCAAAAACAAATATATCCTCGGGAATCGAGCCGTAGCTCTTTGATTTGTGTTGTTCCTCTTTACCCCTGCGCTACGAAGGCTTAACACAGTTGTTGTCAGTAATCTTTTGTTTGGGTGTAGGTATAATCGAATAAATGAAAAACAATGAAACAAATTTTAAATAACATTTTTCAAAAATAAAGAAAAGGTAAATTTTGTCATTCCAATAATCAATTTAACCAATGTCCTTTAATCTCAACTTCCAATTTAAATCAAGTGTATTGTAAAAGTAGAATTGAGATAACACCAACACAACCAAAAAAGTTTTGCTTTTCTCTCAATTTCTCTCTACCAATGCATTCAGCCTGTGGGAGAGTGAGAGTGAGCGACAGACGTATAAAAGGCCACATTCGGAGCTGCATTCGTAAGAATTGCCTTCCAACTTCCCTACCGTGACCATCCTTCTCGTCGTCGTCGATTCCGTGTGGTGAAGTACCAAGTGCCCCGAGTAGTGCAAAGTGGCTCAAGAGTGAAAAATAGTGCATTCCGTTTTTTTTGTGTTATAAATTTTTGGTGTTTTTCCCCGGAATATTAACAAGTTGCCGCATGGTTGCCGATAGTGGACGCTAAAGCCAACCCTTAAGCGATCCATCATTTTCCTTCCTCGGCGCAAAATTTCGAGAATTTCTCAACAGGTTAGTCTAGAAGCATCGAAACGTCGCGATCACGATTAGTCATCCAATTATCGATCTGGAAATTTTGTCACACAGCTGCTAGTGAGCGATTGTTGTGAAATAAACAACTTAGTTAGTGTGGAAACCCAAAGAAGACTGTAATTTGGGGAATTTTCCTGTGAGTTGTTCGATCTATTTCTGGGCAATGGCTGCCACACTTTTGTCTTTTTTTTCTACCGAAAAAAAGAACTGTTCTTTTGAAACGAAAAAAAAGATCCAACAATAAATAATACTGCATTTTACTGGAGGGTCAAGAACATCTAGAAGGAGTCAGTTTCGGAACGGAGCAGATAAAACCAGAAATCTGTGCTCGAAATTATGATTCACTCATGTTGTTTTTTTCTCTCTGTGCTTTTTCAAAGCCGATGTTATCGTCGAGCCAATCGTGGTGCCAGTCACCAAGTGGTCGTGAAAACGAAAATATTTATGCTTTCAAGAAAGAAAGAGCATGAGATAGGCTAGAGTTGCTAGTTTGGTTTTATTGAAAATAATTTACTCTTTTTTAAAGAAATACATTAAAAAAAACAACTTTTATGCTTGAAAACCGATAAAATTGTATTACAGTCCAGACTCCATACTTAGGATACTGGAACGACGAATGTATTATGTTAATGGTTGAGCATTAGTATGACTTAAGGAGCTATTAGACTATGGCAAACAAACAAACTTGCACTTGTTGTGTTTGACAGTTTGCCAAACAAAACGAAACGTAAGCAGGCTGACGTTTCTGCAAACAAACAAAGCAGGCAAACTGCCTAACTGTCAAATAGTGCGAGCTTGTTTGTTTGTTATTATGTTACATGTACATCCTTTATAAACTACTCTAACATAAGTTCAAAATCAAACCATCCACATTAACGACCCCCGGGTCTTTTGTGGTCTCTATTGCAAGTTTCTGCTCGAACCTAGGAGTCCGAAGGCTTGAATGAGGAGAGCACCCAAACCTCTTTGTACTCCAAGGAACCTTCCACCCCAGTGTTTGAACTGACGACCTTTGGATTGCGAGTCCAACCGCCGCCAGCGATTCCACCGGAGTAGGCCTTGGTTTGGTGTGTTGTTTGTACTTATGGCATGGAGACGACTCCTACATCTGGAATGACTTAACGGCCTAACAACCAAGGCCGGGACCGACATTTTACTTCCTCATCCGATGGAAGGTTGCTGCAGATGGGAATCGAACCCAGAATCATCCGCTTACAAAGCGGACAGCGTAACCATTCGGCCACGCACGGCCACTCTAACATAAGTTGGAATGTTTAAATCCAGGATGGTGGCAAAAATGGCGATGAAAACAACATTTCTGCGAGACCCGTTATAACCATTGAAAAAAAAAATACTAACAATTCTAGGTATAGTGATTATTGATAATCACAGTTATTGATTTAATAATAATAATACTTCGATGCCTCTATGCTCTTGTACTAAATTTTTATTATATTTTTTATAGATTTATTATTTCGTGATGATTCAGTTAACTGATTACATCACTTGTTAAATTTTTATAAATAAAAAAGTGTTTATTTATCCCTTTTTGTTATTTATGTCAGAAAGTTGACAATTTTTTCGCTTTGTTTTTATTCCGGATAACATGAATTTTGTAGGTCAAATATTGATTACGTAAAATTTGTTTGAATCTTATTCGGAGAAAATTTAATTTAATTTGTTATTTCAACCTTTTGTTTTTGCAAATCTAAAATCGATTTTCCGAAGCCTCGATCATCCGAAGTTTGATAATATGAAGCATCTTCAAACAAACTTCGGATACGTAAAATGCTTTGATAGGTTGGAGATTTTCCAGCAAAATAAAGAGTACAAATCTAGAGTATTTTTCTTTTTTGAAAAGGTCCTTTAAACTATTGTGTTTTATATGTTTGTAGGACCTTTTCAAATAAAACTCTGGAAATTAAATACGTACGGATTGCTAGGGAATCATTCTGACCATGGTAGAGAAGTGTTCAAAGTACTTCAAGAAGAAGTTTTCTTAACATTTTGAACAGTTCAAATAGTTAGTTAACTATAATTAAAGTGTCATGATTTTCTCAATGAACATGATTTTGAATCGCAAAACGGAATGAATTGGGTCCTAAAAAGAAAGCTAAGATTGCTGATATTATTGTTTACAGCGATAAAGCTTATTTTTCTGAGTACAATGACCGTTTGTACGACCACAAAGAGTTTAAAATGGATTTTTAAATCAATTTGGAAAAATTAACCTCGCGGTCCTTCTTGACAGAAAAGTTCCTACTTGACAGCTCGTTCCAAGGGGCCATAGTTGATCCATCGAAAAAATGTTGTCTTGTCAATATTTTTTTTCGCAATAAAATGAAAAAAAAGTGATCAGAACTTGGATCAGAAATGGGTTTTAATCGTGTTTTTTACCGTTGTACATAAAAATTTACATAAAAATTTACATCCAACTATCTGATTATTTGGACAATTTTTTACTAGGAGAAGATAAAATAAGTTTATAAATAATAAATGTTGTGATTCGTGCTTCGAATTCTGTTTAAAATGCAATATTAATCAACAATTTTATAAACAAATCAAGTTCAATAAAATGTCAGGCAAAATTGTGACTTTTTAATAATTTATCCTATCAAAGTCACCTCAGAGTTCAAAATAAGAATTTTCAACGCAACTTTTTTTTAAGCACCATTGGAAAAACTTTTTTAAGAAATAGCGCATGGACCTTGTGTGGCCTACCGCAGTACATGTTTTAAAAATGATAACCTTGAGAAACACGTTAACAGTTGAAAAATATTTCAAAAATAAATTGAAATCCCATCAATGTCCCCCCGGTTGACGGTAACCGAATAGCTTTTTTATTTTATTTTTTTTTTTTTCAAATCTTGACATTAAATTTTAGTTAAGCTGGACAGCAACGAAACATTCTAGCAGGGCTGGTTTTGTAAGAATCCTGCTAAAACAAGGAACATTTCTGCTAGAATGCTATAAGAATATCCAGCTCTTTTAGAACTCTGCTAGAATCCTGCTGGAACGTCGTGACTGGGTATTTTTATACAGTTTGGCTTTGTCAAGCTAACGGTGGTATTAGACTATGACAAACAAACAAACAAACTCGCATTTTTTACAGTTTTTTTTTCATAGGGTCCTATAAGCTATAATGTTTCATATGTTTATTGGACTTTTCAAAAAAAAAACTCTGGATCTGTTTGCGGAACCGTCAGCCTACATGCATTATGGTTTGTTTGCGAGTTGGCCGCAAACAAGTTTAGGAGCGAAAAAGTTCGAGTTTGTTTGTTTGTCATAGTCTAATACCTCCTTAACGGAGGTCCTGTTGTCTGGACTTCTCCAAAATTCCCTCCCTCAAAATTCAATGGAAAAGGCTTTTTGGTTAAATGAGTTAAATCAAGTTTAAGTTGAAACTAATTTACAAAAACGTTGATTCAAAGCTATATTAATACCGTTTTAGAGTTAAATGTTAATGTTATGATTTTTTTATATTCAGACGATAACCAGTTGATTTCCCGTTGCGTCATCAACCTCGGCCCTGCCTTTATCAACATCAAAGGGGGTCACTAAACCCTTAACATTCTTAATTCCCCGTCGCTCGCCCATCCACTTGTTGGCAACACTGGCCCATCATCAAAAATAAATACAAAAATCAGTCGCTTTCGCGCATGTGCTCAACTCAAGGCTCAACTCCACCAACTGGTATTGCCGTGTCGTCTCTCATAGACGAGCCACCCTTGGCAACAAATGTTTTTCTTTTCGTTCCTGCCGACGGACATTGGATGCCACACTCGAAGCTTCCATTCGATGCGGCACGCGAAACAATCCCACGATGAATTTGTGGGGGAAGGGATGTTGCGTAAATTACGTAGAACTCAGACGGTGACGTTAGAACTATCAAGTTTGCCCTTGAGTGTCATGTTGTAATTTTGAAATTCGTAAAAAGATGTTAAATGCTTTGTTATTTTGCATTAAATTTTAATAATCTTCAAATAAAAATTTTATGAGTTTAAAAAAAACTAAACTTGTGGGTGCAAAACTCAGCGAGGGCGAGCCACCGACGTCTTTCACATGAATGTGTCTAGCCGCAGGTCAAATTACGTCAACGACGATGACCCGCCGGCGGAAGCCGGCAGACAATGAGACGGACGTACAGACGTACCATTGTCCACCAAACGTGTTGGTGTAGCATGTCTTCGATGAATGAAGTCGCCACGTGCTCGACGCGATTCAATCAAAACTGATAACAGGAGAGTGGAATCTGGACTACTAGATGTGACGTCTTCAAGCGGAGGATGACTTACTCAATGCGGGAAATTTTTCTCAGAATGTTTGTTTGAGCATGCCTTCATGGCATAGCTTTTAAAAATGTCAGCAAATACACAACAAATTGGATGCTAAATATTAACGACCTTGAAGTTGGTCACTAAACTCTATGAAGAACGGTACAAAAAGTAGCGACTGCTGCGAACGATAGCGAAAAAACAAGCTGACGCGGAATGTTCCGTTATGATGACGGTGAGACAAAAAAAAATCAATTCCTAAATAAATTTGTCAATTTGGTCAAAAATTTCTTCCACAAACTAAAAATTTCAATTTCACGGCGAATCCTTGGCGAAATTGGAAACGATGTTTACGAAAAACATAACGCCTACTAACATGACTCTTTTCCTTCTACCTTTCCAGGACACACACAAGGGTCAGTTAGCCCTTCGTTCGGGCTCTGACCACAGTTCCAAACTTGACGTTGGGCTGATCAATTTCAACGGCGAACCACCCTGGTGACACGAGCTTTCGCTGGCTAACCCCCCGCGACACAGGCTGCCTCGTAAGTTGAATGTTTACGAGCAAATCATGAGCAGCGCGTGAATAATGTTCATTTCTTTTTCGTTGTTTCGTGTTACAGTTCGCTTTTATTGAAATATTTGAGACCACAATACACACACTTTCGCATCGGTTTTTGGATTTCCACGGATTACGTTCTACAACTGTTACAAGCCCTAGCATTCCAAACTAGACAAAACAAAACAAAAAAACCAAACATCAAAATGAAGTTCTTCTCGCCCGACTGTGAGCGCGTCCAGATTGTGGACGGGCAGGTGAACGTTCCGGCGATCATCGACGAGCTGACCGGTACGCTATCCAACGAGGAACCGTTCTACGTGATGGACATCGGTGATATCGTTCGCAAGCACCAGAACTGGATCGAGAAGATGCCGCGGGTGGTGCCGCACTACGCGGTCAAGTGCAATGACGCCGAGGTCGTGTGCTCGACGCTGGCCGCGCTTGGGGCCAGTTTTGACTGCGCGTCCAAGGGCGAAATCTCCAAGATTCTGGGGCTAGGAGGCCCCGGAACGAATCATCTTTGCGAATCCGATGAAGCCGAGCTCGCACCTGCGGTACGCCAACGCCAACAACGTCAAGACGATGACCTTCGACAGCGACACCGAGCTGCACAAGATCAGGAAGCTCTGCCCGGACGCCAAGCTGGTGCTTCGCATTCGCTGCGAAGCGGAAAAGGCCCAGTGTCCGCTGGGGAAGAAGTTCGGCTGCGATCCGGTCGAGGAAGCGCCGCGTCTGATCAAGATCGTGCGCAGTCTGGACATGGACCTTGTGGGGATCAGCTTCCACGTTGGTTCCGGTTGTGCGGACTTTCCGGTCTACTACAAGGCGATCTCGTACGCCCGGGACCTGTTTGACTACGCAGCGACTTTGGGCTACGAGCTGAATCTGCTGGATATTGGAGGTGGATTCCCCGGAGACGTTGGCACCTCGATCGACGAAGTTGCCATGATCGTCAACTCCGCGCTGGACAAGTTCTTCCCGGACAAGTCTGTGCGCGTCATTTCCGAGCCCGGACGGTACTACGTGGCGTCGGCCTTCACGCTGATCACCTGCGTCCAGTCGAAGCGCGTGTGCCTCAACGCCAAAACCGGTACCATCGATCGGATGATGTACTACCTGAACGATGGCGTTTACGCCAGCTTCAACAGTATCCTGTACGATCACCAGCACCCGCAGCCGAAGCTGATCGGCCAGCAGGGCGGCAAGGTGTACGACAGCACCATCTGGGGGCCGACGTGTGACGCGCTGGATCAGCTCATCGAGACGATCCGGATGCCGGAGCTGCAGATCGACGACTGGGTCGTGTTCGAGAACATGGGCGCGTACACGATCCCGGTGGCGAGCCCCTTCAACGGGTTCCCGCTGCCCAAGATCTACTGCTACATCAGCAAGGACACGTGGTAAGTTTTATGGATCCTGTCCAGCCCTGGTTTGACAGGTGTGGATCTTGTTCAACCCTGGATTGACAGGGGTGAACATGATCCACAAATCCAAACAGCAAAAATCAAGCAATGCAATATGTGTAGAGATGATAAAAGTGAAATGTTTGTTTACACTTCGTCTTTGGCACATTTACATTGTTTTGCATGAAATTGTTGGAATTAGCAGAATTCTGACCTTTTCCTTCTACTTTTCGCAGGGAAATGCTCAACAACATGTACCCACTGGAGGAGGAGAACTTTTGCTTCCCATCGGGAACCGAAATCGCAGTTTGCGCATGAACGTCAACAGCGACGACGTTAACGGCGACGACGAAGACTTCGACCAAGACCCGGCACAACGACGACGGACACGGAAATGAAACAAAATCTACATCCCTTTCAAACGATTATCATTTTATTCGTTCAAACTCGGCTAAGTTTAGTGCAAATTGCAACTTTACACGTTGTTTTAGTTCAATTGAAAAATTCAGAGTGTTGTATTTCAAATATTCCAATAAACGAAGAGGCAGCCTGCCCCTGCTCATATTGTTAGGAAATAAAGTATTATACAGTGTAAACATCTTCTATAATATATCATCTATCCCTGGTGGCCGACCACCTTCTGCACCTTCTCGTACAGCAGCTCCATCCGGCCCTGCATCACCGGTTGTCCTTTGCGGGTTTTGGCCGTCATCAGCTTGTGGCGTCGGTCCTTCTCCGTCTTGCGCTGCTGCTGGTCCTCGTCCCGGTCCTGCTGCTCGAACCGCTTGATGGCACGCGCCTGCGCCTCCAATCGCTCCGGCGCCAGACAGTAATTTAGCTTTTCCGGCTTCTCGGTGAACAGGTCGTCCAAATTTTGCTCCCCATCTTTTTGGTGGTTATGTTCGTTTGGCCCACGTGGTTTGTCGCCCCACTTAGCGCCTCCGCCATTATTTTGATTTTTGTTAAATGGCCGCCGGTCGCCTCCTTCCTGCTTTCCGTTGAAGCTCCTCTGGCCTCCCTGACCACCATGTGGCGGCCGTCGATCCGGGGGTCCTCCGCGCTGCCTATTTCCCTGGCTCTTAAATCCACCACCCCGTTGCGCTTGCCCTTGCTGCTGGTCTCTGTTGAACGGTTTATTTCCACCGTGGAACGGACGACGTTCTCCGTTTTGCGCTGGACCATCGGAACGATTTCCTCCAAACCGTTGCGTCTGACCTTGCTCATCCCTATTGAAAGGCTTATTTCCACCGAAGGAACGTCCACCGCCACGGCCTCCCCCAAAATTTCCGCGACCACCGCCTCCTCGGCCACGACCTCCCCCAAAACTTCCACGACCACCTCCGCCTCGGCCACCACCACCACCCCTAAAGTTGCTCTCCGAGTTGTGGTTCCGTTTTTGGAAGAATTTGTCATTGTTGGGTTTGCCTCCGCTGTGTTCCCGATTCTGACCGGTCCTAGGTCTGCCGCGGTCTCCTCCACCACCTCCTCGGCCTCGGCCTCCGCCTCCACGACCTCCGCCGCCGCGTCTGTTTGTGATGGCACCCATTTCTAACTAGCACCTGACTAAATATTTTTATCTCAAAAATCGAAAATGTTCCGCGCGATAGATGCACCACACCGTTCGACGAGGAATTCCGCGTGTTTGTAAACAAGCCGTTTTGAGCTGAACTGACAGATGCACACGCGTGAGGGGTGGCTGCTTTGGCATAACGAAATTTGACATAAAATTACGATAGCATCTTTTCAGAAAGTCAAAACTTGCAACCATATATGGTTTGTTAACATTTTTTACTTGGCACTTGCACAATGGTTTGCTTGAATTACACTGAACAGCAGTTGAGTTTTGGTGAACCCCTTGCGACTTGCCAAAATAACAACACCGACGAAGACGCTGTTCATGATCAAAGTAAAAAATAAATAAACTTTTTAAAACTTGGAAGAATTTAAACAGGTAAGATATAGTTAAAGATTAAACCATTCATCAACAATCAATTTAATTAAAAATTATAATCGTCCGCAGACTTGAAAACATCAAAATGCCGATCTCGTGCATCATCTGCAATGACACCCTGGAGCAGAATCCCAGCTGCGAACTCTTCCCCTTTCCGGACAAGGGCCTCCAGCCGGTCCAGTACCAGCGCTATCTGATCGTTTGCGAACTATCCGCGTCAACCATTCCCGCCGATGAGCAACTCTTCATCTGCTCGACCCACTTCACCCCGGACTGCTTCCAAGAATCGGCGCATCAGCGCACTCTGCTTGACGGCGCCGTTCCCAGCCTGAACATGGAGCGAATCGAATACATCGACGAGGACATCCAGATGCTGGACGAGTACATTCCACTGTACAACGCCGAGCAGCACCAGGGTCCGTCCACTTCCGGAACCACCACAGTACAGCCGATGCTCATCCCCAAAGCAGAACCCGTCGACACACTGGACGAAGTAATGGAGGACATTCCGTTCGTGGCCACCGAGGTGAAGACCGAAGCTCCCGAAGCAGACGAAAGCACTCCGGATCCGTTTGGCAACATCGAACCGGGCCCATCATCCGATCCCAACCGGTTCTGCATCCTTTGCAATGCCCGCGAAGGCTCCACCCCGGACTGTCGACTTTACGTGTTCCCGCGCAAAATCCCCAACATTTACCGCAAGTGGATCCTGGCCGCCCAGCTGGAACCATCCCAGTACAAGGACCGCGATATCTACAGCTGCCAGCGACACTTCCCGGAAAATGGCTTCTTCGCCAACGGGCGCTTCATCCAGAGCTGGGCCACCCCGAAACTGAACCTACCCCAGCGCAAGAAACAACCCGCCGCGACCTCTCCGGCACTCAAGCCCGTCATCCTCAACCGGAAGATAGCAGCATCAAGCTCCGCCACAGTGGACAACGCCCCAACCGAAACGCTCATCAGCAGCCCGAACGAGGAAGGACCGAAGATCGTGATCAAGCACAATCCGGCGAACCGCAAAACGCCACGGCACTCAACATCGATCCGGACCACTACGCGAAGGTTTTCGCCCGCGTGGTGACGGAGCTGGTGCCGAAGACGCTGAACTACAACGGCGAGCAGCGACCGGTCACCGGGACGATCGTGTTTTCCTCGAATCTGTTCTGAGTGGTTTGGGGATTGACATAAAAATGTAATGACAAAAAATATGCTCTAGCTAGATTTAACATTCAATAAATTTAGATTTCTGCAAATATCGTAACATTTTTTTTATTTCATACAAATTTGCATGCCAGAGAACAATTTCTGATCATTTTTTTATAGAAAAAAAAGACATTTAGCGATGGATCAACTGTGCTCCTCTTGAAACGAGTTGAACAAGACAAAATAATAACAAGGTATTTCTTTAAAAAATTTAAAATTTTGAGTTTTGTTTTCTTTGTCTTCAAAATTTAGATTTTATAATATCAGAATTTTAAAATTTTAGAAGAAAGATCGATCCCTTATTTTTTTATGTTAAGAAATTCAGAATTTTAAAATTGAAGAATGTAAGAACATTTAAATTTAAGAACTCAAGAATCTAGTGCCTGAGGACTGACCCTATACATAATATCAAAAAATTAATAATTTTATAATTTGGCTATTTTAGAATTTTAAATTTGGAAACGGAAATTGGATGCATAGAATTTTCAAATATGGAAATTTTATAGTTTCAGAATATTTTAGAAATAAATAATACTAGAATTTAAGACTGATAAAATTTTAGAATGTTAAAATCTCAGAATATGAGCATTTTTGAACCTTAGATTATTGCATTTAAAAAAATTATAAATTTACAGTACAGTAGTTGTTTGGTAACTGGGCGTTGTTTAACTGGGCTGCTTTTTAACTGGGCTGCTTTTTAACTGGGCGCTCGATAACTGGGCCGTAGCCCAGTTAAAAAGCAGACAAACGTCAAAAAACCAAAACAAACCAAAATGACCGAGGAGTTAATGGATGCAAAAATCTTATTCAATAACTTTTGTTTGATTTCAAGTTACAATTAAAGAAATATGAAAAGTAAGCATTGTAAATAAATTTGAATAACTTTTATTTTTATATTTCATCTAGAAAATATTATGCATCGGAGGTCCCTTCGTTATTTTTGGTTCAGCCCAGTTAACAAGCAACATTCGGTGGCTGGGCTATGTTCTCAGCCCAGTTACCGAACAACTACTGTATTGGAATTTTAGAAAATTAAGATTTCAGAACATTAGAATTTAGGAAATTTATGTTTTAGAAATTATACATTTTAAGAAATTTTAGAATATTAGAATTTGTAAAATTTAAGAGTTTTTACATTAAAAAACCTTGATTTTTTTAAAATTGAGTCCTAAAATGAAGCTTAGATTGCTGATTAGGGTGTTTCATCCAAAACCAAAAGTTATCAGAATCAGGCAAACCGAGGTTCCCCTAGTAGAGGATACCCATAGGGACTCTCATGCCAAATATCAGCCCATTTGGTTGAGAATTGGCCTGTCCCCAGCGGTTTAAAGTTTACATGGAAATTACTATGGGATTGTTGTGCTTTTCGTTCAATCGTTCCTACAGGTCTAGGGACAACATGGATTCACTCGGAATAAAGACAGGTGTGTAGGGGATGGTCCAATGAACACATTCCAGAAGGAATTAGGCTTGTCCATTCTGTCCTTAAGGTGCGCATTGGATCGACGTCCGGTGTCTCCAAAACCAACGATTCATCCTTCAAAAGCATCGCATTTCCTTAGTATGCTATGACGGCTAGGTGGAAACCACGACGCCCCATATGAGACGGTGAACACGTGGAGAGGCATAGATTGCATTATTAACACAAAATCATCATTTTACGTTATTTAGAACAGTTGAAATTCTTCCAGGAACATCAATAATTATAATTTTAGTACTTCAAAGAATGTTTCTGAGTCAAAACTCAAGTAGATGCTCTGCCACGTGTTCACCGTCTGACATGGGGCGTCGTAATTTTCTTCTAGCCGTCATAGCATACTAAGGACAATGCGTAAGGGTGAATCGATGATTCTGGAGACACCGGACGTCGATCCATTGCGCACCTTGGGGACAGAATGGACAACCCTAATTCCTTCTGGAATGTGTTCATTGGACCATCCCCTACAAACCTGTCTTTATTCCGAGTGAATCCATGTTGTCCCAAGACCTGTAGGAACGATTGAACGAAAAGCATAAAAATCTCATAGTAATTTACATGTAAACTTTGAACCGCTGGGGACAGGCCAATTCTCAACCAAATGGGCTGATATTTGGCATGAGAGTCCCTATGGGTATCCTCTACTAGGGGAACCTCGGTTTGCCTGATTCTGAGAACTTTTGGTTTTGGATGAAACACCCTATTGCTGATATTATTGTTTACAGCGATATAGCTTATTTTTCTGAGTACAATGACCCTTTGTACGACCACAAAGAGTTCGAGCCAAACATTTCATTAGGGCACAAAAGCAAAAACCGCGATTCGAGAAAATCGCTTGCAAAAAATGGACAACTTGTTTCAATTCCTATTTAAAAAATAAGCATGACTGATGGTATTTTTACTGATGATTCGATAAAACACACCATTATCCTCAACTCTGCTTTACTGCTTCTTAATTTATGTTGATTTTCGCAATAAAACTCATAATTTTAAAAATCTCGTTATTAGGCCCTTTTAGCTTTCCAACTGCTGTTCATAATGGGCCCTTTCTAAATGCAATTTCGAAGAGAACTAAAAGGGCACTAAAGCGCTGTCACCGGATTGTTGTTTTGAATGATGTTTATGGGCCCTTTTGTTTAGTTAGAAATAATGAGGAATTCAGTGGAAATTTTGATAATTGGTGAAGTTTTATGATCGAATGGAGCAGATAAGGTATGTGAAACATTAAAATTCTTCAAAAGTGTACTGAACAGCAGCCGCGGGCCGTATTCAACATTGTATTTCGACGAAGTTTTTTTTCTGCAGAAACCCTTGGTGAAACGTTAACCAAACTTTGTTTTGAAGAGAATTAGTGTTAAGAATGTATGAAAAGTTCACTTTATAACATAGAAAGTTCCTTAACCACGAAAAACTAACGAAAAAGAAAAGGGCACAATTGAACTTTTTTTCTGGTTTGGAGTGAACATTGTTATGTGCCCTTTTGTTTTTTTTTTTTTATTTTTTCAATAGGAAATTGTTTGCTATCAATCTGATTCTTGGAGGGCATGTAGGGAGTGTACTATGGAGTGGAATAGTGGAATAATCCAAAATGTTTACTTTTTGGTTTTGTGCCCTAATGAAATGTTTGGCTCGAGTTTAAAATGGATTTTTAAATCAATTTTGAATAATTAACCTCGCGGTCCTTCTTGACAGAAAAGGTCCTACTTTGACAGCTCGTTCAAAGGGGGCCATAGATGATCCATCGAAAACATGTTGTCTTGTCATTTTTTTTTTTGCATTAAAATGAAAAAACCGATGGACCGATGGACATAAAAATTGGCATAGGGCTTTAGTACCCAATTAAGGAATTTTAGACTTGCAGAAATTTTGAATATTATTATTTTAGAGTTTTATAGTTGTAGGATCTTAGAATTTCAGAAATTTAAAATTTGAGAATTTTGATACATTAGAATTTTAGAGTTTTTGAATGTTAAAATTCTAAACTTTTAGAATTATAGAATTGAGGAATTTTAGAATATTATAATTTTAGACTTTTAGAAAGCATTATAGAATTTGATAATAGGGGAACCATACCCTTCTTCAGCCTTTTTCTATTATCGGCCTACCAGCACTTTGATCATGAATTACAGCTTTCATAAAGTGTTTTTGACTGGTCCAAAGTAATAAATAGCTCAGATAAAAGTGAGCAAGCAACTCTACATCGATGATACATCTGAAAATGTTTATTTAATCGCGGAAAACGACAAAAGTGATGAGAATTGGTTGAACGGCTTAAAGTGATTAAAATGGGTATATTTCCCCTATCATTTTTTTTTAACTTTAGAGCTTTATAATATAAAAAAAATGAATCTAAAAACTATAAATATATTTTTTTCATATAGAATTTTGAATGTATAGAATTTTAAAATTTTAAAATAAAGAAGCATAGAATATTATAATTTCAAAATATTGAAAATTTTGAGCTTGGAATATTAGAATTCAATAGTCTTAAAATTTTAGAATGTTAGTATCTTAGAATATGAGCATTTTTGAACATAAGAATTGTATTTTTTAAGAATTAAAAAAAATCATATTTTTTTAATTTCAGAAAATTAAGACTTGAAGAATATTTGAATTTAAGAATTTTAAGGTTTATAAATTTTAGATTTTATGATTTTTTTTTTTGAATTTTAGATTATTAGTATTTGTTTAAGATTAAGAATATTCTAGAGAATATTAGAATTCTTTGATTTTTTTTTCAATTAGGGATTTAAGAATTACCGAATATTAGAATGCTAGATTTATTGAATATTATTATTATAGAGTTTTAGATTTGTAAGATTTAAGAATTCAGAATTTCAAAATTTGAGAATTTTGGAAGAATAGAAATTTTGTATATTAGAATAACATAGTCTTAGAATATTAGAATTCTAGACTTTTGGAAATAAAGAATTGAGGAATTTTTGAATATTATAATTTAAGACTTTTAGAAAGCATTATAGAATTTGAGAATATCAGATTTTTCCGAATTTTAAAGCTTTAGATTATAAAAATCTGAAAAGTCTTAAAAGAATTTTAAAGTTTTAGAATTTTAAAAATTTATAATTTTAGAACTTTAAGCATAGAAATTTATAATTTTAAAATATAGAAATTTTAAGATTTTGGAAGTATAGAATATTAGAATGTAAGAGCTTAAGAATATTACAATTATATAATTTTAAAATATTGAAATTTTACAGCTTTGGAATATTAGAATTTAAGACTCTTAAAATTTTAGAATATGAGCATTTTTGAACCTTAAAATTTTAAATTTTGGAATTTCAGAAAATTAAGATTTAAAGAATATTAGAATTAAAGAATTTAAAGTTTCAGAATTTTGAAATTTTAGAATTTAAGAATATTAAAAGTTTTTAAATATTAGCATGTTTCAAGTTTTAGAATATAAGAATCCTTTGATTTTTTTTTAATTTAGTAATTTTAGAATTTAGAATTTTGGAGTTTCAGAATGCAGTTCGCTAACAGGGCTGAACGAAAAATAACGAGGGGACTACCGATGCACAATTTGATGAAATATAAAAATAAAAGTTACTCAAATTTGTTTACAATGATTACTTTTCATATTTCTTTAATTGTGACTTGAAATTACATAAAAGTTTGAAAAAAGATTTTTGCATCCATTAACCCCTCGGTGATTTCGGTTTGTTTTGGTTTTTTGACGTTTGTCTGCTTTTTAACTGGGCTACGGCCCAGTTATCGAGCGCCCAGTTAAAAAGCAGCCCAGTTAAACAACGCCCAGTTACCGAATAACTACTGTATCCAGGTTTTTAAGCGAAGATGGCGTTCGAATGTTGAACGTCCGAAATGTCAAAATCGCGCAGTAGCACCAACATTAGAAAAAAAAATGCGGCTGTCATGCCATGGCACACTTTTTTCGTAATGTTGGTACCACTGCGTGATTTTGACATTTCGGGCGTTCACCATTCAAACGCCATTTTCGCTTAAAAAGCTGGATAAGAATTTTAGCAGTTGTAAGATTTTTGAAATTTGAGGATTTCGGAAGAATAGAATTTTAGAATATTGGAATTCTAGACATTTAGAATAAGAGAATTGTGAATTTTTAGAGTACTACAATTTTAGATTTTTGGAAAGCTTCATTGAATTTGACAATATTAGAATTTTAGAGTCTCAGAATATGAACATTTTGCAATTTCAGAATTTAGAACTTTAGGATTTCAAAATTCAAAATTGTAGAATATTAAAATTTGATACTTTTAAATTTTTGATTCATCGAATTTTGAAGTAATATAAATTTTGACTTTTACAAATTTAGACTTTGAGAGTTGTAGCATTTTAGATATCTGGAATTTTACAATTGTAGAAATTGGAATTTTAGAATTAATCTTACTAGTCTCCGTTCAATTATAAAATTTATTGATTTTTTTTTATGAGAATGCAAATTTTAAAAACATTTTTTGAAAAGCTAATTATTATTATTATTATTTTTTTTTTTTTTTGAAAAATAGGGATCAACATATTATTTAAGTTTTTCTCGATTTGTTCTTTTTTATTCGTTTGTTTTTTTTTTTTTTTTTTTTTCAAGTGTTGTTTGAACTCACTATTTATAAAAATTATCGTTGCAAATATTTTTGAAATGCTTTCGCATATATTTCTGTAGCAAAACTAAGGTTCTGGCAAACTATGTAAACTGTTCAATCAGAACTGTTGTATGTTTTTAGTATAAAAGGAGAGTTTCGGACAATAAACTTTACCCAAATCCAGATTCTCGATTAAATACTTATATTAAACAATCTTCTCTCTGTCCTCTCCTTCCCCCAAAACCCACCGCTCAAACTCCCTACCGAATCGTCCGAAACTGCTGAAACTCAATCGTACTGAACGGGCCGTACTGCTCCAGCGGGTACGTCGTGCCCTCCGTCGGCGAGTGCACCCGGATCTGCCGCATGTGCGTGTCCCGCCCGTTCTGGTGATTGCTAATGACCGCAATCTGAATCATGAACGTGCGCATCGGAATGTCACGCACCTCCTTAATCGGGATGCACACCCAGCCCGAAGGTTCGCACAGGTCCACCACCTCGACCTCCTGCAGGTCGTTAAAGTGCGTCCCACAGCGGATCGAGATCCGGCTCGGTGTGTAGCTTTCGTCCAGCTTGTAGTCGGAGTAGATAAAGATTTGGCTTACCGTCGTCTTGCGCGGGAACTGGATGTTGACGAGGTGGGGCAGCTGGCCGTCCGACTGCCAGTACGTCTCCATCGAGTTGTCGCGCAGCTGCTCGACGCCGAACCCTGGACCAATGAGGGGGGGTGGTGGGGGGAGGATTAGATTGGGTTTCAAGTTTCAACAAAACAAGTTAGTTTTACCGGGTTTGCAGGAGGACAAACTCCATACCGCCTGGGAACCCACTTCGCGCACATTCCCGGAACGTTCCTCGCTCGTGGGACACAAGTTGGCACCGGTTTTCACACTCATTCAGACGAAAAACTAGAAAAACTTAAAATTTTTCGAGAGCAGTTTCGAACTGCCGGCAAAAAATCAGTTTATTTTGGTGGATTTGACAGAAGAAACAAACACAAAGGTGAGGGGTGAGCAGATCGAAATTGCTCTGCAGTAATTCAAACTGCTGAATCCACCTCAAACTTTTATTAAATTTTATGGTTTATGTCATTTCGTCAAACCCCCCACGTTGACAGTTCTCCTAAAAAGTTTCAAAACAAGCAGACTCACCGCGACGTTTTCGGTACGGTTCCCGAATCCCGGACAAATTCCTCAGGAAACTTCCAACAACCGGCAACAATGTTCGTCAAGCCGTTCAAGGTGAAGAGCAACATCCTGGTGACCGGCTCGGAGCGCAAGCGGCTAAAGCAACGCGTGCAGGCCCAGTTCGGCGCCGTGGCCGAAGCGCCGGCGCTGGCCGAGCTCTTCGGCAACAAGTGCAAGGTTTGCGTGGTCAAGATCGTGACGTACGGCGAGCAGCAGGTAACGGTTTACACCAGCGAGAAGCGGCCGATATTTTTTGAGGTCGAGGGGAAGCTGCTTCCGACGGTTTACACGCTGTGGGCGTGCCCGGAGCTGGTTCCGCTGTTTACCACACACCCGGCCGTGCTGCCGAAGTTGGCTAATGGGGCGGATTTGATGATTCCGGGGGTGGTGCGGTCGGGGAACGATAAGAAGTCGTGGGGGAACTATGGGAAGGAAGCGGTTGTGGGGGTGAATTTGACCTCGAATCGTGCGGCGGTCGGGGTTGGGTTGTTGGCACATGATTCGGAAGATTTGTACATGTGTGGAGGACACGGGGTGGCCGTCCGGATGATGCACGTGTTTGGGGATAAGTTGTGGGGAATGGAACCGTCGGTTTGCCAGCAGGTTCCGCTGCTGGGGGCGACGCAAGCCGTGCCGAAGGAGGACGACTTTCCGCCGCTGGGAGAACCGGTGGAACCGGTGAAGGCGGTGGCTGCTGTGGTGGAGCAGTTGGAGCAAGTTGACCTTGATGCCAATGGGGACGATGGAGAGGCTTCCGACCCGGAGCCTGAACCAGAGTCCCAGCCCGACCCGGACCAGCTGATCCGAGCCGCGTTCCTGAACGCCATAAAGTTGCACGGCAAAAAGATCCCACTGCCACTGCTCACGAGCACCTTCTACCCGCAGTACGTCCAACCGGAGCTGCCGGAGGAATCGAGATGAAACGCAGCTCGTACAAGAAGGTCGGGACGTTCCTGAAGAAGATGGCCGACGACGGGATCATTCAGATCAAGGAGGAAAAGAAGGGAGTGGAAAAGCTGGTCGCCATCGCGTTGGACCACCCGGATGTGGTGTCGTTCTTCCCGTACAAGCTGCGCAAACCGGAAGATCCGGAGGCGGCTGGCTCGGGTGGTGCCGGCGGCGATTCGAGTGCTTCCACGCCGCTGTTGCTCACGAAAATGGTGGAAATGTACGCGGTGAATGAACCCACGGAGAAGCTGTTCGGTGCCGTTGGGGTCGGACTCGGGAAGGCACTGGACGAGACGCAGGTCAGAAACTACGTGAAGGACTACGTTGGCCGGAATAAGCTGATGGTTCCGGATGTGAAACTGGTGAACCTGGACGAAACTCTGCAGCAGCTTTGCGGAGCCGGTCCAGGTCAACAGCTATCGATACCCGAGCTGTGTAACATTGTGCTACGGACAATGACAAGCACCTTCGAGATGCGCAGCCACAAGGGACCGGTTACGAAGGGTGGCAAGCGGGCCATCATCCACCTGACGACGGCGACGCGGTCCGGCAACAAGAAAGTTACCCTCATCAGCAATCTGGAAGACTACGGCGTGAATGTGGCCGAATTCGCCAAAGCCGTGAAGCTCGGAGCGGCCGCCAGTACGACCATGACCGAAGTGCCCGGAACCAAGGGCGAACAGCTGCTCGTGCAGGGCAATCACATCAAGTTCGTGTTCGAACTGCTCACCGGAACGTACCAGATCCCGAAGGCGTGCATCACGGGGTTGGAGTTCGCCAAGGAGCAGAAAAAGAAGAAGAAAAAGTAAGTTTGACGTTGAAAATATATTTATTTAGGCATTGTATAAAAAATTGCAAGATTTAAACAGTGTGTGTGTCTGGAAATCGCTTCGGATGACATCCTTGTACATCTAGAATCTACGGAATTTCGTTAGGCCAATTGTTCCACAAAAAGGATCAAGTACTTCTAGCACCTCCCAAAAAAATGCACCCCTCCCACGCACTTCAAACGGCCTGCTGAACCAGCCCGCGCAGCATCGTCTCCAGCTTGCGCCCGTCGGCGGCAAACTTGCGGATTCCGTCCGACAGCTTGTCCGTCGACATCTGGTCCTCGTTCAGCATCCAACGGAACGTGGCCTCGTCCATCTTAATCTTCTGCAAATCGCTCGCCTTGGCCACCTCCGGATCCAAGAACCGCTTAATCGGCTCCTCGCTCTTCTCCAAATCCCCCAGCAGCTTCGGACTAATCGTCAGCAAGTCACACCCGGCCAGCGCACGAATCTCCCCCGTATTCCGGAACGAAGCCCCCATCACCACCGTCTTGTACCCAAACTTCTTGTAATAGTTGTAAATCTTCGTCACCGAAACCACGCCCGGATCCTGCTCCGGCGCAAACTCCTTCTTATCCGTGTTCGCCACGTACCAATCCAAAATCCGCCCCACAAACGGCGAAATCAGCGTCACCCCCGCCTCCGCACAAGCCACCGCCTGCCCAAACGAAAACAGCAACGTCAAGTTGCAATGAATCCCAT
Source organism: Culex quinquefasciatus (assembly GCF_015732765.1). Lineage (NCBI taxonomy): Eukaryota > Metazoa > Arthropoda > Insecta > Diptera > Culicidae > Culex > Culex quinquefasciatus. Next base: position 27,719,772 of record NC_051862.1, on the reverse strand, counting down.
GGTCCTTCTCCAGCACCCGCGCCGCCTGAATTCCCTCCCACGTCGAGGCCAGCTTAATCAGCACCCGCTTCCGCTCGACCCCGTTCTCCTCGTACAGCTGGATCAACTTGAGCGCCTTGGCGATCGAAGCCTCCTGGTTGAACGACAGCCGCGCGTCAATCTCCGTCGAAACACGTCCCGGAACCAGCTTCAGGATTTCGCACCCAAACAGCACGAACAGCATGTCGGCCGCTTCGGACACCTGCTCGTCCTCGGTGGAGCCATGCTTGAGGCCGTACTTGACGGCTTTGTCGATCAGCGGCTGGTACTGGTCCATGCTGGCCGCGGACAGGATCAGCGACGGGTTGGTGGTGGCGTCCGTCGGTTTGTACACCTTCATGGCTGTTGAGGGACGGGAAAGGAAGAGGTAAGAGATATTTTAGTTTGCTTATTTTGATTTAAAGAATCTAGATTACTTTTTCAAAACCACCAATGCGCCATGGGTTTCCATAGGACACATAGAACCTTTTGAAAAAGCGAGAAATGTAGAAAAACGTTGCAACATTGATTTTAAGTTTTGATTAGTATCTGATAAACAAAAAAAAACAAATAATTTAAATTTATTAATTTTAAATTAAGAGATTTTTAAAATTTAGTATTTTCAGTTTAAAAATATTTTTCAATGTTTTAATTTTTTTATGTTTGTTTTTTTTCAGTTTATTTTTTTTGATGAATTTATTTTTCCTAAAAGCTATTGTCGTTTAAAGGACCTATTAAAAAAACCTCTAAATTTGTTATTTTATTTGAATACCTATTTGGAATATTTTGAATTTTTGTTAATTCTTTTATTTATATTTTCAAGTATTGAAGCACTTGACTTTCTTTTTATTATCTTTGATTATCTAAATTTTATAAAAATTTTGTTTAATCTTCTTGAATTTTTTTTAGAAATTCAAATAATTGAAAATCTGGAGATTTTTTTATTTTTGGAAATTTTAGATTACTTTTTACACTAGATTTTATGACTTTTAAAAAAAACTCTACAAATCTAAAAATAAGAAGAAATAAAAAAAATAATTCAACAAAAAATAAACTGAACAGAACAAACAAAAAATCAAAAAATTTTCTACAGTATTTGTTCGGTAACTGGGCTGAGAACGTAGCCCAGTCACCAAATGCTGCTCGCTAACTGGGCTGTTCGAAAAATAACGAGGGGATCACCGATGCATAATATTTTCTTGATGATAAATGAAAATAAAAGTTACTCAAATTTATTTACAATTCTTACTTTTCATATTTCTTTAATTGTAGCTTGAAATTAAATAAACGTTTGAAAAAAGTTTATTTTATTTATTGAATATGATTTTTACATCCATTAACCCCTCGGTCATTTCAATTGGTTTTGGTTTTTTGACGTTTGTCTGCTTTTTAACTGGGCTACGGCCCAGTTATCGAACGCCCAGTTACCGAACAACTACTGTATTCCTTTTAAATTTTTAGATTTTTTTACATTCCAAATATTTTTAATTTTCTTTACATTTATTTAGTTTGATTTATTTTTATAATATCAAATTGGTTGTGTAAATTTTTGTATTCTTTGATTTTCTTGTTTTTTTATCTGGTATAATCGAGGGCATAAGGCTGGTACAAATATTTTTAAAAGTTTTTGTCACCCCCTTCAAAATTGGCCCGAAAAATCAGGGGCAAAAAAATATTTTACAATAAACTTCAAAATTTCAATGAAAATTCAAGTGCAACCAGCTGAAATCAAATTAAAATACATTCTTCTGCATTTAAAATCATTTTTAGCATGTTTGGGTTTATTAAAAATCTTAAATTTTTTGAAAATTTTCGATGCAAAATCTTTTTTTTCGATACAATTTTTATTTTTGTCAGATCTTAGATTTTTTGAAAACTAGAGATTGCAAAACAACTGAACTAGTGTAAAATGTACTTTAAAACACTTTTTTCATTTAAATGTGAAGACTATGGCTTGTTATTTAAATTTTTATATTTTTTTATTTTTTTGCCCCCCCCCCCTTGACCTCGGCCAGGGCCGAGGGACAAAAACTTTTTTAAATATTTGCATCGGCCTAATCAAGCAAATATTTTAAATTTATATAATATGGCTTTCTAGTCAGAAATTTATCAACACATTCAATGTATGTATACATGGCAGCTGCGGTTTTTTTTTTGTCATGCGACTTCGTGCTTGTTTTTTTTATAGTCCGTCCGATATGTCAGCCAACATATCTCGCAGGGACTGTGACAACTCGATCATTGGACACTATGGAGTTTTTTTTTTCTATTTTTGTAATTTTCAATTTAAAATTGTTTTTTTTTTTGTTTGGTTAATGTTAATTTTCTCAAATTTGGCATTTTTTAAATGTTTTTAATATGCTTGGAATATTTGGTATAAATCTAAAAAATAAACAAAAAACATAAAAATCTCCCCAATTTTTATTATATGAATTTTATAAATTTGAAATTTTAGAATTTTTTGTAAGATAAAAAAATTAAAAAGATCAAAAAAAGTTATATACCTACTAACTAAAAAAAAAAAATCAGACAATCAGATGAAAATTTGCATAATAACCTTTACCTATTTTCAAAATTAACTTTTTTAAATCTTCTTAAACTTAACCTTGAAACATTTAAAAATTTCCACATTTGTCATTATATTGAAATTTGAAATTTAAAAAAAAATCAAATATATTGTGAATATTTTCCTAATATCCTTGTTTCCTTTTAGTTTGATTTCACATTCGAGCTGTCACCGTCGGCGCGTAAACATCGTCGTCGAATTGTAGCTCTCGCGAAAGTTAATTTATTAGTGCTCCCGGTGTGTTACCCAGCACCCTGGGGAAACGAAAGCAGCCCAAGCCGCCGCCGCTGCCCGGCGAAGGCGATTCCGGCCGGGATAGTGCATCGCAGATCGTGCAGCGGGTGGACTACAAGAAGGCCCGCAAACAGCAGAAAGAAAAGGTGGTGACGCCGCCGTCTTCGAGACGCCGCCGAAGAAATTCCACCGGCGGTATCTCATCGATTTCGGACCAGCTCAACGAACATCGGCCACTGACCCAACCCGGGAGGTCTTCCGGAGGATTCCCGACGGCGAATCAGTTCGAGATGCTCGACTTCGACATCTCCGGCGACGAGGCAGAAAACGTAAACAATGGCGGCGGTGGTGGAACTTTTGCCGTTGGTGATGGTGCTGCTGGTGGTGATGCTGCTGGTAGTAATGTGAAAAATCCGCCTCCTGCTCCCGCAAAAATACGCTGTCCGCCGATCTTCGTCCACGGTTCCAGTGTCCCAGCGCTTAAACGACTGATGTCAACAACCCAGCTGGGCGCCGACGATTACCACCTGCGGGTAAACAAAGGGTACATCCAGATCAGGGTGTCGACTAAATCCCACTTTACTTCTGTGGTGAGTACTTTGAAGCAGGCAAATGTCCAGTTCTACACCCACGGGACCAGTGATGAAACCCCGGTGAAAATCGTCCTTTCCGGATTGCCAGTGTTTCCGGTAGAAGATGTTAGGCGGGAACTCGAAGATGTGTTTCTTCGTCCCACAAGTGTGCGCCAGATGGGAAATCGAAGCACGGTGATTACGCGCTATACCTGCTGCAGTTTGAGAAGGGAACTGTGAAACTTCAGGAGCTGCAACAAATCAAGGCGCTGTTCAACGTGATCGTCCGTTGGAGGCACTACTCCAAGAAGAAGTCGGACGTCGTCCAGTGTTTCCGGTGCCAGCAGTACGGCCACGGGATGAGAAACTGCCATCTGGAGGCCAAGTGCGTGAAGTGTGGTGAGCGCCACCAGACGACCGCATGCGCACTCCCCGCGCGAGCCGACGTCGTGGTCAACGACGACCGCTCACAAATCCGTTGTGCTAACTGCAGCCAAAATCACACAGCGAACTACAAGGGTTGCCCCACCCGCCTCAAGTACCTGCAGGACTTGAAGGCAAAGAAGAAAACGAGTCCCGCCAGCAGAAGCAACCTTCCGAAGGTGTCTGCAGTTCCTGCGCCTGCCCCAGGCCACAAGGTGGCGACTTGAGCCAGCTGCTCGGCAGCATCGCGAATCCTGGGGTCTCGTACTCGCAAGCCGTGCAGGGCCAGCCCGAGTCGTCAACTTTGTTCACCGTCGAGGAGTTCATGTGCCTAGCCAGTGAACTCTTCACTAGGCTTTCGAATTGCCAGTCGAAGGCCATGCAATTCCTCGCCCTCAGCGAGCTCATTATCAAGTTTGTTTATAATGGCCAACCTTAGCTCGCTGAAGGTGATGAATTGGAACTGCCGTTCCATCCGCAACAAGGTTGTGGAATTTTTCCACTTCCTCGAAGCTCACGAAATCGACATCGCTGCAATCACGGAGACCTGGCTGCAGCTCAACAACTCGGTGTACCACGAAAGCTACACCATTGTTCGCGCGGACCGTCACTCACCGGATGCTGCTCGAGGGGGAGGAGTTGCACTTCTGGTGCGTAACGGGATAAAGTACTCCAAGCTCGAAACTTCGTCCCGGGCAATCGAGTCCGTTGGGATCACGATCAATGTGGATCCCGCACCAGTGAACATCGTTGCTGTTTACTACCCTGGCTCGACCCGCAGGGCAACGCTTTGTCAGTTCCGACGCGAAATACGGCAGCTCAGCAGCATCGATGGGTCAGTCTTCCTGGTGGGTGACCTGAACGCGCGACATAGGATGTGGAACTGTGCCAGGGCCAACAAAGCAGGACAAATCTTGCACCAAGAGTACGAGTCCAAGGACATCTACATACACGCTCCGGATACTCCCACCCGCTGCCCCGCTGGACGAGGGAGGCCTTCCACGTTGGACCTGGTCATCTCAAACAACCTGGTGCAGATGTCGAAGCCGATAACGCACGTCGAACTGTCGTCGGACCATCTGCCGGTCACTTTTACGATCGACGCTGACGTTCCAGTCGCCCCGGCTGGAAGACTCGTCCGATGCTTCGACAGAGCGAACTGGATTACATATGCTCGCTCGATCGAGCGGGAGGTCGACCTTAACGCAAGCTGGATCAACGATTTGGATCGCTCGGAGAAAATCGACGACGCCATCGACAAGTTCACCGCCATCCTGAAAGCTGCTGAGGAATCCGCTGTCCCTTCGCGTAGGATCCTACCTCAGAAGAAAGACATTCCCGACGAGCTGAAGCTGCTAATCCGGCTGAGGAACGTACGGCGTAGGCAGTTCATCCGAAGACGTGACCCGCTCATCGGAGCGGTGGTGACCCACCTGAACAACGTCATCAGCACCAAAAGCGCCGAACACCGCTACAAAAACTTCGGCTCCTTATTAAGGACGCTGGACAACGGCAGCAACAAGTTTTGGAAGCTTACCCGCAACCTCCGGAACACGGTCAAGTACAGTCCCCCGCTGAACGTCAACGGAGACCTCGTAGCGAGCCCTTCAGCGAAAGCCGAAGCGCTCGCTCGTGCATTCGCCGCTGCCCACAACAACGAGCAACCAGGTGATCCCGAAACATCGGCTGCTGTGGAGAACGCGCTTGGCCACATACGAGCGACAACTCCTCCCGTGCCTCCGGCCGCCCTTGTCAAGCCGAAAGAGGTCAAGGCGATCATCCGCACGCTCAAAAACCGGAAGTCTCCTGGGCAAGACGGAATCCGGAATACGTGCCTCAAGCAGCTGCCAAGAAAAGGGTTGGTCGTCCTGACCAAAATCTTCAACGCTTGCCTGGCCTTGGGCTACTTTCCGGCCGGCTGGAAACACGCGAACGTGATCGCCATCCCAAAGGCGAACAAGGACATAACCAATCCAGGTAACTACCGCCCGATCAGCCTTTTGAGCAGCCTGAGCAAACTCCTGGAACGGGTGATCCTCGCCCGGATAAACCGTCACCTGGAGACGGAGCAACTCATTCCACACGAGCAGTTCGGCTTCAAGCCGGGGCACTCAACGGTGCACCAACTCGCCCGTATCTCGGAGATGGTGAAGCGCGGTTTCCTGGCGGGAAGTCGACCGGCATGATCCTTCTCGACGTCGAAAAGGCCTACGACTCCGTGTGGCAGGACGCCGTGGTCTACAAGCTCTTCCGCTCGAACCTCCAGCCGTTCCTGGTCAAGATTGTCGAGTCGTTCCTGACAAATCGGTCGTTTACGGTGACGGTGAATGGCGAGCGTTCCTCCGTCCACAACATCCCCTTCGGCGTGCCCCAAGGATCAGTGCTGAGCCCGACTCTCTACAACATCCTCACCTCCGACGTGCCGATGATCGATGGAGTGTCGTACGCATTCTTTGCGGATGACACTGCATACTTGGCATCGGACAAGGACCCGAAGATCGTCGTCACCCACCTCCAAGCGGCACAGAACAACCTCGAGGAGTTTCAGCGGAAGTGGCGCATCAAGCTGAACGCTGGGAAAACCCAGTCCATCTTCTTCACCAGGAGGCGTGCTGCTCGGCACCTTCCCCGCAGATCGATCAGCGTCAACGGCCAGCCTGCAACGTGGGACGACGAAGTCACGTACCTGGGAGTGGTGCATGACAAGAAGCTAAAGTACGACAAGCACGTGAACTACATCATCGGGAAGGTGGATCGGTCCACCAAAGCGCTCTACTCCCTGCTGAATCGGCGGTCGAAGCTGAGCATCAAGAACAAGTCGCTGGTGGTCAAGTGCATCATCCGTCCAATGCTGACCTACGCTGCTGCGGTCTGGGGCAACTGCGCCAAATCGCACCGTAAGCGACTCCAGGTGAAGCAGAATAAGCTGCTCAAGATGGTGCACAACCTGGACCCGTGGTACCCGACCGACGATCTACACAAGCTGGCCGGCGTCGACACCGTCGACGCAAGCATCGAAAGGGCAACGAGAACCTTCAGGACTTCGTGTGGGATGTCAACGAATCCGCTCATCGAAGCACTCCTCCACCAACAACTGTGATATTAGTCTTTAAGCCAAACATAGATCTAGGGTTTTTTCTCAAAAATTATTTTCCCTAAAAGAACACCCAGTTAGCAAAATCTAAACGTAGAAATATGTATCCTCCCTGCAAAGGCTTATGAATTGATCTCAGTTGAAAGGTTCTCCAAATCTCTGAATTGCAAATGTAACATCCTGGAGCAGAACAGTTAAATTCTAATAAAAACACAATTGAATTGAATTTTAGTTTGATTTTTTTTTGTATGTATTAACTTTTTTAAATCTTTTGAAATTTCGAAAAAAAAAATCTAAAATTTTAAATTGTGAAAAAAATCTCCACATTTTCAAGCATATGAATTTTATGAATTTAAAATTTTTAATGACAAAAACTTTTAAAAATATTTGTACCAGCCTAAAAAAATCTTAAATTTTAAATTGGGAAAAAATTTAAAAATCTCCATATTTTTTATTATTATGAGTTTTACATTTTTGCTTGATTTTGCTTTGAGTCCTGAAATTAAAATAATGAGAGATCTGGATTTTTTTACTCATGTTAGGCCGTTGCAAATATTTTTGAAAATTGGTTCGAAAAATCAGGGGCATAAAAATATTGTTACAAAAAACTTCAAAATTTCCAAATGTGATAATCATGTTTGTTTTGTATGGGCTTGATTAAAAATATTTAGATTTTTTATGAAATTCCAATGCACAGCACCACAAAAACTGTTTTTTTCGCAAAAAAAATAAAATGTTCGTCAATACTTCGATATTTTGGAAACTAACAATTGCAACACAACTGTACTGATTTATAATGCATTTTAAAACACTGTTTTCATTCAAATGTTGAAACCATAGCTCGTAGGGGAACAGCATCTAATTCCAGCGTGCCTCTAATGTTGGCAGGTCAGAATTTTGACATTCAATTAAAGCTAATTAAAAGCGTTTTCAACTGAAATCGAATGATAAATAGTTCAACAAGAAGTGAGAAAGCAAATTTCTATAAAAAGTTTCGCAAAATTAGTTGTTTAAATAGTGAAAATCAGCAAATTGGACGGAGTTAGGAGCGAGTGCTTAACCTGCCAAACAAAGGAGAATTTCCCCTAAATTCCCTTCCTAATCTTTTTTTTTTGTTTTGCTCTTAAATGGCTATTTCAAGTTTCCTTGTTAATGCAGACACAACAAAACACAGAAAACATATAAAAATAAGCCTATTCTGATTTTTTTTATTTCTTCTGTTATTTTTCATGTTTTGAATTAATTGATTTTTTTTTAACATATTTTCGTGTGAATTTTTAATTTTTATTTTTTATTGTTTTCTTTTAAAAAATTGCTGGTTTTTCTATCTTGAATTTGTTTTAATGATTTTATTTTTTTTATTTTAATATATTTTTTTATTTATTTCGCTTTTGTATTGTATATTTCTAGGTTTTATTTATCTTTATTTTCGTTTTTTTTTTTCGTGCATAATTTGATTTTTTCGTGTGTTATTTAATCCATTCGACGCGGGCAGAGGATTTGCAAGACGGAAATTGTTGAATTGTTGTATCTCCAAATAAGTTTCACTCGGAATTAAACGGTTATTATGAAGGTGGGAAGGGGATCTACCCTCAAAGTTAAAAGTAAGCATCCAACTTGTTCTGAAATTTCGCGTTCGAAGTAGATAGGAATCGAGCTTTTTATAAAGTGGAAACCGTCAATGGATGAGAAAATTTTAACTATCGAGACAACTTATTCTCAACTGTTTAACGAATAATTTTAAATCTACACCCAAATTAACTAACTACAGGCTGGCTAGTCTACAGCATTGATAAGTCACGCTTGTAAAGTCTAACCCAGTATCATTGCGCACATCGCGCACGTCAGCCTGAATTGCTCGAAACGCGAACGCGCGCAAAGCATTTTGGAACCGTTCACCTTTGACTAACCTTACGAACGGGCACCCACCATCAGAGTTACAGCAACTTCGTATAAGTTAGACTTGCTGAAGGTTCAACTTGGCAGCGCTCTGGTTGGTCGCTTTTTTGGGTCAACCACGCGACTTCAATCGAACTATGCGATCCTTTCACTTTTTGGTTTGTTACGTAGGACTTATGATCCATTTATTGGGATTTCAAGCAATCTTGGTGCTTATTTAGGAGGAGTGTCTTCAAAGTTTCATTCAAGCGTAGATAAGAAAGTGCGAAGGAATCTCAGCAGGTCATGGTTCCACTTGAAGTTGAAGCTAACAAGTTGCCCTATCATTCTAGCCAAGTTCACGTGGTGAGGCTCAATCGTAGTAAACACATCGAACACTGACAGAAGGACTTGTGTTGACTTGAACTTGACCTCCAAATGACAGGCCCTACTATCTACAACGGTTGACCACAATGCCCAACCGTACCCTAGAATAAGTTTAAAGTGGCGTCTCTTCTCCACCGTCAGCTCCAACGGTGGATGACAATTCAAATAAGTGTAATCGCGGTCTCGCCGAAAAAAACAACACTTTTGCTGCGCCTGTATTGGTTCCATTATCGCACACTACCGTCGATTCCGCTAGCGAAAACTGCATCTACGATTGACGGTCACCTTCATGAAATTTAAACAATGTTTGTCTTGTTCTTCTTGTAGGCGCTTCTCCAGACATGGCCACCGGAACTTCTGGAAGCTTCCTCGCACCAACCCGAGCCACCTACCTTCAAAATCGCCGGTGTCCGCCACGATGGTGGTCAGTTGCTTCAGCTGTTCCAAACTCGAGACCATCTTGGATTTCTTGCTCTGCGGTTCAGCACTGCTCATGATAGACTGAAGCTCGGCGTAGCTAGCTATTTCGGCTGCACTTGAATCAAATCACACACGTTCGGATAAGGAACCGACGATGACGACGACGACGACGTTCCAAGGATGGTTGGTACGATGTGCAGCGGAGCGTGGTGACGCGGACAAGCCTTGGTTGACCGATTCTGGTGCCGGGCAGAGATGTAGTGAGATGGTGAGTTGAACCTGGAGAGCGCGAGAGCGTCGTCGGTGTGTCCTTTTGGAGCGTTCAAATAGGTACTCTTGTAGTTGTGCCGGCGCGGAACGTGACGAAGGCGCGCGAGGGTCACCGACATCGCGACGCGCGACTTGTACTTGTCAGGGTAGATGGGCCCATGTTGGACTAGCACGTTTAGCATACGTGGTTGAACATTGCTGCCTAAGTTTTTCTGTCTTGGAGTCTGGAAAACCAGAACTAAGTTAGGCATGACTTCGTTGTCTGACAAAATCCAATAAAAATTAAAGAAAGCTCCACATTTGAGTCACTATACATAGTCCGAACTGTTGCGATATTACTCGTGAGCGAATACATTGAAATTAAAGCGACGAAGGAGAGACTTACATTTGAATTTGTGTGCTCTCCAGCGAGGCAAGTTAGTATGCACGACTAGGGTCTGTTCGGGAATTTTAAACTTTGCAAATTAGCACTAAAACATGCTCATAACAATATTAAGCGACTACAATTATCATTCACGAGATCTCATCGCCTAACTTTCACTGTTCGTCGTGAAATTCTCAGCAAAAATATTTAGGTACCGGTTTCTATCTATCGTGTTTACACAATCGATTCCTCCCCTGAAGATACAGAATTTGGTTGTTGTATGAACATTCCGTCACAGAGACTTAACCCACCTCAACGAAACATCGCTACGGTACAATTTACGCAGTAAGCCTGACCGCTTCAACGCGTGGCTTTCTACCTTAGGTACTCGCGATTGAGTGTGTAGTAGTGCGGTTGTCAAAACCGCAGGGTTGTTACGGACGGCGCGGATCGCGCGGATGGCACGTTTCGCGCGGATTTGCTGGCTAATTTTGCCCAGGCAGTTTTGATAAATAAATTGATTGAGAGAGATAGAATTACTTTCAAGTTATTAAGAAAAATATTATCAGGAATTACGATAATTTGTTTTTTCCTTAGAGTGCAAGAATTTCATAATTTTTATTAATTGAATTTTCTTCAGAAAATGTTTGTTCTTAGTACGAAACGTCGAAAAATGAAGATGAAGATTATGTAGAAATTATTTTTTATATGTTTCTTTTTATTTCTTTACATCTCCGGCTCTGAATGCAGGCCAAGGGTGCATGACGCTGATGATACTCGTCGGTTGACACCCAGGCGAGGAAAATCTCGGAAGGAGCCCAACTACATCCGTAGGGGAGATGGGGGTAAGACGGCCACCCTAAGGGAGAAGTCTAATAAAATTTACACAACAGATTATTTTGATCTCAAATTACGTACATATTGTTCTACTACTAGTCCATTATAGAAATGACATAAATTAGTTAGTCTAAAAACCAATTTTCAATACTTTTCAGGAATTTTAAAAAAATAATTGAAATCGTATAGATATGAAATACGCGGGGTAAGACGGCCACCCATGTGGGGTAAGACGGCCAGTGCTATAAATTAACTTAATAACTTTGCTAAATCCACCCAAATTCCTACAAGGTTGGTTGAACAGACTTCTCTGAACATCATAACTATTTTGGTTTAAAAAATCAGGTTTCAAATGTGAAGAAAAATGCTGTTTAAAAATTTTCATATTTTGGCTCAGTGAATTTCATATTATTGCGACCACATTTTATGAAAAAATTACTACAAAACAAACACAATTTGATGCAAAATAATTAGTTTGTGTATTTTGATTAGAATAAGTAAATCAAAATTGTGTAAACAATATTAAATTAGCGATTTTTATGAAAAGTTTGATAGGATTTCATACTATTCACTGAATTTTGCTATATCACAGTAAAGAATGTTTGATTTTGATTAAAAATGGATAGTTTTTTTGAAAATGCTTTTCTTTATCTACAAATATGTCTTAATAGTCAAAAACCGTCAAAAATATAACCTATATCAATTAAAATCTACAAATTATGGGTGGCCGTCTTACCCCCGGAGGAGGTGGCCGTAAACGAAACTATTGGCACTACGCCCCCCGGGGCATGGCCTTCCTCTAACGTGGGATTTCTGCTCCAGCGCCTCTGACGAGACAGGAGAAAGGTGGCCGTCTTGCCCCCAAATAAATTATTTTTTAAAACAATTTTTGTAAATAGCTCAACGCATTTTCTAAACTTTTTCGAGGGACATAATCTAGGGAAAACTTCAATTTAACATGAAAAAATATTTAAAGACAGGAAAACATATTGTTATCTAACAAAAATGCCTAAGTTGTAATTCATGAAAATAACATCCAGTTTCAAGTTCAAAAATTATTTGTTTATTTTGAGCTATTTTTAAACTATTTCAAACAATATTTTTGGCAAAGGTGACTCCATATGCATTATTTAGCATGAGGAACAGTATTGCTAAACATTTTAGTAATATTCATTAGTATACTTAGTAAAACAGTGGGGTGGCCGTCTTACCCCGCCTGGCCGTCTTACCCCCAGCTCCCCTAGTGCTGTTTGGACAAAACAGCATGGCTCTGGTTCCTTGCAAGTGTCCTATTTTCTTACCTCCACGTTGGCTTGGTTTAGTCATCATGATGACAAGGTGTAACCTAGCTGGTGGCCTGTGGAAACGACTCGTAAACCTTTGACCAGCGAGGGTCAGAGTAGAAACGGCTAGAAGAAAGGGGCGCGACAATGTGGGAAAGGGAAGTAATTTGTGATTGTAGACGGTATTGTTTTGATTCGCAGTATGTTGAGTCAACTGCTGTGGATGTACCTGAGCATCGCAGAATGGGGTTTCTCTTCTTTCCATTTCAGCTAACAGCTATCTTCTGTTTATTTTGTTTCACTGATTTTCTAAAATCTTTCTTTTATTATTGATTCTTTACATAGTATATTTCTTTCACTGTCCATTGTTTTCAATCTTCACCCTTTTCTTCAAACAAGTGAGGTTCGAGCCCTTACTCAATTTTTGGAATGATCAAAGAATTAACACAAATATTACAATTGTACTTTTGAAAAACTTTTCTAAAATGCTTAGGACCAAAATATTGTAACAAAACACCGCGACAGAAGAAATAGCAACATATAAACACGCCTCAACACTAGGGAAAATTTCAGGAGAAAACAATACACAGTAAATAACAATAACAAGTTTTTGAATTCAAACTAAAATTAAAACCGCTTTTGCTTTAATGAATGTTGATAGGCACACTTTAAATGGTTAGGCGCTTATACTTACATCAAACCCTACGTAATGTACCACCCCCGGCCGAGTTAAAATGCGTAACCGGAAAAGAAGGTGTGCATGCCTGGCACGAACACTCAAAGCGTGTTCTAGCGTGTTGCTCGTACTGACTCAGAGCAAGGGTGAGATGTAGGTGTAAGGGCAGTGCGTGTTCGTCGGGAACCTAGTGCATAAGATCGGTCAAGGCCCGTTCTTACACTGAAAATTGCGAATTGCGAAGTTTTGAGTAATGATTTTTAACCTTATTTATTTTTAATTTTATACTGGATTTATTCAATTTTTAATTTTTTAAATCAGATAGTAAAAAAGATCCCGAAGATATAGATATTAGAATGTATAATAAAAAACTATTGTTGGGGCTTGTTCTGGTGGGCGCCAAATATGAGTTTGATAGGACGTAACAGAAACTGGCCTCCACTTTCGAATTTTGGAATGAAATTTAAACATTCTTGGCGAAAATAAAAAGATCAGAACATTCCAAATTCAAAGCTTCAGAAATTCAAAAATTTGAAAAAAAAAATGCTTTAATAGTTTTTATTATTAAAAAAAATCAAAAGACATATTAATTTTTTTCGAAATTTCTAAAATCGTAATTTATAAAATCTGAAATTTCAAAATTGAAAATTTTAGCAATCTGAAATACAAAATACCAAAAATTTGGGTAATCGAAAATTTAAAGATTAAAAAAAATCAAAATTAAAAAGTCAAAATTAAAAAACTAAAAAATACCAAATTCAAAACAACATATAAAAAAATCTCAAATCTAAAATAATTTTAGCATTCTTAAGCTTATAAATTCTTAAATTCTAAAATCCTAAATTCTTAAATTCTCATATTCTAATATTCGTAAATTCTTAAATGTTTTTATTTTTAAATTCTGAGCAGTTCTCTCAGATTTCGGTCATTCGATTTTTTTTTGTATTTTTTAATCCGGCTGAAACTTTTTTGCTGAGATATTGCAATGCAAAGGTTTAAAAACAGGAAAATTGATGTTTTCTATGTCTTACCCAAACAACCCACATTTTTTTAAATGTCGATATCTCAGCAACTAATGGTCCGATTTTCAATGTTAAAATATAAAACATTCGTGAAATTTTCCAATCTTTTCGAAAAACATATTTTCAGAATTTTCAAGTCTAGACTAACATTTAAAAAGAGCCAAACATTCAATATTACGCCCTTTTAAATTGTTAGTCTTGGTTTAAAAATTCTGAAAATATTTTTTTCGAAAAGATTGGAAAATTTCACGAATGTTTCGTATTTTAACATTGAAAATCGGACCATTAGTTGTTGAAATATCGACATTTAAAAAATTGTGGGTTGTTTGGATAAGACTTAGAAAACATCAATTTTCCTGTTTTTAAACCTTTGCATTGCAATATCTCAGCAACTAAGGGTCGTATCAACAAAGTTCAAAAAAGCAAAATATAGAGAATTTTCTCAGCTTTTCAAAAATATTTTTTTCAAGAGTGAGCAAACATGTGCACTAATTTTAAAAATGAAAAACTGCGACTATTTTCAAAAAAGTCACCTAAATATGGATTTAACTTGAAAACGGTGCAGTTTATCAAAATTTCACTAAAGTACTTATTGATTGCAAATTTGATTTTGCATCGAAAAATGAAGTTGAAAATTTTTTGAGACCGATATTTCGATTTTTTGAAAAAAAAAAAAATCAGTACTGATTCAAAAATTCATAACTCGTTCAAAGATTTTTTGCACAACCTGGAAATTTCTGAAAGTTGGCATTTTATGTCCTCTAAAACATATCAAAAAATGAAAAAAAAAAAATCAAAAATAGTGTTTTTTTGCAAATCAAGTTTTAGTGATGAAAAGGTAATTAAAAAATCACCAAAAAAATTTTACCGAGTATCATTTTTTTCCAGTGTAGTCCGTATCCATACCTACAACTTTGCCGAAGACACCAAATCGATCAAAAAAAATCTTCAAAAGATACAGATTTTTGAATTTTCACATATCATTTTTGTATGGACAGCTGCCAAATTTGTATGGAAAATTATATGGACAAATAAATGATGCAAAATGGCTTCTTTGGGCATACCGAAGGCACCAAAAAAGTTTCAGCCGGATTAAAAAATACAAAAAATAAAATTGAAGAAAAAAGACCGATTTCGTAGAGAATTGCTCTTCTTAGTTCTTAAATTCTGGAATTCCACAATTTTTGAAGTCCTATTTTATGTAAGAGATTTTGAAATTATGAGAAGACATTATTTTAAATATCGGAAATTAAATTTCTTTCGGAGTGAAATTTTAGCGAGGATTTAGGATTAAAAACTGTATAAAAATTCTTAGATTTTGAATATTTAGACTTTCGAAATTTAAAATTTTATCATATTATAATTTTAGATTTTGATTTAATTTTGAGGTTATAGTTTTGAAGTAAAATTTTTAGGTTTTAAATAAATTGTATTTTCTATTTTGAAGATTTTTTTTCATGACCCTTGCCTTGGCCGTCTCTTGAGGATTTTTTTTAAATGGATTTATTGCTTTCATTCTTTTGGAGCCTTTAAACATAAAACGAGTTTTTTTTTTAATCAATAATTTCTGAATTAGTTTTTCTTCATTAAAAAAATAAAATTTCTTAAATGTTGGTCGCGATATTTTTTAGGATTTTAGGTCAGCGCGGATTTGACGCGTTTTTTTCTTTTTTGACTCTCCCATAACAACCCTGAAACCGTTATCTCTGATTCTCTCACTCCACTGACTCTGACAGTGGCTGCCGGTAAGTGAATAACATGTATGATTTCAAAATCATATATCTTGAGTAAATTTTGATAACTACAATTTTTCAGTCAAGTTTTACTGTTGAAACATTTTTTTTTAAATGTATAAATGTTTGTAATTTCAGCAAATTTGCAAGCAAAATGAGCGCTTCCCTAACACCGACGGCAAAGTCATGTACCCAGAATGCATAAAACAAGCCACCGGAAAAGAGCTTCCCTAACACTGATGTGGACTTCAAATACCTAGAAAGATATTTTGCCTTCCTCACTATACGGAGAAAAGGCTTTAAAATCACTCGAATAATGAGCATCTTAATTTGCCCTTCTAGACTCACCTTCATGTGTACATATCAAATGAAAATTAGAGCAAATGCCTGTGTGTGTAGGTATGTGGACAAAAAATGTCACTCGATTTTTCCGGACTGGGTGCATAGATTTTGACCGTTCTGGTAGTCGGATCCAGCTTGGGTTCCCATAAGTCTCTATTCAAAATCAGCAAGTTTAGTTAAAAGTACCTCAAAAGTTATGCTAAAAAACGATTTTTCCCGAACTCAAGAGAACTTATTGATATTCCAGCACCCCTCGATGAACTATAGTTATAGTTAAAATCTTTCATTAACTACGTTATCCAACACCATTTCGGATTCCCAGTCATAACGTTATAACATAGTTGGATAATCTGGCAGCATTCACCAGAAATGTTTTACCATTCTAGCATGATTCTGGTAGAACTCTACAATATTCGTGACTTTCACTACTTACTTCATTCCAGAGGAAAAATCTAATCTTCAGCCAAATAAACTTTAGAATAGTTCAATAAACCTCACTGCATGTAATATTCACTGAAAAGTGATTTTTTTAATTAAAAGGTGTTAAATTAATGCTACAAAGAATAACCATCATGACGAAAAGCTTTAGATACTTGAACAGCACGTCCCGATATGTTTGCTCTGACCGGCGTATAATCGAAATTACGGAATCGAACCTGCACTGAAACAACGTAGAAAACAGCACATCTGGTCACCCTATTTCGCTAGTTGTCGAACTGTTTGACGCAGGGCATACCCGACAAATTTACAGGACATTTCTTTCAAAGTTTTCCACACAAACATACACACAACTCACTGATTTTCTGGTCGGAATCCTCACCTCCGAGCTTCCATTCTTTATTGGTTGCGGATTTTCATGATCCTTTTGCAGTTGTTTCAACACACTACCGAGCAAAGTCCCGGTAAACTTTTGTGGCAAAATGCTTCCCGAACTTCACTCAATTGAGAAATACGTGGCATCCACAAACAACGGAACCGAATCCCGGACACTGACGACACCGACCACGAGAGAAAACTGTAAAAACAATCTGCCGGAACATTGTTCTTCTGCCCACCGGAGACCGTCGCTTACAGCTTTAGCTTGGTGCGACGCCAGTGACGGCGCTTAGCGTTGTACCTGGAACCGGGGAGAAAAACAAACCGAGATTAGTCCGAGTGGCCACTTGGCATCCCTCGAAAAACACGGTCCCCAACTTACCGGATAGTGTTTCCAGTGCGCATTCTGATCCACTGTGGAATGGGTCTGTTTTGCTTCAGCTTTTTGGCAAGCTTCTGCTTGATCCGGAACGTTTTGTGGGCCGACTGCAATGGGAGAAGCAAAAGGGAAGCGATTTTTAGTTAAATTTGTTCGAATTATTCGAAAAATCATAGAAATTGGGAAATGTTTTTACGCACCATCTCGATCAATGTGTTAACTTTGGAAAAGCTAACTTAAAAGAGAGCGACAGATAGCCGGATGCGGAAAAACGCAATTTGGACAGGCGACGAACGCAACTTCTCGGCGATCGGGGCGCCACGCTGCGGTGAGCATTGACAACAGGCGTGATTCTTGAAGTTTTGGTTGAGTACGCAGTTCACAGAAAATTATGTAAATATTAGAAAACGTACAGAGCGGATTCGCTAATTCGAATGAACCGCATTCGAATTAGCAAATACGAATTCGCTAATTGGAATGCCTGACAGCTGTCAATAGTTTGAAACTACGTGTTCGGAAATGGTCGAACAATGGGGTTGAAACTTCAACATCAGTAATCGTGTGCACCAGCTGACCTCTCCATTATCCGTTGGATCTCCAACAGGAAGCAGGTAACAAGAAGGCCGTATCCATCATATTCACACCAGCATTATACGGGTGAGGTGTGCCGATCCGGATTGGAAGATTTAATTGTCGAGCTCGTGACTGGCGATCTTTTTCATAACTCCAAGGGCGCATCCACCTCCGTAAATGCCACGAGAGTTTCCACAGGTCTTCTTCTGCGGCCATCGCTAGAAAATCTAACAAAATCTTCATCTTCAGCAATATTTGTGGTCTATTAAGAGCCCGGACCGGTTTTCGTTGCCCACGTGTACCATTTTGGAAACTGGCGATGATCCGATGATTTTTTTGCCGGTACACTCAAACCCCGTTGGTTTGACACCAACTGTTGTCAAACTAACGGGGTCACTTTTTAGTTTGACACCCTTCTTACACGGAGTTCACACACACTACTAAACGTTTGTTTTGATAGTGTGCATGAGCGCCGTGTAAAAAGTGACAGTTCGTCACTTTTTAGTTTGACTTTGACCAACCAACGGGGTACAAACTAAAAAAGTGTCAAACGAAAAAGTGACCAACCACCGGGGGTTGAGTGTATTTTGCATCTCTAAACATTGCCCAGCACTAGTCCCATTCATCTGCTTTTAGCTTCAACGATTCGTCCATCCTATAGGAATTTTAGCAACTTTTTAAATGAAAAATAAGTTACTTTTGTCATTACAGTAATATTTGTGTGTGTGTGTGTAAGATCCGCTCTCATTCCGGGTGCAGCCCTTCTTCAACTCTTGGGATGAGCTATTTGATGTCCCGATGTCACTCATCTTTCTCACTGTCTCTGAATTGCTGTCCTTGCTGTCCTTCGACGACATTTCTTGCTTCCGCTTGCTCTGTTTGCATTTTTAACGTGAGCAATTCTCTACCAAAACCGGAAATGGGTTTTATTTGTATTTTTTGATTTGGCTCAAACTTTGTGGGGGCCTTCCCTATGACCAAAGAAGCTATTTTGTGTCATTGGTTCACCCATACAAGTCTCCATACAATTTTGGCAGCTGTTCATACAAAAATGGTATGTAAATATTCGAATATCTGTAACTTTTGAATGAATTTTCTGATCAATTTGGTGTCTTCGGCAAAATTGTAGGTATTGTAAAAAATAGGTACACAGAAAAAAAAACTTGCAGATTTTTTAATTAAAATTGTTTTTACACAAACTCAATTTCCCAAAGTATTTATTGATTTTCGAGATTTTTTAATATGTTTTAGGGGACAGAAACCCGCAACTTTTGAGCCATAGAGAAACATGGTCAAAAAATCTGCCGCCGAGTTATGAATTTTAGAAAAATAGTGATTTTTGGAAAAAATCAAAATTTCATGCAAAAACAAATCTGAAGTAATTTTTTAATGTAAAATTGAATTTACAATCGAAAAGTACTTTACAGACTTTTTGGTAAAAGGCTCTGTTTTTATGATATAGCCACCGCAAGTTTGATTTTAGCGAAATTTTAGCGATTTGTAAAAATAGTGACCGTGAGTGACCATTTGTAAAAATATTTTTTTTTGAAAAGTTCAGAAAATTTGCAACAAAATTGTCTAAGAGACATTGAAGATTGGACCTCTGGTTGCTGAGATACAGCGGCTTAAACAAAAAGAAACACGAAAATTTAAGTTTTCTAAGTCTCACTCAAACAGCCCACCATTTTCGTTTTCGCACTTTTTCATACGATTTTTTCAGTTCGACTGCGATTACACAAAAAAGTGTAATCGTAGTTGAACCAAGGGGCTGGAAACTCTAATATTACTTAAAAATACTGAGTATACTAACGATATTCCAGTATACTTGTTAGTATACTTACCGAACAGCAATAAACTCTTAGTATATTAAGATACTCTCAGTATATTGGTAAGTATACTGGCGATTGGTAAAGGAAATAATAAATATACTAACATATATTTTGATATACTGGTTAACAAAATAATTATAGATTTAAGAGTTTCCAACCCCTTGAGTTGAACTGAAAAAATCGTATGGACCAACCACCGGGTACGTATCCACGTAGTTTGTGAATGGCCCCACGCATTCGTGCGCAACTCCAAAAATGGTCGACCACAGATGGCGCTCCAGTCGTGAAGTTCTTGATCTATCAACCAAGATTATGTTTTTAAGTTCTTCTGGCAACACGGCTCAGATTCCAATCCAAAGTAAATAAATAAAGCAAAGAACTGTCAGAAAAAAATTACAACGAAACGTCGCGGATTGTGCAAGTTTCTCGCGTTCGCGAGTTTTATCGCTAAATTCCGTTTCTTTTACGGCCGATGATTTGTGACCATAAAGGAAGAAGCTCTGCTTATCACCGAGAGGGCACGAGTGATAACAGTGTGAACCGAGTGCATTCGCAGTGAGCGATGTGAGCCATCTCATTAAATAAACATAATTCCTTTGCCGGAGGAAGAAGACCGCCCAGCAAAGAAGCCCGTAATCGTCCCACTTTTGCTTTGGATTTTCGGGCAATTGAATTTATCTCGTGCTTGTAAGGCTTCCCGCAGTGTGTCGTCGTATTAATTAACCGGAAGTTGCTCGTTCCGCGGCAGCGCCATGGATGAAATTGATAACATCATTCTGCATTCGCTGCGCCAGATTGGATGGTAAGAGCTGTTTGAAGAAGCTTTATCTTTTATGAATACTCATTGACTTGCATCTTGCAGCGCCCTGGACGAGGAGGTGACCAGTTTGGACGAGTTTAGTCCGACGCTGCTGGTTCAGGTCGTGTCCAAATGTATAACGTTGATCGATCCCAGCTTGGATTTGCCCCGGACGCTGCCTCCCGGGATGGCGCAAAGGTTTACTGCGACCACTAGCTTGGCCGAGGCTTGCCGGGTAAGAGGAATCAATTTTTCGTTTTTAAAAGACACTAAAAAGCTGCGAAGAGTTACGTTTCAGTACGATTAATTTATTAAATTAAAATTTCACTTAAAAATTTGGAAGATTTTCGCAAGTCTTCTACCGTCGCCTTCTGCCGCTCGCAGTCCTCTTCCCGCGGCTCCCATTCGCCACACCCCGGTTCGACCGGATTGTGCCAAAATCGCGTCTCTTGCGGTGCAACGCCGGCACGGTCAGCGCCACCCGTTCGAAACGCTTCTTCTCACGTTCGGACATCGCCCGCCAGACCTGGGCCCCCTGGCGGACCACGTCCACCTGGGACCGTAGCTCACAGTGAGTGCTCCGGTAGCGCCGCAGGAACAGAAGGTACGGATTGCGGGACTTGCGGCCGCCCGAGCAGGCAGGTCGTGGAATTTGCCGTCGCTGCGCTAGTTGGGCGTTGGACGGGGTTCGCTGAGCTGGGTTGCCAGAGGAGGTGGGAGGGCACACACAGTCGCGGCTTTCGATGGCTTTGAGCAGGAAGATGGACCGGGCTACTCGGCGGAACATGTTGAAGGGTTGTTTTGAGGTCGGATGCTTGAAGTGTCAAGTTGTCAGACAAGAAAAAGCCAAATTTGCAAGGGTTGCTTGACTATTAAAAAATTTATCAGAATTGAAAAAAAGTTCCTCAAAAGTACAGACCGCCCTGCCACGCACTGCCCCTGTTCGCATAAATGTCCCATATGCATTTTCATTGCTTTGCTCCCTCTCCTTTGTTTCGCATGTTCTAGAAATCAGGAGGAAATCCCGTTTTTCTCGCAAAATCTTAACACGTACCGTCATCAGGGGTGAAATTGGGCCATACAATTTCAGCATTTTTGTATGACACAATCTCTCCCCCAGATATTTTTTCGGACACACACCTAGTCTGCCGTTCTACCCGTTGCCCCATGTAATTTTTGGACAATTCTGACTTTTTATCATTTTTAAGCTTAGTTTAACTAAACTTTCAGAAAAACACATAATATCTAGTAATTTGTTCGGAAACGCTTCGCTTCGCTAGGAGACGGTGATTTTAGCGGATTGCAGACTGGATTTTTACCATGTGATGTGATGATTGTCTAAGCCCAAGTTGCCTAGGAATCGATAATTGGGAATAGAACCAATTCCACCTGAACCAGATTCTCACCACCATGGCAGCCGTCCATTGCCGGCCGCTCCCATCTCCACCGCGCACCAGGGACAAGGAAAGGGAATTGGAAGACGGGAAGTGTTGATGCTCCACTTTTTAAGAGTATTAAGGAAAATCTCCACGGTATCCTCAAGTAAGTTTCGCTTGGAGTTGGACGGTTTTTGGGAAGGTGAATGGTCTGAGGAGCCACCCTAGGCGAGTGGTAACGACCTTTGGCATTGTTGTTCGAATTCTTCGTGTGTTCTCATTTCTAATGGGAATGCTTTCAATTCTTCTCATCTCTTATTGGATGAATTCTATCAGTCGCCCAGGCTATTTATAGCGAGGTATTTTTTTAGATTCAATTTCAACTGCGCTTGCAATCTTGCATGCAATCTTGTTTGAGTTCTGATGTTCAACTTGCATTCAATTTTACTCTTTGTCCGATTCTTGGATTCAACTATACCAGTCTAATTCCTCCTCAAGCTACCAATGCTCCACGGTTAAGTGGAAAGCATTTTGCTTGCCAATCCTAAGGACAGGGGATCGAACCCCGCCGTGAGCTTTTGAAGTTTTTTCATTAATTCCAAATTCAATGAGTCCAGAACTTTCTCGTTGGGAGCAGATGGGTATCGAACCCAGAACCATTCGCTTATAAAGCGAACATCGTAACCATTCAGCCACGACCGCTCCCATAATATCTAGTAATTTGTTCGGAAACGCATTAAAAACAACACTAAGTCTGTTTGTCTCACCAAGTATTTTTCATTCAATTATAATGTTTCGATCTACCATCGACAAATAACGACCTACGGTCGAGAAAATCTCGATATGCGCTTGAAGGTTGTTTAAAAAAATCCTACACATTTAGATTTTTTTACCGAATTCGGTAGTTGAAAAATCGGTAAAGCTTAGATCGGTAAACCATCTGTCAAAATGAACAACATTTTACCGAATTTCGGTTGTACGATGAATAATAATGAACCTCAATACCGAATTTCGGTAGGTTTTTACCGAATTTGGTAATTTTTTAACATTCTTTTAATTTAATTTTTTTCCATTTTTTTAGAATTTTTCAACTTTTTTTAAAGTTTTGTTTTTTTTTTTGCATTTTTTTAAATATGTAAATTTTTTTTATTTTTTTTTAATTTGAATTTTTTTTTATTTTTTAACTTTTTAATTTAGTTTATTTTTTAATTATTTTTTTTAAATTTTGAAATATTTTTTTCCAATTTTTCTTTGAATGTTAAAATTTTGATTTTTTATAATTTATTTTTTTTTAATTTTGTTATTTTTTTAATTTTTTGAATTTTTATATTTTTTTATTCTTTCCAACCTATGATTTTTTTTAATTTTTTTTTAATTTTTTTTTATTTTTTTTTAATTTTTTTTTATTTTTTTTTTTGATTTTTTTTTAATTTTTCTGACGTTTTTTGATTTTTTTTAACTTTATTAAATTTTTTATTTTTTTTTATTTGATTTTTTTTTTATTTATTTTTTACTTTTTAATTTAGTTTATTTTTTAATTTTTTTTTTAATCTTTGAAATATTTTTTTTCCAATTTTTCTTTCAATGTTTAAATTTAGATTTTTTTATAATTTAATTTTTTTTAATTTTGTATTTTTTTAAATTTTTTGATTTTTTTATTTTTTTTTATTCTTTTCAATCTATGAATTTCTTAAATTTTTTTTTTTCATATTTTTGAATTTTTTTGATTTTTTTTTTATTTTTTTTTAATTTTTTTATCATTTTTGAATTTTTCTGACGTTTTTTGTTTTTTTTTTTTAACTTTATTTAATTTTTTAATTTTGTTTTAATTTTTTATATTTTTTTCAATTTTTATGAGATTTTTTTTCATTTTTTTTTTATTTTTATTGAATTTCTTTTAATTCTTTTTATTTTTTAATTTAATTTAAAAATAATAAAAAAAATTGAGATATTTTCAATTTTTTTTATTTTTTTTCGATTTTTTTTTTTATTTTTTAAGAATTTTTTTCAATTTTTGTAATTTTATTTTTTTAATTTTGTGATTTTTGAATTTATTTATTTTTTTTTTAACTTTTTAATTTAGTTTATTTTTTAATTATTTTTTTTTAAATTTTGAAATATTTTTTTCCAATTTTTCTTTGAATGTTAAAATTTTGATTTTATAATTTATTTTTTTTAAATTTTGTTATTTTTTTAATTTTTTAAATTTTTATATTTTTTTAATCTTTCCAACCTATGATTTTTTTTAAATTTTTTATTTTTTTTTATATTTTTGAATTTTTTTTTATTTTTTTTTGATTATTTTTGAATTTTTCTGAGTTTTTTGATTTTTTTAAACTTTATTAAATTTTTTTTTTAATTTGTTTTTTTTTTAATTTTGCAATTTTTTTAATTTTTTGAATTTTTTTATTTTTTTTTATTCTTTTCAACCTATGAATTTCTTAAATTTTTTAATTTTTTTTCATATTTTTGAATTTTTTTGAAATTTTTTGATTTTTTTTTATTATTATTTTTGAATTTTTCTGACGTTTTTTGTTTTT
Organism: Culex quinquefasciatus; assembly: GCF_015732765.1. Taxonomy (NCBI): domain Eukaryota; kingdom Metazoa; phylum Arthropoda; class Insecta; order Diptera; family Culicidae; genus Culex; species Culex quinquefasciatus. The sequence goes on along the minus strand of NC_051862.1, from coordinate 27,695,341 downwards.
TTTTTTAAACTTTATTTGATTTTTTAATATTGTATTTTATTTTTTATATTTTTTTTTTTCAATCTTTATGAGATTTTTTTTAATTTTTTTTTATTTTTATTGATTTTTTTTTATTCTTTTTATTTTTTAATTTAATTTAAAAAAAATAAAAAAAATTGAGATATTTTCAATTTTTTTAATTTTTTTCGATTTTTTTTTTAAGAATTTCTTTCAATTTTTGTAATTTTATTTTTTTAATTTTGTGATTTTTGAATTTATTTTTTTGCCTTCCACACCTTAAGCGGTATACGCACTTCGGAAGGAACCGGTCGAGAAAAAAATCAAATGGGCAGCAGCGGCAGCGCAAGCAAGTCAGAGAGGGCGAAGAAAAACCCCAAGAAATCGCTCCCTCTCCTTTGTTCCGCTGTTCGTAAAGCTGTTTCTTGACCCCTTTCCTCCCGATCTGCATACTAGCCTTTACTGAGGAAAGGCTATAAAATCACTCGGAAAATGAACTTTTTAATTAGACCTCCTAGACCTACCTTCATTTGTACATATCGACTCAGAATCACCAGCTGAGCAAATGTCTGTGTGTTTGGCTGTATGTAGACATGTGTACCAAATCAATGTCACTGGAATATCTAGTCACAGGCTCAACCGATTTTGGCCGGAATGGTTTTAATCGATCCGTCTTATCGTCCCCTAAGTTGCTATTTAAATTCAAGCAGTTTTTTGAATTTCTTAAAATTTTTTTTGAAAGTTTTTGATTTTTTTTTGAATTTTTTTTTGAAATTTTTTGAATTTTTTTACTTTATTATTTTTTTGAATTTTTTTTAAACTTGCAAATATTTTTCAAAGTTTATGTCCCTCGGCCCTGACCAAAGTCGAGGGGGGGGGGGAATAAAAAAAATAAAAATTGAAATTACAAGCCTAGGTTTCAACATTTGGATAAAAAAAGTGTTTAAAAATGCTTTTTACAGGCGTACACTGCCCATGTTCGTATAAATGTCTCATATGCTAAAACAGCAAACTGAGAAAAACGCATTTAAAGTTTGTCCCATACATAAGGCTACGTGTTAAGTTTTGAACTTTTTGCAGCGGCCTAATTTTTTATGTTATTTATTTTTTTTTTTTTTGTTTTTTTTTTGTTTTTTTTTTATTTTTTTAACAATTTTTTTTTCGTACATGATTCAGTTTTCCGTCCATCATTCCATTTGCCGCAGTAGCAAACCAGCAGAATAGCGGGTAGCAAAGTGAAATCCCGAAGAACTGAGAGCAAATTTGCTATCGCGACAGGTACCGCGGTGGGGTTGACGTTGGTTGCAAATTTGATTTGCTTCGATGTTTGCTACCCGCGCTGGAGATGCACTAGTACTTTTCAATACTTCATCTAATCTAATCTAATCTAATCAGACCCTAGCGCAGCCAATCTTTCGAAGGGATCCTGGAGAGTGCCTTAGGTTAGATGACGCCTAGCACTCTTCTTGTCATTTATTAACATTTGTAGTGCGCCATTGCATCAGAATGCATTGAAACATCACAAGCGTTAAAGCGGCCAGGCCTACTGCGTAAAGCCGTATCGCATGAGATGTTGTTCGAACAACAACACAATTCTGAATCGACAGGGGAGGAAGAAGCGTGGGGACACATCACCTTACGCTTCGAGATTTGGTTGTATTCGTTGGGAGCACCATGCTAAGAAGGTTTGGTACTCCGGGACCCTCAGGGATGGGACATTGTATTTCCACGAATGCCCTGGACACTATTTGCCGTGGTTATAGCGCCACAACTCGCTCTCTGTAACAGTATTCCTAATTCCAGTCCACGCTAACCAAGTCGTCATGGCCTAGTGGTTAGCATCTTTGCTTACCAATCCAAAGGACGGAGGATCGAACCCCGCCTCGAGCGACTTTGATTTTTCGTTCATATTCATCATTTCAAATTTATGTGTTCTTAATTTTCTCGTTGGGAGCAGATGGGAATCGAACCCAGAACCATTCGCTTACAAAGCGAACATCGTAACCAGTCAGCTACGGCCGCTCCCCAGCACTAATACTTTTTCAATACTTAAATTTTTGAAATTCGCAAATTCAGAACTGAAGTGATCATCTAATAAATTCTTGAAAAATAAAACAATTTTAGTCCGTTTTTCGAGTCATTTTATAATTTATTCAAATATATTTCGATTCAATCGGACTAATTTGCGAAAGCATTCCAAAAAGCCTCTCGCGGTTCAAAACGCGATTCTGGTCGCCCGGTCACCTAGCGCCTTCGACTGCCGCTGCTCGATCGTCCCCTCTTCCTCACTCCGGACGCTCCGGCTCGGCGCGCTGCCGCCGATCCCGCCGGGTAGCAACCCACCGGACACACGCCTCCTCCGGCCGCACTCCGCCGCATGCTGGACTGCCGGCCAAAGTAGCGCCTCGGGTAGTAAACGTGCGGCTGGGACAGCGCCATCTGCTGGTACTGCTTGCGGTCCTGCTCGGACATGCCGCGCCAGGCGGCGGCACCCTGCCGGACCACTTCCGTCGCCCGCAGGCCGCAGTGCGTGCTCCGGTAGTGGCGCAGGAAGTTGAGGTACGCGTTGCGGGTCTTTTTCCCACCGCTGCACGTTCCGCCGGATTGGCCGCCGCGGGCCGGGGCCGGGCACACACAGTCGGCGTCCATGGTTGGGTTTCCTGGACGTTTTAGGGAGGGGTTTGGAGACTTGAGGAGACTTCTTGCGTTGACGGCTGTTTGAATTTGAATGGTTGAAAACCGTTGGCAACGAGTCGTGGATTGCTTGGTTAAAATCTTTTTTTTTTCTGTGTCTCTTTCGACAGACAATCGGCTACCGACGGGACATCGGCTACCAGACCTTCCTGTACTCGAACGTGGCCGAGGTGCGCCGGGTGTTGATGTTCCTGATCGAGCGGCTGCCCAAGGAGTCGGCGGACAAGGCAGCGGGTACGGGTCAACCGTTGGACGTAACGACCGAGCTGGAGAGTCGAATCTGTGCCAGTCTACAGTCCCAGCTGCAGGCCCCTTGGATGCCGGAGTTTTGCCGGACCGCTGCTGGTCCCAGCAGTTCTCAGATTGCGTTCCGCCGGTTCGTGCCTCGAAAGTTAAACATTCCGTTCGTGACCCAGGGAGACATTGCTGCCGAGGTCAAAGAGTTCTGGTCCCGCCAGGCGTCGCTGGACACGCTCGACGAGGACAGCTTCATTCCGTCCGTGATCGCTGCCAACGATGGGGCGCTCAAAGCCAGTGGTGGTGCCATTGACGACCGGATCAAGGTGTGTTCGCCCGTGGACCGTCTGCAGCGGTTCTACACGTCCAGCGAACAAAAGTCGAGCGTTGTTCCGGTGGGGAAAGTGGCCGTGGAGGAAAAGCTGGACGCGCTGGCGATTGTCGAGGCGGCCAGGCCGGGCAAAACTCCGTTGGAAACGCTTCAGGAAGAGATCGATCAGATTCGGGTGGAGATCGAGCGGGCCGCTGGGGAGGGAACCGGTCTGGAGGGGGAACGAATGGAAGTGGTCGAGCTGTGTGAGGTTCAACGGGCGGCGGTTGGGAAGTTGAAGGACGAAAAGAAGATTAAGGAACGAACGCATATTTTACTAGAAGACCCCGAGGTTAACGTTAGGAAACTCCAGGGCATCATCGGGGCCGGTGGAGAGCGCATGAAGAAGCTGCAGGATCAGTGGGACGTGCACCGGATACCGCTCGAGCAGGAGCTGGAAGGGTACCGCGTGAAGCACTCGGATAAGCTGGTGAGATTCTAGTTCTTGGAGCGATTTCTCGGATAGAATATTAAGATTTTGTTTTTGCCTTTCAGTCGCAATCGCAACAGATCGTGGACCAAATCGAGGCGACCCGGCACAAGTGCGAAGAGGTCATGATGGACCTGCAGACCAAGAGTGCGATGCACGCTCGGCTGCAGAAGGAGCTGGAAAAGCTGAACCGCACCGTCAGCCGGACGGCCTACACCAGCCGGATTCTGGAGATCGTGGGCAACATTCGCAAGCAGAAAACGGACATCGACAAGATCCTGCAGGATACGCGCACACTGCAGAAGGAAATCAACACGATCACCGGCCAACTGGACCGGCAGTTCACCGTGACGGACGATCTGATCTTCCGGAACGCGAAAAAGGACGAACACGCGAAGAAGGCGTACAAACTGCTGGTCACGCTGCACTCGGACTGCGCCGAGCTGATGGCGCTGGTGCAGGAAACGGGCGCCGTCAAGCGCGAGATCCGCGACCTGGAGGACCAGATCGAGACCGAGCGGAGTCGGAACGCGGCCACGAACCTGGCCCAAATTTGTCGCGATCTGGCGGAAATGCAGAGCGAAAGCCAGCGGCTGGAGGAGAGTTTGCGCGCACATTTGAGGTAAATATTTTTTATGAAATTTACGTTTTTTTAGGAAGAACAAAGTCAAAATGTGATTAGGCTGTAAGGTTTAACAAATTGTTGCGTAGCGCAGAA